>NC_138976.1:220085407-220685407 GCF_964341445.2 Mesoplodon mirus
CTTAAATGACACCTTATAAAGGATCGGGTCCAAAGATGTCCTTATCTTCCATCACACCTTTTTTTTTCTCTCTTTTTTTGGTCCTTTCCTCTGCCTCATTTTCCCACCTTAGAACAACAAGGTCACGCTCTTCCGCCAGCTGCAGCAGATGACGTACAACCTGATCGAGTGGCGGTCCCAGATCCTGTCTGGAACCCTCCCCAAGGACGAACTGGCAGAGCTCAAGATGAAGGTCACAGCCAAAATCGATCACGGGAACAGGTAAACCAGGGATGACTTTTCACTGAGAACTTGGAAGAAACCACGCACGTTCATGCTTAGGACATAGCTCACCATGAGCTTGTGATCTTGGAGTTGCCAAAGAACAATGCTTAACTGTTCTCTTTCTGCCTTGGAAAACATTTAATTTTGTAGAAGAAAATTTGGCAATGCCCTTCATGGGCCAGACCCTGTGCTGGATCTCTGGTCTCAAGGAGATAATGGATGATCAGGGAATATGGGGCTTGAATGGAAGCAACTCCACTGCCAGACAAACTCAGAGGGTCTGAGCATCAGAAGCTGACAATTTCAGGGACCTGTGACTATCTCTATCTTTATTCCTTTTTTTTTAGTTTTTATTTTATACTGGAGTATAGTTGCTTTACAATGTTGTGTTAGTTTCAGGTGTACAGCAAAGTGATTCAGTTATACATGTATCTATTCTTTTTCAGATTCTTTTCCCATTTAGGTTATTAAAGAATATTGAGTAGAGTTCCCTATGCTATACATCAAGTCCTTGTTGTTTATATATTTTATATGTAGTAGTGTGTATCTGTTAATCCCAAACCATAATTTATCCCTACCCCCTGCTATCTTTCTTCTAACAGAGGATTTTAAATCAGCATCAGACTCATTCTCTCTTTCTTTCTGTCTTCCCCTAAGTGGGACCATTGCTTACATTGTATAAAAACCAGATTTGCCAGAATAGCCTGTCTCCAATAACCTCTAAAGAGTTAATCACACCATTCATCTTCCGATTGGCTCGGTCAGATATGTAGGTTCCAGATGTTACTGCCCTTTGGAAGACGAAAAATTTAGTCGATTCATCAAAATTAACGGTGACCTGGGATGATTCATCCTTCCTGACCAGCTCTTTTTAAACACTGGGTTCGTTTCTCAGTTTTTGTTGATGATTCGTTTGACATTTAGTTTTTTGTTTTTTTTTCTTGACTGTGTTGGGTCTTCGTTGCTGCGTGCGGGCTTTCTCTAGTTGCAGCGAGCAAGGGTTACTCTTCGTTGAGGCTTGCAGCTTCTCCTTGCAGTGACTTCTCTTGTTGCGGAGCACGGGCTCTAGGAGCGTGGGCTCAGTAGTTGTGGCTCGCGGGCTCTAGAGCGCAGGCTCAGTAGTTGCGGCGCACGGGCTTAGTTGCTCCGCCCTTGTCTGTTCACAGGACTATAACCACAGGAGCTACACTGCTAGTCATATAGTCCTGGGGAGACGCTTAAACAGCAGCTAAGATGGGATAAAGCAGCTCCCTCCTGGCACATATGCTGCCTCTGTATTCTTCGGTCTTGGCACACTGGGGCATCAGCCTGGAGGCCTCTGGTCTCTGGCAAAGGATGGTAACATCCTACAAACAGCGGACCACGCTGGCCTTTTCATTTCAGCCCTTGGAAGCAGCTCAAGAAATTAAGCTGCTCTGTCAGTGCATCCGTGATCCAGTCTCTGAGCAGCCAACAAGGCTCGCTGCTCATAGTCTGGGTGGCCTGTGGGTCTGGCTGCCATGGCAAGGGACCTGCCAGATTGAATCAGTTGATGGAGATGATATAAAACAGGGAGGCAGGAAATTAGGCATTTTTGCTTCCTTCCCAAAGACTTGGCACGTGCCACCGTTATCCTTGAACTTTCTCGCCCTTTGGACATCCTCACTCCTAAACTGCTAGTGCCTGGAATGAACTGGGTGTTCAGATCACAGTATCGTGTTTCCACCACAGTCCCCAACTTCTTAGAACTAAGCACAATTTTTTCTGCTTCTGTGTGCACATCGGGCATAAAAAACCTTGCTGGGATGGTGCCATGCAGGGACCGTATGGCCCTTACTATTCCCGTGCAGCACCCAGAACTCCGTCTTAACACAGCCAGGGGTTTTCTTGTGCCAATAGGAGCTAACATTCATTGAAAGCCTATTGTATGCTAGATACTGTACTGTGTGCATTATATGCGTTATCTCATTAAATTCACACAACAGCCCTGAAGGGTAGGGAATAATTTACAGATGAGGAAACCAGGCCTTTGCAAAATTAAGTAGATGACCAAAGTCATATTGCTAGCAAGTATTAAAACCAGGATGCAAATCTTGGTCCAGCTGACACCAGAGCCCATTCTCTGAGATAGACTGTGTGATACCAACAGCCAGGACTTAACTTCTTTGATTCCTTTTGTTGCTCTTGTTGTTTTTGGCTGCGCCGTATGTCTTGTGGGATCTCAGTTCTCCGACCAGGGATTGAACCCAGGCCACAGCAGTGGAAGCCCTGAATCCTAACCACTAGGCCACCAAGGAACTCCCTTGATCTCCTTTAAAATGGTCTTGAAAAGGGCTTCCCTGGTGGCGCAGTGGTTAAGAATCCGCCTGCCGATGCAGGGGACACGGGTTCGAGCCCTGGTCTGGGGAGATCCCACATGCCACGGAGCAACTAAGCCTGTGCGTCACAACTGCTGAGCCTGTGCTCTAGAGCCCATGAGCCACAACTACTGAGCCTGTGAGTCACAACTACTGAAGCCCGTGCTCTGCAACAAGAGAAGCCATGGCAATGAGAAGCCCCCGCACCACAACGAATAGTAGCCCCCGGTTGCCACAACTAGAGAAAGCCCGCACGTAGCAACGAAGACCCAACGCAGCCAAAAATAATAAATAAATTAAATAAATAAATTTAAAAAACAAACAAAAAACAGTCTTGAATTAAGCACTGTCCCCCAGGCCTGTGCTTTTAAAGAAATCAGGGCAAGCTCCCCAGTATCTGAGCATTCGTCTTTCCTAGTTCCTATAGCAAACTACAGATGATTAGGGGAAAGACGCATTGGTCAGACGATTTTGGTTAGATTTAGCGCCAGTTTTGCCTTTCCTGTTGAGGTTCTGCAGACCAAATTACTTTGTATATTATATATGAGTTGGGGTAACATTTTCATAAGTTTTTTAGCATTGTTGTATGGAAAGGAAGCAAAAATTGAAAGGAGAAAAGCCAGTGAACTCTTCTTATCTTGACTTGTCTGGCACCCAGCCTTTCAGCTGAATCCTCTGGGTTCTTCCGTGAAGACTCTTCAGGAAAGGGTCTGCTCCTGACGCGGAGAACCAACTGACCATTTCTTTCTTTCTAGAATGCTGGGGTTGGATCTGGTCGTGCGGGACGACAACGGGAACATCTTGGACCCAGATGAAACCAGCA
The DNA here is from genome assembly GCF_964341445.2 of Mesoplodon mirus. NCBI lineage: Eukaryota > Metazoa > Chordata > Mammalia > Artiodactyla > Ziphiidae > Mesoplodon > Mesoplodon mirus. Next base: position 220,088,831 of record NC_138976.1, read on the forward strand.
CCATCGCCCTCTTCAAGGCCCATGAACTGGCCTCAAAGAGGATTGAGGAGAAGATCCAAGAAGAGAAGGTGAAGCTTCCTCAAGTGGGCAGACCTTGGCCACAGAGTTCCATTTTTGCTTTTTTTTTTTTTTTTTTTTGCGGTACGCGGGCCTCTCACTGTTGTGGCCTCTCCCGTTGCGGAGCACAGGCTCCAGACGCGCAGGCTCAGCGGCCATGGCTCACGGGCCCAGCCGCTCGGCGGCATGTGGGATCTTCCCAGACCGGGGCACGAACCCGCGTCCCCTGCATCGGCAGGCGGACTCTCAACCACTGTGCCACCAGGGAAGCCCTTTGCTTTTTTTTTAATGAAGAAAAAGGAGTTAAGACAACAGAGGTGGAAATGTTGTTTAGAAAATCATTTATTTCCTCATTTTAGAAGCAAAATATTACAAAAAGAACAAGGCAGTTTTGTATATTCTGACCTGGGAAGATTGCGAAGATAATGTATTAAGCAGAAGAGAGCAAGATGCAGAACAGTGTGTATAAAACACTATTATTTGTGTTTCAAAAAAGAATATACATACATCTGTGCTTGCCTATGTGCAGACTAACTCTGTAGTGATAGACAAGAAACTGACACTTAATGGATGCCTCTGAGAAGGAGAACTGGGTGGGAGAAAAGCCTCTTGACTCTGTAAACTTCTGTAGTTAGTACATAGATCATGATTTCCAAAATAATATTTACAAATAAAGTGTTTGAAAGATTTTAAAAATAGTAATTGGACAATAAATAAAAATTCAAAAGGTATAGAAAAAGAGAAAAAGAAAAGTCACCTATATTATGACTGCCCAAACATACTGATGTTTAGGTATATATTCTTCCAGTCTTTCTGTTGTAATGAGTAGAGGTTTCTGTTTAGTTTGTAGGTTTTATTTCTTCAGCACAGTTGTAATAACATTTCATTGTGTTTCTGGATCTAATGGCTAATCATGCCTGAAGGTGGACCTGTCCAGTGGAATCTCTTATTTGCAATGAGAGTTATTCCCCGAAAGAAGGATAATGAATCATGATGTTTATGCTTTTGAGGTTTACCCAGAAACTGTCGTGAGAGATGAGAACTTCTTAAAGCTACTAAACCCCTGAGTTATCATAAACTTTAGATATATGCTCTTTAGACAGCATTTATTGAATTACTTGGGTTCAAGGCGCTTCACAGGACCGCCTTGATCATCTAAATAATCATGGTTCTATTTTTCTCACTTGATCACTTCTCCACTTACACACACTTTCTTCTCAGTAAGTGCTTCTCTCGGGTGGTAATTATATTTGGCTTCCGTTTGCAGGCCAGAGTCTTTGCTAGTGTTTCCCACTTGCTGAAACCAAAATGCTTTTCTGTCTTGTCCTCTGTGTTCAGTCAATTCTGCAGAACGTGGACTTGCGGGGCCAGTCCATCTTCAGTGCCGTGCATACCTACGGCCTCTACGTGAACTTCAAGAACTTTGTCTGCAACATTGGGGAAGATGCAGAGTTGTTCATGGCCCTCTACGACCCGGACCAGTCCACGTTCATCAGGTAGTAGAGACCCGGGTCATCTTCCGGCAACCTTGCAAAAATACCCAGCCTTCACCTATCTCCTCCCTGAGGATTTCTTTGCTGGGTTTGAGAGGGGAAGATGGAGCAGAAGGGGAGGATTTCTAGGCAGTAGAAAATAAACCCCTTTGGGCCGTTTAGCCATTCTGAATAGCTGCTGAAACAGTGCAATAGTACAGTTTGTGTACTCCCTGGGTCTTAGAAATCACAGAAAACTCATCTGAACATGGTGACAGGAGCAGAGAATTCAAAGGAGTATAAGAGAGGGGTGAGGGAGGGATGACTCATCAGAGCACTGAGAACTTTAGGGCAGTGAAACTGTCCTCTATGATACTGTCATGGTGGCTGTGTGTCATTACACATGTTTCCAAACCCATAGAATGTCCAACACTAAGAGTGACCCCTAATGTAAACTGTAGACTCGGGGTGATAAAGACCTCTCAGTGTAGGTTCAATGATTATAACGGTGATTGTACCATTCTGCTGGGGGTTGTTGATAAAGGGGGGGCATGGAGGGGGGCCTAGGGGAAATCTGTACCTTTGGCTCAATTTTGCTGTGAACCCAATACTGGTATAAATTAAAGACTTTAGCGGGTGATTCTAGGCTTTGTTCAACCCTACAGTCATGCTGCCGCTGAGCAGCTAAGGAAACAGGTTTATTCTTGAGAAGATGGTTAAAAGTAATTACTGACAAATTATTTATTATTTTTTTAAATAAATTTTTAAAATAATTAAGTAATTTATTTATTTTTGGCTGCGTTGGGTCTTCGTTGCTGCGCACGGGTTTTCTCTAGTTGTGGCGAGCAGGAGCTACTCTTCGTTGCGGTGCATGGGCTTCTCATGGCGGTGGCTTCTCTTGTTGCGGAGCACGGGCTCTAGACACACGGGCTTCAGTAGTTGTGGCACGCGGGCTCTAGAGCAGAGGCTCAGTAGCTGTGGCGCACAGGCTTAGTTGCTCCGCGGCATGTGGGATCTTTCCGGACCAGGGCTCGAACCCGTGTCCCCTGCATTGGCAGGCGGATTCTTAACCACTGTGCCACCAGGGAAGCCCCAAAATTGTGTGTATCTAAAATAGAAAGCTTATTGCAGTGTGGTGCTGTGGATTCCAGGGGATGGACTTGGAATGATTCTTATAATATTATATTCTTGATTCAGCAAAACTGAAACTTTTATACAAAGGATTTGAGATGGAAGGTAGACCCCAGATAGAATCTGGTAGAATCTACTGTGTCTGTGCCCGTCTTGAGCAGTGCTTGTTGTGGGGATGTACTGGGTGTGCCTCGGAGAGCCAGGCTACAGCCAGGAGACCAGAGGGTGGTCATTGGTGTGGTCTCAGACCTGCCTGGTGAACTTCACTGGGCTCTTCTGGGCCACCTTCCGACCCTATTAAGTCTATCCTGAGAGCAGCATCCTCCCCAGTTAGGTGCTGATTGAGAATTTTTTTTTTTTCCCTTCATCAGTGAAAACTACCTAATTCGTTGGGGCAGCAATGGAATGCCCAAGGAAATCGAGAAGCTCAATAACCTTCAAGCGGTCTTTACTGTAAGTCCTACCTATGTTTAACCCTTTCCTTTGTTTGCAATATTCACAGGTGCACGTGACAAGTATATGGAAAATTTAAAAATGGACACATGAAAATAACAGTCATCATAATCCCTTTAGCAGGAGTGACCCCACTCATTTATTCACCAAATATTTATTGAGCACCTGTCAGAGGCCAGGCACTTGAGATACATCAGTGAACACATCAGATAATGTCCTGGTTCTCAAGGAGCTTTTTGTCCTAATGGGGAAGTCAGTAATAAACAGTAATCAGATAGATGAGGACTTGTACAGAATGTTAGAGGTCGTGAGTGCTTTGGGGGGATTGGGAGTTTCTGGGCTGGGGGAGGGTTGCTCTCTTAAACAGGTGGGTCAGGGCAGACCTTGATGAGCAGGAGCCTTTGAGCAAGAACTTCCAGTTGACAAGGGGGTGAGCTGTGCAGATAAAGGGGGGAACCTTCCAGAGCCAGGTTACAGTCGGGGCAAAGACTGGACTAGACTTTTCTGTTGGCTTATATTTTAATGGACTTTTCCCTCTCTTTCTCCACTTCCCTGAGGCAGGAGGTGTGCTGCTGTAAATGGATCAAGAGCCAGGAAATGTATTGGGCTAGAGCTTGGGGCCTGGTGACTCTCTTTTTCGTGGGCTAGGAACTTTCTTGGGATTCTCTCCCCTTTTTTTGACATCACTGCTTGAAATGCCCTGGAGCTGTTGCCACCTGCTCTGAGCAGCCTTGGTGGGCAGGTTTTCCAGCTCCCATTTAGCCTAAAAGGGATTCTGCCTTCCTTTTCTCCCTTTTTCCCTTAAGCTACACCCATATTTTGTCTGCTTATTCTCTTACCACTCTTACAGTCAGGAAAACAGAGTCTAAGGTAAAGCACCAAAGGAAGTGATAGGAAGGCACATTGGTCCCTGCTTCCTGCCTGCCTGCCTGCCTGCCTTCATTTCTGCTTATTATTATTCATTCCATCTATTAACCTCCTACCCCTATGACAAAAGTGGTCTATTAACTGTCCCTGCACTGACCCATCCACATCTTCACCACCTAGTAAACATCGACAAAAAAGAGCTTAGAGCTCTTCCCAAAACCTCTCCCCAACACGCAGAGTATTTCCTCAATTCTAAGATATGTGAGGGTTTTTTTCCCCTGAAATTAAAAGGCATTTATCAGTCAATGCGTACATTATTTAAAAAAAAAAACACATTTAAAAAGATGTTGTTGGATCATTGGTCCACCTTTCTAATCAATACCGTTTCAGAATAGCTGCAATTCACCCCCTCCCCTCCTCCCCCAACCAATTAGGCCCTTCCTATATGCAAATTTCATGTCCAACTTTTTCAATTAAATAAAATGTGGTGACTGATTCTTTGGTCATTGAACATTCTACAGAAACTTCCTTTATACATGATTGCATATTATTAGATAATATCAGTGTGCCCCAGTTTATGTAACCAGTCACTTAAAGTCTTTATCTTTCTATTAACAGAAGCCTCACAAAACCTAGAGTAGAAATTCAAGGGTGAATATCATCATCGGTATATATTCCTATCTTGGAGACCTGAGTTAATTTGATTATAGTGGATAGATATGGATGGATTGTTTAAAAAGTAATTCTTGATTCAGTAAAGAGGCCTTGGATAGCCGTTTCATGAAAAGAATTTGAGATGCAGTTAAATCATTTCTGATATTAACGCAAATGAGATATGTGAGCTCTTTTGTGGGTTTACTCACCCATCCTTAGGAATACAAACAAGCGTAGAGCATGAGCCACAAAAAGACAGAGACATTTCATCTACACGTTTCTCATTAGTCAACACACGCCCAGAGGCTCTCGATGGATCTCTCTCATAAAACAGATGAATAATTACAGAAAGCAGTGCATGGAAATTTCTGTGTTATAGTTGCCTCACAGGATTATTTGGAAGGTGAAATGAAATATCACCAGCATGTGTAGATAGCCAGTAAATGTCAATTTCTTGTAAGTTTTAATTTCATTTGACACTGAAACGTGTCTGGTGCTCAGATATGCCCTGGCCAGGATATAAAGTAGCAATGACAAGGGACCCCATTTTTACATACCTTGCGTAAACTGGAGACTTGAGATTGAATACGATCTGATTTATAAATTTGAAGTAGGAGCTGGGGAATTTTTAAAAATTCTTTTTTTGAATACAGTCCTTTTTCTCTGATGCTATGATAGTTCTTGGGTGGATAGGGGGAAGAGAGGAGTCCTTCTGATATTTCAGCATTAGGAAGTATGCTCTGAACGGTGTTTTATTTTTTTTATTTATTTTTATTTTTTATTTTTTTGCGGTACGCGGGCCTCTCACTGTTGTGGCCTCTCCCGTTGCGGAGCACAGGCTCCGGACGCGTAGGCTCAGAGGCCATGGCTCACGGGCCCAGCCGCTCCGTGGCATGTGGGATCTTCCCGGACCGGGGCACGAACCCGTGTCCTCTGCATCGGCAGGTGGACTCTCAACCACTGCGCCACCAGGGAAGCCCTGAACGGTGTTTTATTGTAGAGTGCAAAGAAAAGAGAAATGAATGTGACAGGGTGATGTAGTGTGACCTCCTTTTCTGTTCTCTCTGCCCCTGTAGGACCTCAGCAGCATAGACCTCATCCGGCCCCGCATCAGCCTCGTGTGCCAGATTGTCCGGGTTGGGCACATGGAGCTGAAGGAGGGCAAAAAGCACACATGTGGACTCCGAAGACCCTTTGGAGTAGCAGGTACAGAAAGAACCCGAGGTGGATGTAAAATGGTACGGCCACTGGGGAAACAGTATGGTGGGGCCTCAAAAAATTAGATTAGGATCCAGCAATCCCACTTCTGTATCCCCAGACGAATTAAAAGCAGGGTCTCAAAGAGATATTGTCACACCCGTGTTTACCACAGCGTGGTTCACAATAGCCAAAGCAACCCAGCTGTCTGTTGACGGATGAATGGATAGACAAAATGGTCTTTCCATACAGTGGAATGTCATTCAGCCTTAAGCAGCCCGTGTCCCCTGCACTGGCAGGCGGATTCTCAACCACTGCGCCACCAGGGAAGTCCAATGTGAATGTTTTTAATGCCACTTTGAGTTGTACATTTAAAAATAGTCAAAATGACAAATTTCATGTTATGTATATTTTTCCACAATAAAAAAAAAATTAAAAGAAATACAGAGAAGAGGGAGGAAGGAGAGAGGAGACCCAGAGACAGTGCAAGATGAATTTGGTTGTTAGTGTTAGCATCAGACACACCGCATTGACTGCCTGAAACTGCCAGGTAGCTTTTTGTGGGTTGTGTGTCCTCACCTAGATGTCCCTCCTTTGTTTCTCCCTCACTGCCCAGCACTGTGTCTTGTACACAGCAGGGCCCTCTCAGTAAAGCCTCCGTGTGGCTGTTGTAATCTTCCCTGACTGTGGCTGCCTATTGATTTTAATTGAATAAAATTCTCCTGGGAAAGTGGTTTGTATGTCTAGGAAATTGGCTCTTCCAAGGCAACATTGCTTTCAAAGAGGGTCCTTGGCTTAAACCAAACTCCATAACCTTCCAGGAGGCCCTCCATTTTCCTCTGTAGTTTGTTAAATGGAGGAAATATATTTTTGGTCTTGTACCGACATTTTGGTCACTAAGTAGTTTTGAAAGCCATCAATTCTGCCCCTGGAACGAGGGCCCAGAAACTGCACGTTGTCAGGTCTGACCTGTGGATTACATGGCTGGTGAGGCAGCCTCTGTACCCCAGGAGGCTGTGTGCCTCCTGCATCCCTTGAACGGCCTTGCACTGCACCTGCTCTCAAGGTTGGCTCTCAAGGCTCTGTCTAGAGGGGACAGCACTACTTCCTGATAGTGAATTAAAATAAAAGCCCAGAAAAGGCAAGGAACCCTGGCCCAGGACTGCTTAGCCATCTATACGGCAGTCTATTCTTTCATAAAAGATTTAAAGAATATTCAAGGTTGTTGTCTTTCAAACTGGGCCGTAGAGATTCAAACATCAAGCTCAAGGCTTTTCTTTGCTCTTCCATTTCAGGGTGTATGTGTGTTCATTCAGGGCGTGGAGATTAATTTACTTTGAGCCTTGATGCCAAGCATCAGACGTTAGGAGTAACTAGATGATGTCATTCAGAAATGAACTCCCTATTTAGGGGTTCAAATACAGATTCTCCTGTGTGTGTGTGTGTGTGTGTGTGCGTGCGCGCGCGTGCAAGGTTTTCAGGGGTCTATTAAGGGCTGATAGCAAGTTGATGTCATGCCCTGCTTCCTACAGCTTCCTTTCACTAACTTTATTCATTCCCAAGCCTTATGCACTATATGTTCGGGTTGAATTGAGAAAGCATTTCCTCCCTTGTCTTTAGTTTTTCTTATGATTATTGTCTCATATCTCAGTATTTCTTTTAACCGCCAAACGGATTACCTGTGGTGTGGATCATTAGTGTGTGTTTTATGGCTAGATTGTAATTTATTAACCAAGGAATGGCTTCTTGCCGTGGCCCCTGCCTAACCTCAGCAGCTGTAGAGTGAATGGCCCACTTATTAGTTCTCTAGGCAGCAGGCATGGTTAGGTTAAATGGTTTGGCCCTGTCATCACTGTTGGGTTCATACCCTGGCTTTACCACTTAACTTCTGACCTAGGGAAAATTACCTACCTTTCCTGTGGTCAGTTTCCTCATCTCTTAAAGTAGGGCTAATATGAATATTTGTATAAATAAGATAATCCATGCAGTAGGGTTACAACAGCGCTTCCTTAATTAATAGCTCTTACCAGGCATCAAAGACCAAATCACTATATGGTCTTCTAGTGTGCGTTGTTGGTGCCCTGGCTGCCCGCCCTTCATTTATGTGGAAACCAGGTGAGAAAATGTCAAATCAGAGGGACAGTGGACCACTGCAAGGCTTGAGTTCCTCTCCCAGGTCTTTTATTCTATTGACACTCCTGCCAAAAAAAAAAAGGAGTGTTCTCGGGGTCTTGGAACGCAGGCTTACTAAAAAGTGTCAGTGTCACGTGACTCAAGAATTCACCAACTTGGTCTAGTAGAATTTTTTTTTTTTTTTTTTTTTTTTTTTTGCGGTACACGGGCCTCTCACTGTTGTGACTTCTCCCGTTGCGGAGCACAGGCTCTGGACGCGCAGGCTCAGCAGCCATGGCTCACGGGCCCAGCCGCTCCGCGGTATGTGGGATCTTCCCGGACCGGGGCACGAACCCGTGTCCCCTGCATCGGCAGGCGGACTCTCAACCACTGCGCCACCAGGAAAGCTCTAGTAGAATGTTTTAAAGGAGGTAGTCTGCAGGGTTGATTCAAGAATACCCAGGCCCCTGCCTGAGCCCCTGATGAATTGATCTTCTGCTAGGCTGGGGACACTGGGAGTCATCATTGGCAAAGAAAGAAAAGAAACGTCCCTGCTTGCTCTTGTTCTCTTTCTTCCTCCAGGGTTCTATGTTTGCTGATACTGTAATTTTCCATAGTTCCTCACTGAGGCCTGAAGCAATTAGTTTCTTTAATTAAGTTTTGTCTTTTTCCTAGTGATGGATATTACCGATATCATACATGGGAAGGTGGATGATGAAGAAAAGCAGCATTTTATTCCCTTTCAGCAGTAAGTACTTTGGCGTTATCCCAGGTGACTTGAGACCTGGATTAGGCCTTGGGATGGTGTGTTAGAACCAGGTGCTAGGAACCTTTTGCCCAGTTAGAAAAGGAAAGCTCTTAAGCGGGGAGATTGTTGGAGCGGCGCTGACAGACTTTATTCAAAGTCCTTCATATTGCACTCCATTAAGAGGGTAACTGAACTTTCCTGATTCTACAGAAATGATCAAAGGAACATAAGGGGCAAACCTACCAGATTATGGTGCCATTTAAATGCCAGAAATGCCAAAGTTTGTACTTTGTCCTATGGAACAGGTATCACAGAGGACGAGGAATCAAGTAGAAAAGCGCACAGGGCTTCTCAGACTGTAACCTGCACATGAATCACCTGGGATCTTGTTAGAATGCAAAACACGATCTGGTGGGTCTGGAATCTGCATCTGAGAAGCTTCTAGGTGATGCTGCTACTGCAGGTCTGGGGATCACACTTTGAGTAACAGAGGTTTAGGAGATGCGAGAGTGAAGGGTAGACTAATCCTTGTTTTCCTGCAAGCGGAGGGAAGCCAGCCTGAGAATGCATGGAAGCTTTCCCCGCAGAGCTGCGCTCAGCTCCCCATACTGAGTCTCAGGAGCTGGAGCCCCTGGTGGGCCACTGGGGGACGTTGGAGACATACTCTCTATCCCCGTAACGCTGCAGGAGCGTGCGTGTGAACATCACGACTGGCTCATACTCCAGCAAGCATGCGCCCCTGACCTCGCACAGGTGGCTGGGACATTGCTGGATCTGACTCCTAACAGGGCAGTCGTGTCAGTGAGAAAAAATGATTGTTTCGGCCGGTGTGCGGCCACCACAACAGATCAATATGACAAACCGAGAATTCCAGAAGCCAGCCCAAGGATATTTGAGTTAATATGTGATTTTATTAGTAATAACTAATATGGTTATATATTTTTTTAATTATTTTAAAATATTAATTTTAAAATCAGTGGAGAAAGATAAACTCTGCAAAAGATAGTGTTTGAGAAAATTAGCTAACCATTTAAGAAACATCAGTAAGATCCTCATCTCCCACCTTATGCCACTGTAAATTCCAGATGATAATATATATAAATGTAAGAGCCAAAAATCTTAAAGTACTATAGGGAAACAAAAATTTTATACGATGTGATGTGTGGGAGGCCTTTCTGAGTCAGACACCAAAGATTCACCTAAAGAAGAAAAATTGATAGGTTTAGCCACACAGAAATTTTAGACAACTTACACATAGAAAAAATTTAATAAAATCTTTGCAATGTCTGTGAAAAAGAATAAATATTTCTAAATGATAAGGAATTAATACTAGTTCATAAGGAAGTAAGAAGGAAACACACATGCAAAGAAATGGCCTATAAATTCATTGAGAATCAATGAAAGGCAAATGAAACAATGAGGTTTAGTTTTGGGGTTGACGAAGTTTTAAAAATATATGCTATCCAGCGTTCAGTGGGTATAAATACTACTTATAAGAATATAAATTGTTACAATGCATTAAAACCCTTAAAATTTAGAAATTTCAAAGAAGAATGTACTCCATAATTAACAGTGATTATTTCCGTTGGTGTAACTCTAGGTGATTTTGCCCCTCTTTTGGTTTAACTGCTTACTATTCTTACTACAATAAATAGGTATTATATGTAATTTTATTTAAAATATAAAAATCCTTATCTTGCATTTTAAAGTCCAGCACTTTTGGATAAGTTTCTAAATAAAATAGTATAAATAGTTTGTGCTAAGTAGTGCTTTCCTTCTCATCCAGAAGCTGCTATTAATAATTTTTAAAATATGTACTTATCGGGGCTGCCCTGGTGGCACAGTGGTTGAGAGTCCGCCTGCCGATGCAGGGGACATGGGTTCGTGCCCCGGTCCGGGAAGATCCCACATGCCGCGGAGCGGCTGGGCCCGTGAGCCATGGCCACTGAGCCTGCGCGTCTGGAGCCTGGGCTCCGCAACGGGAGAGGCCACAGCAGTGAGAGGCCTGCGTATAGAAAAAAAAAAAAAAAAAAGTACTTATCTAGTATTCTACCACCTATAACACTGACCCTCCAAGAATATGGTGAGGTAAATATTTTATGTAGCTTAGTGCTAGTGTGAATTATGACACAACTTTCAAATTCATGAATTTGAAAATGTTCCCAATGTAAATATGTATATTTAAGTATATTAAATAAGTGTGATATATTAAATTAATACATATAATATATTAAATATATAATTTTATATTAATGCATTAAATTAAATGATTTCATATATTAAACCAACTATATTACAATATCTTATGTAAATATAATAAATAAAATACATAGCATAAATATGAATATATAAATACATAAAATATACTTGTGATAAATATAAATAATTTTCATATCCATGAATGTTTGTATTATATATACATATATTATAATTATGTCCTATGTATATATGTATAATATATGTATATTTTATATGTATATATGTACTAGGAGCAGCACTCACAGATGTGGGAGTTATATGAAATATTGTATAATAATATATATAATATTATATATGTTTCAATATATATGAATTATCGAGGCAGCATTCATGGATATGAAATTTATTCTATTCCATACAAATAATATTATAAATATATATAAAATAGCCACATTATGGGTATGAGTTATCTCAAATGTGTTTCTCTGTATTTGTCTCACTTTCTCAGGTGGGTTTCTTCTTTGGTTACTTGCCTCCCCGCTTACTTCCTGAACCAGCTCTTACCTAGCAGCCGTGCTGAAACAGTGAGCTTTCAGACTGTCTCCACCGTATAATAATACAAGCTTTGAGTCTCCAAGGAGCCCAGCCCTAATTTGATTACCACTCACTGTGTGGCCAACAGCCACTGCACAGCTTTCATGATGCAAATCACAGCCTCTGGCATTGAACTCCTAAGATTTATGGCAAATGCTTTCATAACTTACCTTGAAAGCTTTGTAGCGATTATTATATTGGGAGAGTTTTATGTGTGTATCCTGCTAGTCTAAGAGGGAGTCATTTGAAAACAACTCAGACTGTCACAATCCCACTTTTCAGGAACATATTGCAGAATACTTCCCCCCTATTGTCAGGGTACAGATCTGAACCCTGTAGAGAAAGCTGGCCTGTGTGTCGTGGGCAAGAGAACAAAACCACAGCAGAGAAGACTGGCCACCGTTGTCCCGCACCAGGCTGATGTGTAGTTATTGATAGCGCTTGTGCTTTCCATAGAATGGGGGCTGTGTTTGGCTCTTTGATCCCCCTGTACGAGCCTCAGCCTGATGTGATCTTTAAAGTGGCTCTTGTTTGCTAGTGGCTGTGCCATTGCAAGCCTAAACATAGTCCTTCATCACGTGGGGTTCTACGAACACCATCCCGAAGCCGCTGCGTACCTACCACTCTTGTACATTGAGTATTGTCACTAGATGTGGGCCTTCAAGGCATGTGATCCTGGCCCATTCCTTACAGATGAGGAAACTGAGGCCTAGAGGGGAGACTCTAGCAGAGCTCACTTGGCAAGTAGAGCGAGAACTGGAGGCTGGGTCTTCCTGCCCCTTCCTCCGTCCATCTACCATTCCAGTCCCGCAGCCTCTCCCACCTTACGAAGTGCATCAAGCATTGCCCCTGGTTTTAGTTGTTAACATTTGACCGTTGGTTTTGTGTGTTCTTGGGGTTTATTTTTCCCCTCACTCCCCCAGGTCATTTCAAGATGAATTCGGTGTCTAAGATAGGCCCCCGGTGGGAAAATAAAGATGGAAAGTATCCTGTAGTTAGGTTCCTTTACTGTTTATATTTCCAAATGACGCGCATGGGACCCACCACTATCTGAGGCTGTGCTGCAGAGACTTCCTCTTTTTTCCTTACCAATCATTTCTGACTTTCCTAGAATTGCCATGGAAACCTATATCCGGCAGAGGCAGCTAATCATGTCACCCCTGATAACATCCCATGTGATTGGGGAGAATGAACCACTCACTTCAGTCTTGAATAAAGTGATAGCAGCCAAGGAAGTGAATCACAAAGGACAAGGTACACAGCCCTATGTACTGAGCTGGGAGGGGACGCTGGCAGGGGTGCAGGGGTGGCGCTCAGAGTGAGTCCTTGGACTCTGGCCCTTTCACTATCTTTCTCTGATATAAAACAGACCCTGCTGGGGACTGCCCACCTCAGTTTCCGTCTAAAGGCAGTTAAGGCTTAAGAGAGTTGGATCACAGCTGTATTTTGTAAATTCTATAGAACAGATTCTCATCCCATGAGTCTTTCCTCACTTTTGTCTGACCTGTGATCCCCGTGTTGTTTCCACAGGTCAAGGCACAAAGAAAAAAGTTTTTTTTTAATTTTTTAAATTAATTTTTATTGGAGTATAGTTGCTTCACAACTTTGTGTTAGTTTCTGCTGTACAGCAAAGTGAATCAGTTATACGTATACATAGATCCCCTCTTTTTTTGGATTTCCTTCCCATTTAGGTCACCACAGAGCATTGAGTACAGTCCCTTGCGCTACAGTAGGTTCTCATTAGTTAAGAAAAAGAGTTTTGAGGATAATTATGTTCCACTCTCTGAATATGTTTCTCCCAATACGTTTCCTAAAATTGAGAGGAAGGAGACCAAAGTAATGCAGATGAATATGTATTAATATAAACGAATGGGCTACCTAGCACAACATTTTTAGTTGTTTTTAGTACCTCCATATATCATTTTGTTGACATAGTTTTAACTCAGAGGAGTTCTGCTTATTGAAACTGCATTTTTAACTCAAATAATAAGGGAAAATAGTTTAAAATCTAAAATTCAGATGGTGATGATTTGGGGATAATTTTGAAGACTGAGTCAATTTTTTTTTTACCACCCTGTAATTGTCTTCTGAAGTGGAAGCAATTAGGAAACATTTTCAGCATATTTAATTTTCCATGTGTTCATAGTTATCCTGAGTAGTAAATACATGTGAGAAATCATAGAATCTGAAAATAAATAACTAAATGTATTTCTGTTGTTTTGGAACTCCTAACCTAAGGATATAATTTGTTAGAGTGGAAAACCCTTACACTAAATAGATTGCTGTGTATGTACAATTTTTTTAACAAAACTGAAAAAAGAATACCATTTCTTCTCCTCCTTCTTAGCAATATACTTTTCAAATGTTTTCATGCTCTTCATAAATATTTTTTGTGGCAGTGTAATATTCCATTGCTTGGGATTTTTTTTTTTTTTTTTTGAGCATGGAATCCCTAGGTAAACACTTAAATGCTTTCTATTTTGCTGCCTTTATAAATTTAAATAACTGCTGACTTTTTTTTTTTTTTTTTTTTTGCGGTACATGGGCCTCTCACTGCTGTGGCCTCTCCTGTTGCAGAGCACAGGCTCCGGACGCACAGGCTCAGCGGCCATGGCTCACGGGCCCAGCCGCCCCGCGGCATGTGGGATCTTCCCGGACCAGGGCACAAACCCGCGCCCCCTGCATTGGCAGGCGGACTCTCAACCACTGCGCCACCAGGGAAGCCCTGCTGTCACTATATTTATACGTGAATCTTTTTCCATATTTAGGACTGCCTCCCCAAGAAAATTCCCGGAAGTAGGATTTCTGGGCCAAATGATAGGAATGAGCTTAAACCCGGAGATGTACATATTGCCAGAATACTTCCCATAGGTTTCTTCCTGTGGGCACTAATTACCATATGCCCACTTTGCAAACTGATGTTTAAAAATCTTTACCTGTTTGAAAGGTGAAAAGTAGACCACCGTAGCATTTTTTAAAACTATGTGACAGTGAACTATCTGGCCTTCATATGTATTGATATTTAGGAGTTTTCTAAAGTTTTCCTTCCTTTCTAAAGTTTTTGTGAACTCTTTGTGTAATGAAGATAACAGTTTGTCTTACTTAGGACACATACTTTTCAATTTCTGGTTTGCCAAATATTTATAAACTTTTTGTACTTCTTTGTGAATTGTATATTCATGTTCTGTTTATTTGTGAGGATCTGAATGTTCTTCTTCTAATGAGTATGAATTCCTAATTTCTTATAAGTATTTCACCATGCCTTTTATAGGCATATGTAGTATGTGGTTTATGAAGTATACCTTTTACTTTTTATGAATATCAAAATTTCCGTTTGTATAGATAATTCTTATGCTTTTGTGATTTCTTCATTTGTTTCTCTACTTAGAAAAATGGTTCGTACTCAGAGATTTGATAGTGATACACTTATTTTTTCCTTTAATTTCCTGTCTTTTTTCTGTTGACTTTTCTTTTATATTAGGAATTTATTTTAGTGAAAATGTGTCGTGAGAGGTTAGATTGATTCTAAGTAGCTAGAAAATTATCCCAGCACGT
Organism: Mesoplodon mirus; assembly: GCF_964341445.2. Lineage (NCBI taxonomy): Eukaryota > Metazoa > Chordata > Mammalia > Artiodactyla > Ziphiidae > Mesoplodon > Mesoplodon mirus. The sequence continues at coordinate 220,103,870 of NC_138976.1, forward strand.
TTATAGAATTGTTCCATTTTTCATGATTTGTTCTGTCTCTTTTGCTATGTGTTTAATTGCTGTATATAATAGTACTTGATTTCATTGTTTCCATTGATTTATATATCTTTTCTACTACTACTATCCCTCATTACTATAACTTTACAGTATTTTGATATCTGAGAGGGATTATCTTTGTTTTTTTTTTCCCCAAAGTAAACATCCATTCACATTTCTGTCAAATTCTCAAAGAAATCTTACTGTGATTTTGTTGGGAGTATCATTAAAATTCTACGTTAACTAGGGGAGAACTTACATCTTTATAATAATGTGTTTTTGTATCAATACCACACATATATTTTTCTCATCGTTTGTGTGTGTTTATTATATGGATCATAACAAAGAGTTAAAGGTTTATCTTTTCTTCCTTTATAGGACTTTGGGTGTCCTTGAAGCTCCTGCCGGGGGACCTCACACAGGTTCAGAAAAACTTCTCACACTTGGTGGATAGATCCACAGCAATCGCCCGGAAAATGGGCTTTCCTGAAATAATCCTTCCAGGTAAACACTTTGCTTGGTTCACCTGTTCTGCATCCTCTAGGACTTTGTTCCATGCAGCCATCACTTCTAATGGGACTCTTGAGGCAACATGGATCCATAAGATTTCATTATTTGCATTCAGTGATGTCGAGACAGTGGGAGATAGAGACGGGGTTGCAGTGCCTTAGAAAACTCCCCAGTGTGCAAGCCCAAGAGAACGCTTTTAAATGTACTCAGAAATTTCTCTTTGCTTTCTCTTCCTTTATGTTCTGCACAAGCCCCTCTGAAATACTTCCTAGACTATCCATTAAGTAGCGCTAAATAGCACAGGTTCTCTGTCCCGAGAATAATTTGCTTCTTCTGCACGTACCTCTTCTCATGATGACATCACCAGCACCGTGAGCTCCTTGCCCGGAAATTCCAGCGAGGTGCCCACTCAGCTCAGACTCAACTGGACCTTCTGCTCCAGTGTCTTAAGCTCCAACTATGTTCTCAGCTCTCCCCATACTTGTGGTGACAAGAATGTAAACGTTCTGCAGTTTCCTACTTTAGTTTCATCTTTTTTTGGCACCACGTGTTGGTAATCTGCATATGTGTTCTTGTGAATTCACTGATTTAACCCATTTACTTTCTTTTTTTTTTAAATAAATTTATTTTATTTATTTATTTTTGGCTGCGTTGGGTCTTCGTTGCTGCGCACGGGCTTTCTCTAGTTGCTGCCAGCGGGGGCTACTGTTCGTTGCGGTGTGCGGGCTTCTCATTGCGGTGGCTACACTTGCTGCAGAGCATGGGCTCTACAGCGCAGGCTCAGTAGTTGTGGCGCACAGGCTTAGTTGCTCCACAGCATGTGGGATCTTCCAGGACCGGGGATCGAACCCGTGTCCCTTGCATTGGCAGGCGGATTCCTAACCACTGCGCTACCAGGGAAGCCCCCATTTACTTTCTTGATTGTTATAGTGGTAAAAGGAAATCATCCCCTCGAGGAACCTTATACATGTGTATTATATAAAATATATGTGTTATAACTATTAAAATATAAGTATGTTGTATATTTGATAGATAGGAAGAAAGAATATATGACTAAACAATCTTTGGCATGTTAGGAACATTCTCGAAAACCAAGCTGTTTATCTACTGCATAAAAATTCAGGTTCTTTTAAACTAATACAAGATCTTGTTCCTCCTTTGGGAAATTAAGGAGCAGTAATAATTTGATGCCTCACACATTTCTGTACATGGTGGGTATTAAAAGTATATTTGTGGAATGAATGAATGAAAGAGTTCTAAAATTCAGATTATCATTTTCTTAAAAAAAGTAGTTTTTCATCTGCTTATTTCATCCCTTCCAGGGCCATTTCACCCTAATACATATTCATCAACACTCTAGGAAAATGTTTTGTCTTCTTGTTGTTTATAAATTAAGTATTGATACTCTTCCTATAACTGAAGGCAGTTTTATTGCTACAGCAAGACCGAAATCTGAAAAACTAAAATAGAGAAGTTTATCTTTTGGACAAAGGGCATTTATCTTGGAAATCTGGCTTGGAAAGATTCTTTCTATTCAATAGTATTGGTTCATAAACTTCCAGGACTATAACAGACTTTAAACATCATCTCGGATGATGGTTCCCAAATATGCTAGTCTTTGGTTCAGCCACTCAGGATTACCTGGAAAATATGAAGATACCGATTCCCAGATTTTTCCAGACTCTGATGCAGTTTGTATGACCAGGGCTCTGCGGGGGATTCTGGTAATTGGCCAGGTTTGAGGAATATAAGATCTGGGCTAACATCCCTCAGCTGGGCTCCTCTCATCATCATTTAAGCAGGCTGCAGATTCATCTTAAACGCCTCCCTCTCCTGCACTTTCTCCTACAGCTAAATTCTTGGAAGAGATTATATACTCTCTGTTTCCTCACCTGCCAGTCTCCCTCTATCCTGTCTGGGATGGCTGTCACTAGTCACCAAAGATTTACAGTGTCACCAAGTCCACTGGATATTTTTAGCGTAATGGTCGCCTCGGGCCATTATGTGCCCAGGTTGACCACTCCCTCCGTGAAATGTTCCCCCTCGCTGTCTGTGATCCCACACACTCCTCTGTTTCTCCATCCCCCTGAGGCCTCTCCCAGGAATCCTTTGCCACCTGAGCATCTTCGACCTCACCTTTAAATGTTGGAGTTCCTCAGTCTTTGGTCCTTATGCCCTGTCTTAGTTTGCTTGAGCTACCCTAACAAAATACTACGGGCCGTGTGGCTTAAACGACAGAAGTTTGTTTTCTCACAGTTCCGGACGCCAGAAGTCCAAGATCAGTGTATCTGTAGGGTTGTTTCTTCTGTATCCTCTCTCCTTGGTTTGCAGGTGGCCCCCTTCTCACTGTGTCCTCACACCGTCACCCCTCAGTCTGTGTGTGTCTGTGTCCCAATCTTTTCTTATAAGGACACGAATCATATTGGATTAGGACCCGCCATATGACCTCATTTTACCTTATTCACCTCTTTAGCATATGAATTTGGGGGGAGGGGCGCAACTCAATCTGTAACAGGACCCCTTTCCTTCTCCCCTCTGTTCCCTCCTTGGTGATCTCATCCACTCATTTTGCTTCTGTGTGTTAGTTACCTCCAAATCCAAATCTCTAGGCTCAAGACCCTTCCTTTAAACTCCACAACCATCCATCCAACTGCCTCCTGCCTCAGGACTTGAGTGGGTCCTCTTCCCATTGGATCACTCTTCTCCTTGTTTATTTCTTACTCAAAATCCGCATTTGGAACTTGTCATCCTGGGCATCTAGACCTGACTCTTCCGTTGTGTTTTATCTAAGAGAACAGCCCCTCATCCATCCAGCTGCACAAACACGAAGCCTGAAGATCACCCTTGACACTCCTTTCCTTTACATCTCACACAAAATTAATGGAGGAGACCTGCCAGTTTTCCCTTTCAAAGGCCGCTCAATGCCACCCCGTTCTCTCCATCCTGTTACCGCTACCCAACTTGTAGCTGCCGTCATCAATTCCCTGGACAAGTGCCCGTGCTTCCTAATGGGTTTTCCTGTTTCTGCTCTTTCTACCTCATTCTCCACACTGTAGCATGAATGATCTTTTATAAATGCCTATCTGATTTCGTCCCACTCCCTCCTTGCTGAAAACATGACTTCTGTTTATATTTAGGATGAAGGTACAAATTCTCCACTTGGCCTGGAGGCCTCAGGGAGACTTGTCTTATGTCTGTCTCTAGCCTCATCTCACCACAGCTTTCCCCTCACTTGAAGACTTCCATCATGTATCTACTACCTCCGGGCCTTTGCACATGCTATTCTCTCTCCCTCTTCCTCCCACGCCTCCAATATCAGCTCAAAGGAGAGATTCCCACACCTTCCAAACAAGGTTGGGACTTAGTGTGATGCTTTCACCGAGCCTGGCCTTTCCCTTCTTTTGTAATGATGCATTTCATCAGGTGATTGTCTGAGAATGCTTCGCTTGCCCACCAGACTTACAGCTGCATGAGAGCAAGGCTGGTTCATGGCTTCCTGTCGTTTCCCAAACACCTAGCACAGTGCTTGGTACAGAGTAGGTGCTCAGTCCATTTTTTAAGTGAGTAAATCAATATTATTTCATTTTATTGTACCATAATTTATTCAACTGTTTCTGTGGTTGGAAATTGAGGACGATTCCAAGTTTTCACATTTACAAACAATATCACAGTGAATATCCCTATGGATCAATCATTGCTCATGTTTTTTTATTGCAATATAGTTAATGTACAATCTTAGGTAAGTTTCATGTGTACAACAGTGATTCACAATTTTTACAGGTTATATTCCATTTATAGTTAATATAAAATATTGGCTATAGTCCCTGTGCTGTACAGTATATCCTTGTAGCTTATTTTATACATAGTTGTTTGTACCTCTTCCTCCCCTACCCCTGTCTTGCCCCTCCCCTCTTCCCTCTGCCCACTGGTAACCACTAGCTTTTCTCTATATCTGTGAGGCTGTGTCTTTTTTGTTATATTCACTAGTTTATTTCAATTTTTAGATTCTACATACAAGTGATATACAGTATTTGTCTCTCTCTGTCTGGCTTATTTCACCAATACCCTCCGAGTCCATCCATGTCGGTGCAAATGGCAAAATTTTATTCTGTTTTTTCTGGCTGAGTAGTATTCCATTGTGTGTGTGTGTGTGTGTGTGTGTGTGTGTATGTGTGTGTGTGTATACACACCACATCTTCTTTATCCATTCATCTGCTGATAGACACTAAACTGTACTCCAAAGACACTGTGGTATATATAGAGAGGTAGCATGAGGTAAGCTACAGGGAACAATACGCATAGAAACTTCTGCTGTATGAATAGTTTATTACCAAGTCAGAACATTTTATATTTTACTTATAATTTGCATCTTATTACATCCTGACATTTAAAAATGGCTCCACAGAGCACCACTCACAGTCTGGGTTGTCGTGTTGCAGGAGATGTTCGGAATGATATTTACGTTACCCTGATCCATGGGGAGTTTGACAAAGGGAAAAAGAAGACACCGAAGAACGTGGAGGTGACCATGTCTGTGTATGATGAGGAGGGCGGGCTCTTGGAGGTACGTGGTGTCCCCAGCAGTCCTGCTGCCATCACATGCTCCTTTACAACCACAGGACTTGGGGCATGATGTTAATTGTTCTCCACTGTAGAGTACATTTGGTGTTTCACAAGGAAAAAGTAGGAAGTCTGTTCAATTTGTGATTCGCAGTCACCAATTGTAGTAATAAATTCATGTAGACTCTTATTTTCATGATTTCTCCTGTGCTGAGAAAGACCTTAAGCCACCAGGGATTTCAGGTGTACACTTCCGATGCAGAGATTCTGTATCATTTTCAAGTTATTTAGCCACTTTCAAGACTGATAAGGTCCTCTGGTGCTGGCATGGAGTGGCATTCCTGCCCTGGTCATGTGGAGGGCACACGCCCTCCCCCTGGGTAAGCTAAGCCAGCGGAGATGTGCCTGTTAGAGCTGTTACACCAGAAAGGCTCTTGGTTCGAGGTCAACTACCACGCTCTTTAGTTTTAGGAATCAGGAAACTGCAGCCCTGAAAGGATAAGCTGTTTTCTCGGGGAAGCACAGGACTTAGTGGTGGCACTGGGAACAGACAGAGGTGTCCTGCCTTCCGGTCCACTGTTCCTCCAACAGAAGTGACTCTTCATTCTGACATCAAGGAGAAGGAGAGGCAGGGGGAGTCTTTCATCGTCCCAGCTGACATCTGGCTCCTCTTGTATGAGCCATAGTTACCTGCTTCGGAATGCACTCCATTCACTGAGTCCCTCATGGTGGGGGCACCGCTGAGTACACAACCCCTGCACTTTCCCACAGATACGATCATCTTCCAAGGAATCAGTTGACTAAGTTGTCTTCTGCATAGAGGGATAAGCAGAATGCTGTGGGCCATGGTACGGGAGTGATTTCTTTGTGCTGTAGAGAGAGTCCTTTTGCCCCAGGAGTTCAAGTACACATCTTCATGGCTCTGCTAACTAGCCTGGAAGTGCCCCCATGGAGGCCTGATGCTACTGAACTAAGTGGTTCATTTCTAGGAAGAGACACAACCCTAAGTTCTAGTGAACATGCCACACCTACACCAGGTCCTTAAAGCAGAGTATAGACAGGACCTCACACAGCAGTGTGTCTGCACACATGCTGGAGCTCCCGGTCACCCTCTCTAGGCCTCTTCCCTGAGATAGGAAAGAAGAAAGAAAGAAAGGACAGTGTATGGCTGGGATGGAAGAGAGAAGAAAAGTTCCAGCAAAGAGGAAGGTTAAGCTTGTGCTGGGTGCCTTAGCTACTTCCCATTGAGACACTTGGACCCTCAAAGGGCTAGAAACTCGTTCTTTTTTTAAATTCTTTTTTTTATTGAAGTGTAGTTGATTTACAATGTTGTGTTAGTTTCAGGTGTACAACAAGGTGGTTCCGTTATCCATCCATCTATCTATCTATATTATTTTTCAGATTCTTCTCCCATATAACTCATTAAAAAATATTGAGTAGAGTTCCCTGTGCTGTACAGTAGGTCCTTGTTGTGTATCTATTTTATATACAGTAGTGTGTATATGTCAATGCCAACTTCCTAATTATCCCTCCCCACTACCTTTCCCCTTTGGTAACCATAAGTTTGTTTTCTATGTCTGTGAGTCTGTTTCTGTTTTGTAAATAGGAATGTTTTGTTCATTTGTGTCATTTTCTTTAAGATTCCACATACAAATGATATCATATGATATTTGTCTTTCTCTGTCTGACTTACTTCACTTAGTATGGTAATCTCTAGGTCCATCCATGTTGCTACAAATGGCATTATTTCATTCTTTTTTTTATAGCTGAGTAGTGTTCCATTGTACATATATCTATATACACCATATTTTCTTGGAAACTCATTCTCACTCTACTGTTCACCCCCAGATGTAATCAGCTTATGTATGCCAGTTTAAGGCACGTGCTGGCCATGTGGAATACCCTTAGTGTTCTAGATATTACTGCCCCCTCCTAATTTTTTCTTTCCATCCGAAGAAAGCAATTCATCCTGGTGCTGGATACGAAGGCATTTCCGAGTACAAATCAGTGGTCTATTACCAGGTCAAGCAGCCCTGTTGGTATGAGACTGTCAAGGTGAGAATGTGTCATTAGTAACCCCTATCATATATGAAACCTCGTTTAGATTCCTTTCTTCTTTTACCCACAAATCGCTCCTCCTTTATCCTGAAGTTTTAGATAGGTTGCCTGTGGTGTGCAATCAGAAATGAATTGATCATCGTAGCTCTGCAGAAGCTCGTTTCTCTTTCGTAAACTTCAGAAATCTTAAGTAACATTCTCGTTCGTAAACGTGTTGAAATTGGAAGAGAGAAACTTGATGTTGTAACGATGTAAGAGGCTGCCAAGATGGTCCAGAACCAAATGGAAATTTTCACACTCTGCAAGCAGTTTCCTAACATTTCTTTCCTTCTTGGCCTCTAACCAAGTTAGCTGGGCTTCTTTTCAATTTAAATATGTGTCTTACAGATCCCAAAGTGCTCTTGAGATCAGTCCACTCGTGTGAGCCTCACAGTAGCTCTGCGACAAACGGTCCGAGTTGCAGTAGCCCATTTTCTGATGACATAACTGACGCTCAGAGAAGTGAAGTGACCAAGTTCCTCTAGCTGCTCGTGTCAGAGCCTAAGCTGGATTCCACTTCTTCTGAGCCCCAGACTCCATCAACTCTTTCCTTTTTTGTTGTTCTGGTTTTTTACTGAAGTATAGTTGATTTACAATGTTGTGTTAATTTCTACTGTATAGCAAAGTGATTCAGTTATACATATCTATACATTTTTTTATATTCTTTTCCATTATGGTTGACTTCAGGATATTGAATAGAGTTCCCTGTATATACAGTATACAGTAGGACCTTGTTCTTTATCCACATCGGCTTTTTCTGATTGTCAAAGTTTTATGAGCTCTCCATAGAAAACTAAAAAAAACAAACAAAAAAAAGTTGTACTAATATCTTAATTCAGAAGTAACCATTTTCCACAATTTTATATACTTCATAGGTTTTGGATCATGCCATTCATACAAATTTATATTGTGCCTTTTCAAACTCTCTTGAGGCATTAAAAAGCCTTCAGAAGTATATTTTTAGATACTTGCATAATATTCCATTATATAATCATGCCATAATTTATTTAACTACTTGCTACAAATTCTCTGCTCTGTACATTGCTCCATGCCTCTTTCCCCTGTCTCTTCTGTATATGTAAGCAGCAAAAAAAAAAAAAAAAAAAAGCTTCCTTGTCCCCAGTATTTTATCTTTTCCTTCTATTACAGGCCCTAACTATTAACATATCCATGTACACCTTGCAGTCTTGCACACAGACCTGAAAGTACTGGTCTTTTCCCCCTGAAGTATCTCCTGCTTCACACTTGAGAAAGCACTAGAAATTTGTAATATCTCCATTTTCAGAATCTATGATAAACAGCAAAGATGATCTTCTCTTGAGATTCTTTTGGTTTTGAAAAATAGCTAAATCTCCTTTGAATGAAACCCTACACCAAATCTAACTCTATAGGAATTACTCCTGTGATCAGATACTAAAATGTGCCTCATTTTATAAAATGAACTATGAGTGCAGGGGACTGTATTGATATTCCTTTTTATCGTGCAGGTATCCATTGCTATAGAAGAAGTTGCTCGCTGCCATATAAGATTTACCTTCCGACACCGGTCATCTCAGGAATGTGAGTATTAGGAGGTCTACGACATATTTCAATCAAAACAGTGTTTACTCTTGCTTGACGGTGCTTTTGTGGGTCTGTAGAATGAGATACTTGGCATCTTTATTCCAAGATCCAGTGAAGCTAAGGAAATCTTAAAATGAATTTTTCTAGGCTTCCAAGATCTGTGTTTATCGTTGTGTATCAGAATTTCCCTGAAATGTGCTCTATGAATAGTAAGGTTCTACAATGCTAATAGATGCTGTCTGACAAAAAGTGTTTCCCAGTTGAATAGGGATAGAAAGTACTTGTATATTATGTCTCCCTCTTAGACATCCACCGTGTATGTTGCCACATTGCTGAGAAATCCTGAAGCAAGAAAACTGTTCAATCTGTTGTTTCCCCAATTTTTTTTTTCATGAAAGAACTGTTTCAAGTCTTAGATCACAGTTTATGAGTTGACTTTCCTAAGGTGTGAACAGAGGAGAATATTGATTATTTTCAGATTGATCATAACATTTCTGGAAGTGTTGTTCTCATTCAGCACTGCATAAAAATGCAGTCCTTCCTCCCAAACTGAATTTTCTGAATGCCATCTACCTACCAGACTGCAGGCCAGGCCCTGGGTAGATAACAGCAAATAGGACACAGTCACTGCTCTGCAAAGTCTCTGTGGTCTAGTTAGGAAGAGGAGCAAGAAAACAGGTGATGAAGTTCAGATCAACATGATACGTGTTACAGCAGCAAACATCAGGGAGTAAGCACAGCACCTAACCCTGCCTGGGGATTTCTGCATAAGGTTTCCTACATCCTAGCTGAGACTTGAAGGTGAGCAGAAGTTAGCCCAGTGAAGGGTGCTGGTGGAGAAATGTGTTTGAAAAGCAAAGTGAGCTCGGTAGGGCTAATGTGGGAGCCATCATGATATTAGATGGAACCATCTGAAATTGCCATTTTTGTAGGTCAGTATCAGATAGTCAAGTATCAGCAAATAGTCAATTATCAGCAATTTCGTACAGTTCTCCGTCATACTAAGCTAGCATTGATCAAGCTCTTAGTTTGTACCAGACACTTTGTGAAACTCTTATACACCATCTTGTTTAGTATCTACAGGAATCAATAAGACCCATACACATTTTAATCCACATTTATATGTAAAGAAACTGAGGCACAGAGATGTTAGGTATGTGCCCAAGGTCACAGGGCTAGTAAGTTTCTGGATTGACATGTCAGTGGTCTGATTCCAGACAGGCTAGAGCCAGATCATGAAAGATGAAGGTTCTTTTGAAGTCTGTTATGGAGGAGCCATTAAAGCATGCTATATGGGTGGTGTTGGTGATCGTGATTTCGTATATATTTATAACAGCTTTAGTCACGGTACCCCCAAATTGGCCGTCAATAGGAGAACAGATGAACAAACTGTAGTATAATCCTATGCTCAGCCAATCTGGGTAACATGAGGCACAGCAGACCTTAGAGGTGTGCCTGTGGTGAGAACAGGCCATGAGTCACCCCAGCAGTAGACATTTAAGCAGGGGACATGGTGAGCTCAGAGGCCAACCGCTGAAGACCAGGAGAGAGGCCCTTTGCTTTCTCAGGAGGCCGGACCCTCCTCCCCCAAATGCCACAGGACACACATATCCACTTCTCCTGGCACCAGGGCTACTATCTTGGAAAGAAGAGAGGAACAGAAATCTTAGATGGCATCATAAACCTTGGAAGATAATCAACAAAATACTTAATGAGTCTGTCTTAGAACAGCAGTAGTGAGATAGGTCATGGGAAGGTTTTGGAGCAGGGCAGTTGACTTGATTAGATTAGATTTTTTTTTTTTGCGGTACGCGGACCTCTCACTGCCGTGGCCTCTCCCATTGCGGAGCACAGGCTCCGGACGCGCAGGCCCAGCGGCCATGGCTCACGGGCCCAGCCGCTCCGCGGCATGTGGGATCCTCCCGGACCAGGGCAGGAACCCGCGTCCCCTGCATCGCAGGCGGACTCTCAACCACTGCGCCACCAGGGAAGCCCTAGATTTGATTTTGGAGATCCCCAAAGGGTGGAGAAGAGCTGGAGACAGATGTGTTATGAAGATCTTGTGGGAATACAGGGAAGAGGTGAGGGTGGCCTGGCCTCAGGTGGGAACAGCAGGGATGGAGAGAAAAGGCACAGCCTCCAGAGGCGCTCAGGACGCGGAGTTGGCATGGGGGTGGGGTCAGTGTCAACACCCACAGTTCTGATTTGGATGACCGAGTCGATACTGATGTCATTCATTCACAAATATCGGAGAAGGAGCATACTTGGGGGCACCAGAAGATTTCCGTTAGTGAACTATTTCCTTCAAGGAGTCTGTGACGTGGACAGTACATATGGCTTTTTGGGGCTTGCTCAACTGTATTGTTTATAGCAGGATTTTTTTTTTTTTTTTTGCGGTACGTGGGCCTCTCACTGCTGTGGCCTCTCCCGTTGTGGAGCACAGGCTCTGGATGTGCAGGCTCAGCGGCCATGGCTCACGGGCCCAGCCGCTCTGCGGCATGTGGGATCTTCCCAAACCGGGGCACGAACCCGCATCCCCTGCATCGGCAGGCAGACTCTCAACCACTGCGCCACCAGGGAAGCCCAATGATAGCACGATTGAACACCAAACCCCAGAGCAAAATGTGCCATCAGCTCTCATAGCCATCACCCCCTGGTATCTTTCTGCCCTGTTCAGACATGTATTCCTGTCTTTTCAGCCAGAGATAAATCAGAGCGAGCCTTCGGGGTGGCCTTCGTGAAGCTGATGAACCCGGACGGCACCACTCTGCAGGACGGGCGGCATGATCTGGTGCTTTATAAGGTAATGCTAAAGAAAGAGGCTCAGAAAGTGGCTAAGGACATATTTACTCCCTCTGACATTGGTTCTGAAAGCTCCTTTCAGACTTAGGTGTATAACTATCAGAAACTTCTCTTGGGCTGTACGCGTTTGCCCCTTCAAGTCTAGAACCCCAGAGGACCATGGTCACACCAGCTGCATGGTCTCCCATCCCTTTAGTCTTTTAAGTGATGGTCCCTCCCTCTCGTGCAAATGGCGTCTGTGGAGGTTGAACAGTCGAGGGCTGTTCTTCTGCTCTTTGCGTCAGCCTATGTGGAGCATCGATAGTTGCACTGTTGGGCTGGGTTAGAGTGTGGTGGACGTGGTAGGATGTGGTTTTCGTATCAGCATGAGCCAGGCACCGTTTCTCCGTTCTGTGGCCTCCCTTCCTCTCCTATCAGTTGTGTCCTTCTTCTCCCCTCTAACTGCTGCAGAGCTATCGCTTCCACTGAGATTTTAGAGCAGAAAGCAGATGTTGGGAAGATCTCCTTTGTCCAACAATATCCAGGAGGCTTTTCACACGGTTGGTAGCTTTTTTGAGATGAATCCACTTGATGTGTATTTCCCTTAGCAGCCCCTGAGCTCAAAAATAGGGTTGGAAGCCATGGCAAGCTGTTTCTTCTCAGAGGACCCAGTGAAGTATCATTGTGACCATTTACCTGTTCAAGAAAATGAAATCCAACCTTATTCTTTATGTATGTACGTAGAGCAGAGACTAGAGTGTTGACTTCTAGTTCATAACTTATTCTGTCTTCATTCAATGTTGAAATTATTTCTGGACTCAAACTCTGGGACAGTATCACAGTATCTCGGAGTTGGAAGGGATCTACTTTGATAAAACTTCCTTTCTCGGGTTGGAAGTACACTGTGCTCATGGTAGATACTATTTTATTTGCACATCAGAGATTTTGTCCACCACCTGGTGTCCCTAACGTGCTTCCTTTGCAGGGTGACAACAAGAAAATGGAAGATGCTAAATTCTACCTGACCCTGCCTGGAACCAAAGTGGAGATGGAAGAAAAGGAGCTCCAAGCATCCAAAACCCCGGCCAACTTTACGCCAAACAAGGATAACACAAAAGATAGCTTTCAGATTGCCACCCTTATCTGCTCCACAAAGCTCACTCAGAACGGTAGGTGTGCTGACCTCGGTGACACCAGAATGAGTTTTCTATTTGGTCCTCCTAGGCTTCTTTGTTAGCCTCAGGGGACTGGACGCTGTGGGGCTGTGTGTCTTCTGAGGTAGGGTCCTGGGCTATCTGGATTCTGCTCTCTGCTCTTCACATGATGTTCTGGGTAGTACTGATTAGATAGCTAAAGCTCTTCCTGTGGCTTCTTTGTCTATCTTTCCACTAGAATGAAAAGCATTTTGGTGGTTTTTAAATATGGTAAAATCTATAAACGTATTCATTAACAGAGGCTGTGAATTGCGAAAGTCTTATGTTTCCTTCCTTCAAGGCAGCAAAGAACTCTAATACTGTGCTCTGTATCATGTATAGAACAAGAACTGTTGGTAGTAAGGGGAGGATACTGGCAGAGGAGCATCAGTCTCCTGTCCAAGCAGGTATGGCAAAGAGCAGGGAGGGTTTCCTGTTAGCATTCCATCTGTCCCCCATATAGAGTCCTCTTTCTCGATTTTTTTCCCCAAGCAGTCAGATTTTCCATAACATCAGCTGAAGAGTTCAAATGCGGCTTCATTTTGTCCCCTCATGAAATCTGATAGCAATTTTCACTTCTCTTGTGTATATCATGACAGTTGATAGCCAATAACAGCTTCTTATTCATTTAACCTGTGTAATTTGTAAGGAGTCCTGCTGAATATAGCTGCTTTGGGGACTTGCTTTAGAAATTCTTTGTCCCCTGTGCTATGTGGAGGATTAGTCTCTTTGACCTCTGAGAAGATTTGGGGGCTCTGCCTTAGGGAAGTGATAAGGTAGACAAAACAGCTGAGATCTAAGGTACACTCAAGGATCAGATAGCTTGTGGTTGATCTTTAGAACGGGTTAGTATTGTTTATTTTTATTTTTATTTTTTTGCGGTACGTGGGCCTCTCACCGTTGTGGCCTCTCCCGTTGCGGAGCACAGGCTCTGGACACGCAGGCTCAGCGACCATGGCTCACGGGCCCAGCCGCTCCGTGGCATGTGGGATCTTACTGGACCAGGGCACAAACCCGTGTCCCCTGCATCGGCAGGCGGACTCCCAACTACTGCACCACCAGAGAAGCCCAGTATCGTTTATTTTGATGAATCTTGGCTGCGTAGAGAATATGGATAGTATTTCAACTTGGACAGTTGATTAGACTCAACAGTGTGAGGGTCAGAGCTGTTACATATGGGAAAGTAAAAGCAGGCACCAAAAATTAAGCTAGAGAAAAGGCAGAACTCTGGAGACATGAAAAGATCCGTGGTTACAAAGGGCTCGGGGAGAGAGGGAGGGATGAATAGCCAGAGCCTGGGGGATTTTTAGGGCAGTAAAACTGTATACTGAATGATACCCTAACGGGTACATGGATGCACGTCATTATACATTTGTCAAAAGCCACAGAATATACTGCACAGAGCGACCCCTAACTGAAACGAGGGACTTCAGTTAATAATCTTTATCAGTGTTGCCTCATCATTTGTAACAAAGGTACCACAGTAATGCAGGATGTTAATAATAGGGGAAACCCTGGAGCCTTGAAGGGGTATACGGTAACTCTCTGTTCTTCGGGCTTAGTTTTTCTGTGAACCTAAAACTGCTCAGAAAAATAATAAAGTCTATTAATTAGTAAAAAAAAAAAAAAAAAAGAAAGAAAAAACAAACACTAAAAGTTAAGCCAGAAGGCATTCTGAGCTTTATGGAAGCCACAAGAAAACTATATCAGTGATATAACCCTTGTTAGGGAAAAAGTAAACATAAATAAACTGCTGATACGAGGTTAAGTAGTATGTTTATGGGAAATGATTTACAAGGTGTATCAAAGATCTTAAACGGGGCTTCCCTGGTGGTGCAGTGGTTGAGAGTCCTCCTGCCGATGCAGGGGACAGGGGTTCGTGCCCTGGTCCGGGAAGATCCCACATGCCGCGGAGCAGCTGGGCCCGTGAGCCATGGCCGCTGAGCCTGTGCATCCGGAGCCTGTGCTCCCCAGCGGGAGAGGCCACAACAGTGAGAGGCCCGCATACCGCAAAAAAAAAAAAAAAAGATCTTAAACGTATTCAGACCCTTTGACCCAGTACTGTGACCCCTAGAAATTGAACCTAAATAGACAATGGGAGATGTGCACAAAGATTTATATATGAGGATGTTTCCCTATGATTCATCATAGGGGAACAGTGCAAAGAGTCCAAATGTCCAATAGTTGGGGTCAGGTTAAAGTATATAATGTTATTAAATGATAAAATATGTACAGCTGTGAAATATATTTCAAAACAGTTAAAGACATGGGAAAATGTTAACACTATGTAGAGTATAATCCCGGTTTTGTTTAAATTTATGAGGATAATTTGGAACCTTTTGCCTGGGTTCAGATCCCAGCTCTGCCCCTTACTAGCTGGTTCACCTTGGGCAAGTCACTTGATCTGTCTGTGACTTGGTTTCCTCAGTTTTAAAATGGGAGTAATGATAGTATTTATTTCAAAGAATGAAGTAAATTAAAATAAGTAGAAGCAAAGCAACAATGTGTAGCCCATTGTAAACACTACATGAGTATTAACTGTTGTCATCATCATCATTATTATATGTACACAGAAAAAGGCTAAAAATAATTACTCAAAGTTTGGATGATAGTTCTTATTTTCTTTATTCTTTCTGGTATTTTCCAAATTTTTAACTATGAAATGTCAAAGTGTTAATTTTTTTTTTTTTAGCTCTGATGGTAGATGAGAGAAAGCATCAATGTACTTTTGGGGCTCTAAAGGGATATTCGAAAGAGACAGCATTTACCAAACATCTAGTAGATTATCCGTCCTAGAGACTAGGTTTGAAGAAAACAAGTAATAAAAGTTTGTAAAATTAACTTATTAGAGATAATGGTTAGAGATAACCATATTGTTACATTGTTTATTATCTCCCAGGCAAAACTTTAGGAAGCTTATTGACAGGTAGCAGTACTCAACTTGATGCGCTGATACCAACATCACTCATCTTCTAAACGTTCCAAACCTGTGCTGTCCCGCGCCTTATGTAGCTTGCGAAATTTAAGTTAATTAAAGTCAAGTGAAGGTATGACTGCAGTTCCTTGGTTGCATTCGCCCCATTTCAAGTGCTCAGTGGTTTTCTGTGTCTGGTGACTTTCCTACTGGACAGCACAGGTTGCAACATTCCCATCATCACAGAAACTTCCATCGGGTAGAACTGTCCTCTTCCATTTGTTGTCATCCCGTTCCTAGTGTTTAGATCTCAGAAACACTCAACATACTTTAAAAAAAAAAGTCTCCAAGAATATCCTGTCCCAAAAAAGACTTAAAGAGGAAAACTCATCTAAACCAGAGCGGGGTGACCTGCTGTCAACCTGGATGGGGGTAGGAAGAGGGGACGGATTTGGGGAAGATGAGGTGACATCGTGAGCATCAGAGAAAATGGCGCATTCCCAGTGACAGATAATAAGTGTGTTTGCTTTCTTCTAATTTGATGGGAGTGATAATGAACCAATTCAATGTCTTCTGAGAAAGAAGAAGCTGAGGAACATGAATAAATCATCAACTCTATGAGGGCATTTGTTGATCAAGAGGAGGGTAGCTGTTCTCCTTTCACTCGGAGGCCATGACCAAAGGCGTTTCTCCTTAGCCTTTGGAGGGCTTTTCAGACTCCAAAGTTAAAAGCCACTGGACTTTGTTACAAACAAAGCCTGTAGGCACCTTCATTATTTTATGAATTATTTCAAAATTAGAACAGACTGATGTATATGGGGTCATTCTGTTGCTGGGCCCATATGAAGGGTGAGGATAGAGGAGAGGGAGAGAGGAGTCGAGTCTCTGCAGGTGTGGACCTGTGCCAGATTCACAGACATCTCATTTTACCCACCGACAGCCTAGCACGGGAAGACACCAATGTTTTTGTTATTAACCTCACTTTACTGATCAGAGCGCCGAGCTGAGGTGCTGAAATATTTTGCCGAAACTCTTAAGTGCTGGACTTGGGTCCGAAAACAGATATTTGTAACTCTAAAACTTAGGGTTTTTCTTTGTCATTCTTTTCTTTTTTAAACGTTATGGTCCCTAACCGTTTCCCAAAGATAATCACTACCCTAAATTTGGGGATTATCATTCAGAGTAGTGTGAATTCTTATATACTTTTTTTTTTTTTTGGCCTCGAGGCATGTGGGATCTTAGTTCCCCAGCCAAGGATCAAACCTGTGCCCCCTGCAGTGGAAGCGCAGAGTCCTAACCACTGGACCACCAGGGAAGTCCCAATTCTTACACACTTCTGATGGTGATGTAAATTGGGACAACTTTGGATAATGTTTAGATAGTATCTAATATGGTTAGAGGTGGGCATTCTTGATAATCCAGAAATGTAGTCTAGTTTTATACCTCAGAAAATGCTGCTGATACCGGATAGGCATATGAGAATGTTTGCAGCAGAATTGTTTGTGACAGCTCAAAACCACAACCCAACTGGTTGTTTATCGACAGTAGAATGGATAAATTCTGGTACATCCATACGATGGGATAGATACTCTACAGCAGTCAAATGAAATTAACCAGAGCTATTCATCAACCTGTATGAATCCCAGAAACACGGTGAGTCTAGGGCTGTTTCTGTAACACCGTGTCACCACATTTCTTGCCCTAAGACCTTATGATTCACCAGATGCCAAATCTATTCCTAATATTAGCAGTGATGGGGCATGCAAATATCTCTAGGGAGTAAACCTCTAGACTGATTAGTGGGTTCCTTGCAGATTCTTAAATCTGCTGCGTGACTCTTCAGCATGATGAAGTATCCAAATCCTTTTCCTTAGGCAGCCACGCGTGGAGTGAGGTAACAAGTGGAACGGTACGGTTGACTAGCACGTGGCAAAAATAGGAGATGGGAAGATGGAGGTGGACAGTGCCCAGTGGATAGGCCTAGCACAGTGCCTATTATTAAGTACTTACTTAAGGAATGAAGAAAGTGAAGAATTGTCTTGAGTACACTACCAGATTCCTTGGGACTCCTGGTTCTGTTTCCATCCATCTATTCAATCTTTTTTTTTTTTTTGCGGTACACGGGCCTCTCACTGTTGCGGCCTCTCCCGTTGCGGAGCACAGGCTCCGGACGTGCAGGCTCAGCGGCCATGGCTCAC
Source organism: Mesoplodon mirus (assembly GCF_964341445.2). NCBI lineage: Eukaryota > Metazoa > Chordata > Mammalia > Artiodactyla > Ziphiidae > Mesoplodon > Mesoplodon mirus. The sequence continues at coordinate 220,121,722 of NC_138976.1, forward strand.
GGGCCCAGCCGCTCCACGGCATGTGGGATCTTCCCAGACTGGGGCACGAACCCGTGTCCCCTGCATCGGCAGGCGGACTCTCAACCACTGCGCCACCAGGGAAGCCCCATCTATTCAATCTTTGATCCAGCATGTATTGAATACCTACTAGGTGGCTAGTGCTATGATGCAGTATAAGAAGGAATGCAATAAGGTTCCTTCCCTGAAATGTTTCAATGTATGGGAAGAGCCAAAGAGATACCAAGTGTGTTGTTAATTATTTGCCCTAATGTGTATGTATGTGGACAAGGAGTGCAGATAGCAGAGAACCATTGGGTATGTCTTCCCAGAGGGAATAATGTTTGAGATGGCTCTTGAAGTAGAAGTAGCAGCTGACTGAATACATAGTATTGTAAGTATTTCTGGGCATTTCAGACAAAGGGAAGACATATGCAAAGACAGGGAGCGATTTCAGAGCATGCCGTAGCTTGGGGAGTATTGAGTTGATCTGTCTGACTGCGATGGGCTGGCAAGAGGGTCATAGGAGGGGCCTTACTGCCTTCTGTGACTGGCATTGGGACTTAATTCTGTTGACAGTGGCAAGTCTCTAGGCTTTGGAGGCTTCCCAGGGACTAAACAGTCTGCAAGCCAGTAAAACAAATACACTGAAGCAAATTGACTGTTCTAATGAACAGAATACATTTTCAGCCACTTATAAATATATATTTATACAAATCCATTGATTAAAAAGTACATATTGCTACTTTTACTAGATAATGCTCTGTAAATAGTAAAATGATGCACTAAACAAAATGATAAAGTAGTAACAGTCCAGCTGCCTGCTTTGTTTCCCTGTTATTTCACTTTTACTATCTAGACATTCATTAAAGCTGAAAGGGACTTAAAGATCCCAAATTCTGCATTTTTTATTTTTATTTATTTTTTTTTTGCGATACGCGGGCCTCACTGCTGTGGCCTCTCCCGTTGCGGAGCACAGGCTCCGGACGCGCAGGCCCAGTGGCCATGGCTCATGGGCTCAGCCGCTCCGCGGCATGTGGGATCTTCCCGGACCGGGGCACGAACCCGTGTCCCCTGCATCGGCAGGTGGACTCTCAACCACTGCGCCACCAGGGAAGCCCTCTGCATTTTTTAAATCCAAAAACACCTCAAGACTTTTGTCCCAGACTTACCTTAAGGACCATTCATCTGTTCTGCCTTCTTTTCAAGATAGCAAACCATCTGATCTACTCGTCTGTTTATTTCTTTGAAGAACTCTGTGGAGGCAGTATGACTGTAGCAAGGACATGGTTTTTGGGAATCAGATAAATCTCATTTAATTCCATTCATACCGCTCCCTGGCAGTTGTGTGACCTAAGACAAGTAATTTAATTTCACAAAACCTCAGTTTCCTCATCTCAAAAATGGAACAAATAAAATCTGCTCTATGGTTACCAAAGGGGGAAGGTCAGGGGGAGGGATAAATTAGGAGGTTGGGATTAACATATACACACTACTACATATAAAACAGATAACCAACAAAGTCCTACTGTATAGCACAGGGAACTCTACTCAATACTCTGTAATAATCTATATGAGAAATAGAGTCTGAAAAAGAATAGATATTTGTATATGTATAACTAAGTCACTTGGCTGTGCACCTGAAACTAATACAACATTGTAAATCAACTATACTTCAATATAAAAAAAATTCTTTTTTTTTTTTTTATTTTATTTTTTTATTTTTATTATTTTTTTTTTTTGCTGTACGCGGGCCTCTCACTGTTGTAGCCTCTCCCGTTGCGGAGCACAGGCTCCGGACACACAGGCTCCGCGGCCATGGCTCGCGGGCCCAGCCGCTCCGCGGCATGTGGGATCTTCCGGGATCGGGGCACGAACCCGTGTCCCCTGCATCGGCAGGCGGACTCTCAACCACTGCGCCACCAGGGAAGCCCCAAAAAATTCTTTTAAGGTAAAAAATAAAGTCTGCTCTACAGTGTGGATATGATATTTAAATGAATCAATGCACATATATAAGTTTTTATTTCCCCCTCTGCATCCACCGAGACACACGTAGTGACAAGGGACAAATTAAGCAATGCAGCAAATTAAAGGTAGGAAGGTTATTTAAGTGTTTCATCGGTAAGGCTGTGATGTCTTAGATGAGAGACGTGAGTTCTATTCGGGCATCATTTTATGTTTTTGTACATTCGTGGGATTTTTTTTTTTTTTTTTTTTGCGGTACACGGGCCTCTCACTGTTGTGGCCTCTCCCATTGCGGAGCACAGGCTCCGGACGTGCAGGCTCAGCGGCCATGGCTCACGGGCCCAGCCGCTCCGCGGCATGTGGGCTCTTCCTGGACCGGGGCACCAACTTGTGTCCCCTGCATCGGCAGGCGGACTCTCAACCACTGTGCCACCAGGGAAGCCCTCATGGTTGGTTTATTTCCTCTGAAGAAGGAAAGAAGACCCCAAGGTTTTCTCTGCTTTAGGTAGGAGGCAGTAAACTAAAAGACTGTGTAAGGTATTCGCCACCGTTAGGGGCAATGATCTCTTCTAGAGAGCTCTGTCACTGTGTCCTGAAATGGTGTGCGTTGCTCTGCTAATCCGTGTCTAACGTTTATGGTTTGTGGTTGTTCTTCCTAGTTGACCTGTTAGGCTTGTTGAATTGGCGTTCGAACCCTCAGAACATTAAACACAACTTAAAGAAGTTAATGGAGGTGGATGGAGGAGAAATTGTCAAGGTACGTTTATATGTTCACAGTTAGGACCACAGCCACTGCATCCTTAGTTCAATGTTTTAAATTAAACCGATGAGTGTAAACATAAAACTTGTCTAAATTGGGAAGCAGTTGTGCCTACTTTTAGGAAAATGCTATTTTTAAACCTATTCTGTTGAAATCTAATTATCCCCTCTCTGTTTTTCTTATCTTCAGTTTTTGCAAGATACGCTAGACGCACTTTTTAACATAATGATGGAAATGTCAGACGATGAAACATATGACTTCCTTGTGTTTGATGCACTGGTAAGCAGTTACACATATTATCTAGTGTTTGTTCTCACAACTGTGTTGTTTTTGATAGTTCAGTATTATAAATAATGGTGATGCGTAGGCTCCTGCATATGTATTTGTATACATTTCTCTGAGGATTTCTCGAGGCTACATTCCCACAAGTAACATTAGATACAATTGACTTAGAGTCAAGACGTTTATGGCTTTGTGTCCTGTTATATCTTCCCTTTTGATAAGCTTTCTCCTTCTCATTAGGGAAAACAAGCTGTTTTATTACATTTGAAATCAGGAATCCCTTTAACTCGCTTTAAAATTGTCTGGTCCTAAACCAGGAGGTACCGTTAACAAAGACGATGGTGGTTTGTTGTGTATGCGTGTCCTTGTGCGTTCTTGCCCGGGAGAGTGAATTTGCAAGTCAGAGATGAGTCTTGGTCTCATTACGTACAATACACAACTCAGCAGACAATTCAAATGGTCACACAAAGTACTAAAACATGCAACCCATTCCAAGACTGGAAATCCAAAGAAGGAGAGGGGATATCGGACTCTGGGAAGGTCAGAGATGGCAGTGGAGTGGCGAAGCTGACACATCCAAACTAAGCATCGTTTTCTGATTGTTGGGGTTAAAGTTCAGGGCAGAGTTTTCCCTGAATGTTGCAGCAAAGAAGGAGGAAGGTAAATTGCAGCTTCAGGTCATTCATCAACTTGGAGAGACTGGTAGACTCAAGAAGAGTTTAGGATGTTGACACTTAAGGATATAAGACAAAGAGAGAAATGCCCCCAGCTGCGATCACACCTGGCCAGGTTTATGGGCAAGAGAGTCTATGGTAATGACTCCATGGGAGAAGGTCTGGAGATAGATTCCCATGGGAGGGCATGTGTGGAAGTCCCAGGTGCCCCTTCTTTTGCTCTGTTCTATCACAAGTAGGTGCAAAGTGGTTATTTGTATCAGTAGATTCTGTGTCCGGTAGTGACAAGAGTTAACATAAGCAGAAAATTGAGACTCAAAAGTCTGGTGACTTCAGTTATTAGGGGCACCCACACTGCACTGAGGAGACAGATGTCCTGGAGCATTTCCTGGAGTATTTCATTAGCTGCACCCTTGGGTTAGTGCTTACTCTTCCCATGGGAAACCCTTCCCCACACCCTTCCCCCTCTCATCCCATTTTCTTCCCCGACTTGGTTACCTGTGCACTGCCCTCTCTCTGAGGCCGTCAGCTCTCCGAGGCTAGGGGTGCTGGCTTGTACTGGTTTCCTCACAGCATTTAGCACAGTGCCTGACACTTAATCGTCTCTCTCTGTTGTATTAAATAAAAAGAAACCCCAAGACTTGACCTCAGCTCTGGAATAGTACCATGGGAATGCTCCCATAATGATCAAGAAGGAAAAGAAGGCTCCAGACGTTCAGCCCCAGCTTGTTGACAGAATGCCGGGGGTTGTGCTATGCTGCTATTTATGTTTTTCACCTTTGGCAGGTGTTTATTATTTCACTGATAGGCGACATCAAGTTCCAGCATTTCAACCCCGTCCTGGAGACCTACATTTACAAGCACTTCAGTGCCACTCTGGCCTATGTGTAAGTGCCAGGCCTGGGCAGGGCTTGTGGCTGGATGGTCGGGTTTGTGCTCTTGGGACCAGGTTGCTGAGAAACCAGAGGGATGTGAGCTGAGTACCCTTGCCTCGAACCTTGTTCCAAGCTACCCCGGGGAAAGTGGGAACCATCTAACTATTCTAACCATGGCAAAGGGATTACATTCAGGCCCTGCTTTCTGAGAAGTTACGGAAGAGATAAGGCTGTACTTCTTTAAGAATCCAGAGCACCTATAGGTGAGGCGTTGAAGCTGTTAGGAGCACAGTGCAGGACGGGGGACCCAATCCAGGATCTTCGGAGGTGGGTGTCAGCGGGATCGGCATGAGGCCCCCGTGGGATCAAACAGAGGATGAAGCAGGACGACATGTGATAGAACTGAGGGTCATTCCCTCAACTGTACACCGCAAGTACTTTGTAGAATTTATTACTTACAGGTTATGAGAAGATTTAATTTTTTTTTCTTTTACGTAAGAGGGGATGGTCTCCACCTTTTCCAAAGTGTAGCCTTCTTTTTTTTTTGCGGTACACGGGCCTCTCACTGTTGTGGCCTTTCCCGTTGCGGAACACCCGCTCCGGACGCGCAGGCTCAGCGGCCATGGCTCACGGGCCCAGCCGCTCCGCAGCATATGGGATCCTCCCAGACCGGGGCACGAACCCGTGTCCCCTGCATCGGCAGGCGGACTCTCAACCACTGCGCCACCAGAGAAGCCCCCAAAGTGCAGCCTTCTTTCTGTCTTTGGTTTGTGAGCCCCTGACTAATGCTCACTCTGAGCTTTGCCTTGCAGCGCTCAGCTCCTCATGCCCTTGGATGTGGCCTGTCACCCCGCGCCTTGCATTCTGGTTTTTGTGCAGAGCGAGGTGACAGTGACTGGAACAGAGTTGAGATGGCAAAGATCTTTCTGACAGTGGCTTATGCCAGGTCATGCCAAGGGCTGCTGACCTGTTCTGTCATTCAGATTATTGATCCCTCGTGGCTTTTTCTGAACTAAACAAGAAAGTTCTCAGTTTTATTTGCATAAAGGTCCAGAAATGTAATAAAACATAAGTGACCTAGAAGAGGTGTCATGTAGCATAATCCCCAATTAACACAATGGATGTAATGCCCCCTGGGTTGTGGGAAGCAGCAGATACACCAGGGATAGGGCTCTTTCCACCCTATAGCTTCACTTTCTAAGTCGGCAGCAGCTACAAGAGATGAAATCCTATCATTGGGTCTTTATTACACAGAGCCAGACGCAACACTCCAGGTGGTGTGTTTCTGGTAATCTGGGTTTATTTGCAAGAATGGATCAATTCCACATGATTCCTGTGAATTTTTCTTAATATTAGGAAAACTCAGAGATTCCCAGAAGGAAAGTTCAAAATATCAGTGCCCTCAAAAATGAGAGATCGCCCAAGGTTACGACAACGCCTAGTCCAAAGACTCTGGAACGACACAGAGAACAACCTAAAAATCCCAGAGCAGTTTCATGTGTTCAGATGCTCAGAACCATGGGTTCCTCTTCTTCCCACACTCAGTAAAGTTTCCATCTGGCTCCAGTTTATGGATCCCAAACAGCTGGGGCAGACTGGAGGGAATTAGACTGCTTTGAAGGTGACTACCTTTGGCAGACAGTCCCTCCCTTACAGAAACACCTGAACATGTCTGTATAGCATGCTAGAGATTAAAATATACTCATGATTCGAGTCCCTTCAACTCTTTGATTTCTTGATCATTTTTTAAAGTCCTGCAAAGGGAAAGAAATCATCCCTTATTTCTAAGCAGAAGGGAAGCTCCAAGCCTAGACCGCAATGAGAAAACTAAACTACGAAGGAGTTAACGTCCCTGTTCAGGGCATATCCTAGAAGAAATAATTCCTATAGTTGTGATTTCTACTTCCCCAGGAGGCCAAGTTCCCTTCTATATAGCATACCCCAAACCCCAGAGTACCACTTTGCCCCATTGACATTTTTCTTCTTCTTGTCCTTTTCAGGAAACTCTCCAAGGTACTGAACTTTTACGTGGCGAATGCAGATGACTGCAGCAAGACGGAATTGCGTTTTGCTTCTTTGAAAGCCTTAAAGTACTTGTTTAGGTTCATCATCCAATCTAGAGTACTCTACTTGAGGTAATGGTGACTGTAATGCAGTGTTGACGCTGTCCATCCTCTCTTCCCATAGTTTTCCTTAATCCTTATGCTCATGTTCAGCTGTGAGCAGCTGGGTCATGGAACTGCCAAATTTCAGAACTTCAGGGTGAAGGTGAGGGTGGACTACGCAACCGTTAAAGAAGGTTCATGTGACGTCCTTCTGGATCAGCAGAATTTCTAGGGCAGTAGTGACAGCAGGACTTAGGGATGCAGGTGACTACAATGTGCAACTTACTGAAAGTCTTTGTTGGTGACAGTAACTAGGAAGTCAGGTTCCTGTGATGAGATTGTATTTAATACAGCAACGGGCTTCATGATGATGTTGGGTGTATACATCTAGGATCGTGAGCTGTTGTTGGGAGTAGATGGACAGTAGTGACAATTGTTTGGAGGAGGTGTTTCCTGAGATGTGTGCTTCTTTGCTGACACCAGGCTTAGGTACCTGGGAAAACTAAGCCCCAGAGATACGATAATTCCCGGTTTGGATTTCTAGAATAATCGTTCCATCAAAAACAATAGAAGTCAAGATTGAGGAAATAACTTTTCTGGGAATGCCCACAACTCCAGTGCCATCTCTACCCTTTAATAATAGCTGGATTTCCAAACTGTTAAAATATTTTTCTAAGGCAGGTTTGGAAACTAGATAGATAACGTGCTAATATGTTAACACCAGTAAAGCTGTAGGTAAGAGGATTTCAAGCCTGTGATTTGAGCATGTGTATTTTTTTAACTTTGTGTTTTTAAAAAAATCATAAAATTAAAGGCAAACAATTAACATGGAAAAAAAGCTTATAACTTATAGTACAGTTCAAAGGTCAGTAGATTTACTAATTAAAGGCTCTTAAAAATCAACTAAAAATGGTAAATATCCTTACTACAAAATAAAAACATAATTTACAAAAGAAAACTTCAAATGCTCAAATTTAAAAAGAAATTTATACTATTAAAATGCAATACACACACACCATCTTTACCTGCACATTTAACGATGAAAAATCTTTATCCTTTGGTGAGATTGGACAAAAATTGGCCCTGTGTTCTATTGCTGATAGGAAGATAAATTCTTAAGGACAGAAATTTGGCACTGTGAATAAAAATCAAACACACACACACACACAGAGCAAAGGAAGATATCACATTTGTCCAGTAATAACCCCATCTAAAAATCTATCTAATGGAAAAAAATCCATCAGGTATAAACAAAAAGGAATGTTAAAGTATGTACATTCAGCCCTTTCAAATGTAGGGTATGTTAACGAGGTAGGATAACCCTGATAGGTTCTTAAATAATAAAACTAAGGTAGAAGACATAAGTGTAATCTGATCTCATTTCAAAAATATTTCAGGATTGGACACTGGTTAGATATGAGTAAACTGTAGATAAGAGGGCTTTAAGGTGGTTTAGTTTTTCTCCTTTCTGCTTTTTTTTTTTTTTTTTTTTGCGGTACGAGGGCCTCTCACTGTTGTGGCCTCTCCCGTTGCGGAGCACAGGCTCCGGATGCACAGGCTCAGCAGCCATGGCTCACGGGCCTAGCTGCTCCGCGGCATGTGGGATCCTCCCGGACCGGGGCACAAACCCGTGTCCCCTGCATTGGCAGGCGGACTCTCAACCACTGTGCCACCAGGGAAGCCCTCCTTTCTGCATTTTTAAAGTTTCTACAATGAATTTGTACATTTTTATGGTTTTTAAACATGTTCAGTGACTTAAAAGTTGAGTTGGACGAATGACAGCTCCTCCTTCCCTAGTAGAAGCAGGCAGTGTTCACCCAACTCAGAGCATATACACAGCCTCTGTAGTCTCCGCTTCTCTCCAGGGGGTCTTTTATAGTTGGATCTTTGTGTTTTGTAATTATGTTGAATTTCCACATATTCAGTTAGGGTGTCCTACAGAGGGAACATTCCCTTACCTAAAAATTTGTATAGCAAACCCTGATGTCCAGCAATAAAGATCCTCATAAAAACATAGAAAGAGGGACTTCCCTGGCAGTCCAGTGGTTAAGACTCTGTGCTTCCACTGCAGGGGGCACGGGTTCGATCCCTGGTTGGGGAACTAAGATCCTGCATGCCACGGGGCATGGCCAAACAAACAAAAAAACATAAAAAGAAAAAACCTTAATTGAGGAAAATTTTAAAATATTGTCCACTTACGATCCACTATCTCTTTTACCCTTCATGATGTTGCGTTGCATCTGGGCCATCATTTTCACCGTCAGATTGCATGGTAACAATGGAAAAGCCAAGTGAATTAACCCATGAGATGAACTAAGAGAGTGGCTGTGTTGAACTTGGTCCCTAATGGCCTGTTTGCGGTTATTTTTCCCCCTGATGTTTTCTCATTCTAAAGAAGAGCTTGATCTGGGATAGAGAGTCTGGTAGTCTGCATTCTCTGATTGCTCGGATTTGATAGACACAATAGGACATTGAGAAGCTCAGTCATATTAGTCCCTTTTTTAAAGTCACAGCGATAGGGTGCCAGGTGTTGTTCTAGGCCCTCCAGCAATATTGGCTTCTCTTGATTCCTCCCACACACCCTTCGGTGCCCCCCCAGGGCGCTTGCCTTAGCTGTTCCTGCTCACTGCACTTCTCTCCCCTGAGATCTTCAGAGGCCACCTCCTCATCTTTCAGCCTCAACTCAGATGCCAGTTCCCGAGAGGCCTCTCCCACCAGCTCAGCTCAAACAACCTTCTCTGGTCACTGTCATATCAACGCCTTCCCTCCTAGCCCGAGATCTGGGGATCTAGCAGATGAGACAAGGTTCCTGCTCTGATGGTGCTTGTGGGTTACATCGAGGCCAGGGAGGCATATAATAAAGAAAGAAACCCACAAGATCATCTCAGATGGATAAGAGCTAGGAGGGAAGATGTTGATGTGACAGTGACCAGGGAAGGCTCCCTGAGCTGAGCTAGTGGGAGAGGCCTCTCCAGGAGCTGGGGTTTGAGTTGAGACTGAAAGATGAGGAGATGGCCTCTGAAGATCTCAGGGAAGAGAAGTGCAGTGAGCAGGAACAGCTAAAGAATCAAGAGAAGCCAATGTTGCTGGACCGTGGAGACTGGGAATGGGAGGACGGAGCCTGGCAGGCAGGTGCGTGATGGGGGCCTTCCAGGTCACAACCAGGAGTTCGGATTTCATTCCAGGTGTCATGGGAAGCCACTGAAGGGTTTCAGTTAGAGAAGTAGTGGAATCTGGCTTACATTTTACATAATCATCTCACCTCTTGAGTGGAAAGTGGATTATCAGGGGTTAAGAGTGAAACCTGGGTGACCACTTAATAGGCTGTTATAGCTCAGATGTGAGATATGGTGGCTCTGTCTGAGGAGATGCAGAGAGTGGACTGATTTAGCAGGAAGAGATAATAGGACTTGCTGTTAGATTTGGTGGGAGAATGGGAGAAAGGGAAGAACTGTCAATAACTTCTAGGTTTGGGGTGCTGTTTGCCAAGACGTGGGCTATTTAAAGATGAACAGGAAAATCAAGTGAGTTCTGTTCTGGGTATGTTAATTTTGATATACTTTGTGGACTAAATTGCAAATAAAGTTCTTTTCTAAGTTCTGCAAAATGGATGAATTGAGGATTAGCAGAAACCCTCTGATTGAATAATTTTCTGAGAAGTTCATATTCCATGAGTACCATATAAGTTGTAGGTGAACGGAGGAGACTAATGTAAATATGTATATGCGTGTAGGTATGTATTTGAGTGTGTGTATAAAATTCTAAGTTCAAACCATCCCTACTCTTGACAGTTGGTGGTAAGATTGCCACCCAGTGTAAATGCACTTGGACTACAATTTGGGAACTTTTGTGTTTCTGAGAAATAGACCAAAGACCTTCTGAATTCTACTTATGAGAAAGAACCAACCTTTCAGTTGATAGCGTACTTTAATCAAACAAGCACGAATAAGCAAAGACTACGGCAGCCCGTGTCCTGGGAGGACCCTGTCCTAGAGGCAGGTCGGCACCAGCATGGCCAGTTCAGTGGATAGAAGGATGCTAACTGGACTTGCAGACTGGGTTGGGCTCAGAACGTTTCTGGGTTGAGCAGCTTCTCTACCCCTTGTCTGAAACTTGAACGCAAATGATCAGGGCTTGTTGCGGTGAGACAGAATGATTCAAATGGCAGAGGGATTAGACACAAAGATTAGAAGAGGAGGGAGTGGCAGGAGGGGAGGTGTGGAGGTGGCAGGACTGGGCTGTCAGGGAAGGTAGCTGGGCGGGGAGTCCGCTGCTTGCTGGACATTCTGCTAATGAGCTGAGGATGGTAGGTTTGCATGCAGGACTTATCTGCTACTTGAGGCAAAGCTGCTTCCAGCCATTCCCCGCTCTGTGCCAGAAATGCCCACACGCCACTAGGATGGAGGACATCACCAAGACTGGCCTTCAGACAGCTTCAGGGGGCCAGTGGGAGAGCTCTGTTGTAGGACTCTACGTACAAATCGCTACCTTCCTTTTGTCCAGGTGGGGATAACTTCCCAGCTACTGGGCCCCTTCCTGAACCACCTAAGAGCACGTGTGACTCCTCTGGGCATGGGTAAAGAGGTGACCAGTGAGGCACGGGCCTCCAGCATTGTGTAGGCAACAGATCTGTTGGAAAACTTCTTTTAAAGATGGAGAATCTGACCCCCTTCTCTTTTTTTTTTTTTTTCCCGCCTTCTCTTTTTTCTCTGAAGATTTTATGGCCAAAGTGAAGATGGAGATGAATTTAGTAATTCAATCCGCCAGTTATTTCTCTCTTTCAATATGCTGATGGACAGGCCTCTGGAGGAAGCTGTCAAGATCAAGGTCAGCTTGAGTAACTCTTAATGCTGTCGGTGAGGATGTTCTGGGGCAACATAGAACTGGCCATGGTGGGACATAAAAGAAAATTAATCCTAGTTAGTTCGTGGAAAACTTGTTAATTTTAGAATGACTTATAGAAAGTAACGGGAAATCCCTTTGTTTTAACTTTTATGTACATTTGTATTTTCAAATGTTGGTTTGCCAAAGACAAGCTATTTATTTATTTATTTATTTATTTAATTTTTTTTGAAGTCATTTGATATACAATACTGTGTTAGTTCCTGGTGTACAGCAAAGTGATTCAAATATATATATGTGTGTGTGTATATATATATATATATTAAATTCTTTTCATTATAAGTTATTACAAGATATCGAATATAGTTCCCTGTGCTATACAGTAAATCCTTGTTGTTTATCTATTTTATACACCGTGGTGTATATCTGTTAATCTCATCCTCCTAATTTATCCCTCCCTTCTCTTCCCCTTTAGTAACCATGAGGTTGTTTTCTATGTCTGTGAGTCTGTTTCTGTTTTATAAATAAATTTATTTGTATTATTTTTTAGATTCCACGTATAAGTGATATCATATGGTATTTGTCTTTCTCTTCCTGACTTTGCTTAGTATGATAATCTCTGGGTCTATCCACGTTGCTGCACATGGCATTATTTCATTCTTTTTTACTGCTCTGGAGTGTTCTATTGTGTATATATACCACATCTTTATCCATTCACCTGTCAATGGACATTTAGGTCGCTTCCATGTCCTGGCTATTGTAAATAGTGCTGCTCTGAACATTGGGGTGTCTGTATCTTTTAAATTAGAGTTTTCATCTTTTCTGGATATATGCCCAGGATTAGGATTGCTGGATCATATGGTAACTCTATTTTTAGTTTTTTAAGGGACCTCCGTACTGTTTTCCATAAAAATTGGCTCCACCAATTTACATTCCCACCAACAGTGTAAGAGGGTTCGCTTTTCTCCACGTCCTCTCCAGCATTTATTATTTGTAAACTCTTTGATCATGGCCATTCTGACCGGTGTGAGGTCATACCTCATTGTAGCTTTGATTTGGTTTTCTCTAATAATTAGCGATGTTGAGCATCTTTTCATGTGCCTTTTTTAAAGACCTAAATATAATCTATGACACCGTAAAACTCCTAGAAGAGAACATAGCCCAAACATTCTGACATAAATTGTAGCAATAAATTCTTAGATCAGTCTCCCAAGGCAAAAGAAATAAAAGCAAAAATAAACAAATGGGACCTAATCAAACTTAAAAGCTTTTTCACAGCAAAGGAAACCATAAAGAAAATGAAAAGATAACCCACAGACTAGGAGAAAATATTTGCAAACAGTGCGACCAACAAGGGGTTCATTTCCAAAATATACAGACAGCGCATACAACTCAATATCAGAAAAACAAACACCCCAATCAAAAAATGGGCAGAAGACCTAAATGGACGTTTCACCAAAGATGACCAACTACCCTTTTAGACGTCTCTTGAATGGCATTTCTGGACCCTGTGAATTCAGACAGTTGATCCTGATGATGATTCAAGCAACAGGCTTTATTCTTAGGGCTCTCCTTCCTCCCAGAAGCCCATCGTCCCCATCCTCTTCATCATTATCAGTTTTTTGAGGTAAAATATGTAATCCCTAAAGACTCAAGTTCGAGCTTTATTTTTTGCTCTCTAGGGCGACCTTGTGAGGGAGATGTCAAGATTTTAACTACTTCCTTGGGTAGAAAACTGAATTCTAAATGGACAGTGGCTCTTGGGTGGTGAGGGCAGAAAGCTGTGCCTCTGGACTTTTCAGGAAAAAGATCTTGGGAGATCGTGTAGAGCAACATCAGCTTTCTTCTTCATTGCGAGAGTGTCTGTGTCCAGTTCCCTGTTCAGGATCCCAGCATCAGTCGTTTCTTCCTGGGATCAAGCAGGAAATTCTGTATTTGTCCTGCTTGGCAACTGAATATGCCTTCGGTGTTTTTCTTGCAGGGGGCAGCCTTGAAGTACCTTCCTAGCATCATTAATGACGTCAAACTCGTGTTCGATCCAGTTGAGCTCAGGTAAATAGCCAAAAACTTTTGTTTCTTAACAGAGAAGCAGCTCCCCTGCTGGCTTGAGCTTAGGCGGCTACACATGCTGTGATTCTTCTAACACGTATTGACCGAACACCTTTTTGTGCTCAGTTCTGTGGAAGCCATAAAAGAAGACACAAAGCCAGTCCCTCAGAGAGTTTTGCACTCTCTCCAGGGAAACAAGACACACAGACGTAAAATTAACTACAGAAAAAAGTACATAATAATATGCTTCCAGCCCTATACCTAAGTACCCCCGAAATGCTGAGTCAGATGGTGATTGACACTGGGGTGGAGGTAGCCCGAAAAGACTTCTGCAGAAATTGAGGGTGAAGGTAGGTCTGCCAAGCAGTGATGGACCTGACTAATTTGCCAGTTGAGGCTGACTTAGCTCCCGGGCTGAGCCCTGGAGTGAGAACAGAATACAGCTTCTCCTTTGCTTCCTAGAGACAGACTCTCAGGTCATTGTGGAGAGAATTCCAGGTAAACCTGTCCACGCGCAAATAATTTCCCAGTAGAGGGGAAGAGCGTAACGCTCCCTTGAACTTGGCAGAATAAAAACAGTGACTACTGGGGTTTCTCTTGCAGCGTGCTCTTCTGCAAGTTCATTCAGAGCATTCCCGACAACCAGTTAGTTCGCCAGAAACTGAACTGCATGACCAAGATAGTAGAGAGCCATCTTTTCCGGCAGTCGGGTGAGTCTCCACCAAAAACTGCTGCTTACAGAAATCCCAGTCTTCTGTCTTCTTCAGCCAACACTGCCTTTTTTTTTTTTTTTAAATGTCAATAATGTCCTTGCCAATCGTTTGCTGGTACTTGAGGACCTCCTGGGAAACCAGTTTTAAGGAGAAGGTGAAATCAGTTCAGCATTCCCATAGTTCCTGAAAAAGCAAAATCATGTGTTCTTTCTTGTTTTTATTTTTATTTTTTTTGCGGTACGCGGGCCTCTCACCGTTGTGGCCTCTCCTGTTGCGGAGCACAGACTCCAGACACGCAGACCCAGCGGCCATGACTCACGGGCCCAGCTGCTCCGCAGCACGTGGGATCCTCCCAGACTGGGGCACGAACCCGTGTCCCCTGCATCGGCAGGCGGACTCTCAACCACTGCGCCACCAGGGAAGCCCCCATGTGTTCTTTAATCTTTAATTTGAAGTCGTGTTTCATTAATTAGCAAACTTTGTCCTCAAAATAGGAACCCCATAAAGTAATAGACAAGCAGTAAAGACGGTCCTTTTAAACAAATGCATCTCCTTTGACTTAGAGTATAACGTCAGTAACCAGGGGCTGGGGCAGGCAGTGATGCCATGATGCTGTAGGGCAGTGATGGACTGCATGCCACTTATACTGGCTCAGCGGAGCTGGTCATGCACATCTCTTCTCGACTCCATGCCCAGTCACGTCATCTTAGTGGCTGAAGAGTGACCGTGGCAGAAGGATTACACCATGGAAATTGGCAATCACTATAAATCAGAGAGGTTTTGTGAGGAGCTGTAGGAGAGCCAGACTACCATCATACTGCTAGGAGCAGAGAGGAGAACACTCTTACACTGACAAAAGACTCTTCATTTTGTAATTAGAGTCAAGCACATAGCCACCAGGTGGAAATCACTGTGTTCCTGTCCCAAAGTTGACATGGGAAAGAGGTCCAATACCTGGTTCTTTCCCAGTAAACCCAAGACTTGGTAGGGTGGGGCAGCTGTGAGAGTTTCTTTTGAAGCCACCACCAGGTCAGGGAGCCCCAAAGGGTGACTCATGCTGTGTGTATTGGCTGGAGGGTCTGAGGACTGGCAGGACACCTCAGAAATAGGAAAAGTTTAGGGGGTTGTTGGTGGGAGAACCCTTCTAGCCTTGCCCCTGGCTAGTTATGTAACTTTGGACGAATGAGGGCCCTTCTCTAAGTCTCAGCTTCTGTTTCTGTGGAAGGATGGACTTGAACTAGATCATATCAGCATGTCTTTTGGCTCTGACCTTTTCTGAGCCTCAGAATTTGTGCTTAGACATTTCAGCTGTTCCAAGGACCCAGTCAGGGGGAGTGCAGAAAGCTAGTGAGCGCTCTTAAGTGGAAAACTTAATACTAGTCAACCTCTTACTACGCTGTGATTCCCTCTGCCTCGAAGGATGCATAAACCATAAATGAGACAATAAAGATGCGTTCTTTGAGCAGAAGAGCAAGGATGCCCTGGAAGATTCCAACAGAGGAAGTATTATCACCAGTCACAGTCGTTTCTGTTAGTGCCCAGAATGTCTGGACTCATCAGAATGATATTTTATCATGTGAAGATCTCAGAAGGAAGATAATACCTTACTTTATGAAGTCCACGTGCCTGCGAAAGTATGAACAGAATGTCTGTGAAACACTGAGATGTGCTGATGGAGCTCAGTATTTATAGAAATTTTCGAGTACATTTTCTCCATTAAGTGAAACGTTTCAAAAAAATTAAAATCCTATACCTTGCTTAGTTTATTAGTTTCATATTACTTAGCTTGCAAGTATCAAGTTAGCTTTTTTTTGGGGGGGGGGTGCACTGTGCAGCTTGCGGGATCTTACTTTCCTGACCAGGGATAGAACCCGTGCCCCCTGCAGTGGAAGCACGGAGTCCTAACCACTGGACTGCCGGGGAATTCCCAAGTTGGCCTTTTTTTTTTTTTAAAGCTAAAGAAATTGTTAAATACTTTAAACATTTGCCTACATGGACCCACAATAGGTGGGATTTTCTTTGTTTTTAAGGTCAAGGTACAGGGCTAACATTCCGTGCCTAAAACCACATGCTCCTCAGTGGCCTGGAGGAGCCCCTGCAGGGCTGAGTGCAGAGCTGGGAGCTGGGGGGTCAGGCAGAGAGGGAGTTGCAGGAAGGAGCCAGGCAGTTGGGGGGGCGCTCCTACAGCTGGTGAGTGGTCTGCATTTTCCCCCTCAGAGTGCAGAGACGTGTTGTTGCCTCTGCTGATAGACCAGCTCAGCGGCCAATTAGACGACAACTCCAGCAAGCCTGACCATGAAGCCAGCTCGCAGCTTCTGAGCTACCTCCTGGAAGTTCTGGACAGGAAGGATGTGGTGAGTCAAAGAGCTGCTGATGCAGAGCAGAGCGTACACTGGTCCCATGGCCTGGGACAGGAACCACTGCACGGCTCTGCTAGTCCCAGGCAGTTGAGAACCTGGGCACTGGGGCAGGCTGCACCCATTTTAGAGGTGTTTAGAGAGGCTTCTTCTGACTAGAATCTGTCATGCAAATCTAGGTCCAGGGAGATCCACCTAACTGCTGGGGCTGCTACTGGCTGATGTTCCTGATTGGCCCAGTTTGCCCATCACTGAGATCCTGCTGAGGACTTTTCAGATCCAGAGCACTGTTTAGACTTGTTAGGTAGAAACCTCTACCCTCTTATACCTCCGATACCTGACAGCACTATTGTAGATGTACCGGAGCTTCTGAGAAGTTCTCATTTTATGTTCTCTCTGAAACTGATCCTTCCTTCTGGAGCCTAGTAGAAATGATGTGGTTTTTTTCTTTTTTAATCTCACCTCATCTCCTCCCCCTCAAAAAAACCTGGGGCCACACTGCCTGGATTTTCCATGTTCTAGAGATAGACCTGTCATAACCTCCACTCAAGAGACTGGAGAACTTTGCAGAATGTTTCCAGTCGAAGACAAACCATAGTCGCTACCCGCCATGATGGCTACACGGCACCCATGTTCCTACAGAGAGGCAGGTGTTATGAATCACTTTCATTTAAAGAAATAGGAAGCAAGCAGAGAAATAATAAAAAGCAAGGAAGGAAAGAAGGAAGGGTGGGAGAGAGGGGACGCTAACGATACTTGGTGTTTTAATAAAATTACATAAGTAGCAGTGATCTAGTTGTTTGAAGCATTAAGCAGGAGATTCGAATATCTGTCAAGAAGCAATAGTGGGTAAAGGCTTTGAAAAGGCAACTTGAATATTGATAAGTTGGAGCTGAAGGAGTATAGCATCAAACCACAAGAAAAAAAAGGAGGAGAAAGAAAGACTGAGCATTCATGAGGCACTGTTGGGTGCATCAGCCCAGCTAATTCCTGTACAGGACCTTTTCTTTTTTTTCTCGCAGCTATGAAAATGGAAGCTCCACAAAGTTAAATAATTGCTCATGGTCACACATGACAGAGTCAGAATAGTAAATCCCCGTCTTAGTCTGCTCGAGCTGCCGAAACAAAATACTGCAGCCTGGGTGGATTAAACAACAGAAATTTATTTCTCATAGTTCTTGGGGCTTGGAAGTTCAAGGTCAGGGTGCCTGCATGGTTGGGTCCTGGTGAGGCCCTCTTCCTGTCCTGCAGATGGCCACCTTCTCGTTGTGTCCTCACACGGCCTTTCCTTGGTAGGGCAAGCTCTCAGGTGTCTCTCCTTATAAAGGATAGTAACCTAGCAGTCCCAGGCCCTGCCTTCATGACCTGATTATCTATCTCCAAAAGCCCCATCTCCAAATACCATCACGTTAGGGGTTAGAGCTTCAACACAGGAATTTTGAATGCGAATGATCAGTCCATAACAATCTCCTTGACTTGAGTTTCTCGTTTTTTTACATCCTAGAGAGGAGGTAGCAAGAACTTCATGTTTTCGCCTTTTGCTTCCCACTCATGTGCCAAATTGTCCTGTGTAACCTGATCTACTCAGCATCAGGACCGAGTACCTCGTGCTAGTGGGAGTCCCCATAAACTGTTGAGTTGCTGGCTCCAGGGAGCTCTCAGCGAGCCCAGATGACCTGGATCATTAGAGAAGCTTTCTTCCCCTGCATCTCCACGTTCATCTTTTAAATGTTAGAACCAATTATGTTCAGCAGATTCCTTAATAACATTATGAATCGTTCTGTGACAATGTTTCCCCCTTTTGGACAAGAGATTGCTTTGTACTGAAGAGCCAGAATGAGAGTTAAAGAGAACTCTCAGCAATCCAAGGTTTCTTTAAAAGTGAAGCTGAATCAGAAGAAGTGGTGTCCATCCCTTTGTTTCCCCTTCAGGGTCCCACGGCGCTGCACGTACAGCTGATAATGGAACGGCTGCTGAGAAGGATCAACCGGACCGTGATTGGGATGAGCCGACAGTCTCCCCACATCGTGAGTGTCGCCCAGGGGACCACACAGCCACCACAGCTTCTTAGTGTCCCATCCCACCTGCCCACTGGGGGGCTTTGGGGAGCAGTGTCTTGAGACCAAATTCACGTAGGCCCCTCCCATCCCAGTTTCCAGTGTGCGCTGCGGGCTGGGTGGCATAGCTCCCTCGGGAAATGAATGGGGTCTAGAACTTTACAGCCCGCCCTGGATGAGTGACTCTTCGTTATAACTGTGAGTAAATCTGATGCTGATTTTCTCTTGAGGGAAAATTATCCACCAGGGAGGTAGGGGAGGCAAATGGAAAATTTTAAAGGATCTCGCCAATACAAATCATAAGGAGTATTGCTCATATGGAAGGTGAAGCAAAAGCCTCTTATAATATATTAAAGCAGAGACCCACTGAGATGTGCAGGCACCCTAGGTGGACTGAGAACTTGGGACCCATTCAACCTAATGCTCTTTAAATATTTGCTTAATATTTTATTTCAGGAAAATATGAGCCTTGGTGAGCAGAAAATTAGGGGTTTAGCTGACTACATTTAGCATTTCCTCTATTGTCTCAAGCAGTTCAGTTGTAATTCTCAATGTACGCATGCTTTGTGTGGATCTGCCTTTGTTAGAATAACAGTAACGGTATCAGTATGTCCAGCCAGCGTGATGATAACGGTAGTAGTCACTGTTAACTCATTTTTGTGTGTGTGCTAGAAACGATCTTAAGCACTTTATATTTCATTGAAAGTCACACTAATCTCCATTTTGCAAATGAGGAAACGTGCAAAAACCTGAGCAAGGTTACACAACCACCAGGTGACTGAGGTGGGCTTTGGCCCTGGGCAACCAGCCTGGAGGCAGCGCCTTGCATGCTGTCAGCCATGCCCACCCCCAGCAGCTCACCAAGTTATGTTCCCAACTATGCACTGTAGTCACCATGAGAGGAATTCTGATAAAGTCAGTTTTCCCCTTCGCATCATATTCCCCGTGATATTTAGTGTGCTTATAAATTGGTGCCCTGTGGTACCATCCAGCCCTTGTGATTCAAGGAAAAACCGTTTAAAGAACTTGGGATTAGCATGCAGTTAGAAATGCCAGTGTTGCCCTGGCCTCTTATTCTCCGCCTGTTATGTCTATTAAATGTCAGATAAAAAGTGTGATTGAGACCAGAGATAACTGTTGAAAGGCCGAGTTGTATCATCATTAAGATGAAGCATGTTTTACTAAAGGTGCATCTTTTGTGATGCTAAAATCTCTGATTAGATTTTAATCAGAGGACAGAGAAAAAGAACTATCCCAAATTGCTGTGGTAAATAAAAACCATTTATTCAACAGATATGTATTAAGAAACTACTGTAAGCCAGCCACTGTTCTAGATGCTGGGGGTATATCAGGAAACAAAACAGACAGTAATCACTTACCTTAGAGAAGCTTACATTCTAGCAAGAACATTAACAAAAAAATAAATGGCAGAGTATTAGAAGGCTATAAGTGCTATGGAGAAAAAAATGAGTGGGATAAGGGGAGTTAGGGTAGAAGAGTTACAATTTATGTAAGCTGATTAAGAATGGCTTTCCTGGGTCTTCCCTGGCAGTCCAGTGGTTAGGACTCCACACTTTCACTGCCAGGGACCCAGGTTCGATCCCTGGTCAGGGAACTAGAATCCCACAAGCCGCGTGGTGCAGCCAGAATAAAAAACAGGCTTTCCTGAAAGGGTAAAATTTGGACAAACACTTGGCAAAGGCCTGGAGAAACAAATAGTGTTAGGTGCTGATGGTAATGCAAACTATATGCCGGTTTGGCAATATATATCAAAGCCTTAATACAATAAATTTACATCGCTTTATAATTAGAAAAATAAACTTTTTTAAACAAAAGAGACCTAAGACAGACATTCATTCAGAGAGAGGTGTACATGGATAGTATTTCACTGTTTTTGTGTTTAGGAAGTTATTCTCTCCATCCCAGGAACAGCTAGCTGTATTTTCATCTCCTCTGTGCCAAGTTCACTTAAATTTGTGTTGTTTTCATAACTATATGAATACAAGAGGATACTACCTTAGATACTTGCCCTCTGGCTAGAAAATTAAGTCTGTGGCTCAAATATGGTTGGACTAGGGGAAAGCAAGTTGAATATGTAATTCCTGGCCTCAACAATGGAAATGATGGTAACCATCTAATTATCCGATCCCTTTCTTCAAACCAGGTCCACAATTACACAGCATAACATGCTAGGAATCACTGGCCAAAGGATTCTAGAGCTGGTGGAATGACATGGAAGTGGTCCAGCAGGGAGCTCTCCTAGCCTCTCTTCTGCTCGTCCAGTCGGTTTTACGACCTCTCTTTTTCCTCTTCGCTTTCCTCCAAGCTCAAATTTATTTAAATGATCTAAATACTTTGGACGTTTCTCCCTGGATGTCTCTATTATACCTCGGTCTCAACAAGCAACTCAGGGTCTGCAAGTTGTTATAGCTTAACTAGTCATCTAGCTGAGATCTTACAGTCAGTATCCCCTGGCCTACAGGATTTCAGAGGTCATGGCTATTCATAGGATGAGTGAAGCCCTCCACACTGCTTCACTCAAACCTGGAAGGACCTTATTTTTAGCAGAAACTGCAAAGCACATGCCTTTGGACCTTTAGAATGCAGTATGTTTCCAGCGTGCTGGGGTCCCTGCATAGTTAATTGGGTGGGGAAAACCAAAGTACATGCACCCAAATCTTGCTTCGTCAGTTGGTGGTCTAAGGAGCTGGGATTTGTGTTTTCGGTCTCCTTCCAGGGGAGTTTCATTGCTTGCATGATTGCCATCCTGCGGCAGATGGACGAGAGCCACTACAGTCACTACATCAGCACTTTCAAGACCAGACAAGACATTATTGTAAGTTGTCTTCATTGGATCCTGGTAACTTTAAGACTTCTCGTATTTTGGCAGAACTGAGCATCATGAGTCTAGGGTTCTCTTCCCACACACCTCCGAGTGCCGTGGCGCTTTCCACAGGGATTACAAGAGGGAGAGTTTTTCTCTGCCACAGGATTTGAAGAAGAGTACAGTCCATATACCAGGAGGTCCTCACGCAGCCACCTACGTCTCTTGGATTTAGAGAGAGCCCATATTTAGAAACATTTGGGTGACCTCTTTTGCTCTCAGCAGAGGACAGTGTCTCATTTTCAGGGACAGTAGTCACCCATGCCCTGGCAAGGATTTTAGGAGGCAGAGATGTTCATGGTCTTTTAAGATGTGGTTGATGTCATCCTTTTCAGTATTCCCTGGAGAGGGAAACAAAAAGAGGTAATACCTGCCCCAGGTAACAGTTGTAAGTTATTGTCAGTTGAAAATATTCCATTCTCTTCTGTTTTAAACAAGAAAATTGTTCTCCTAGTTACAATTAAGCATACAGCCAAAGGTGGCCCAACAGGCTGAGTTAGATCTCTGGCTGCTTCCCCAGGATCCTTCCCTTCAGGGAATTGTTAGTGGCTGTTAAACATCCCTGAAGATTAGAATTCCCTGGCCGTCCAGTGGTTAGGACTTGGTGCTTTCACTGCCGTAGCCTGGGTTTAATCCCTTGTCGGGGACGTAAGATACAACAAGCTGCATGGCCAAAAAAAAAAAAAAAAAATCCCTGAAGGTATTGTCTTATCTTGTGAAGTAGTGGGCTGGACAGGGAGCTGTATTAACAGGCAAGGTCTCATTGCACTCATCTTTGCTCTGGTCGCATCATTCGTGCATATTCCAGTTTTCTTTATGCTCCAGATTTTCCACTTTCTGCCTTTATTATACTGATAGCATGTGGCCAGTACACCCAAGGATATCCAGCTCTTTCTCTGCCAGTCACTCTCCCTTCTGTGAGGTCTACATGATGGAAAAACACACAAGGAATTGTACTGTTTATTATTATTAGTTGTAATCGATCCAATGATGAACCCTCAGAGCACTGTCCTGGACAAAAATAAAGGACTTAATGGGGCTTAGTCTGGAGTCCTATGTGGACCTCCACGTAGGCCATGCTCTGGCTGGCAGCGTGGTACAGGAATATGTAGCGATCTGTAGCTGTGTTTGCAGAGATCTGGGCGAGAGAATTAGGAAGAGGGGAGAGGTGGAAGCCGAGGGTAGCAGTGTTTCTCCTCTGTAGTGGGTTTAAGAACACAGGCTTTAGAACAGCTGGACCTGGGTTTGAATTCTGGCTATTCTGCTTCCCTCTATGAAATTTGGGGCAAGCTCTCTAACCTCACTAAACCTCAATTTCCTTCTCTGTAGGATGGTACCCACCTGGGGGCAGGAGGTAGTTAATGTATTGATGAGTGGACATGTGGAAAATGCCTCACTTTGTGCCTGGCATGTGTTACTAGCTATGAGAACCAACTACTTATAATAATGATAATGATATTACATTATCATTACATATATAATATTATATTATTATTATGTAAGATAAAATTAATATAAAAATAGTTTAGTGACTTTTTTTCAGATTTCCTTCTGAAAGCAGGAAGAATAAAGAAAGTTATACTAAATTCAAACTCTCGACAATTTGGCTCCTTTAAGTAAGCAAAAAGAAGAAGAAAAAAAAACAAACCAGATTTAACTCCTATTTTCCAGGACAGTGGTGAGCTCTTCTCCTGCGTCATCTAATTAAAAGAGGATTATTGTCCCCAAGGGAACAGTAGTCATCAGTGGCAGAACTGCAGGGTACAGCTAAGCCCTTTGACCTCCAGTGGACTGTCCTTTCTCTCGCTCCTGCTGCTTCTGAAGAAATCACTTGAAAGACTTCGGGAAGTGGTAGCTAAAGTGAGGCCTGGGGTTATCTGTGAACTGCCTTTATTATATCATCACTGTTTACAGTTCACTGAGAACACTAGAGTTGAATATAGAGTTGGCGTCAGAATAGATGACCGGCATCTACAGCCTTGTTTCACAAACCATCAACTCCTGTTGACTTGAGGAAAAAAGTTAATAAGTAATGGATGCACCTAAAATGGATGATGAAAAACCGAAAAACTTGTGAACTATGTCTATGATTTCAGAATGGAGGCTAGAAAAGTTTGACTCTCCATTGAACCAGAAGGAAGTCGCACAGACTTGAGAGCTGGAATTGCTCCCATTCCTATGCTGTTGGGCATCCGAAGTGTAGTGGTTAGCCAACAGGACTGGGGTCTCAGAGGAATATTGTTAGAAATAGAACCCAGGCCCCCTGCCTCCCAAGCCCCGTGTTCTTTCTGTATATGATGTCATTCATGAACTAGAACTGCATGGTTTAGTGCCAGAGAAATTGGACTGGATTTTCATTTCAGGAATCTGAGTGGAAAAATGTCTAAATTTAACTAACTAATAAAAAGCTTTCTAAACTTTTTAGCTTTGATTTTTAGCCCGATTGTTCTGAGTTCCTTTTTCCTCTTAGCCCTCTTTTGAGTCGAATAGCTGTTTTTTTTTTTTTTTTTCAATACTGGGCTTTTGTTATTAGTTTTTACAGACATGATGATCCACTGCTATAATCTCTTTTTAAGGACCATTTAGGACCCTCCCCCCAGGCTACGCATGGTAACGTTCCTGGAAGAGGAAGAATCATGTCTCTGCTTCTTATTTATAGCATTTTTGTTCTGTTCTAATAATAATAAGGGAGAATTGGACGCAGAGTTATTAGAAGTATCAGTTTTCTCAGACTCAGATACAGAGAACAAACTGGTGGTTGCTAGAGGGAGGGAGAGTAGAGAGATGGATGAAAGAGGTGAAGGGGATTAAGAGATCCTAACTTCCAGCTGTAAAGTAAAGAAGTCCCAGGATGTAATGTACACAGAGGGAATCCAGTCAGCAACGTTGTAACAACTTTGTACGGTGACAGATGGTAACTGGGCTTATCGTGGGCATCATTTCCTCATGTATAAAACCATCGAATCACCATGTTGTACACCTGAAACTAATATAATATTATGTTAATATTAATTAACTAATATAATATGTTAGTATGTTAATTGTAACTCAATTTTTAAAAGATACCAAAAAGTTAAAAAAAAAAACAGGTATCAGTTTTCTCACAGTTGTTGGTAAATTCATTTGAAGTATGGTAGATCTATTCAGACAACATTGGCAGCCGAGGACTGAAGATATTATGGCTCTAAACTTGGGATCCAGAATCCCAAGGTCTCTTCCCAGCTCTCCAGCTTCTTGCTTTCTATGGCCTTAAGCCAGTCATTTCATTTTTCAACAGTCTCAGTTTTATCATTTATAAAATACAGACAATTTTTTAATCTTTCTCTTCCTTATCAGATTATATGATGTAAACATCAAATCATAGGATCCCTGTAAGAATGCTCTGTTGCATACACACTGCTATGTTTAAAAGAGATGACCAACCAGAAACTACTGTATAGCACAGGGAACTCTGCTCAATATTCCGTAATGACCTAAATGGGAAAATAATTTGAAAGAGAATAGATGCATGTATATGTGTAACTGAATCACTTTGCTGTACACCTGAAACTAACACAACATTGTTAATCAACTATACTCCAATATAAAAGAAAATTTAAAAAAACACAACTCTGTTATCCCTATAAACCTTACTCAAAAGATAGACTGTTATGGGACCTGGGCCATCGTGTTCCTTCCTTTACGTCAGTGTCCTGGAGGAAAGGCTTATGAAGTGTAACCCACTTTTCCCCCAACCATTCCTCCTTTGTTTTCTGCAGGACTTCCTCATGGAAACTTTTATCATGTTTAAGGATCTAATTGGAAAGAACGTCTACGCCAAAGACTGGATGGTCATGAATATGACACAGAACAGGTGAGACCGACCATCGCAGGGCCAGAGGCATTTGAAAACTTGGGTCTGGAAACTATGTTTTGACCCTTGTGAATCATGTTAAATCTCTTTGCTTCAAGTCCACCATCTGTAAAGTAAGGTTCCCCCCGCTTTCGTGGTCCTGGTTTACGTGCTCCTGTTCTTGATTCCATGCAGGCTACTGTGGTCACTCCGACTTGGGCTCTCTACTCTCTTCTTTCTGCTGTAACCTCCTCATTGCTTTCATGTTGATTGTCAGCATCAACTCTGCAAGGTGTCTTTCAGTGTCTCCATATGGCCTTCCTCATCCTGACATTCAAGGCCTCTGCATCCTGGCCCACCCTGCTTTTCTAGCCTTGTCTTCCACTGTTTCCCTCTATATACAACTTGCCCTCCAATCAAACTGGCCTCTTCCCTCCTAACCCTGACCCTGACCCTGAACATGTTCTGTGCCTCCACTCACACCGCTGCTTCCACCTGCGGTGTCTGCCCCATTGTCTCTGGCCATCAACATGCCTCCCATTCCTTAAGGTCCTTCTCAAATGCCATCTCCAAAGGAAGCCGTTCTGATCTGGATGTCATCTTCTCTTCTTTTGATTTTCGCATACCTCTTTGATACCCCCTCCTAGAATTTTCCATATTCTTTGTTTGTTGTCATGGTTCCATTTACAGGTTGCAATCCAAGTTGTAGATTTCTTAAGACCAGGAACCATTCTTTCAAGGCAGAACCTAAGCCAGTGCTTAGCAGTTGCTGGTCCTCAACAAAGACTTGTTGAATGAAAGTGAAATGGACTGAATACAGATACTAAAAGAGATTCAGGATTTTTAAAGAGCTAAATAAAGTAAATCATTATGATAAGCATTATTGTTAACTCTCCGTGGTCCTGATACCTGATTAGAAAAACCCTTCCCAACTATGTACAGATTAGAGAAACAATTGCATCTGAAGTCCTAGACTTTAAAGCGTAAGCATCACAATGGAGCAAAAGGAGCCTTGGTCTGAGGCTCAGGAGCCCTGGCTTGTCCTCTGAGCTGTACGCTGAACTGGCTAAATTGTGATGCAGCCTTGAGCTGTGCTAGTAGTCAGTTCAAGAAACTGATCTTTAGTGACCTTCTCTGTAGAATGTGCTGTTGTTGATCTCTAAGGACCTTGATAGATCTAAAGGTCTTAGATTGCCAAGTCCAGGTTTGATTTGCTTTGGCTTTTAACATAGATGGAAAATGTTTCAAAGAGCATGAAGTTGCCTTCTTTATCCAGTGTGTTTTTCCTCCCCTAGGGTTTTCCTCCGTGCCATAAATCAGTTTGCTGAGGTTCTCACAAGATTCTTCATGGATCAGGCAAGCTTTGAACTTCAGGTAAGCATGAGACTCACCTAGAAGTTCCTTGAGTTCTCAGCCAAATCAAGAGAACCGTTTCATTTTGGAAAACATCGCCTCAGATTTTTTATCATAACACAGATACACACAAACACACCTGCTTGCAGGTAAGCATGCAGGTATTCCTCTACCTACAAACGGTTTAGTGTCCGAAGAGCAGTTTGTATAAACACCTGTTTGAAAGTCCAAAGTGATAGCAAAACTGGTGATCACTAGCTCCATCTTCATTCATTCATTCATTCATCCAACAAATATTAGAGAGTTATATTAGAGAGTACAGGGCACTATTCTAGGCCCTGGTGAAGGCAGACAAGGTCCTGCTTCTGTTACAGGGTACATTTTGTTGGTGATGTGCTTTTGCTGTGATATGGCCTGCGTTTGTATCTATGGAACGTTGGAAGTAGAGTGTCACAAGCAGAGGAGATTATATATACATATTGCATATACATATACATGTTTATGTGTGTATATACATATGTTTTTATATGTGTGTGTGTATATATATCAAAATGGTTATATACGTGTGTGTATTTATACACACACACACACATAAGTACCTATGCCAAAATGGAATCAAGCTGTACAGTTCTTTGGTAACCTGTTAATCTACTTTATTTACTTTTTCTGTGATATTTTCGATGATAATAAATATTTTCACAGTATTTTTAATGGCTGAATACAGTGCATTGTATGGCTGGACCATGGTTTATTTAACCAAATTATTCTTATGAGCATTTAGATTGTTTCCATTTTCTGTTATTATGTTCAATAGCACTGTGAGGGCCTTCCTTGTTTTAAATATTTTTTTAAATACCCGTAAATATGTTATCAGGATAAAGTCCTAAAGTATTTACTAGTCAGAAATTTGGCAGATTGTCAGGGCTTTTGATAAGTATTGCCAAACTACTTACTATAAATAGGTACACTTCTTGGCAACAATTTTCCTTTATCCCAGGAGTAAAGACAAATATAATAGTTTGGATTATTTTTAAAAGCTTGATATTTAATAAAGCATTAAAACTTTCAGGGATGAATAATTGAAACACAGGAGAGAAAAGGAAGTCCTGTGGATTTTATTTTGGATTTTTTTCCCATTAATTTCTGGCGAGTGCATTTGTACCATGTGACACTGTTTTATTATGATCCATATTAATGTTATTTTCTGTTTCTTTTCACCCACATCATTAATTTTGAACAGCTCTGGAACAATTACTTCCATTTGGCAGTCGCTTTTCTCACCCATGAGTCCCTTCAGCTTGAAACATTCTCACAAGCCAAGCGCAACAAAATTGTAAAAAAGTAAGTGTCCTCTTAAACTTGCTTATGATTGGGAAGGCGATTCTTCCATTTCTATTTGGAGCAGGAGTTTTGGTATCACAGAAATTACTGTTCAGTGGCTACCTGTGTTGTTAGTGAGATAGGTCTTAAAATAATCATTTAATAGACCTCAGGTTTCCCCAGATTCACATCTCTTCTCAGGGGCGCATTCATTTTCAAATCAACCATCACATTCTATTATAGAATCTCTACATAAAGAGACACTGAAGCCAGCCAGTCTTCCCATCACCAGGAACAGCTGCCATCTGCTGGCAGCTTGTCCAAATTGCAGGCATAGTGCCTCTGTCTCATGCTTCACAGAGCAGACTCCTTTGGCACCATTGGTCTACCTCCCAGTTTCAGTCACTTCAGCAGAGAAGCCAAGAGTAACACATCACCTAAAAACAGCCTCCAGATTCCTGGCTCAGAATTCAGAATGGACCTGTGTGCAAGAGTGATGAAAGATTTAGGGAAGACTTTCATTGCTTTCACCTCAAGTCTGTTTCGAAGTTCATTGAGAGCCTGGGAACTCAAAGGCTGTGTAATTAAATAGAACTTGAGAAATTTATCATTTCAAAGCTGTGAATTTTAGTTCTGTTCCCCTGCTAGCATGTCTGGGACTCTAGGCAAATTATTTAGCTTCCCTCCAGCTCCTCCCTAAAATACTAAGATTGATGGCTAAGGGATTGAGATTTAGTGATTGCACTTCCAAAGATAAAAGTAAAACCTGTTTTGTAGATTTCCTTGTGGGGTGGGTATCAAGAGATATTTGATTTTTAAGATGGACACCTTAATCTTTTTTTTTTTTTTTTTTTTTGTTTTTGTTTTTGTTTTTTGCGGTACGCGGACCTCTCACTGCCGTGGCCTCTCCCGTTGCGGAGCACAGGCTCCGGACGCGCAGGCCCAGCGGCCACGGCTCACGGGCCCAGCCGCCCCGCGGGACGCGGGATCCTCCCGGACCGGGGCACGAACCCGCGTCCCCTGCATCGGCAGGCGGACTCCCAACCACTGCGCCACCAGGGAAGCCCGACACCTTAATCTTATTCTTTAGAATACCTTAAATGACATAACTTCATTCAAGGATGTATTTGATTTTGGTTAAATGACCATAAGTGAAATGAGTTGGCACCAAGTCTGATAAATAAAGTGGCTAGTTAGGATTAATGATTCTGGTTTTGGTCAAAGGAAAGTGGGACTGTAAGTACAATCCATGTAAAAATATATATGCATATGGGCCAAGATCAACCTTAGGAAATAAAAAACATTTATATTAAGCTTATAGGAATGTGAATGAATTTTTTTTCAAGACTTCTCTAATTTTTAGTAAAAGCATCCACAGTAGTATTAATAAGCAATAAGAATAGTTATCATTTATTATCTATTATGTGCCAGACATGGACCACATATGCTTGTATAATAATAATAAAATTAGCTTAGGTACCTTTGTTAAATAGGAATAGTAAGAAAAATTTTTCAATATATTTTTATACTGGCTTCTGAAGACACTTCCAAAGCAAGAATTTGAAAAAAAGATGTTTGATGCAGTAGTATCATAAGTAGAAAACATAGAACCGTGCTGGCAGGGTAGGTCATACGTCCATATTCTAACTCCTTGGGAACATTTACAGCATCTACTTTGGACCCACCCTGTTTCTATTTTCTAAGCCTCCAGCCTCTGATATGGTATATGGTGTGGGGTAGCCCTAGGCATATGTATTCTTTAAGAGATTTTCAGGTGACTCTGATTCACCTCTGCCCAAGAACCACTGTCTAGATCAATGCTTCTCTACTCTTTTTTCCTCCATTGTCAACTCCTGTAAGGAACCTTTTTAGCAAATGTTTTTCTAATCACCCCCCCATGAAATATTAATATCACAGATATACCATATATCAGTTTATGTACTAAATGTATATCTGTACTTTATACATAAAAACAGGAAGCTTTTTTTTGCCCCCATGGACCAATTTTCACCCCTTCAGGGACACTGTCACCCCCACTGAGAATGTATGTCTAGAGATTCCCAATGTGAGTGCTTTGAAGAGCGTCCTGGTGTGGATAAGGGTTACTCAAATATAAGTATATAAACGCCAGCCACATTACTGTATAAGTCACCCCTCATTCGTCTTCCTTTTCTTCAGTGTTTGTTGTGTTTTATTTTATTTTTTCGCTTAAGAGCAACCAGAGTGTTTCTCACTCTTCGCTCTTCAATAAAATTTGTTAATCTCATTTTCTCCGTGATTTTTTGACACTTACTTTGGTCTTCCTCCTGCTGTGAAAGCGCCCCCACCTCTCTGTGGCTCAGTTCTTGGGGGCTTTTTTCGGTATCGACCACATCTCCTTGTGGGATCTTAGTTCCCTGACCAGGGATCGAACCCTCACCCCCTGCAGTAGAAGCACAAGTCTTAACCCCTGGACCACCAGGGAAGTCCCTCGACCACATCTCTTAATGTGATTTTGCCTCGAGACCTACCTTAATCGTGACCTAGAGGAACACAGGCTCTTTTACCTCCCTCATCATTGTATTATGTGTTCTCGTTTCCACTGCACATCTTTCTCCTGGTTTATGATCTTCTTCCTAGATACGGGGACATGAGAAAGGAAATCGGCTTTAGGATCCGGGACATGTGGTATAACCTGGGTGAGTGTATAACCCAAACAGGCCCACACACCACTCCTGGGTGACACGCATCCCACGATGAATTCTTTTCCATTTTAATTCCAAGAATCCTGAGATGGATTTCTCTGTGTGTCTGCAAGTGCAAGTTGACTTGTTGGTCTCTTACGACATCACATGTTAACAGAAAACAATACTTAGTCACTCACTTCTGAATTGATTTACCCACATAAACTTTTTCTTTTCTTATGGGCCCTGTGGAGGAAGATTGTAGCACTTTACTTCTGGTGAAATTATTTTTTTTCATGTCCTCACTTACTTTCATTTCAGGTCCCCACAAAATCAAATTCATCCCATCCATGGTGGGTCCCATTCTGGAGGTCACACTGACCCCCGAAGTAGAGCTCCGGAAAGCCACCATCCCCATTTTCTTTGATATGATGCAGTGTGAGTTCAATTTCAGTGGAAATGGCAATTTCCATATGGTAAGGAGTGGTGGACCTGTCGTCTTACTAATGCACGTAGAGTCACCTCTTATTTATTTTCTTTCAATATAGAGAAGCAGTAGCCTGAATAAAACAAATCAAAGGTGATCTAAAAACTTCTTTTTTTGCGTTTTATTTTGTAAAGCGATTAGGCATAGGATCAGATAGTCCAACCAAGGCCCTAGGAGCAGCCTTTTCTGCTGCGTGTGTTTCCTAAAGAAGCACTCTTATCTCTGGATAATTAAAATTTGACTTCATGCAGTTTAATCCTATCTCTTGCAAATATTGCAGTGGATTGAGGGAATGGTGCAGGGGCCTTTAGCTTTGAGACCTTAGTCTGCCTGATATATTTTTCCTATGCTTCAATTTCCTTATCTATACAGTATATTAGTATTGAATGGAAGATTTTGCAGCTATGAAGCTCTGCCAAAGCAATCCCATTGTCAAGACTTCGACAAGAGCCAAAAATAAAATGGAAAATTAGAATCATTAAGCTATTTTTGTATGCATAGTTGTGATTAGATAATAATGTTTGGGGTAATTTTTTTCTGTAAATATAAAGCAAAAGACAGAGTAGCACAAGGCTGCTTTAGGAAGTTTTGATATTCATGGATGATGTGAAGTGGGGTCTTCCTCTATGTATGTTGGAATTAGTTTACAACTCAGTAAAGGGGTTGGGTCCAATCTAGAAAACTTGGCTGGATGTCTTTCATGTCCTCTTCTGAGAATGTGGCATTCTCCTGTGAAATTCCGCCTCTGCTTTCAGTTTGAGAATGAGTTGATCACAAAGCTGGACCAAGAGGTGGAAGGGGGAAGAGGAGATGAACAATACAAAGTCCTTCTGGAAAAACTGTGAGTACTTCAGAAACAAAATCTCACGTTGATTGCATCATTTAGTGATGGAGAAAAGCAGGCTTCTGCTGCCCTTACAGACCAATCGAGTAGTCTCAGCATCCCTGGGGTCACCACCATGAATGGTTCTCGGTTGGGGGGGGG
Organism: Mesoplodon mirus; assembly: GCF_964341445.2. Lineage (NCBI taxonomy): Eukaryota > Metazoa > Chordata > Mammalia > Artiodactyla > Ziphiidae > Mesoplodon > Mesoplodon mirus. Next base: position 220,153,922 of record NC_138976.1, read on the forward strand.
GGTCATGGAGTTTACACCATCCACTGCTGACATTTGTTTATCTGTTGTGAGTCAAATGTTCATGTTTTCCTGGCCAGCCCGGCCCTCGAGAACAGAGCAGATTGAGGAGAGAGGGCGATGGACAGAGTAGTGGCATTTTGCCCAGTGTTTGAAATGCTGAACTTTGACAAAAGTGCTAGCACCTTTAATTATGGCTTCGAAGCAATAATTTAAAGGAGAAGGGAAAAACATTTCAAGGTCCACTTTACATTTAAGAATACCTTAAGCCCTGTGAAGGATGTCTGAGAACACCAGGTACAGCTCCAGCCCTTTTCACTGCCCTCCGCACACCCCAGGCCAACACATTCATTCCCTCCCTGTGCTCACATTATCCCACTGTTCCCCATCCAATACCCTGACAGACCTTTGCCTGTCACCCTCTGTCCCTCTTACTCTCCTTTGCATGTATAGAATGACAGTATAACAAGAGTGGTTAAAAACACTTAGATGTTGGGGAGAGAGATTGTGCTTCAAATCCCCTTTCTCCACATACTAGGATTTTGACTTTGGACAGATGCTCTAACCTATACAACACCCCCCTTTTTTTTTTTTTTTTGGTCATCTACAATGATAAGATCTGTATTTTGGTGAGGATTAAATGAGATGATGCATTAACACAGTGTCTGTCACAGAGCTCATGCTGGACAAATGTTGGCTGCTCTAGTGTTCATTACTGTTATTATCTGCAGATCTTCCCAGCATCCTGGGTTGTAACTACCCTAGACTGTTCATTTCTTATGTTCTCTGAACTTTTATGATATGGGCCAACTCTGTCACCTGTTGATTGGGTACGTGCCTAAGTCTTTCTGGGATTTACCTGCTTCGTGGACGTGGTGGGCATTAGACTGAGCTGAGGACGGGGACACTCCCAACTTTGTTTTTCATTTTTCAAAGATTTTTTTTAAGGAACTAGCACACAGGGTACTCAGAAATGGAACTGATGACTCGTCTGTATTGTAAAGAACCAGAAGTCCGTCTTATTTGGTTTGTAATGGATGATAAGATGGTTTATTGATCTTTTCATCCCATATCCATTTGGTCTGCCTGTTTGAGATTCAGACCTTTCAATTTATCACTTCTGCAGTTCTGATCTCATACGGGAATGAAGTGCAGGTGTTACACACACATTTACAAGTGATAATAAAACTACACTTTAAAAAAATCCTACAGTTGACTTTTCACATACAGATCTTATTTTTCCTTCATTCTTCTTGAATCACGAATGCAAAAAAATATGACTGCACAAATTTCCAGTGCTCAAGAATAATTCAAGAGTCTGGACTAATGCTTTGAACCCATTTTTTCTCCTGTTCCCAAAGTTTTCTTCTAATTGTCTAATCTGAGAAGCTCCTATAGAAGCTTTGTTCTATTTGGATCCAGAGGGAGAGGATTTAGACCAAAAGTTTAACCTCCATCTACCTATTTACAACTGTGCATTTTTTCCTGAAAATAACTTTTTTTAAAACATCTTTATTGGAGTATAACTGCTTTACAGTGGTGTGTTAGTTTCTGCTTTATAACAAAGTGAATCAGCTATACATATACATATATCCCCATATCTCCTCTCTCCTGTGTCTCCTACTTTGGTTTTTTTTTTTTTTTTTTTTGCGGTACGCGGGCCTCTCACTGTTGTGGCCTCTCCCGTTGCGGCGCACAGGCTCCGGACTCAGGCTCAGTGGCCATGACTCACGGGCCCAGCCGCTCTGCAGCATGTGGGATCTTCCCGGACCGGGGCACGAACCCGCGTCCCCTGCATTGGCAGGCGGACTCTCAACCACTGCGCCACCGGGGAAGCCGGCGTCTCCCACTTTCATCCAAAGAGCCACATGTCTAGCAGTGTAGTAGGTTCCTAGGTTCCTCTAGGCTGGGCATCAGTCCAAGATTCTCCAGAGTTCCCTCAGGATGCCCTGAAGATGCCTTAGGGAGAATAAAGACGGAGAAAAGATGGTCCTTTCAATGAGTAGAGCAATCAGATAGCACACACAAAACTTTTTGGGCAAAGGTTCTCAATTCTGTGGTATTGACAGAAGACAAAAACAAATACAAATAGAAATTCAAAGAAGGGCAGAGTGGGCTGGGATCCTCAGTGATGATAGGGTTTGAGCTACAGACCTAAAGAAAACGTAGAATTTGAGTAACAGCGAGTAGCCTTGTAAGTGCAGGACCCAGGCTAGCATAGACTGGAGTTACAAGAAAGGGTGTATGTCTCCTAGTCTGGCGCCACCTGCTGCCAGGACCATGGACAGCACTCATAGGCGGTGCTGGAGTCACCGTGTGGGACATGGGCATTTGTCTCTATCTCTGCCCCACAGACTTCTAGAACATTGCCGGAAACATAAATACCTCTCCAGCTCCGGAGAAGTATTCGCACTCCTGGTCAGCAGCCTCTTAGAGAATCTCTTGGACTACAGAACCATTATCATGCATGACGAGAGCAAGGAAAACCGCATGAGCTGTACCGTTAACGTGCTGGTACGTGCCACGCCCCTGGGACGTGCCATGCCCCTGGGATGGTGAGAGGGCAGTGCCCGGCTGCCCCTGCCCCCCATGGCGCAGCTCTAAATAGATCCGGCAGACAAAAAGGTCCCCTGGGACCACCTTTCCAGAGTCCGTGTCCTGCTGAGTCTAATTGGAATGGCCAACTCAGCTTTGAACTCACAGATGCCAGCTGCCTCAGACCTTGAGGATAAATGTGGAAACGGATGAAAAATGCAACATAAGCTCTTGACTCAACTCTCTTACCGAAGGCCATCCTCAGCCTGTCTTGTTTTTATGTGGTTGCTTTATTGTTGGGATTATTCGACACAGACGAAAATGCGTTAAAAACAATATACCATGAGCAGAGAATTAGTCCATGAAATCCTCTAGGTGGTAGAACCCTGTGGTCTTGCCTTTCCTTAGACAGTTGTAACTGGGACCACAGACCTCAGAGGTTTAGGCTGCCATACACTCCTCTTCATATAAATCAAGAACCTACCGCCTCTGAGTCCCTGAGAAAACAGAATATCAGGTGATGTGGGTATGACCCAGCTGTCTATTCACCTAGAAGGTTCCCTCACATTTCCCAGAAGCCTGGTCCTAAAAGAATTCAACTTTTCTGCTTTATAAATTGTCACTTCCTTATTTTCTTAGGGGTATTTGTTAAAGGGAAAGAATAAAGTCTTTGGAAAAGTGACACTTGAAAAGTGCAAGTAGTGGTTTGTCCGTTTTTGTGGCAAGCTCATCAATAATGGCTTTGTGTTGGTATTTTGTGACTTTTTTTGTAGAATTTTTACAAAGAAAAGAAGAGAGAGGACATCTACATAAGGTAAGCTGAAAGAAATGTCTGCTTTTGCTGTTTATGTCAGGGCTTTATGATTTATTTCTCCAATAAATGAAAACAATAAGCCCCAACACCGTGCTTGCTGCTTCGAGAGACACCAGAAAGTGTGTGATATGCTCCCTTCTTCCTAAAAGGGTAAACGCTTCAGACAGATGCACAAGTACGTACAATACGAGGAAGTGTAGAGGGAGGATCGTGTCGGGATTCCAGGAAAGGATAGAGGGCTGTGGCCAGGCAACTAGGGAAAACAGCACAGGAAAGACGTGAAATTCACCCTCTGTCAAGGACTGTTAGCCCGGCGTGCAGGAAGCCCTGAACGTGAAAGCAAGTTGGATGTCAACTATGTGCATTTTCCTGGGGAAACATGCCTTAGCTCTCATGAGCTTCCCAAAGGGGTCTGTGACGTTAAAAAATGTTTTTAAACATCACTGCCTTAAACGAAGAGTACAAAGTAGCACAGGTAGAGTAGGAAAGACACACAGGCAGGAAGCAGCACAAAGACTTAAGGAACAGGAAGTAACTTATTCCTGCCGCCTGGCTGTGACATGAGCCAAATGTCCCATCAACTCCCTGGCAGCAGAATGCCTCCTTTCTCCCATTCTGACCAGATACTTGTACAAGCTGCGGGATTTGCACCGGGACTGTGAGAACTACACCGAAGCTGCCTACACGCTCCTCCTACATGCTGAGCTCCTGCAGGTAAGTGGATCAGGTATGCTATTTTTCAGCCGTCCAGCCCTTTGGGGCCACATCCTGTATGATTTTGATGGGAAAGTTCCCTACTCAAGGAGGACCCTTTTATCCAAGAATGTTTTTATACCTTCTAAATAGGCACAGCTAGTTTTTAGACCAAGGTTGGGAACATTTCCATTATTATTTATTTATTTACTTATTTACTTACTTTTAAATTTTATTGAAGTATAGTTGACTGATAGTGTTGTGTTAATTTCTGCTTTACAGCAAAGTGAGTCAGTTGTACATATGTATACTTTTTTTCATATCTTCCATTATGGTTTGCCACAGGATATTAAATATAGCTCCCTGTACTCTACACTAGGACCTTGTTGTTTATCCATTCTAATCCCAAAGTCCCAATCCATCCATCCCCCGCTCCGTCTTCCCATTGGCAACCACAAGTCTGTTCTCTCTCTGTGAGTCTGTTTCTGTTTTGTAGATATGTTCATTTGGGTCGTATTTTAGATTCCACATGTAAGTGATGTCATATGGTATTTGTCTTTCTCTTCCTGACTTACTTCACTTAGTATGATCACCTCTAGGTCCATCCATGTTGCTGCAAATGGCATTACTTCATTCTTTTTTTTTTTTTTTTTTTTACTTCATTCTTTTTTATGGCTGAGTAATATTCCACTATATATGTACCACATCTTTATTCACTCATCTGTCCATGGACACTTAGGTTGTTTCCATGTCTTGGCTTTTGTGAATAGTGCTGCTTTGAACATATGGGTGCATATCATTTATTTAAGAATCCTGCGGAAGCAGAGCACGACTTACAGGCTGCTAATACTGACGCTCTAAGTGAAGAAACAGGGACTTCCCTGGTGGTGCCGTGGTTAAGAATGCACCAGCGCAGGGGACACGGGTTCGAGCCCCGGTCAGGGAAGATCCCACATGCCACGGAAAAACTAACCCCGTGCGCCACAACTACTGAGCCTGCGCTCTAGAGCCCGCGAGCCACAACTACTGAGCTTGCATGCTGCGACTACTGAAGCCCACGAGTGAGCCTAGAGCACGTACTCTGCAACAAGAGAAGCCACCGCAGTGAGAAGCGTGCGTACCTCAACGAAGAGTAGCCCCCGCTCGCCACAACTAGAGAAAGCCCGCGCAGAAATGAAGACCGAATGCAGCTGTTATTAATTAAATTAAATAATTAAATATTAATTAAATTAATTAAAATAAATATATTTATTTATTTTTAAAAAAGCAAAATACACGTCAATCAATGTGTGTAGAACTGTAGAGAAGTGAGCTGTAAGTAAATATAGAACTGTAGAAGTACTATCCTATTTATCCTGTCTCACTGAGGAAATTATACTGTGCCATGGATATAAATACAGCTCTACATCATCAATCCCAAATAATTATTTCCAGCTCTGACGACTCCTCCAACTTACTGTTCTGTCAACATCAATCTCTGAATGACTAGCAGACAACTCACACTTGGCGTGACAGTAACAGAAGCTGTTCCCTCCACTGTCCTCCTGGGTCCCTCCCTTCCTCTCCTTTCTCCCCATTTCACTAAAGGGCACTGGCATCTAATAAAAGATACCGGTCGTCATCATCTTTTACTTACCCCTCCCACATTCTGCACAAACAAGAATCGTGGACCTCTGTCCAAAACCCTCCCTCACCCCATCCGCTTTTCTTTCTTTCTTTTTTAAATTGAGAAAGTTTGTGCTATAGCATTAGATCTACAGGGCTTATTTATTTATTTATTTATTTTAAAACAAATTTATTTATTTATGGCTGCATTGGGTCTTCGTTGCTGCGCGTAGGCTTTCTCTGTTTGTGGTGAGTGGGGCCTTCTCCTGTTGCGGAGCACAGGCTCTAGGCGTGTGGGCTTCAGTAGCTGTGGCACGCAGGCTCAGTAGTTGTGGCTTGCGGACTCTAGAGCACAGGCTTAGTAGTTATGGCTCACAGGCTTAGTTGCTCCGTGGCATGTGGGATCTTCCCGGACCAGGGCTTGAACCCGTGTGCCCTGCATTGGCAGGTGGATTCTTAACCACTGCACCACCAGGGAAGCTCTCCAGGGCTTATATATCTGCTAGTTTCAAGTTTATACCCTTAAACAATCTTCCTCCTATTCCCCCACCCCGCAGCCCCTGGTAACCACCGTTCTACTCTCTGTTTTTACAAGCCCGGAATTTTCAGATGCCACATATAAGTGAGGTCCTACAGTGTTTGTCTTTCTTGTCTAACTTACTTCACTTTGAATAATACCCTTAAGGTCCATCCGTGGTGTTGCAGATGGCAGGATTTCCTTCTTTCTCATGGCTGAATAATATTCCATTGTATGTATATACCACTTTTTTTTTTTTTTTTTTTTTTTTTTTTGCCGTACGCGGGCCTCTCACTGTTGTGGCCTCTCCCGTTGCGGAGCACAGGCTCCGGACGCGCAGGCCCAGCGGCCATGGCTCACGGGTCCAGCCGCTCCACGGCATGTGGGATCTTCCCGGACCGGGGCACACACCCGTGTCCCCTGCATCAGCAGGCGGACTCTCAACCACTGCACCACCAGGGAAGCTCTATACCACATTTTTACTCATTCATCCATTGATGGCCACTTAGGTTGTATCTTGGCTAGTGTGAATAATGCTGCAGCGAACACGGGGGTGCAGATGTCTCTTTGATAGCCTTACCCTATCCACTTTTCTTTATCTCCATTGCTACCATCTTGGTCCAAGTTATCATTTTTAGCCTCCTACTACATCTCTCTGCCTCCATTCTTGTACCTAGCAATTCATTTTCTTGTATAATTTAAACTTTATTTTATACCTAAATAATACATGTATATTGTTCTAAGCTTTGGAATTAAAAACTGGAGTTCTCTGCTTCACCACTTCCCCTAAGGCAGCCATTCACAGTTCATACGCACGATTGGGGCACCAGAAAGCTTACTGTATATGGGTTAGGGAGGAAGGCTTGTTGACTGTGGGATGATCCAAAAGAAACCACAGTGTCAGTGACTGTAGGTCTTTTCGTTTGTGCTTCTCAGAAAATTCAGCTCTCCTATCCTGGCATAAGGTATGAGGTGTGGATGCCACTTTTTCCCCATAGAGCTACTCAGTAGGGATGCTGCTTATTAAGTATAGTCCACATTTTCATCATTTCCACATTTTCATCATTGGTATGAGATCCCATCTTGATCATGTACTAAATCACTGTATGGAGGGTCGGGGGGAACCTCTTTCTAGATTTTACATATTTTGCATGGATCTCTGTCAATTCATGCCCCAGGACCACACTGTTTCAATTATCAGTATGTTTTATGACCTAGTAGTTTCTCTTCATTCCTCTTCTTTTTCAGAGTTTTCCACCTTATTCCTTTTTGTTTATTTTTTTCACATGGACTTTTTTTTTTAATAAATGTATTTATTTTATATTGTATTTTTGGCTGTGTTGGGTCTTCGTTTCTGTGCAACAGCTTTCTCCAGTTGCGGTGAGCGGGGGCCACTCTTCATCGCGGTGCGTGGGCCTCTCACTGTCACGGCCTCTCCTGTTGCGGAGCACAGGCTCCAGACGCGCAGGCTCAGCAGTTGTGGCTTAGCCGCTCCGCGGCATGTGGGATCTTCCCGGACCGGGGCTCGAACCCGTGTCCCCTGCATTGGCAGGCAGATTCTTAACCAACAGGGAAGCCCCACATGGGCTCTTGAATCATGAAATTTAAAATTAATTTAGGGGAGAGCGGCTGGGCCCGTGAGCCATGGCCGCTGAGCCTGCGCGTCCGGAGCCTGTGCTCCGCAACAGGAGAGGCCACAACAGTGAGAGGCCTGCGTACCGCAAAAAATAAATAAATAAATAAATAAATAAATTTAGGGGAGAATTTCCATGTTTATAAAATAGCATTTTCTTACCCAAAAGCACGGTATGACTTTCCATTTGTTCAAGGCTGCTTTTGTGCCCTCTTGTGGTGTATTAACATTTTCTGTGTAGAAGTCTTTTATTTATTTATTTTTATTTTTTTTTTTTTTGCGGTACGCAGGCCTCCCACCGCTGTGGCCTCTCCCATTGCGGAGCACAGGCTCCGGACGCGCAGGCTCAGGGGCCACGGCTCACGGGCCCAGCCGCTTCGCGGCATGTGGGATCTTCCCAGACCGGGGCACAAACCTGCATCCCCTGCATCGGCAGGCGGACCCCCAACCACTGTGCCACCAGGGAAACCCAGAAGTCTTGGATATTCCTTTTTATGTTTATACCTAGATATCTTTTCTTTTTAATTTAATTATGGCTTAAGTACATATAAAATTAAATTTACCATCCTAGGCATTTATAAGGGTATAATTTAGTGGCATTAAGTATATTCACATTGCTGTGCCTCGGTATCTGATCATTTTGGGTTTATTCTTATAGGAGTCATTTCTTCTGTTATCTTCAGCATGGTTATTATTTATATGAAATCTATCTGTAATTTATTTCCAAATATGTTAATTTTGACCCCACTACTTAATTCTCTCATTATTTGTGGTAGGTTTTCAATTGCACCCTTTGTGAATGGATTGATTATGAAGAATACAATCATTGCTTTCACATGATAGTTCTACCCCTTTTTTTGCATTTTTATACTTCTGATTTCTCTCTTTTATCTGTACTGAGTGGTAACCAGTACAACCACAGTCATGATGGTTGGCAGCCTCACCTCATTCCTGACCTTCATGGGAATGCCTTGAGTGTCCATTTGGCATGCACTTGTTTTGAAGCTGGCATGTATATGTATATGCGTGTGCAATTTTTGTGTTTAATAAATTATCAAAAATATATGATTGAGTCAAAGATATATACAAATATTTCTGTGAATTTTTGCAGCTGAATATTTGTTACATTCATCTCCTTTAAATGAATTGATGTGTTGCATCAATCTCTTGTGTTGCTTTTGTGTTTTTCAGTGGTCTGACAAGCCCTGTGTACCCCATTTGCTTCAGAGGGACACTTACTATGTGTATACTCAGCAAGAGCTTAAAGAGAAGCTGTATCAAGAAATCATATCGTATTTTGACAAAGGCAAGGTGAGTGTTGGGTAGTTTGTTTTTGTATGAAGGCAAAGGAAGAAATGACCGCAATACTTATACACTGCAGTTTTGATCTTCACCAGCCAGAGTTAGCGCAGAGACCCCTACAAGACAGCCCAAACTTCAGACACCAGCTGCAAGATCAGGGGTCCCCAGGCCACCCACATTTCTGACCAATTGACTATAAATTTGGGGAGGGAGTGTCTATGGTTCCCCCCCTCAGGTTTGATACTATACTAGAACAACCAACAAAACTTGGTATAATGCTGTTCTTAATGATTACAGTTTTATTATAAAGGATACAAATCAGAACCAGCCAGATGAAGAAATACACAGGGCAAGGTCTAGGAGGGTCCCAGATGCATGGCTTCTGTGTCCTCTCCCTGTGGATTCAGACACATCACACTCCTGGCGAACTGATGTGTTCGCCAACCAGGAAGCTCATTGGAGCTCTGTGTGCAGCATTTTTAATTTTTTTTGTTTTTTTCTGCCGCACCACACGACATGCGGGATCTTAGTTCCCCTACCAGGGATCGAACCCACACCCCTTGCAGTGGAAGCGTGGACTCTTAACCAGTGGACTGCCAGGGAAGTCCTGTGTGCAGGATTTTTATTGGGGTGTCGTTATATTGGCTGGACTGATTGAATCATAAACCACATGAATAAACTCCATCTCCAGCCCCCATCTCCTCCCTGGAGGTCTGGCTGATACTGTATAGCTCAAGGCTCCAACCCTCTAATCAAATGGCTGGTGGTCCTGGCAGAGGCGAGCCCCCATTCTAAGACTATCCTGCCCACCATGAGTCACCTCGTTAGTATCAACTCCCATGTGGTCTGAGAGGTCCACCATGAATAACAATGACACTCCTGTCACTGGGGAAATTCCAGGAGTTTAGAAGCTGCCTCCCAGGAGCTTAGGACAAAGACCAGACAAGTTCTCTATTATGCAACAGTGACTCATAACTTATGCTTTACTATTCCCATGTGTATCTTTGAATTCTGATATTTTTAATGGGAGAGAAAATGAATAGATTAATTAAGGTAAGAAAGACAATAAATAGAGATCAGTTATCTTGAGGACACATAACCCAAGGGAGAATACAGTGGGCAGCCCAGAGCCTCACTCTCAAAAACCGTAATTGTACCTTTTAAATTTTGCTAATGGCCAGGAGCTAGTATAATCCTTTTCAGCGCATTCTTTAGAGGTTGTTAGCTAACACCTGGGGCACATCCCATCCCCAGGTCGCTGCCTTCCTGACACCTTAGGCTGTATGTAACAAGCAACTTAAATGCCTATGAGGAAGAGAAAGTAAAATAAACATATAAACTCTGCCACCAAGTCATGGAATCTGTGATTAGCTGCAGAAAGCATGTCCAGCTGGAAGACTTTTAAATTTAAAATTGAAAAAAAGCATAGGAAGGGTAGGGGGAGAAAAAAAGAAGTGTGTGCTATTGAAACAAAACAGATTCCAGATTTGACTTTTTTCAAGGGCCTGCCACTTCCAGCCACCACTCCTGTTTTACCAGTGGAACCTGTTGATTAAATAAATAATCATCATGATAAAATAGCTACCATCGATTTAGTGCAAGTTACTGTTTTGGGTGATTTTCAAGCTGCTTTTCTAATTTAATTCTCTCTATAACCCTATAAGGTAGATATTATCTCTGTTTTACTGAGGAAGAACTTGAGGCCCAGAGAGCAAATATATTTACTCAGACTTTTTAGCCTCTGCATCCCTTTACCCTCTTAAAAATTATTGAGGACCCCCAAGAGCTTTTGTTCACATGGATTATGTCTATTGATGGCTATTAATTTCTAGTCTTAGAAATTAAAACAAAAATTTTAAATATTTACTTGCTTGTTCTTTTAACAATAACAAGCTTATTACCTGTTCATATAAATCATATCTATTTATGAACAGTGACCATATTTTTCAAAAAGTGAGCAATATGAGTGGCATTGTTTGACATTTTTGCAAACCTCTTTATCATCTGGCTCCATAGAAACAGCAGGATTCGAATATCCACTTCTACATCCAATGTGTTGTGACATTACACATCCTATAGCCCCTGGGAAACTCCACTGTAGACTCATGAGAGAATGAGCATTGAAAAAAGGCAAATAATATTAGTATTATTAAGAAGATGGTTTTGACCTCATGGACCCCTCGAAAGGGTCCTGGGGACTCCCAGAGACCAGGGACCAGACTTGGAGAACCTCTGTGCTAGGCTGTCTTCCTGTCTCTTCCACTGAGTTAGCATTTGGTGAATGAGGGGTGAACTGGGCCCCATGGTGCTGTTGACTGGCCTCCTGCACCAGGCCCAGCCGAGGCCCGTGTGGCACATTTCAAAGAGTTTTCCATGATCCAGGCCCAGAAATTTCAGAAGGGACAAATTTGGCAAATGATATTAGAAGATTTAATTTTTTTTTTTTTTTTGCGGTACACAGGCCTCTCACTGTTGTGGCCTCTCCCGTTGCGGAGCACAGGCTCCGGACGCACAGGCTCAGCGGCCATGGCTCACGGGCCCAGCCGCTCCATGGCATGTGGGATCTTCCCAGACCAGGGCACGAACCCGTGTCCCGTGCATTGGCAGGCGGACTCTCAACCACTATGCCACCAGGGAAGCCCCTAGAAGATTTAATTTTAAAATGTTTTTACAGCTGTATGTGAACTGTACACACGTTCCTTCGGCAACCAGAAACAGTGGGACTTAGCATGTGGCTAACAAGACTGAAGTAGGAAATTACCAGATGTTGCGTTATTAACAGTATCCAGCTAAGAGACATTTTATGAAATACCAAAATGAACAGAGTTTCATCAGTCTGGGATGCTGGCCTCAGATGCCAGATATGTGCCTTCAGCTGTAATTTACATGTTCATAAATGCTGTAAGGCATTTCATTTCCTGAAGCTCCCTTTGACTATGTAGATAGTTTAGTTAGAAATAGGAAATCAGTGCCCTAACTTGGAGAAATATTTTCCCAAATTCCACACAACAGTACGATCAGACTTTCTTTCATACCTCCACTCTTTCCAAACAACCTGACTCAGAAGGAACACACACACACATCTCAAAACCAGAACAAGAGCCCACACCAACTTTCTTTCCCCTCCAGCAAGCCTTTCATGCTCTCAAAGACTAGGTCTTTGGAACTGGTTCCACTCCACTTTCAATGGTCTTTAGTTCATTGCCCTTTAAACTCAGCATTGCTTTGTTTGAGGACACATGGTGTTCTTCATGTTCTTACAAACAGAATTAACAGAAAATGCCCCCTGGCAAAGCGGCTAAGGTACAGTAGATTTTTGATGTCAGAAAACAGGGTTAGTTGATCCTAGCCGTGAAGAACGTTGGGAGTGTCCGCAGAAACTCAACCCACCTGACTCCCTAGTCATTGCCCAGTGACTCTCCAGTGTCTTTTGCAACTGGATCAATGACTGCTTTGTTCTCCACTGGTAACCCTCCTTTTCTTTTTCTGAAGATGTGGGAGAAGGCAATCAAGCTGAGCAAAGAGCTGGCTGAGAATTATGAGAGCAAAGTATTCGACTACGAGGGCCTGGGTGACCTCCTGGTGAGTCTGGGTCAGAAGACATCGAGCCTCTGGCAGGGGTGCTGTTTGTGAAAATGGTTTTGTACGTTTACAAAAGATAGTTGATGTTCTTTACAATGGAAAAGTACACCTTGCTTAGAATAAAAATGAAGAGAAATGAGGTCTGAAAGCTGTTACCGCTATTTGTCCAGATTATCTTTGATGGGGGCTCAGGATCCCCGTCTACAGCCCTGTCTCCTCTGTGGACCCTCCATATCCCAGGCCCAGCACCCCTTTTCCCTCTCAGTTACTCTGCCTTCCAGGGAGCCTTTCCACGTTTCAGATGTTTTCTGACATCTGTTCATCAGAATTACTTGTCCTGTGGGCCACATCCTCAGGGCTCTGCTGAATGAATGAACTGCTCATCGTTGAGCTCTGTTTTTTATCTTATTTTCCAATTTTAAATCTTTTTTTTGTTTAAAAAAATTTGTTTTTAGTTTGTTTTTTTGTTTGTTTTCTATTGTTTATTGTTTTTTATCTTGATTATCCAATTTTGCCTTCCTCCTGCTCCAAATGTCCCTGGACTGCTCTACTTTTTCTGTTGTTTTGGTTTTTGTCTTTTTGTTTTGTTTTGTTTTTTATTGTTTTTCATCTTGATTCTCCAGTTTTGCCTTCCTCCTGCTCAAAATGTCCCTGGACTTCTCTGCTCTTACAGTCATCCTGCCCTTGTGTATTACACCTGGCTGTTGGCACAGGTCACCTATTTCAAAACAGTAAATCGAAACAAAAATAACCTTTTCCATGCCCAGTGGGGGGCCAACACAATATTACATTGGGTCATTTTCAGTGGAGGAGTCACAAAAGGTCAGGTCACCCATTGTCATGTAATAATTGGAGGAGATAGTTGACAAGATCACTTTGAAAAGAATTTGCCCCTGTATGGTACCAGCTCCTGCCATCATGCAAAAAGTCACAGATGAATTTCACAAACTAAATTGAGCTGAGGCATGAGCAGTGTAACAAGTTACCTCTCTAAGAAAACATTGTGATAGAAACCTTCACTGAGGTAGGGTAGTAATCACCTTGGCGCTAACCATTGTGGGAGGGACAGCTGTCAAAGCCCCCCAGGTCTGGCTACCTATTTTGCTTCCTTTAAGGCTGATGCTCTATGCCCTGGTTGGGAAACCTCTCCCCACAGGAAGCATTAAAGATAGGGGTGGTACCAATATATACAGTGGAATATTAGCCATAAAAAGGAATGAAATTGGGTCATTTGTAGAGACGTGGATGGATCTAGAGACTGTCATACAGAGTGAAGTAAGTCAGAAAGAGGAAAACAAATATCGTATATTAACACATATATGTGGAACCTAGAAAAATGGTACAGATGAACCAGTTTGCAAGGCAGAAATAGAGACACAGATGTAGAGAACAAACATATGGACACGAAGGGGGAAAAGTGGCAGGGGGTGGTGGTGGTGGGATGACTTGGGAGATTGGGATTGACATGTATACACTAATATGTATAAAATGGATGACTAATAAGAACCTGCTGTACAAAAATAAATAAAATAAAAATTCAATTACCAAAAAAAAAAAAAAAATAGGGGTGGTACCGGATTTGAAAAATAGAACACCACCACCACCTTCTGGGCACCTGTAGCTGAACCGAGGCCTTGAATCGAAACCACCTGCATGAACTGGAAGGTTCTCTCTTTCTTTCCTCATATGTCTCTGTTCCAGTGCAGCCACCCACCTGAATCTCAGAAAGTGCTTCTTAAGCTTTTAGGGGTCCTGAACGTACTTCAAGAAACTGGTGAAAGCTAAACCGTCTCCTTCCCTCCACAGGTGAATGCACACACATCTGTCCTTCTGCACATAACTGCAAGGATTCCCAGACCCTCCCAGGCCCCTTCGTAGATGCAGGTCCAAAACCGCCGATCCAGGGAAAGGATCATTCTTTGGCCCAAAAGATATTTTACAAAGACCTTTCATTTCTCTCTGTTACGTGGGAAACAACAAAGCAAATAGTCTGAGCTTTTTTTTTTTTTTTTCCCAGCAGTGCCCTTGTAACCTCCCTGTGGAATGTCTTGTTTTGTTTTCCAGAAAAAAAGAGCCTCATTTTATGAGAACATCATTAAGGCAATGAGGCCTCAGCCTGAATACTTTGCTGTTGGCTACTACGGACAGGGCTTTCCTTCTTTCCTACGGGTAAGGAGCCTGAGGGTGGTCTCCCCAGCCATTAAGCCCTGCGGTCTGCAGGAGGGAAGGTCTTCATTTCTTTTCCAGATGGGTCTAGCGTGTTAGCAGCTGGAGACCCCTGTTCTCACGGTGGGAGGTTAGGGAGGGAAACCACTTCCTGAGCGGCTGGTCTCTTCACCCCCCCCCCCCCCCCCCCCCGCCTGAGCGGCTGGTCTCTTCACCCCCCCAGCTGCCTCTGGTATTCTGGCAGCTCTTTTGTAAAATGACTTCTCCCAGGTGGAATGAAAAAGGGAAAAACAAAACCATTCCCTCCACTGGTCTGCTGCTGAGGGTCAGCCGGGGTGGGGTGGGGGGGAGTGTGGATTGATGTATCTAATTGTTTATTTTATTTCCAGCTAGAGCTAGTTTGAAAACAAATATCCCCAGGACAAGACTGCAAAAGGTTCACAAAAATAAAAACAGTTTTGTTGGAATAATGAGAAGGACCATGTTTATCTTCTTTCTCAAAAATTTTTAGAATGTAATACTGATTATACAATCGAAAAAGCAACCCCCCCCAAAAAAAAGCCCTCTTATTTTCTCCCACAGAAAAGAAGCCTCTTTTAGTGCTGAGCTATGTTTAAATATATATTATCCATCTTCCTTCCCCTAATTAAAAAAGAAAGAAAAAAGTGGAAAGGAAAATACATTTCTTACAGCGCATAGTAAGGAAGTAGTTTATTCATTCATTCAATAACTGTTTGCTTAGGGCCTACTGTGTGCCAGGCAATAGAGATACAGTGCTGATCATAATCAGATGTGGTCCTTGCTCTCATGGACTTTACAACCTAATGGGTGAGATGTTAATTAAATAATCACACAAACAAGTATGAAATCGAAACTGACCAAGACAGGAATTCTGTGCTAGATGAGTTGGTTAAGCAAGGAGTATTTATCCAAGTAAAATTAAAACCTGTGTTCACGTAAAAATTGTACGTGATTGTTTATAGCACTGTTACTTATAATCACTAAAGATTGGATACAGCTCACATCTCCCTCAGCTGGTGAAGGGATCAGCAGAGTGTGGGACAGCCATGCAGTGGAAAACTACTCAGGAAAAAAAGGAATAAACTCCTGATACACGTAACCACAGGGATGAATCTCAGATGTATCGTGCTGAGTAAAAGCAGTTAGACCTTAAAGGCTACATACTCTGTGATTTTATTGATATGACATTCTGGCCAAGCCAACACTTACCATAGGGATGGAGAGCAGGTCAGTGGTTATTGGATCTGGTCATTGGAGCCGGTAGGGTGAAGGCTGGGCTACAAAGAGACATGGGGAGATTTTAAGTGGTGAGGAAACTGTGCTATATCTTAATTGTGGTCATGGTTATGTTTGTCAAAACTTGCAGAATTTTACACTGAAAGGGGTAGACTTTTACTATGTGTCAATTATACGTGAATTTTTTAAGAATCGGGAAAGGGGCTTCCCTGGTGGTACAGTGGTTGAGAGTCCGCCTGCCGATGCAGGGGACACGGGTTCGTGCCCCGGTCCGGTTCGTGCCCCACATGCCACAGAGCGGCTGGGCCCGTGAGCCATGGCCACTGAGCCTGCGCGTCCGGAGCCTGTGCTCCGCAATGGGAGAGGCCACAACAGTGAGAGGCCCGAGTACCGAAAAAAAAAAAATTGGGAAAGACTTCCCAGGGAACTTATGCTTCAGCTGGGATTTGAAAGGTGAACTGGGAGTCAAGAAGGTTAAGGGGATAGGAAAAGGCGTTCCAGGCAGAGGAAACAGCAGGCAAGGGCATGGCAGGGGCTGGGAGTGGAAGACGAGTGCTGTGGGAAGAGAGGGAGCTGGGGTGAGCAGGGAAGATGAGGCCGGAAGAGTGGGAGGAGCATGCGGGGCTTTGGGGTCACATAGCGTGTTTTGTTGGCATCCAGAGAGCAGTGGGAGCCATTGTAGATTTTTCTGTGTTGGCAAGGTGGTCTGGCTTCGGTGTGGAGAATGGATGGGACGTGCGTGTAGATAAGCCCCTAGAGACCATGGCAGGTGTTCAGGGAACAGATGACCGGCTGGCCTAGGGAGGTGGCTTTAGAGAGGAAGGGAAAGATTAGTGTGATGGAGACGAAGTAAGAGTATTTGATGATTGATGGGATGTGGCAATGAGCAAGAGGGAGGTGGTGAGAATGATCCCTAGCTCTCTGGTCTGCATAATTGGTGGGGCAGTGGAGCCATCCACTAAGATGGCGACACTGGGAAAGGACAGGATCATGGAGGAGAGGATGAATCCACTCACTGAATAAATATTTATTGAGCTCTTATCCATATCTTATCATGAATGATAGCAAATTTAAGACCAGAACCTACTGCAGACCCATATTTATGGACCTTGCTGTAATATAGGCCTGGGGGCAGAGTCTAAAACAAACCCAAATCCCTGAAATTGTAGAGCTTCTCTTCTGGCTTGGAGAGACAAATAAATAAATAAATACTAAGATAAATAAGTAAAATATTGAGTGTGTCAGATGGCCTAGAACAGCGCCTCATACAGGGTGGACACTCAGCAAGTATTGTAGAGAAAAATGCGTCAGGGGAGGTGAATGGAGAGGCAGATGGTGGGGATGGAGTTGCAACTTTAAACAGAGTGAATAGGAAAGACTTCGGTAAGAAAATGACACCTGAGCAAAACCCTGAAAGACGTGAGGGAATAAGCCAGGCAGCTCTCAAGCGGGGGCCAGACAGTGAGAACAGCAGGTGCAAAAGCCACGAGGCTGGAGATGCATGAACAAAAGGGCAGGTAGAGAATGGGCTCAGAGAGCTATGGGTACCAGATTGAAGAGGGCCTTTGGGATCTTTATAGGTTGTTTGGTTTTAGACATACTCAATGTGAGGTAGATTTGGAACATCCAAAAAATGTGAGTCAACCATTTGCTCTATGGGTCTGGAATGCAAAGGAAAGTTCTAGGCTGGAGATAAACGTTGGGTTATTTACGTGTCGTTAACAATGGTTGTAGATAAGGTGGCCAAGGGAGACTGGAGTAATAGAAGTAGAGGGTCTGCAGTAGGTTCTGGTCTTAAATTTGCTCTCGTTCATGATAAGATATTGACAGCTACCACACTTGTTACATATGATTATTGTGTCACATGGAATCATGGTTATGAACTGGAAGACAGCAGTGGTTCAGTGAAAACAAGAAGTCTAGACTTTCAAGTTGAAACATTGGGGTCTAAATCATCTGCTGAGTGACTGTGATTTGGGCCAAATCACATGACCACCAAGTCTTGGTTTTCTCACCTTGAAGTTAGGGAAATAAGGCCCACACTGCAGGGCTGGTTTGAGAATGAAATGAATAGCAGATGGGAGTGCTTTATAAACTGTACAGGCGTTTGTAGATGTTACGTGTTGTCAGCGTGTACTGAAAAGTAGAGAATCCACGTGAATTATGTAACCTAAATGCCCTTGCATGTTACGGACTATTTCCCCAAACTCAGAAAGTATAAAATTATATCCTCTCCCCTGACCCCAAGCAGGCCTCCGTCTCTTCTGTTTTTGTCAGCGGCATCACTGTTCTTCCTGCTCCAAGGCCGTTGCCTCAGAATCCTCACCGACTCTCCCATCCCTTTGCTCCTTACCAAACACCAAAGACTCAACCAGTCCCTGTAGCTCCTCCTTCCCCCACAGGGTTTTGCCAAGGATCCCTACAGTTGGATAGATTAGGTTGACTACACTTCCTCCTTCATCACATTGCTCCCTCCTTCTAGAACCTCCAGTGAATTTCCAGGCCTTTGGACCATTGACCTGCCTTTCCAGGCCTTTCAGATTCCGGCTCGTCCAAGCAGGTTTCTTCTACCTGCACTCCTCACTTTCTGCCTTGGGCCTTATCCTTCTTTTCACTTCCGTGCCTGGCTGTCTTCCTCTCCCCCTCCTCCTCCTCCTCCCCCTCCCCCTCCCGACCCTATCCATCCATCTACATCCAATCAAGTCTCGTGTCCTCCTGGAAACCCTTTCCTTCAGGTTGAGCTGCTTTGTACTGGCCTTCTGCTTGTCTGGTTCCTTCCACAGTTATGGTCCACATCATACACTTAGTGTTTTCTTATACTCCGGTCCCTTAACCCACCACAGTTTTGCCTGAATGATGAAATTGCATAATGCATGCGTCAGGCACATAAATCTTTCCTGGCTTGGAAACATTTTATCATCAATTGCAAAAGATCTGGCAATGTTCACTGCCCTCCGTGTTGAGCATAGAAGGTATATTGCCTTCAAGGTACTTAAATTATCTAAATTATCTTACTTGTTTGTTTACTTGTTTTCTATTTCTCTTCACCAGAGCAGAGTTACTCTTCTGTCCCTAGCGTCTGGCATATCTCATTTGCTCGATACATATTGGTTGTGTGAATGGACAAGTGATTTTTGAAAACATGTTACAGGACAATATGGGCCCAGGTTTTAGTTAAAAATGGATCATGTGTGGGCTTTAGATACTAAGTACTCATCTGAGTGACCATTAGAGGAGCAGGAACCTTCAAAACATGGTGACATTTGAACTCGCAACAGCTGTGAGGTGAATTTCTTCCATGCCTGGGGCCTAGAAAATTTCTTTTCAAAACATCCAGTTTTATTAAAGAGAAGAAGCTGCAGTTTGGAATGGAGAGAATAGTATTGAGGGCAGTTATTTTCTATGAGACTTCAATGTGGCCATCCACGGTGATCTCCAGGATTGGCTTGGGACGGCTGTAGGTTAATCCTGTTCTCTGTTCCTGTCTCACCTGTTGTGTTGATTCGCTTTGTACTTTAGAGTTCTCTAGGCAGTGCCGCTCAAAGCGCTGTTTCCCTAACTGTTACTGGATCATGATGAGAAAGGAGCTTGTACCTCAAAGTAAATGAATGTACTTCCTTCATTGAGAATTTCTTGCCATGAAAAGTATCAGCTAAACTAGACAGCATGCCCGATAACATCCTGGATTTCCACTAGGGTGCAAATTCCTTATCTCCTTGTGGATCAGTGTAGGCTGTTTGCACACCAGTTGTCATCCTTGGGCCATACTCTGAGAAACACTGCCTGAAGCATTTTCATGCCTGTGACTTAACTCCCCAGATAAACTGTGAGCTCTTTCGGATGTGATGGTTACTGTGGGGCACATAGCAGGTGCTCATTGAGGGCATGGTGGGGGTATTGCACTTGGTCTGGGGAGGACAGTGGCTTCCTCGGGACCAGGCTTCCCAGTTGCCCCTTCACTCTTCATATTTAATTCTTTCCCTTGCTCTCCTGGCCTGCAGAACAAGATCTTCATCTACCGGGGAAAGGAGTACGAGAGGCGAGAGGACTTCAGCCTGCGGCTGCTGACCCAGTTTCCCAACGCCGAGAAGATGACCAGCACCACGCCCCCAGGAGAGGACATCAAGTCCTCCCCCAAGCAGCGTATCCTCATCCTGGGGTCATGGCTGAGGGGCTCTTGAACCTGCAGCAGCCCCAGGCCAGCCAGAGAAGCTGAGGGTTCCATCCCACCCCTGCGTGCCGATAGGTCCTGGCCTCAGACTCATTTAACCATCCTGACTCAGTGTCCCATTCTGTGTAAAAGCTTTGGGAACCTAATGTCCTTAGCTCAGGGCTATGACGTAACTAAAGGAGAGAGATGAGAAGCAAATGTTGAATAGGAAGGGATGTGTGTTATAGCCACAAGTGGAGCCTGAGGCGAATAGACTTCCTGTTCCGAATTCTGGATCCTGGATAAAGATGTGTAGCTCTTTTTTGGTAACATATAATGTCATCGAAAAACCAATCGCATGCTTTTTAAAAAATAAAGATGTTACAAAAGTAAACAGTATTCTAAGAGGTTGGTAAGACAGAGCTGGTGTGGCATGGTAGATAAATAAGAAAAAGGGCTCTGGAGCACATTGCCTGGGTTTGAGTCCCAGTGCTGTCACTTACTGTGTCACTTTGGGCAACTTACTTAATTTCTCTGTGCCTCAGTTTTCTCACCTGTAAAGTGGGGATGATGATCATTCTTCCCCTTGGAGTTCTTGCAAAGATTGAGTATCTGTAAAATACTAGGAACGGTGCCTGGTAAATACATAATAAAAGTTCAGTATGTATTAATTATTATAGAATGGTCAGTAGCTATAGAAAGATACACAGCAATGATAGATCAGTAGGCAGACCTGCCTTTCAGAGGAGAGTGTAGTGGCCTCTTAACACAGTGGATGCTTGGAAAAAGGTTTTCTGGGAAAAATTGTTTCAGTTGTAGGGATTCAGAAAATGCTTGTGGGGCCTCCTTGGGATGGGACTGAAGAGGTCTTCATGAATTGGATGTAGAAATAGGAGTCCCAGAGTCACGTCTGCATAGCCAACTTACCTTGGCAAGTTGCTTAGTTTCTCCAGGCCTTGGTTTTCTCATCTATAAAGTGTGAGGGGAGCTCTGTTTCTCCCAAATATCTAATAGCATTTCTGTAAAGATCAAATTTAAAAGATCATTTATGTGAAAGCGTTTTGTAAGCTATAATAGCTTAAGGCATAGCCCAGTGGTTCTCAGATTTTATTATACTTAAGAATCACCATGGAGAGATTCTATTTCAGCAGCTGTGAATTCTAATTCTGCATTTTGAGTAAATCTCCAGGTGATTCTGGTGCCAGTGGATGGCACTCTTCACGTTGAGAAATACTGGGAGTGAATGTTAGGTCTAGACCCAGTGCCTTAAATTCTAGTTTCAATGCTATAGATTTGGAAGCATTGTTGGTAAAGGCAAAAAAAAGTCATGCCTAAGATCAGATCATTAAGTGAGAGAGGGAGACCTTACCCCTGAGCTGGGTTTGACATCTGACTTCATTTATCAGTTGTGTGATCTGGGCTTTCTCAGACCCTCAGATTCTTCATCTGTAAAGTGGATTAATAACATCCACCTGGAAATTGTTGTGTTTATTGGAGATAACATATTCAAAGCACCTATTACAGTGCCTGGGTCTGGTACTTGGTAAACAAATGGTATCCAAAGATAACAAGAAATTCCTATTGCTCGGGCTCTGGAATCTGGCTAATTCAGAGGGATGCTCGTCCAAAAGAAATGATTTAAGACAATTTCTAGTCACCTGTTTTCCTGAAATTTCATTAATGTTTGTTTCCCTAAGACAAGGTTGCCTGCCACGTGTCTGACCAAAAAATGTCCCAAGATTATGACTTAATAAGGCATTTTGGCAATATCTGAGGGAACCCCATTTTCAATGCAGTCCTGGCATTTGGTTCAAAGGAATGATCGGTGTTGGTACCATTTCCATCGGTAAAGCAGGAGGAACAGGTGGTCCTTTTTTGCTGTGACAGCTTAGTGGCCCAGCCTGTTTCCTTCCTTAACGAGCTCCTCAGACATGCAGTGTTTCACTGTAAAGCCAGTGATGAGCCTGCCGCCCGGCTACAAAGATAAACCAGTTCCAGAGCAGATCTTAAAGTAAGTGGGTTTTTTTGTTTGTTTTTTAAACCATGTGTCTCACACACTTCTTTATATAGAAGTCTATCAAAATTCATTACAGTTTGGAAGACCTCCTGTTGTCTTCGTCCATTTGGTCTGCTGTAACAGAAGATCATAGACTGAGTGGCTTACAAACAACAGAAATTGATTTCTCACATTTTTGGAGGCTGGGAAGTCCAAGATCAAGGCACTGGCAGATTCAGTGTCTGGTGAGGGCCTTCTTCCTGGTTCGTAGGTGGTCATCTTCTCGCTGTGTCCTCACATGGTGGGAGGGGTGAGGGAGTTCTGTGGGGTCTCTTTTTTAATAAGGGCACTAACCACGTTCATGAGGGCTCCACCATCATGAGCTAATCACCACCCAAAAAGCCCACCTCCTAACACCATCACATTGGGCATTAGGATTTCAGTATATGAATTTGGGGGGGGACAAATATTCAGACCATAACAACTGTCCCTTCCATTTCCAGTATAAGGTAAGAGCTTGGTAACTCAAGGGATTTGGAGATTTCTTTTTTTTTAAGCAGAGGGAAGGAAATTGAGAATTTCACTCTTAGGTTTCAGATCCCCTAGTTCTTTTTTCCACTCAGAAGGATTCACTGGCCAGTAGCGACTGACCTCACCTTGCCTTCAATTAGTGAGTTCCCCTTTGATTGAATTCCTTCTCCTGAGAAGCTAAAATGCTAGTAGGATGGATAGAACTGTTAGAAAACTATACAAATGAGATCACAAACATGGACATAAATCCATATGCCTTTCAAAATTGTGAGCTATGAGATAGATTCATCAGTAATAAAACTAAGATGTGCAATAAAATCAAATTCTGGGGACTTCCCTGCCAGTCCAGTGGTTAAGACTTCATGTTCCCACTGCAGAGGGGCACGGGTTCAATCCCTGGTTGGGGAACTAAGATCCTCCATGCCATGTGGCATAGCCAAAGAAGTTAAAAAAAATTAAATTCTGCATCATCTCCAGCCTTCATTGTGGAGACTATGTCAGTTTTGAGGTAGTTTAGTGGATAAGACTCAGTCCATGTAAGATGTGTCTCAGGTTTTGTTGGAGCAGTGCTTGTTGTAAGAAAGAAATGAAAGCATATGGCTGTGTCTTTCCCAGCTACTACAGAGCCAATGAAGTACAGCAGTTCAGATATTCTCGGCCGTTCCGGAAAGGAGAAAAGGATCCCGACAATGAGTTTGCTGTGAGTCCACCACGTTGATCCTCTAAAACAAGATGTAATGGACATCCAAAATGGAGGCCTTCCATTCAACCAGCATCTACAGCAGAAATGATGGCAGCCCTGAGATAGAGTTTCCGTGTGCTTATTACCTAGTCAGCAGACTTGTTTCAGTGGAATATTCTAGACTAGTGATCCAGGAACTGGGCTCCACTCCTGGGTCTGCCACCACCATGACCTTGATTTGAGCATGTCACACCTCTCTGGACCTCAAATTTCCCATCAAAAAGGGCGAGGGAGCCCCAATAGATAATTCCTTTCTGCTTTAAACACTTAGAATCCTTAAAGTTTGGGAGAAAGTATGGCCCATTCACTAAGGAGGCATTGAAAATAAAATCTCTAGATAACCAACAAGGACCTACTGTATAGCACAGGGAACTCTGCTCAATATTCTGTAATAACCTAAGTGGGAAAAGAATTTGGCAAAGAATAGATACATGTATATGTATAACTGAATCACTCTGCTGTATACCTGAAACTAACAATCAGCTATGCTCTGATATGAAATAATTTTAATTTTTATTTATTTAAAAAAATTTTAAAAAAGAGAATCTCATAAACCTGGAAGTTTTTTTGTTTTGCCTGAGAACTGACCAACATTTCCTACTTTCCTTCCTTCCACCAGACCATGTGGATTGAAAGGACCACGTATACGACTGCCTACACCTTCCCTGGGATTCTCAAGTGGTTTGAAGTCAAACAGATTTCAACAGTAAGTCATTTGAACGTGGAACTCAGAAAACTCTGTCTCCAAACAGAATGAGAGCCTTTGTTAAATCCCCCCACCAGTTCGCACTAGCTCCTCTGGCCCATATTATTTTCCAAAAGAGAAATAAAAGACATGCTTGTAGAATAGAACTCCTTTGTAAAACTTATGTTACAACACCAACCCTAAAGATTACTCCCAGTGAATGGCTCTTTTATGTCCCAATGGGTGTTGTCTCCTCAAGGATCCTGCCTGTGCCCCAGAACATTTTTGGAATTCCTCCTTTGAGTTTCCTATCCATCACATTCTTCTCTCCAAGAACATTTCCTCTTATTTTCTGCTAGTCACATCACCATTCATCCTAGACTCTTCCATCTTCATCACTCCCCAGAGCTGTTTGTTTTACCTCTTTAATTAATTTAATTTACTTCTTTATTAAATCTGTTTTAGTGTTTTTTCCCCCAGCCCTCCTGCTGAGGTACCCTGTTTCTAGTCCCTCATTCATCTCTGGTTGATGCCATTGAAAAAGCCTCCTGATTGGCCTCCCTGCCTTGGCTTCTTAGGTCCCTTTTCCTCTGCCTCAGACCGTGAATTCCATAGTGAAAACCTGGCTGTATCATTCTCACACTTAAAACCTTGCTGTGGCTCCCCAGTGCCTAGACTAGAAAGCCCATGCTCCTAGCACATGCGTACAGGGTCTGTGTGACTAAGCTCTTCCACTTCATCTAATGTGGAATCTACTGGAACTAAATTGCTCTATTCCATGCTATGTCAACCCTCTCTGACATTAGGTCATTTTCTCTGCCCAGCATACCCTCTGACCACTTCTCAACCTAACTCCCATTGAGATTTAGATTAGGTACCAGCTTCTCCAGGAAGCCATCTCTGAAACTCCCAAGCTGGGTTAGATGCCCTTTCTCTGTGCCCCGTCACAACCTTGGCTTATTTCTAAAGAGTTACCTACCGTGCTTACATATCTTGAAACCTCCCCCCCCGACCCTGTGAAAACCGTATGCTCCTTCCAGCCATGAATTACATCTTAATCGCTTTTGTAACAATAGTGCATAGCACAGTACTTGCCTAAAGTAAGTAATCGAGAGATATGTCTCGGGCCTCCCCGGTGGCGCAGTGGTTGAGAGTCCGCCTGCCGATGCAGGGGACGCGGGTTCGTGCCCCGGTCCAGGAAGATGCCACATGCTGCGGAGCGGCTGGGCCTGTGAGCCATGGCCGCTGAGTCTGTGCATCCGGAGCCTGTGCTCCACAACAGGAGAGGCCACAACAGTGAGAGGCCCGCGTACCGCAAAAGAAAAAAAAAAAAAAAAAAAGAGAGATATGTCTTGAACAACTCTGAAGTCTGATGTGTTCCATACCACTGGTGATAAATTATTCTTCTTCAAGTATGAATATGATTTTGGACAGAGGCTTTTGGAATCAAGTCTGGAGTAGGGGATCATGCTGGTTGATCAGAGTTAGATGAGGAAGGACACAGTTTTTCTCGAATCTGATTTGGAAGACCTTTCCACAGGAGACGCTCTCTCTGAATCCGCATTGCTTCTTATTTCATTCACATCCAGAATCCAGCTTGGATATTCTAATACATCCTGTTATTTCTGACTTCCGTAAACCGTAGAACCCATACTAAGCAGACTTAATAGATGGTTTGAACGTGTGACTTCCAAGATCACTTACCTTTTCTCATGGAAGGAGCATCAGACCTCTTAGCAGTGAACGTTTTTCGTGTGCAGAGATGTCTTGGGTCAGATATATTGCTTCTCTATTGTTATTGAGCTTCTCAAAAATCCGTAAGGAAGATTTGCCTAAGAAACAATCATTATTACAGCTCCAATTTTATCTTCTCCAAATTTCCATAGACACTTTGCTCCAAGAAATAATCATTACCATAGCTCCAATTTTTAAATCATCCTTGTACTTTCTGAGATTTTAAATAGCTTATTTAGCAGCGTACCAACACCATTTCAAATAAGTGTGCTATCCTTATTAATAAACATGACCCCGGGACTTGCCTGGCGGTCCAGGGGTTAGGACTCCGCGCTTCCCCTGCAGGGGGCACAGGTTCTATCCCTGGTCGGGGAACTAAGATCCCATGTGCCGCTTGGTGTGGCCCCAAAGAGAAAAGAAACATGACTTTGACAAGCAAAACATCACTCCTCCGTAGCTTGGTGGGAATTGTATGCCTTTGGAGGGGAAGACCTAGGCTTTTTCCAGTCTTGGCTGTGGAGCTCAGCGTCTCTCCTCTGCCATACTCTCTGTCACAGGAGGAAATCAGTCCTCTGGAGAATGCCATTGAAACCATGGAGCTCACCAACGAGAAGATCAGCAACTGTGTCCAGCAGCACGCCTGGGACCGGTCCCTCTCCGTGCATCCCCTCTCCATGCTGCTCAGTGGCATCGTGGACCCGGCTGTCATGGGGGGCTACTCCAACTATGAGAAGGTGGGCTGCGTCCCGAGAACCCCGCGGGGCCACCAGGTCTGGCGTGTCTCTCCTGCCTTCTCCAGTGGCAGCTGGTGAATTCGTTTCTTATAACTTCTCTGAGAGATTTTCATTCTCCCCTCTTTGTGAATGGGCAAATGAAATGAATGACAGGCTTCTCCCTGACCTCATACCTGCTAGACACCATCAGCCAGCCAGCCAGGGTTAGGCCACTATCTGGTAGAGTCACCGAAAGATCAATCTGATAGGCCTCTGGTTGATTCACCAGCTGTGAATTCCCTTCCCATTCCCTCTCTCCCCTGGAAGGTAGAAAGCATACAAGTGGACCCCCAGATCCGAGGATGCCCTGGAAGGGAAACAGCATCTGTGGAAAACACAGAGCCACGCTCTATTTGGAACCCTGACATGGTGTGCCATTGGTTGTATGGACAAACGCTGGCCCTGGCTCTACAATTAAGTTAATTCAGCTAAGTGTCGTATCTGTTACTCTGGAAAAAACATGAATGGAATGCTCATCACATGGGACTCCATTGCATAGGGTTTGGATGTAGCATCACTTAAAGTGGAGGTAATGCATTCAGTAGAATTTGGTTACATATAATCAATAGAAGCAGGATTTTTAATTGCTAGGTATGCTTTCAGTGGCTAAATAATTTGGGGGTCCTCTTCTTGAGTATAAATAAACAAGTTACACCCCTGGTGAGTAACATGGAGAGTGAGTGGGAAGAAAAGGAGATGGATGGGAAAGATGAGGGAGGTTGACTGGGCTGATTCTCTTATTTCCATTTGTACACAATGTCCTGGGAAGAGCCGGGGCTTCAGAATCAGTCACTCGTATGACCCAGTTCTGGCTTCCCATTGGCCACTGTGTGCTTTTGGGGGAGATACTTAATCTCTCTGAGCTCCAGTTTTCATATTTGAAAAAAGTAAGGTAAATACATAACTGACAGGAGTGACATGGGGCTTAAGGGAGACCTCCTGTATATGAGGAACATCATACGACGCCTGCCATGTAGTGGTGACTTGATCAGGGTCGGTTTTCTTCCTGTCTACTTGGAACAGAATGTGTGATTTGAGTGTTCTTTTTTATTTGTTTTGGCATGAGGGATCTTAGTTCCCCAACCAGGTATCGAACCCGCGCCCCCTGCCTTGGAAGCACGGAGTCTCAACCCCTGGACCACCAGGGACGTCCCAGTTTGAGTGTTGTTGATGCGTGGGGCTTACCAGTGCTACAGGGATCTTCTTTCTTCTGTCGTCTCTTCAACCTTTCAACCTTTTTTAGTCTTCTTAGTCTCAGCAGCTGGGAAAGCACCAGAGGAACTCTGGTTTGCCCATGTTAGGTTTCAGTAATAATTTCTAGTGTTATAATGGAATTCAATACTAGGGCCCAGAATACAGTACTTCTTTAATGCTATAATGATTTCAGTGTGTGCTTTTTCCTATAAGCTATCTGGTACTAATTTTGATGTGTCTTTCCAAGTATTCTTTTTTTTTTTTCAGAATGCTCCTAAAACTCTGATTTATATATGCCAATATTTGTGACTATTATATACTTTTTTTTTTTTTTTTTTTGCGGTACGCGGGCCTCTCACTGTTGCGGCCCCTCCCGTTGTGGAGCACAGGCTCTGGACGCGCAGGCTCAGCAGCCATGGCTCACGGGCCCAGCCGCTCCGCAGCATGTGGGATCTTCCCGGACCGAGGCACGAACCCGTGTCCCCTGCATCGGCAGGCGGACTCTCAACCACTGCACCACCAGGGAAGCCCCTATTATATAATTTTATATGAAGTTTTTTCCAGTGTGACCATCTTCTAATTAAAATGAAAAAGAAAAAGGGAAGGAAAAGAAGGATATATAAACAAATTTATTTCAGCAACTTTTAAAAACTGTTAGTTTTTACTTTTAATTAATATGTATGACTTTGTACATTTCTAAACATAAGAAAAAGGTAAACTCGTTGATCACCTTGAACTGTTGCAATCAGGTGGGGAATCCATCGTTACCTACTTGATACAGGCGACCTATTTTAAGGCAGCTCTTTAATCAGTGCCTGAGTGATCGGAACACAGGAGGTGTGTGCCGTAATTCATCAGCCCTTTCTGTTGTGAGGCAGGACTCTGCTAGAAAAACTAATTTCAGGGGACTCTGCTCTGATGTTCCCTGACTCATCTGATGCTTTGGGAATTTCAGTGCGTTTTATCAGAGGTCAAAAAATTTTTTTAACTTTCAAATTTAAACTGCGTGTATTTTGAAAGGTAAAGGTGGCTGAAGATTTAAGCAAATCCTGTGTTTTCATTTATATTGACAGTCCCTATAAATATGAATCTGCCAGAATGAGCTGCTCTGTAAATGTGCTGTCCTGTTTCCTTTGTGTGATGCATGGATTCCATATATTTATATTCTCGGTTGTACTCGTTTTCTAGGGCTGCCATAACAAAGTACCACAAACAGCGTGACTTAAAACAATAGGAATTGGTTGTCTCACAGTTCTGGGGTCCAGTAGTCTGAAATCAAGGTGTCAGCAGTGTTGATTCCCTCTGAGGCCTCTGAGGAAGAGTCTGCTCCCTGCCTCTCTCCTGGCTTCTGTGGGTTGCTGGCAACCTTTGGTATCCCTTGCCTTGTAGATGACTGTCATCTCCTTGGCTCTTCACATGGTGTTCTCTCTGTGTACATGTGTCTGTCTCCTCATATCCCCTTTTTGCAAGGACACCGGTCAGATTGGATTAGGGGTCTGTCCTACTCTCATGTGACCTCATCTTAACTAATTACCTCTGCAATAAGTCTGTGTCCATCTGGGGTCACATTCTGAGGTCCCAGGGCTTAGGACTTCAACCTAGGAATTCGGGGTGGGGGGACACAGTTTAACCCATAACATCTTCCCACAAAGTAAAGAGTTTGCACATGTTCTGTTTTCCACACAAAATGGGCTGATCCCTTTTATAACTGTATCCTGTAGTTTCAGGAACTCTTGGGTTTCGTGTAATGGGGTGGTTTTCCTACTAGTGAAGCAAAAGAGTGAAGGGGAACTTTGAAGGCTGGTCTTCAAAAGCACTCTCAGAAATGACGGTTATGGTACAGGGAGAAAATAGATAACTCCCATTTTGAACTCTGTTGGAGCTCACATGTTCACTGCAGAGTTTACTTTTTCTATCCTAATGAATTCTGTCTTTAAATTGGTCTCCTATAGAACACCTGTATTTATAGTTTGAGTTTTATGTCCCTATTATAGGACCTTTCCACGAATGTTTATTGATGTTATGGGTGACATGGTCTTGACATAGCATAATAAATGCAACCTGCATTTAATATTTTCAAAAGATTTTCACAGGGCTTCCCTGGTGGCGCAGTGGTTGAGAGTCCACCTGCCGATGCAGGGGACGCGGGTTCATGCCACGTGCCGCAGAGCGGCTGGGCCCGTGAGCCATGGCTGATGAGCCTGCGCGTCCGGAGCCTGTGCTCCGCAACGGGAGAGGCCACAACAGTGAGAGGCCCGCGTACCGCAAAAAAAAAAAAAATACTTTCGCATCTATAGCATTTCTCTTGTTGTCCTCAAAATAGCCTTTTGGATAGGTGATTGGTAAGAAGGTGCCAATATGAATCTTCAGGAATTGTGATACAGCCTATAAAATGCTGGGCAGGAAAACTCTCAGCCACATCTTCAGCCTATTAATTTTTAGCTCTATCCTTGATAAGATCTAGGCACTTACTCTAATGAGTAACCTTTTGATATTGCCATTTGGCCTTTTCTTCGCTCTCTGGGGAAGCTTTTTAATGAATGACATTCTGCTCTGCTGCTGCTGATTTGATTTGTGTGTGTGTGTGTGGCAGTTGAGAATGTACTCTTGCTAGGAACTGCATGATTCCAGGAAGACTACAGAATAACTTTCCTTTTTGAATTGTCCACTCCGGTGGTTTAAGAGCTTCCCAGGAAAGGAACGAACGTTTACTTAATCATTCCTGGTTCATCAGACAGAACAGAAGACGTGTTCCACCCTCCTAGGCTTCCCTCCCCGTCCTCTTAGGGTCAGATACACAGACAGGAATGTGTTCTAATCAATACTTGCCGATGCTTTGCTTTCAGGCTTTTTTTACAGAAAAGTATTTGCAGGAGCATCCTGAAGACCAGGAGAAGATCGAGCTGCTAAAGCGACTAATAGCGTTGCAGGTATGTCCAGGGGAGGTGTGGCTGGACAGCTCTCCATGCTCTGTGGGCGGCCACCACCCACACCACCAAGATATTCTCTAGGGCATCCATCTCCAAGCGCACGTTTAGGGTTACTTTTTTTTTTTTTTTTAACCCTTGGAATCACAACCTATCTATTCATTTGGCGAAGAAACATAGGAAGAACATTCCATTAGACTGCACAGTGTTGAGAGGGGTCTTCTTAGAGGGGAGATTAAAGTCCCCAAATTGGTTTGCTGGCTTGTGTTTCCAGATGAGAGATGTTGGCCTCAGTTTCTCTCTCTCTCCCTACTTCTGTGAACAGTGGGAGGAAACGCAGCCATACAGTTCAGTCCAAGGTGAAACGTATCAGTTATTCCTGCATAGAAAGGCCCCCAGGCTCACGTGGATTTGCCTTGCCTGTCAGCCCTTCCCCTGGTTACTTGTATCCCCAGTGTGCAGATTCCTCTGCATCTTTGACCCAAGAGCATCCAGTTCCCAAGCTTTACACTGAGAAGCAGTATGTTCGTTTGAAACGTGCTGTGTCTACCGGTTTACCTGTCCATCCCCACCTTCCATCTTTCCCCAGCA
The DNA here is from genome assembly GCF_964341445.2 of Mesoplodon mirus. Classification (NCBI taxonomy): domain Eukaryota; kingdom Metazoa; phylum Chordata; class Mammalia; order Artiodactyla; family Ziphiidae; genus Mesoplodon; species Mesoplodon mirus. The sequence continues at coordinate 220,185,346 of NC_138976.1, forward strand.
TCCAAATCTGAACTATCCCTCTTCCTAAACAATATCCTATTCCTTTCATGCCCTCCTTCCCAGATGCCTCTGCTGACAGAGGGGATCCGCATTCATGGGGAGAAGCTGACGGAGCAGCTGAAGCCACTGCACGACCGGTTGTCTTCTTGCTTCCGGGAACTCAAGGAGAAAGTGGAAAAGCTCTATGGGGTTATAACACTGGTAGGCTTTGTCTCAACAGCCTATGAGCTTTTTCTAGTCTCTTCTACCGTTTATGATATTGATCCATTTTTCAGATGCCAGATGAGTCAAAGTAGCCTAGGAATGGCATGCAAATTCTGGGGCCGTTCGGAGAAGGCATGGTCCACTCTTGATAACCTTCAACTGTTGTTGTGCTGGACAGCGGCTCTTAAACTTAAATGTCCACCAGAACCACCTGGAAGGCTTGTGAAAACAGATTGCTGGGCCACAACGTCCTTAGGGTTTCTGATTCACTTGGTCTGTGGTGGGGCCTAAGAATTTGCATTTCTAACATGCTGCCAGGTAGTGCTGCGGGGCTAGGAACCACACTGTGAAAACCACACTACTAGAAATTGGGGTTTCCTAATCCCAGGCACTGGTTATTCCTGTCCTGTCTAGCCCAACTACTACAGTTTTTCCTAAGCTTTATTTTTTATTTTGGTGAAATGTTCCTAGTCATCACACCTTCGAAGGGGACAGAGAATTATGAATTACATTTGACAATGCATGTAGCTGATGTCATGATTTTTTTGGACAGTTGTAACATTTCTCATAGCTACCGTTTTCTTTTTTTCCTCCCAAGAAGTTGGGTGGAGTGATACATGGGTCAGCCTTTTCTCTCCCACAGTTGATGGTATGCTTGGTTCCAGCTTCATTTAGCTGCTCTTATTTTTTTTTTTTTTTTTTTTTTTTTTTGCGGTACACGGGCCTCTCACTGTTGTGGCCTCTCCCGTTGCGGAGCACAGGCTCCGGACGTGCAGGCTCAGCGGCCACGGCTCACGGGCCTAGCCGCTCCGCAGCATGTGGGATCCTCCCGGACCGGGGCATGAGCCCGTGTCCCCTGCATTGGCAGGCGGACTCTCAACCACTGCGCCACCAGGGAAGCCCAAATGTTGTATTCTTTTTTTTTTTTTTTTTTTTTTTTTTGAGGTACGCGGGCCTCTCACTGTTGTGGCCTCTCCCGTTGCGGAGCACAGGCTCCGGACGCGCAGGCTCAGCGGCCACGGCTCACGGGCCCAGCCGCTCCGCGGCATGTGGGATCCTCCCGGACTGGGGCATGAGCCCGTGTCCCCTGCATTGGCAGGCGGACTCTCAACCACTGCGCCACCAGGGAAGCCCAAATGTTGTATTCTTTTTTTTAAATTTATTTATTTAGGGCTGTATTGGGTCTTCGTTTCTGTGCGAGGGCTTTCTCTAGTTGTGGCAAGTGGGGGCCACTCTTCATCGCGGTGCGCGGGCCTCTCACTATCGCGGCCTCTCTTTGTTGCGGAGCACAGGCTCCAGACGCGCAGGCTCAGTAGTTGTGGCTCATTGGGCCTAGTTGCTCCACGGCATGTGGGATCTTCCCAGACCGGGGCTCGAACCCGTGTCCCCTAGCATTAGCAGGCAGATTCTCAACCACTGTGCCACCAGGGAAGCCCCAAATGTTGTATTCTTGAACCCCAGATTTTCAAAAATCCTCTTTCCTCCGAATCAAAGCTCTGCATTTCTTTTCATGTATTCCTGTGCCCTATTCCCATACCTCCATCTCTGCTACATTTTTCTCCCTAGTAACTTTCTGATCATCTCTCCTAGTCACCCAAGTGTTCAGTCATGCCTTCCTACGAATTTACCTCCTAACCTGTTGCCAGTGAAGAATTTTCTTTTAGGAACATTTGTCTTTTACACAAGTTCCTAGCTGGCAAAGACTTGGCTTTCACTCAATGAGTTTAGTTTTTATTAGACCCAGGCCAATATTAACATTTGAATTTGATATGTTGACCTACTGGAGACATTTCTTATGAGAGTATATCCGTATTCCTTTATTTCTTAAGATTCACCAGGATAAGCATCAGGTGTCCAGTTTCAATCTAAAACTTTTCTAGTAGGCCATAATTCCATTTTTTTAAATGGCCAGTAGAAGCTAAGCTGGAGAAGCAGACAGGGGTTTGCTATTTTATGGATGAGTAATGAACATCTTGGTTTCCCTTTCTCATGAGGCTGGCAGAAAGTTAGGGTGAATTTTTCTCTAGTTATAGAAACAAGGTAGGCTTAACCGAAGTTGTGTTTATAACTAAGAATATAACGGGTCGGGGAGGGATGGACAGGGAGGGTGGAGAAGGGATGGATTGGGGGACACAGATGGAGTGGGAGTTTGGGATTAGCAGATGTAAACTATTATATGTAGGATGGATAAACAGCTAGGTCCTACTGTACAGCACAGGGAACTATATTCAAATCCTGTGATAAACCATTATGGAAAAGAATATGAAAAGGAAAAATATATATATATATTTAACTGAATCACTGTGCTGTACAGCAGAAACTAAAACAGCATTGTAAATCAACTATACTTCAATAAAACAAATTTTTACAAAATGGAGAGTTGCTTAATATACAGAAAATGAACTCACAACCTAGATGCTTAAATGTCAGGATGTTGTGATATGCAGTTACAAAATATCTCGTATGTCATATTATAATAAACAAAATAATATGTCAATAAAATCTTTCAAACTACAAAAAAAGACTACAAGTATTTGCAATATTTAACAACTGACGCAATACAGGCACCAACCCGTCAGAATGGGGTGCCAACCCCAATACAGGTGGGCACTCACCACAAACCACCAGGGGCTGCGCCAGTTCCTAAGGGCTGAATTCCAGGCCAGCTAACCATGAGGGGTCATGTCTCCTTTAGCCGCCCAACTTGACAGAGAGGAAGCAGAACCGCACAGGGTCTATGGTGCTCCCCTACATCATGTCGTCCACACTGCGGAGATTGTCCATCACCTCAGTGACTTCCTCTGTGATCTCCAGCTCTTCTAACTCATCTGATAATGCTCCTTCCAGACCAGGATCTGATGGGTAAGGCTTCGATCTTTAATTGCCAGGAGGGGTGAGCTAGCTCCTTCCTAATGTTTGCCTTTGGTCCCCAAAGTGAGACTTGGTCAGTGTGGATGCATCATCTTTGTAAAGGAAATAATTCACAGTACCTGGGTTATTAGTTTTTGGGTCTTTCTCATCATCTTCATCATGAGGAATATCATTATTTATCTGATAGTAGCAACAGTTATGAAAAATGGAAAAAAAAATCACCCATAATGCTGTCACACCCTATGACCCAGCCAATCATATCCTATTTTGTTTGTTTCAGAATAATTTGTAGTTATTGCTTGATATTTTTTGTTTTAATTTTTTAAAATAATTTTTAAGTTTATTTTATGAGTAGGCAATGTAATCACATATGAAATTTCAAAGGTACAAAAGGACATATCATGAGAGGCCTCCTGTCAGTCCCCGACTTGCAGCTCATGAGTACCACTCTCCAGAGGCCAGTGATGTCAGCGTTCAGGTTCATGTCCGTGGTGCCTTTCCAGCAGCTCTTTATCTGTACAGAAGCAGTTCCTAAATATATATCCTTCGTCACACGTTTTTTATTTATAAATGACAGCATATAATACTCTTTGCCTTGCTTTTTAAAAAATTAATTAGTTTATTTATTTATTTTTGGCTGCATTGGCGAGCGGGGGCTACTCTTCGTTGCAGTGCGCGGGCTTCTCATTGCGGTGGCTTCTCTTGTTGCGGAGCACAGGCTCTAGGCGTGTGGGCTTCAGTAGTTGTGGCACGTGGGCTCAGTAGTTGTGGCTCGCGGGCTGTAGAGCACAGGCTCAGTAGTTGTGACGCACAGGCTTAGTTGCTCCACGGCATGTGGGATCTTCCCTGACCAGGGCTCGAACCCGTGTCCCCTGCTTTGGGGGTGGATTTTTAACCACTGTGCCACCAGGGAAGTCCTGCCTTGCTATTTTCACTGACTAGATCTTGAAAATCATTCCATTTCAGAACTGCGAGAGCCTCCTCTTTGCTTTGAGTTGCAAACAGCTCATGATTTCCCTACCTGTGATACACTCCATCATTGTCTATTGATGGAGATTTGGTTGATTTCAGCCTTTTACTATCACAGTAGTGATAGCAATGAGTAACCTTAAAAATATATTATTTTGTTAATATTCAAGTATATCAATATGAGAAAAAGTCCAGATGTGAAATTGCTCTGTCAAACATATATAGCTGCAGTTTTCAAAATTATTCCTAAACTGACTTTCATAGAGATTATACCCATTTACAGTCCCATCAGCAACACACAAGGGTGCCTGTTCACCCACATCTTGCCACCAAATTGTGTAGTATCAGGCCTTTTAATTTTTAACAGTCTGATAGGTGGAAAATATTTTCTTGGCCTAGGGCTTTTGTTTGGTTGCATATTGGTTCTCTTTCATCCCTCTTGTTTTGTGTGAGGGTGAGCATCTTTTCATTTGTTTACTAGCTTGTATGTATTTTATTTTCTGTGAACTGTGGTCAGATATTTTGTGTACATTTTTCTGTTGGATATTGACCCTTTGTGATATGAGTTGACATATTTCCAATTTTTCCTTTGTCTTCTGACTTTGCTTCTAATTTTTTATTTAGTTATGCTGATTTTTTTATGCAGTCAAATAAGTTAATATTTGATTTTATGGCTTCTGGATTTTGTATCATAAAGGCCTTCCTCACTTTAAGACTACAAAAAGCCTAATTTTAGGTTTTCACTATTTATAATAAAATCTGTGATTCTTTGCACTTATTTTAGTATAAAGTGTAAGGTATAGAGCCAATTTTTTTTCCCTACTTGGCTACCCAGTTCTCCCTATAACATTTAGTGAGCAAATCATCTTTTCTCTACTGATTTGAAATGTCAGCCTTATAAAAAAATCAAATTCCAATATGTTCTTTAGTCTGTTTGTAGACTTTTTCCCCATTTCTTAGATCTACCTGTGTGGTTCATGCACTTGTTCTAATGCAGTTTTAATTACTATAGATTTTAAAGGTTTTAAAAGTTCTAGTAATTTTTTTTTCAGAATTTGCCTGGCTAGTTTTACGTAGCTCATTTTCATATTATCTTGTCTGGAATCCTGTTATTTTTATTGGGATATGTTAAATTTATGGATTGAATTTAGGGCTTTTTGATGTTGAGCCTTCTTGCCAGAAACAGAGTGCCTTTCCGAACAATTTAAAATATTTTAAAGGAGTGAATTCATAATTGTGTTCAAGTGGAAAAGCATGGCATGTACCATTTTGTGACCTATTGCTTAATTTTATATGCATGATGAGTATTTAGCATCACTGTGTGTTTTAATGTTGAATATAAGTTAAGTCAGTTGACTTAACACTTATTTATAATTTTGTAATTCCATATTATAATAATCAAATCACAAAAGTAACCTGTCCAAATGGCCTTCTACCTGGAAATCAAATATTTTATTTATTTATTTATTTATTTATTTATTGGCTGCATTGGGTCTTCACTGCTGCATGCAGGCTTTCTCTAGTTGCAGCGAGCGGGGGCTACTCTTTGTTGAGATGTGAGGGCTTCTCATTGCGGTGGCTTCTTTTGTTACGGAGCATGGGCTCTAGGCACGTGAGCTTTGGTAGTTGTGGCACGTGGGCTTAGTAGTTGTGGCTCATGGGCTCTAGAGCACAGGCTCAGCAGTTGCGGTGCATGGGCTTAGCTGCTCTGTGGCATGTGGATCTTCCCAGACCAGAGCTTGAACCCATGTCCCGTGCATTGGCAGGCAGATTCTTAACCACTGCGCCACCAGGGAAGCCCTCAAATATTTTTTATTTTCTAAATTATTTATCTACCCTTTACCATTCACATAGATATCTTTACACAGCTGCAATTATAGCACAGATTTAGTTTGGTAATTTGCTTTTCCTCTTTGTCTTTTTGTTATAAGCATTTTCCATATTGCTATATAATTTTATTATTAGTTTTTAATTATCACTTTTGATGGCTCTCTACCATTACATCATATGAATGTGCCATAAGTAATTCTTCTCCCTACTATAGAATGTTTAAGCTTTGTCACTGTTTCTAAACAGATAATCATAAAAGTTCATTATAAATTTAATATAAAGACATTTAGGGAGTACCCTGGTGGCCTAGTGGTTAGGATTCAGCGCTTTCACTGCTGTGGCCCAGGTTCAATCCCTGGTCGAGGAACTGAGATCTTGCAAGCCCCTCAGTATGGCCAAAATTTAAAAAAAAAAAAGAAAAAGGAAAGAAAATTAGGTTGTATCAATATAAAATGCATTTATACTATTAAGAATTGTAACAAACATGTGTCCATATAGCTTTACGATTATTTAGGATATAGTCTCAGATCACTTTTCAGCCTTTAGGTTAAGATGGAGTGTAGGCTTTACTTCCCCAAAGCATATATTACTTATTCAGGGAGTAATATTTTTTTACAATTCTTGATATCACAAATGCCAATATGCAATGCCATATACAATGTATGAGTGACTATATAATTTTTCATAATATAGTCACCCATATTAGGTATTTGGACTATTTCTAATCTTTTGAATTTCAAAATATTAAATAATACCTGATTCATTTGTTTATTTTTCCCCATTTATGTTTTTTGCATGCCGTAAAGAGATACTACCTACTTTGTGGCAAGCACAGAAGTTCTGTTCTGTTCTCTTTTCTTAAACTCTGTCTCTTTCAAAAAAAAAAAGTTTTCAGGCAGCTGTTGAAAATCAGAGACACCGTAATTGCTGATCCATTAGGTCAGTAAACAGAGAGCAGGTGACTGGGGTCCTCTTTATATCAGGACCCCGGGCAAAGTGGGTTATTGCTCTTGCCCATGTTTGCCCAGTAAGATGACATCATTGATACTATTTTCTAACATTTATTCAGGATGTTTCTTTAAAGCATCTCAAACTGATTCACACCCAATGACCTCAGTTCTCCTATTAGCAGTGTTATGTCACCGTATTCATTAGAACTTTCATGGTAATTATTGGGTGTGCAGTCTGCAGAGGCTCACTTCTTTCTTGGCTGGGTGTATCCAACCTGTTTGGCACATGGGAGGCTGTGGCCCAGAAAGAGAATAACTTTATGAAACACAGTGCATCGTGTTAGGGGAAGCTGGAAAGGCTTGCACAGCAGGTCAACTCAGTACACGTTCAGAGCTCCAGCAAAGTAGGGGCCTCAAACCAAAATTTTTTAGAAAAGAAATTACTCTTTGGTATTTCAGGAAAATCATTGAAATAGTCAGTGTAAGAAAAAAATAACACAGGCACTGTGGGACTACACTATCATTATTTTACTGTTTAGTTTGGTTCATAATTAGGCCCTACTGAAACTCACATTAGGGCCTAGATCTTCGCCTGTAGATCTAATGACCCACAGACGCTTACCTTCCTTCTCAATCTCACAGGTAAAGTAATAGGAGACCCAGTAGAATACTGGATTGTTGTTTTGGGTTTTTTTTCCCTCCCTGACCAACTACTGTTTGAAGTGATTCTTTTTGTTTGATTTGGCTTGGTTGGTTTTAAGAATAATAAGCGTCTGTTTTGGAATTTAGTTCTATGATTTTTTTTAATTAGTACAGATTCAAGACAAATAATAGTGAGTGGCTTCCCCTTAAATATACTAATAATTGGAAAATACCAAAAAATTGCAAATTCAGGCATGTAATCTTTAAAAAAAATAATAATAACAGAATATTCAGAAAAGGAGAGAATAATTTGAAATAAGAAAGAAGAAGAATTGTAGTCTAGAAGCATCTTCCATTGTGACTCCAGTGGTTCTTTAACCAGACTTTCCTGGTACTTTCTCATCCTGTATCTTCACGGAAGAGGGCAAAATATTTTTGCCCTGGCCATGGCTCACGGGTCCAGCCGCTCTGCGGCACGTGGGATCTTCCCGGACCGGGGCACGAACCTGCCTCCCCTGCATCGGCAGGCCGACTCTCAACCACTGAGCCACCAGGGAAGCCCTTAATTTTTAAATACTAAAAGCTGATAGCTGTTTTTCTGTTGTCTTATTTCATATCAAAGCTTTTTCTAAAAAAAAAAAAAAAAAGTAGGCTTTATTTTTTAGAGCAGTTTTAGGTTCACAGCAAGAATGACCAGAAAGTACAGAGAGTTCCCATGTACCTCTGCCCTGGACACGCCCAGCCTCCCCTACCATAAGCATCCAGCACCAAAGTGATACATTTGTTACACTTGATGAACCTACATTGACACATCACAATCACCCAAAGTCCATAGTTTACGTTAGGGTTCACTCGTGCTGGTGTACATTGTGAGTTTTGATAAATATATTCACCATTGTAGTATCATATAGAATAATTTCACTGCCCTAAAAATCCTCTGTGCTCTGCCGACCTATCCCTCCAAACTTTTCATTTTAATGGAGTAAAATCTACCAATTTTTAATTAAACCAGAACTTATTAAATACCCATTTAGAAGCTATAAGCAATCTATACATCACAAAGGTAGGTTTTTAACCCCTCTCCCCTTGTTTTTACATTTTGCCACATCATTCCTCTCTGTCTCTCCCCCCAACCCCAAGTCTGCCGTTTGAGAGTGGGCTGCACACGCCATGGCTATGGAGCAAGCAGATTGTCTTATTGTAACCACGTACTACATTCAGTACAGCCTATACATTCAGGAAATGTGACATTGACCCAATACTTAAAGCTACAACCCATATTCCAGTTTTGTCAGTTGTCCCAGTAATGTCTTATAGCAATTTGTGGTACAGAATCCAATCAGGATCACATATTGTATTTAGCCATGTCTCTCTATTCTTTAATTTGAAATCATTTCCTTAGCCTTTCCTTGTCTTTCATAATGACATTTTTGAAGATTATGGGCCAGTTATTTTATAGAATTCTTTTTCATTTGGGTTTGTCTGATGTTTCCTCGTGCTTAGGATTCAGGTGATACATTTCTGTGTGATATGTCCTTTTCAGGTATCATATCTGGAAGCACATTACCCATTTGTCCCTTACTAGTGATTTAATTGATCCTGTGGTTAAGATTTGGTCCATTTTCTTTTCTGTTTTTAAAATAGTACTTACTATTTTTCCCTTTGTAATTAATAAGGAATTTATGGGGAGATATTTTGAGACTCTCCTGTTTCTCATCAAACTCTTCTCCTCTGTGTATTAACATCTAATTATGGTTCTTGAATGAATCCATTTTCACTATGGTGCTTGAAAATCTATCACTGTAATTAAAAAACATTTGATGAGTACTCCTATATGCTAGGCACTGTTGTAAGCATTCTGTAATCACCCTATGAGGTAGGTACTATTATTATCCCCATTTCACATATAAGGAAACTGAGGTATGAAAAGGTTATCTGCCCAAGGTCACCCACCAAGTCAGTGTAGGTAGAATTTGAACCCAGGCTGTAGGGCTCTAGAGAATGTGCTATTATCCACTACATAAAGCTGCCTATGAATATCTTTTACTGTGTGAACTCTGTCTTTCCCTCTAAGTTTAATAAGACCTTGTCTTCCTGAGATAAGATAAATATTCACTAGTATTTTCTTTCCATACTTGGACGGCCTCATTTCTGTACACGTAGACTTTGAGATACTCAACTGGCAGTTGGAAATTCAGATTACAACCTGAGAACAATGCCACAGGTCAAGGTTCGGCTGTAGAGTCATGTCCCCTGGTCTTTTTGGAGTCCATTTTTTGTTTGTTTGTTTGTTTGTTTTAATGTTTATTGGGGTATACTTTTTTTTTTTTTTTTTAATGCTTGGCTTATTTATTTATTTATTTATTTATTTATTGGCTGTGTTGGGTCTTCGTTTCTTTGCGAGGGCTTTCTCTAGTTGTGGCAAGCGGGGGCCACTCTTCATCGCGGTGCGCGGGCCTCACACTATCCGCGGCCTCTCTTGCTGCGGAGCACAGGCTCCAGAAGCGCAGGCTCAGCAGTCGTGGCCCATGGGCCCAGCTGCTCCGCGGCATGTGGGATCCTCCCAGACCAGGGCTCGAACCCGCGTCCCCTGCATTGGCAGGCAGACTCCCAACCACTGCGCCACCAGGGAAGCCCTATTGGGGTATACTTGATTTACAATGTTGTGTTAGTTTCAGGTCTACAGCAAAGTGAATCAGTTGTACATATATCGGTTTTGACTGTCAGGTGATCAGTGTTTCCTGACTTTGTCCTTGTTCGTGGCTGATAGGTCAATCCTTTTTTAAAAAAATTTATTGAAGTATAGTTGATTTACAATGTTGTGTTAATTTCTGCTGTATAGCAAAGTGACTCAGTTATACATATATATGTTCTTTTTTATATTCTTTTCCATTATGGTTTATCCCAGGATATTGAATATAGTTCCCTGTGCTGTACAGTAGAACCTTGTTGTTTATCTGTCCTATATTTACTAGTTTGCCTCTGCTAATCCCAAACTCCCCATCCTTCCCTCCCCCACCGCTGCTAGGTCCATCCTGGAGCCCCTTTTGGAGCGCAGGGCCTCGTCAGGGGCCAGAGTGGAAGATCTGTCCCTCAAAGAGGACAGTGAGAACCGGATGAGCAAGTTCAAGAGGAAAGACTGGAGTCTGAGCAAGTCCCAGGTCATCGCAGAGAAAGCATCAGAACCTGATCTGATGGTAAAAACAAACAAACACCATAGATTTGCCAGTTTGCCATTGCTTTCCCTGGAGCCAGGTATTTCACCATTTACCTCACAGCTACGAGTCACCAGACAGAAGCCTAGCATGGTTTCTCAGGACGCAGCAGCCTGGGGTAGGGTCAGATCTCAGATGGTGCTAAGAAAAACACGTACAGAGATCGGAGCCTCTAAATCAATAATGGCACAAGATTTACGCACAGTATAAACCCGTGGATTAACGGTTGGAGTTGTGGTTCTCACCACTGTGGTCCATGACCCCATCCAAACATTGTCACGTCCCTTCTTTTAGCTTAAAAAAATAAAAGGTACTTAATTCTTCCATAAGCCACATCAAGTTGTTAAGTGTGGCAGGACCTGCTCTCCCTGAGAATCAGGGTGGCTCATCTCCAGCCTAAGTGGCACAGTCCAACTGTGATTACAATCAAGTCTGTGGCCGGCCAGAAAATAGTCTATGGTCCAGTGATTCCCTGTTAGTGTCTCTGCCCTGGTGCCCCCAGCGTGCCAGTGCGGTAAGCTTAGAAAGGGCTCCTGGAATTCTGCCCTTTAACAGTTTCTGCTCTGCTGATAAAGTTGTTCTGAGCATGGATGGGCCCAGCGTGCCTCCCTGTGAGAATGTTTTGCTGTGTTTCTCCCCAACCCCGCTGCTAGAGCCCAGCCAGAAAAGCACAAAGGCCAAAGAGTCTCCAGCTGTCGGACAATCGGCTGACACCGTTTCATGGCTCTTCCCCGCCTCAGTCAACACCCCTGAGCCCACCCCCACTCACTCCGAAAGCGACCAGGACCCTGAGTAAGTCTTCCTGTAGACACCCCTTCTATTCATTTTACTAGAGGATGGTGTATGTCGATGAATCTGGGCCATTTTTAACCAAGACAGCCACAAGGTGTATGAGATGATCGTCACGTAGGTTCAATTCAGTGGTAGTGGGTATCATTCAATTAGATTAGGGTTTGGCAAGGAATCCTTAGGTTGCTAAGACTCATTAAAGTTTTCTACACATGGGGCCACAGGGTTTCACTGCCCCTTTTCAACTGTGATGGTATAAACGAGGTGGATCTGGACTAGGACTAGACAGGAAGTGAGTAACTTTGGAACTGTTGGGCAGATAGCTGTGTACTTTATATGGAGAAGGGTCCAAAATAAGGACAAGAAATAGACCCATTCAATAGACTACTTACAGTCAGGCTTGTGGACTCAGCAATACACAAAGCCTGAGAAGAATTACAAGGACCGCTTAGTACAAAGGAATGATGGAGGGGTGAATCTTCAAATCAAATGGGAGACAGTCGTCAGCCGAGTGTCAGAGATAATCAGACAAGTTTTCCTGGAGGAAGTGGATATTGCACCCTTTAAATGATAAAACTATGACAGTTCAATTTAACCAATATTTATTGACTACCTGGTATGTGATAGATGCTTTTTCTAAGGACTTGGGATATATCAGAGAACAAAGTAATACCCTAAGTTCTAGAAAATAGTCTCATCTTCAGCTTAAGAGTAAAAACCTTCAACAAAAAAGTGAGATTTTTGCTTAAGAACTTCTGGTGAAGCTTTCAGATAAATGAAAGGTGCTACATCTATCCCAAGGCGTAAGAGGTCTTCTTGATTCTGTCCACAGAAACTGTAGAATGTGACCATAGCAATTTGCTTGACCGGATGGGTTTAGGTGTTACCGTGGCCAGCAGAAGTGGCATGAGATCCCTTGGTGAATTTTTCTCTCTGCCTTCATCTACTTTGTGTCATTTCCAGGCTCTCCATCTTTGCCGACAGATGGGCTGATGATGGCTACAGTCCCACCTCCCCCTCCACCCAAAAGCAAGCCCTACGAGAGCAGCCAGAGGAACTCCACAGAGGTAGGGGGGTGACCGCAGACATTGGGGCCAGAGAGAGCCTACCGCTCATGGGAATGCAGCATTGGATTTCTCAAGATGTTTAGTAGGCAGGTTTTCCCATCAATTTGTCCCTCTAATCGATTCTTGGTTCATTCCTGAAACCATAAAGAGAGGGGAATTTTCAATGGGAAGGAAAAATATGCAAGGAGACCTTTCATCAGATTGAAGGTACCTCACCCCGGGCCCTGGGGGGGAGTGAAATAAGAAGTGAGTTCTCGTTCACACCTGAGGAGTTTACTTCTTCTGAGTGAGTGACAGTCATTCTGGAAGGGGCCTCCGCTGGGGTTCCTTCATTCATTCAACACAAATTTATTGAGTCCCTACTATATATACGCCAAGTATTGGGGATATAGCAGTGTTAGTGTATATCTGATTAATGCAAGGGAAAGGGGGAGATTGAATCAGTCTAATTTCCCTTTTCACCTTGCAAAGCCTGTGTAGATAAACTCAGATCAGTGAGAAGCTAACGCAGAATGTTGGAAATGTGGAGTAGAAGGCAGAATTAGGAAGAAAGGTAAGACTCATTTCTCCTTTCGTATGTCTGCTCCACCAGATTGCAGCCCCCCTGCCTGTCCGAAGAGAAGCCAAAGCCCCGCCCCCTCCACCTCCAAAAGCTCGGAAGTCGGGCATCCTTTCTTCTGAACCTGGATCCCAGTAAGGATCTGGTCCTCTCTCTGGAACTCTGATGCCTGGGAGCTGGCCTCCGGGAGGCAGTGTCCTCATCGCGTGGGTCCCCTGCTGGCTGCCTCTCCTCATCTGGGGTTGAGGTTCACCAGCTCAAAACTGGTTTCATTCTTTAGAAAGCTTCTCTTTGATCGGTGCCCGAGGCCACGCCATATCTCCTCCAGTCCATGAGGAATCCCGGAATCGGCCGTGCCCCGTGTTTCTCCCTCCCCGTTATTACATTTCAGCCTCCAGCACGGTGCCACTGGGGTCTACGAAAGCCTGGTTAAGTTCTTCAGTGGTGGTGGGAAAACCCCAGTAACCTATTCCTTGGAGGAATTTTTTGCTTTGCTTCTGAAAAGCTGTGCTTAAGACGTAGTTTTCTCACGTGGACATACCTTGTTCCATACAACATATTGGAAGAGACCAACATCAAGTACTTTGGCAGCCGGAATCATCTATCTTTCTGAGGTCTCCTGTGTCTCCTCTGTGGAAAAGAACATCTTTTTAATGGAGATTGGCTGCTTTCAAGGATGAATGGCTCTCATTATCGAAAGAACATGGACTCGGTCGTGAGCCCTGAGCACCTGCGTCCCCCCACCCACCTGTGACATGGAAAAGCTGCCCTCCTCCCCCCAGCCCCGCGCCAGGAGTTCCCTCACACTCCCGACTGGCCCTAACTGCATGGCAGTCACTCCTTCCTACCATGGACTCCTGAGGCTCTGTCTTTTGCACACAGTTCCTTGTCCTGTTACCTCCTCTGAGCTCAAATCACTGGATATAAGGGACTTAGAAGTCCGGATTGAACCGCTTCTCTTCCAGATCCCATTGGAATGGCTCGGCAACCTGATTTTACCCTGGAGAATACAGTGCAATATCTCGCTTTGATTATTTATTCCTCTTGATTGTGGAATTAATTTGATGCCATGCTCATGGTACTCATGTCAATCCTCTTTTCAGAAGAAAAAGTGTGGGGTGCTTCAGAGGATCAAATATTACCACCAGATACACAAACAGCCACACAAAGTTAAAGACCTTTTGAGCTGGAAGGGCCTTAAAGCTCATACAGACACCCTCCCCCCCTCATTTTGTAGATAAGGAAATTGAGGCTAAACACAGAAAATCCTACTACAGATTCTTTCTAAGAACCCAGCTTGCTCACTGAGGTTATACCCAGATAACATCTCTAGAAGACAACCCTGACAAATTCTTCAATCCCTACCCCTAGTTGGAACAATAGTGGAAATGTCCCAGATGTTTCTATACTGTTTGGGTGTTTATGGCAAAATAGAAGCCTTTTTGACTGTGGATGCCCTGGGTCAACCTGTGGGTGTGCTTACCAGGGGCTCTTCCACAGCCTGGCCAGGTCCCCTCTCCAAGAAAGAGAGAGAGATTTCACGTCTGAGAATTTGGGTTTGCTTGCCTGCATCTTCGTGTGTCTGTTTCACCCCTTTTAGGAGAGCCATGTGAATTCATCACAGGGTCAGGGAAGTAAAAACCTCTGAGATGTGTCCAAGGTTACTCAAGACACGCATGTGCATATTTAAAAGTGCTGCATTCAGGGCTTCCCTGGTGGCGCAGTGGTTGGGAGTCCACCTGCCGATGCAGGGGACACGGGTTCGTGCCCCGGTCTGGGAGGATCCCACATGCCGTGGAGCGGCTGGGCCCGTGGGCCATGGCCGCTGGGCCTGTCCGCAACGGGAGAGGCCACAGCGGTGAGAGGCCCGCGTACCGCAAAAAAAAACCAAACCAAACAAAACAAAAAAGTGCTGCCTTCTTTTCCTTCAGTCCACGCAGGAGCACCTGCAGTGTGATGAAATGGGAAGAAACCCAGGCTCTGGAAGTCACCCACTGGGGTTTGAATCAACCCAGCTATGTCCTCTCTCAGCTTTGCAAACTCCCTCAAATTATTTGAAATTGTCTTGAGCTTTCATGTCTTCACCTTTCAAAATGGGGACCGTCCCTACCATGCAAGCTGCCTTGGGGTTCATGTGAGACCGAATACGTGATGTAAGTCCTCACGAGATGTGCCTTTCTTGTCTCTGCTGGGCCTGGGTAAGATCTGGAACTCTCCACGAGCATGATTGATGTTCCTTTTTTTTTTTTTTTTAAAGATAATTTGGAAGGTGCGTGCAGGTTAGTTCTGCACACAACCGTCCCTTTCTGAAAGGTGGCCTCTTATATAATTATGTATGACTAGAGACGAAGTGTTAATAAGACCTGGAGGGGGGGGCTTCCCTGCCAGTCCAGTGGTTAGGACTTCATGCTTCCAGTGCAGGGGGTGTGGGTTCGATCCCTGGTTGGGGAACTAAGATTCCGCATGCCGCGCAGCTCGGCCCAAAAAAAAAAAAAAAAAAAAAAAAAAAAAAAAAAAAAAGACTTGGAGGGGGTTTTAAGTGGCAAGAAAAGAGCAGGAAGGGACAGTCTGCAGGGCTGACGTGGTGCCTGGAGCAGCTTCTGAGACGTTGCTGGGCAGACTGGCTGGAGGGGGTTCGTGGGCTTCACCCTGCTTTCCAGGCTGCTGTTAAAACAGAAGGACATAAACTAGGTCACCAAAGAAATAAACCTGAAGCCTGTCCTTTCCGAGCTGTAGGGATGAGTTGTGAGCCTGGTCTTTGGTCAGAGGCTGGGGGCATCGGATACACCGGTGCCCAAATATCTTCCCTTTATTTTTTTTTTTTTTGCGGTACACAGGCCTCACACTGTTGTGGCCTCTCCCGTTGTGGAGCACAGGCTCCGGACGCGCAGGCTCAGCGGCCATGGCTCACGGGCCTAGCTGCTCCGTGGCATGCGGGATCTTCCCGGACCAGGGCACGAACCCGTGTCCCCTGCATTGGCAGGCAGACTCTCAACCACTGCGCCACCAGGGAAGCCCCCAAATATCTTCCCTTTTTTAACGTAACATTTTCCCATAGGATTCCCTTTCCACATCCATGGAAATCCTAGATCTCTCCTGCCTGAGTACAAAGGATTCCAGGTAATGTTGTGAATAGTAGGTCACAGGGGACACTGGACAGTTCATCTCCTTGGGAAACTATTAGGTCAGAAAGAGTTACATTTGACAAAAGATCCTAAGGAATGTCTGTCCTGAAGTCAAAGAGGAAAACTGCAAAGAAATGCCTTAAGATTACCTTAAACGTAGGAGAGATGAGGGGCAGGGCATAAAAAAGGAAACAATTGGTCTTTATCTTCCTTAATAAGAACTGTGAAGTGTTGAAGTAACCCCCAAATTGTCACAACCTTTGTGGATGTTGGTTTATGGGATTTTTTTTTTAATCCTTTTTTTTCCTCTCTCTCTGTCCTGGTGACTTGTCTTGCTTTGAGATTTTTTTTTTTCAAGAATTGTTTTCATTCAACATATATTAAGCTCTTACTGAATGCCAGGCACCTTCCTAGACCCCCAGGCTGTGGCGATCCAGTGTGTTCTAAGGGAACAGCCCAGGGATATAAGGACTGCGGTGTGCCATTGGATTGGCAGGAGAGTGGGGTTAGAGGAAAGGGAAACCCTAAATCAGGCTCCTGGGCCATGGGTTCCCTCCCCCTCCTCTACCGTCATGCCTTGATTCCAGAATTACAGTCATTTTCCCCTGTCATAGAGACCCCTTAAAAACAACTGCCAGGGCTTCCCTGGTGGCGCAGTGGTTGAGAGTCTGCCTGCCGATGCAGGGGACACGGGTTCGTGCCCTGGTTCGGGAAGATCCCACATGCCGCGGAGCGGCTGGGCCCGTGAGCCATGGCCACTGAGCCTGCGCGTTGGGAGCCTGTGCTCCGCAACGGGAGAGGCAACAACAGTGAGAGGCCAGTGTACCGTAAAAACAAACAAACAAACAAAAACAAACAAACAAAAAACAACTGCCACCCTCAGATCCCTAAGACAAAACCAGCGATAAAGCAGGATCTGAGATAACAATCTCTCTTTGCTAACTCTTCCCAAGCTTCAAGGGTCCTGCCCCTCTGCTTGCCTCCAGATCGTGGGGTGATTTCTTGTTTTAAAATTAAGATATAACTGGGACTTCCCTGGCGGTTCAGTGGTTAAGACTCCGCACTTCCACTGCAGGGGGCACGGGTTCGATCCCTGGTCAGGGAAGTAAGATCCCACAGGCCACACGGCGCAGCCAAAAAAAAAAGACGTAACTTACATACAGTTAAGGGCACAAATCTTAATGTACAGGTGGATGCACTTTTACAGTAGTGTCTACCCATGTCACCACCTCTCAGATCCACAGGCTACTCCCAGCCCCACAGAAGTTTCCCTCGTGTCCATGCTGTCATTTTATAAAAGGTATTTAGAAGGCCCTTCACACGGCCTCACTTCTCAGCTATAATGAAAAGGGGAGAAAAACCCCACCATCAACACAGAACAAGACTGTGACGGGTGTACCTTTGGGCAGGTCAATTTGTAGTCAGTCCCTGGACCTCAGTTTCCTCATGAAATCATATACATTTGAGGTTACATGATTTTTAGAATCCTTTCAGCCCTAGCTTTTATTCTAAGTGAATGAAAAAGAGAGTCAGAATAAAACTAAGTTTCTCTTCAAAGGCTTTTAGGTCCATACTCCATGACTAAGTCGGATTGTGAAATTAAATTGGAAAAGGTAAGTTGCTCTTTGGGTGGGTTGAGAGTGGAACCATCCGTTCTAATCTACAAAAGGAAAAAGGTTTCCTTTCAAGTTGATGACTTCAGGCTGATTCCTACAATCCAGCCTAAGGCTCGTCTCCTTTATATGCTGCCCAGATTCATCCAGTAGCGAAATTTTGTGTGTTGTTCACCCAAACTTTGTCAAAAGCTCAGTTGCCTTGATTTTGTAAAACTAGTCGGGTTTCAAACATGAACAGTTAAGATGTGCGTTGAAGTAGAAAACTTTTGTTCACATTTGCTGTTATTTATTTTTTAAATTAAAAATGGAACTGTATTTTAAAGTTTATTGTGTATTTAGTTGATTCTTACCCTTGTATTAATGAAATGAACTCATTCCTGGACTTTTCCTTATTGACACGTCACACCCACCATCTCTTCTGGTCTCATTTCATTACTGGTCCTATTTGTTTAAACTTGTTCTGTGGGATCATAGAGTCATCTTTGCCTGGAAGCAATAAAAACCGCAAACTATTTGGTTTTTACTTCACCTCCACCCACACCCCATTCATCCCTTGGCATCTGAGCTGACAGTTTACAACAATTTATTTAATACGATTAGTATTAAATAAGTATAAAATAAGGCCTGTTTCTTCACTCATTCACCACAGATAATTAGGCAGAGGTAAAGGGAAATAAAGAGGTTAAAAGGTATATCAAATGACTTACATTGAAAGGATGGGAATGGATTTTACATCAGAATTTCCAAGGGAAGGGAGTGGGACCCAGGCATTAGTATTTCTTTTCAATCTCTCCATGTTATCCCAATGTCAGGCCAAGGTTGAGAGCCATTGCCTTAGAGGAAATAACAGCTTTAGCAAATCAGTGTTCAAGGTGCTTTTCCTAAACTCCCTGCTGGTCGTGAGTCACATTGGAAAGGGGGCAGCTTCACTCTGGTTAGAATAGCACCACTGTCTTAAGTCCTGGGTGGGTGCATAGATTTTTTTTTATTTTAAAGAACGTGTCCTAGTACTTTAAAACATGTGCAATTTATTGCCTTTCAGAGCAATGATGCTCCACTGTCTGTGTACATAAGAATCACCAGAACGCTTATTAAAAATGCAGATGGCTTGGACCCCAGAGACTCTGAGTCAAATAAACCTTGGGAATCTTTTTGAATCTAGGGTTCCCATTGAGAAATACTACTTTAGAGCATCTTCCACTGTCAAGATGTGTACGTGCTGTTATCTTGTGCAGTGATTCTTAGCTTTTTTTCCAGTCACCTTGAGGATACTACAACTTCTAAAACTTTTGCTAAAAATGGTCTATCTTCAAGCTGTTCTTTCTGTTACTTGATCATTTAAAGCGATGTATGTTTGAGAACTCGTCTCATTACAATGTATCATTTGGTATGTTTCCCCATCCTTTATTTTGAAAGGCTGCAGACTTTTTTTGAGGCTATGTTTCCCCATTTTTTATTTTGAAAAGTTTCGGACTACTTAGAAGTTATTCAGATTCAGGAAAGTGTTTATAATTTTAATAAAGTGGTCATTTTCTCTCCTTCCCCTTAGTCACTTGAGCCATTTGAGAATCAAATACTCAACATGTTCATCCCGAGCCTCTAACCTCAGCATCAGGGAGCTGGATGAGCATCATCTTTACATCCCAGTCAGAGAGGCCCACACCTACCTCTGAAGAAACTGTCCCAAAGACATGCTCTGGTGAAGGAAAACTGATGTTCCCAACAGGATGTATTAAATAAATGGGTGTGTGGCCTTCCTCTTGTAATGTGTTAACTAACGCAAAGATTGTTTTTGGGGTTTTTTTTTTTGCGATACGCGGGCGTCTCACTGTTGTGGCCTCTCCCTCTGCGGAGCACAGGCTCTGGACGCGCAGGCTCAGCGGCCATGGCTCACGGGCCCAGCCACTCCGCGGCATGTGGGATCTTGCTGGACCGGGGCACGAACCCCTGTCCCCTGCATCGGCAGGCGGACTCTCAACCACTGCGCCACCAGGGAAGCCCCCAAAGATTGTTTTTATAAAAACAAAAATAGTTCCTGAGTGATTGGCGACTTTAAGCCCCTTATTCTGCCTTGTAAGTATTGATTAATGAAATAATGCAGGTTTGCCTTTTGTTCCATAAAGAAACATAAGGTAGATTGTAAACCACATTACTGCCTAATTTTATTAAAAGGGAATTGAGGTAGTTCTTTGATTCAGTTTTAGAGATTCCTCAATAGGAGATACTTGGGAAATCTACTGTCGTATGGTAGTAAATATATGTTTTAAAAAGAAGGGTTTTCTCCCCTGTGGAATGTTTTCTGACCCCTGTTCAAATTCCTTAGCACAAGTCCTGCCCTTTTTTGAAGGCGTGGACGAAGGCTCCATCTGTCTGATTAAAAGAGGAAAAAAGGCTTAGACCTTTGCCGAGCAAATAGAGGCACAATTTGTTGCTGTGACCTCAGGCAAGTTATCTGAAATTTGGGTTTTTCAAAGGGCCTCATAGCCACTGGGGAATTATGAGAATAAATGAGAAAGCTAGTGTCATAGTGTCTGGGACCTCATGGAGAAATGGTCGCCAGGAAAACTAAGTTGACACATGAGCCCCAGTAACCAAATAATGGCTTCCAAGTCCAAGCTCACTGGCTACTCATCATGGTGCCCTACAGGAGCACTGACCTTGGAACCCAGCAGAACCAGGTGGGTCTCATAAACTCTCAGAGCTCTGGTTTCCTCATGTTAAAGGGAAGACAATATCTACTTTCCAAGGCTGATACAAACGTTCATGAAAATATTTATGCATCTGTCTAGCCCATTCTGGAGAATGAGTGAGCGGTGGCCGTGTTGTTTGACCAGGGGACACGGGAACGCCTGAATCCTGTCTTCAACTGACTGCAATCCATATGTTTCTTAAGAGAGATACCAAAAAGCTCAGACAGGTGAATGCTATTACTTTTAGGCCTTGGTCCAAACCTCAGTGTGCACCGCTTGCTCTGATGACCTTGGAAGGACCACGTGGAGCCGGAAGGAGCATTGGACGAGGCCTCCTCTCCCCAAGGCCTCTCTCAGGTGCCGGTTGACTTTCAAAGAGATTAGAGACAATCTGGCGGCGAAGCTTTGGCCACGGCCCCATCTTGCTTCTGTAGGGTATGGTCAGAGAGAAAGCTACCACCCCACAGAAAACTGGACTGACTCAGTATTGGCCAGGGACCAATTGTCCTGCGGGTTCAGGGTGCAGGTTGGTGGTGGTAGAAGTGAGCCATGAGATTCCTTTAGTCCACAATAACGGTACCTTTGTGTTATCTCTCCTGTCCTCTGCACCCTGTCGACACACTTGGGGGACCCCCTTTGGGGGCTTACAGTGTCCCACCCCGACCAGAGTTCTGAGTTAGAGAAAGACTTCACATTTATGCCACTTTATTCCCAACACGGCACTTCATCATGTGCAACCTGGCATAAGAATTTCTGAAATTCACACAATTTACAGACATTAAATGGGTCACAGATTTCAAAGTCAGAATTACACTTGTGTTGTCAGTTTCTCTGGTCCAGTGGATTTATATCTTCTGCCCAGTTTCCTCTTCGATCAGACGTTCCTGAAAAATATGTGAGTAGCAAATATATCAAGGTTAATTTTTCTGAGCTGAGTTTCATTATGTTTGAACATTTTAATGTCTAAAATATTGATATAGAAAGAATAGATCCATTTGTTTTTGCACACTAGAAGGTGCTAGAGAGCTAGATCATGTCTTTATAAGTCGTTTAATAAGCATAATATCTGCATTAATAGTTTAAAGGTAGGATGTGAGGACAGAGGTGAAAGAAAGGTCTGATCCTTTTGTTTGTGGTCTTTTTTTTTTTAATGGCTGTGTCAGGTCTTTGTTGTGGTATATGGGATCTAAGTTGCAGCGCGTGGGCTTCTCTCTAGTGGTGTGTGGGTTTTCTCTCTCTAGTTGTGGCGCGCAGGCTCCAGAGCACGTGGGCTCTGTAGTTTGCGGCACGTGGGCTCTAGTTGAGGCAAGCGAGCTCAATAGCTGTGACACGCGGGCTTAGTTGCCCTGAGGCATGTGGGATCTTAGTTCCCCAACCAGGGATTGAACCCATGTCCCCTGCATTGTAAGTCAGATTCTTTACCACTGGAACACCAGGGGAGTCCCCATCCATCTGTTATGAATCCAGTCTTTGCCTCAATTCTGTCTTTCTAATGTCATGTTTGGATAATTTCACTGCTTGCTATTAGTTTTATCATGAGGTAAACCGGATTAGAAAAAGAAAGGAAGTAAATATGTCTGTCCACTTTTTCTCTGTCCTATGGGTGTAGAAATTGAAGTCAGTGGAGAAAATAAAAGCTATTGCTCATCTTCATATATGACGTATCCAGGCTTTTTCTGCTCCTGGGCATAGCTGAAAATTAACTGTAATGCCTTCTAACTGCTGTAAATAAGTGGACCATGGAGCTCAGAGAACGTCAGAATTGAATTCAGGTTTCAATTTCTATATTCAATTCTCTTTATACGTTTTTTTAAATCAAAATCCTACATTGGCTTAGTGGAGTTCCATTTTGGGTGGGAATTTGAAAAATTAGTATTGTCCAATCAGAAAACTGGAAGTCAAATCTGTGGCTCTGAATTATAAATTTACTAGTTTGGGAGTTTTTATTCCAAAGAGAAAGAAAATTCATTAGAGCACCATTTTTGATATCTGCATTTCCCAGGGAGAACCATGTTATACCAAGAACTGTTGAAGAATCCAGTGGAGAGGTGTGGATTAGCCGAGAGAAGAAGTCTAGAGAGTTTGATGAACATACTTGAAGAACTGACCTGTGGCAGTGGGAAGAAACTTGTTTTGTCAGTCATCCCATAGGCTAGAGCTGAGATTAGTAGATAAAGGTTGCAAAGAGATTTCAATTTAAAAAAGAAAGAAAAAGCGTTCCAATCATTAGTACTGTCTAACCACTGAAAAGGGGTGTTATGGAATGGCAAGGGCCCAGTACAGGAGGAATTCAGTCAGTCAGGAAAGTCAGCCCTGCAGTAGCTAGAGATGCTTGTCCTAAGTGGATGACCAAAGCGGTGGTACCCAGGACCCATCCATCTCTAAAGCTCCATGTTATTAATGCCGTAACTCACCAGAGCTCCTTTCAGGTCCCTGAGTGGAGAACGGTGCTGGTGAATGGTGCACTCAAAGCGCTGAGGTTCTGCTGGTTGGTCAACCTCTTTGGCTATCTGCAAAAAAAAGAATGTGATTCTTGGAGATGGAGATACAGAAATGAAATGGTATTTTCCATTTCCACCAAAAGCTGTGTGTGGGAAGTGAAGTCAAGGGGGTTGTGGGACTGAGAAAGCTGAGAATTGGGATGGAGACTTTAAAAGATCATAGAAATGCTGTCAGACACTTCTAAAGATTGGTGTGCAGTTCTGGAGGAAATGGGCCATAATAAGGAGAGAGGATATTTTTATTCCTACAGTTGATGAGAATGAAGCACTTCAAGCCTTGTGACGGGATGGTATACAAAAAAAATACAAGAGCTTATAGTTATGACTGAGGTTGATCTTATTTTCTAGTTTTTACTAAATATGTCCTAGCTAGAAGAGAGTTGCTTCACATATGGTCTGTGAAGAGGGAATGTCAGATTCTGGGCTTCTTTGTTTCATACTATATTATCTTTATTATTTCTCCAAAATGAGATATTTCTTTTCAGTGAAAACTAAATGGTTTTAAGTTTCTCTAGCTATGTTTCCCATTCTCAGCTCTATACTAAGTGTCCAGCCCTGAATCGTTCATCCTTTAGGGCCTGGTTCGTTTCCCATTAACTTAAAAAGCAATAACAACTGTGTTTCATTAATCCACTAACATTTCTTTGGATTAAGCAGCCAAGATATATGGCTTCGCTCATGTGATCCTCACATGGCCCCAAGAAGTTACATTTTATAGATTAAAAAACCCAAGTACCTGTGTCAGTTCTGGTACTAGAACTGAAAACTAGTTTCTATGGAATCAAATCCAGCATATTTTCCAGAATGTATTTTGTCTCCTTGAGCTTGCTAACTCCTCTCCTCTAGGGGCCTCCAACTTCTTTGCTTGAGTGCCCATATCATTAAAAAGAAATTGTAGGGACTTCCCTGGTGGCGCAGTGGTTGAGAATCCGCCTGCCAATGCAGGGGACACGGGTTCGAGCCCTGGTCTGGGAAGATCCCACATTCCGCGGAGCAACTAAGCCCGTGCGCCACAACTACTGAGCCCATGCGCCACAACTACTGAAGCCCGCACGCCTAGAGCAAGTGCTCCTCAACAAGAAAAGCCACCACAACTGGAAGCCCATGCACCGCAATGACCGCTCGCTGCCACTGGAGAAAGCCCGCACGCAGCAACGAAGACCCAATGCAGCCAAAAATAAATAAAATTAAATCTTAAAAAAAAATTTGTAGAGCATGCACCCTTGATAAGGATACTTATTTATGTTATAAAAATATACTGCTGACCTAATATCACAGATATTTTTAAAACATGAAATTACAAAAAAAAATAGGCAGAGTTCTAAGATTTTCTTTCCAAATCCCAAAGAATCATCTTGTACTAGAGACCTTGGCTCCATCCACTTGTTTCTAATTCCTTTGGCAAATCTATATCCTCAGAGTCCGACACACCCCTTTGCGCTTGTTCATCTAGGGATTATTCCTGCTCTTTGTCCCATTAGTCCCTGTCTGAATTGAAAGCAGGAATGGGACTTGACTTTGGAAGCACCCTATCTCCCCCAGAATACCTAGGTTGGAGCCAAGACTCGGCAGCACTGTTGGACGCACACAGGATGCTGGCATCGTTCAGCTGGATCACGTAAGCCATGTCTCATTTTGAAGCTGAGAGAAACTTACCTCTTGGAAAGAATCAAGCACATTTTCAGCATTTCTCTTTCCTCCAGGGCGCAACCCGTAGGACCAGTGCTGGCTGGAGCAGCCCACCACACAGAGAGTCAGCAGAATAAGTCCAGCTAGAAGTTTTGAACTCGGCTCCATTCTAAGGAACATCAGTGCGACAATAAAAATAGACCCAGACTGGGTTGAGCAAAGACTTCTTTGGTGAAAAGCCTAACACTGATGTCACTAACCCGGCAGAAGACGGAAGTGGGAGTCATCTATGGTTTTCACATGCAGGTACTTGCTTTCCTTGAGTTTCCTAGCCACTGGAGACAAAATCACTCCTTTAAACTCACATGTTGAGTGCTTTTTAGAACTAAACTATTTTAATGTGTATTATTTATTTGGTTATCCAAACCTCAGGATTCCTCCTTTATCAAATTCACTTTTTGTCTTCATATTCCCCAGCCCCACCCCATGGTTGGTTTTCAGTCCTGAGATAAAGAGAATCGGGCCATCTGCTCTGAAAAGGGGCTCCTACTAGGAGTCTCTGGCTAATATAAGTTGCTTGACATTAAATGGCTACCCTATGGTGCTAATTACATTTTGCCGAGTATATGTCCTCTGGTCTGACACACATTGCCGCTGGCTGGACCATCTGTGAGTGTGAGAGAGGAGTCCACGCTTTTCAAAGCAGGGGGTTCCACACCAGCTGCCTCCGTGGCCAAGGCAGCCTTGAATTATTGAATTACATGTGGAATTCTCACAAAGGAATTTTCACTGGTGGGGAAGAGGCCAAAGACAAAATCAAATATTGGTTGTTGAGCTGCTGCGATTCCCCAAAGTCTGGATCTCTGTGGCTGGAGGTGACAGGGATCAGGAAGGCCAAGGTTTCTTTAGACACCATACCTGGCCTTAGCTCTTATAAAGTGCCCTATAGACAGACAATAGCATGCAGTCTACAAACAGTGCTAGAAATACAAAGCAGTTTACCTGTTTCAGAGCAAAGAGTTCCCCCAAATCCCAAGCTTCCTTTGGAGTGTGTTGAACCTGACTTTTCATTTTTCTAGCTTCCTTTTTATATGAAACTTTTCCAGAACACTGAAATCTTCCCTGCTGGTTAATTGCACAGCACGTGGACCTTTTTTTTTTAATAGTAAGTATTTTTTAAGCCTCACATAAAGCCCTTAATGCTGTATGTAATTGGAACACCCACTGGTGTATCTGTTAAATTTACTTAAACCTTGGCCGTTAAAACCTCAGCTAAGACTACTATAGCTGAGGCCACAATTCAAAGCAATTAAAATCTAGCTAGGTAGGATCCCCTTGAGGAAACTGACAGACCTATCAAGAGTTCAAGGAAAATAGCTGTCTTAGAATGTCATGTTAAATGCACACATAAAAACTTTCACAGAGGAGGCCATGCAATAATTGTAGAGGTTGAGTCAGGATGCCTGAGATCTGGTCTCAGCTCTTAGATTCCTCGTGTGTTAAAAGGAGCTGATTTATAGGCAGTAAGTGATTATTGGTACTCTTCCAAGCCCATATAGGATCTCTAAAGTAGATGGTGTGAGTTTGAAAATTCCCCAGTCTGCTACCCTCCAGGTTTCCTCCTTGACGTATTTTTTATTTATTTAATTTATTTAGTTTTTGAAATTGAAGTACAGTTGAGTTACAATGTTCTGTTTCAGGTGTACAACAAAGTGATTCACACACACACACACACACACACACACACACATATGTGTAACTTCTTTTTCAGATCTTTTCCCTTATAGGCTATTACAAGATATTGAGTATAGTTCCCTGTTCTATACAGTAGGACCTTGTTGTTTATCTATTTTATATATAGTAGTGTGTATCTGCTAATTTCAAACTCCTAATTTATCCCTCCCCTCCCTTTTCCCTTTTGTAACTGTAAATTTATTTTCTATGTCTGTGATTCTATTTCTGTTTTGTAAATAAGTTCATTTGTATCATTTTTTTTTTTTAGGTTCTACATATAAGCAATATCATATGATGTTTGTCTTTCCCTGTCTGGCTTACTTCACTTAGTATGATCATCTCTAGGTCCATCCATGTTGCTGCAAATGGCATTTCATTCTTTGTTATGGCTGAGTAATATTCCATCGTGTATATATACAACATCTTCTTTCTTGAAAGCCTTGTACAGCATCAGAAAGGTAAGGAGAAACATTGTAGTTAGAATCCGCTAAATGCAAAACCATCTAGAGCAGATTTAGGCCCATGGTTCAACTCATTTCAGTAGATACTTATTGAGTTAAAAGATGTAAATCCCTGTGCTAAATAAAGGTCATGGGAGTACAAAGATGAGAAATAATCTGGCATGTGAATGAGACTAACCTGCTTCATTATTACAGTCCTGCAAAGTGGATATCATGATCCAAATTTTACAGAGATATGTTTCACCCCAGCGGTGAGCCCTCGGACATTTTATTTACACAGTACAAGCATTTAAAAAAGAGAGAGATCCACTACTCTTTATTACATTTATTTGAACACATGATTGTCTTTCCTAATTTACCCCTGGGCTGTAACTCATGATGGTCAAGGATCCCATCTTATTTAAACGTCTGTTAATAAATCCCAGCATATAGGGACTTCCCTTGTGGTCCAGTGGTTAAGACTCCATGCTGGGTTTGATCCCTGGTGAGGGAACCTGATACTGCACGTGGCAAGGAAGATCCCACGGGCCGCAGCTGAGACCCGGCACAGCCAAATAAATAAATAAATAATTTAAAAATCCCCAGCATTTAATCAGCATTCAATAAGTATAGATTGGAATGAATGTATGAATGAATGAATAAAAGGTAAGGGCCTTTTAGCCAGATTAGACCTAATGTTTCCTCTACTTCTGCATCAAAGATATGTGGGGTTTTTTTTCCAAAGGAAGTGGACTTTTAATTTTTAATACTTCTTTCTTAAATTACAGAAAATTTAAGTCTTCGCCGTCAGTTCCCACTCCACAGAAAGTGTAGGGTGGCTTTACAGCAGTTTGATTTAAACCATTAAACTCTCTTCCCCTACTATTTTCAAGGTCTTAGTTAAACATCTCCCAGCACAATTGCACAGACGCTGTCCAAAGATGTTTTATCTGACACAGAATTAAACCTTCATGTACAGTTGGATGGAAGGCCTGTTACATTTGCTGAGCGGAAAAATGTTTAAAAGTAACTGAATATGTGTTCTTTTTAGAGCCGGGATTGGCATTTCTCCTCGAGTAGGATGCTAAACCAGTCATTTGTTGCCCAGTGTCCTGTGAAATAATTACATCTGCAAGGATCTTGGCATGAAGAGCAACGTTGTTCCACCAGGTGGCGCAGTACCAGGTGGCTGCTTCGCCCAGCCACCTCTGTGGAGGTGGTCAGATCCGTGATAGGGTAAGGAAGAGGATAAACTTTAAAGTATAATTGCAAATAGAGGGGGCATTAAAAAATAGAACATAAGTGATTGACTTTATCTCATTTAAATTATTTTATCTCATTTAGACACTGAATAATTTAAGCGCCATTCTGACACGGAGGAGTGCAATCTTATCTCACTGTAAAGGTAATGAGAGGCTAGTTTTCAACAAGAGTCCATTATGTTTGAACGGTATTTGTTTAAATTGTCCAATTGATTTCATGTTTGCTGAAAGAGATACGCTTCTAACAGTGTTGCTGAAGCAGATGTGGTCTTTGGTTAAGAGTAATGAAAGCGGAGTTGAGACTTCTGACCCTTATTGTCATGTTAATCACTTATTTCTGGTTAAGCATCCCTGCATTTCTGGTAGCTTATTTCTATTAGTTGGTATTAAATCTTTGAAAAATGATTTGAAATTTTTAGATGAACACAGCCACATGATCTGTGAATTCATCCAATATGCTTCATGTCCCTGAAGCCTGCCTTAGCATTGTCATAGATCTCAAGGGCAAAGGCCAAATTTATTTTCTACATCACCAAATAGGGTATCAAACAAATATGCAATTAATGGAATTTGGAGGTTTGGTGACAAACTTTGATCCATTTCACAGTTCCAAGGATAGATCGATTTACCAGGAAGCTGAATTTAGTTAACTGGGTTTTAAATATTTGGATTTTATAGTTATCATACTTTTTTCCCCCCTAAATTTAGAAATTTCCTAAATTTTAAAGTATGGCTTTAGAGGGAAAATGGCCCCATTTTTAGCATTAAAAAAAAAAAAAACCTCAAAATTATTAAAATGTAACAATAATGGCTTAGTAATCTTGCTGAATGACAGATGGAAACCTTCTTTGTCCTAATGTAAAATCTCAGCAGGAAGGACTCATGAACTCCTGCTGACAATCTAAGGTTGTGAAAGGGTTTTGGAGAATTAATCCTTGCATAAGCTACTTTATACCAAAAGTAATGTAACTGCTTTTAGAGTTGTACATTTTAAAGATGATAATACTTCCTTGGAGATTTAAAAAAATTCTAGGGATTTTCATATATTAAAGATGATTTAAGGTTGACTTGCGGTAGATTTATTTCCAATTCATGAAATGAACAGTTGGAGAAAACACCCCAAGTCTTGATTTATGATGGTAAACTTCATAAGAAAATGAATCTACAATATTTCCTACTAAAATGGCTTTGAAATTATAGTTAAAAGACTAGACTATATTACAGCATAATATGTATTGCTCTAAACAGTTACATGAGTTCTGAATTTTCTCAGTGTAGATAATTAGCTAATTTAGG
Organism: Mesoplodon mirus; assembly: GCF_964341445.2. Classification (NCBI taxonomy): domain Eukaryota; kingdom Metazoa; phylum Chordata; class Mammalia; order Artiodactyla; family Ziphiidae; genus Mesoplodon; species Mesoplodon mirus. The sequence continues at coordinate 220,214,735 of NC_138976.1, forward strand.
TTTAAACCCTTTTCTAGCCCTTCCCCACCCCTCCTCCAACAATTGTGTTTTTAACCTATGTGTACAGTCATGTTTCATTGCTTGGGTTAATGGAAGTTTTACTATTTTGAAACTTCCCTTCCTCCTTAAACTTCTTTCTTCTGGTTGTCAGGCAAGAACATTTTAGGGGCAATGTATCAATACGTAACCATCCTAATAAAAGCTAGCTGGTAATAATGTTCATCAGCTAAAGAGTAACACAAAAATTGAATTATTGGAAGACAGTCTTTTCTTTCGTTAAGCATTAATGAAATGTCTTTGTGTCCAATGAAAATCCAATGAAATGTCTAGAATGGTGGATTTTAAGAGGAGGGTCATAAAATAACCATGCTTAAAGAAATAACTTCAACGGCACTTTCTTCCTTTTCCACCCAGACCCGTGGAGCTGGTCCTTCAACACATATTGAAGAAATGTAAGTAAATTTGGAAAGTTCTGATTTTCAAAAGCAAGACAAGAAACTCCTTTTCAACACTTCATGTCGTTTATTAATGCAGTATACATTAGATCCAAAATCTGCATTTTCTAAGCATACTGTGTTTGGATCTTTCAGATTCTTCTGCAGTCTTAGGTTATGTCTACAGATGTACCCTTAAGTGGATGAACAACACATTCTATAATTATTGAAAATATAGTACAGAGTGAAATGATTTAAATATAATTTAGGCACATATTGATTAAGAAAATAGATATCTCTCAATACAATACTTCTCTGTCTTGGTAAAAATAATAAAGCAAAGAAAATAATTCATTTCTGAAGTTGCTTTCCTTCACCTGTAAAGGTCTGATCTCCTCCCACTATGCATATATACCCTTTACTGTTAAGGAAAGCTTTGCATATGTATATATAGAAGAATAAGCTACGTAAATATTGAAGACATGTCATTCTCCCAAAGGAGACAAAGTGGTTTTTAATGATTCCTTGCCTCAAACCGATGAGTCTGTAGAATTCAGAACCCATGTGGACACAGCTTACGTCCCTGCTCTTGGGGTAGGCATAGGACACCCGTTTACTGGTAAGGAAGTACAGGCAGGCCCTGCCCCTGCTGCTGCAGAGATAATGACTCAAAAAAGCCAGGCTAAAATTTATTAAAACAAAAGAAACCAGAAATATAAGAACCACAGGTGCTGACTTATTGGTATTACATCTTGGACCAAATGCCTTTATTTTCATTTAAGTTTTTTGATCACTATAGTCAAACTGTCAGTTTAAAATTCCTCATTCCCCGTTGTAGGGTTTTGAGCTGCAATTATACTACGTTGACTTCTAAAAGATGAATTTACCATATTCATTCATATTTTATAGCTGACTGCAGTGGACTGGGATTTAATACCTATTTCCGAGCTGGCCCTGTTTAAACTATTTAGCATTTGAATTAAATGAATGTTGATTATGCACCTTGGTTTTTTGGTTCAGAACTATCTTCCTATGCTTGTTTTGACTCTACAGGAGGAAGCTAGGCTAGCAGTGTAAATAGATAAAATTGCCTGGTCTGGCGCTGAGTGGAACTTGCTAAGAATGAAATCCTAAGGAATGTTCATTCAAAAGCTGTAGCTGCGGGTAAATCCTTCCTCCATTTGGAAAGTTCCACTGTTACTTAAGCTGACAATGATGTACAACAATGTCTCAGTCAGTAACAGAGGATTTCTTTAATTTAGCTGATGTTTTGTTCTTAAAGAAAAAAATTATAAAAATGAACCTGAAAGCCTTGGGGAGTCTGATCTCACCATATTCGCACGGTGTGACAGGTATTTAAAGTAGGGGAGGCATCACTAAAGCTACTGATACTTATAAACCTGAACAACCTTTTCAAAACTGTCATAAAGTTTAACAATTTAAATATCCATACTGCATCTAAAGATCCGATAAATATAGTTGCATATGTTGTGCTTTTCATAACTTAAAATCTTCAAATGCATTTCAAACCAAGATGGCAGTTCCACATCATGCCTATTTAAAAGCAAACATAATAGATACTATTCCTGGTCACAAAGCCAGGCAAATCCCCCTAACTCCACTCAAAGGGCAGCAATCTAATCTAGCTTCCCTACATCTACTGAATGAGTGCTTCTCTGTTAAAATCAGAATGTGGAAAAAAAGTCACTTTTTTCCCTTATGCACCTCTGAGAACAAGCATAATCCTCTACATGTTTTTTTGTTTAAATGCCCTTCCAGTGTTATTTCTTCCAGACAGCCGAGTGGGTGGAGAAAGAAAAGTGATAAGGAGAGCATTTCTCGTCTTCGGCATCTTCCTCCAACCCCAGGATTCTCATCTGACGCTTTGCGACATATGTAGTGGTGTCAGCATCTCTTCAAAGATGGCGCCCTTCACGTTGGAACCCCTCAGGTTGGCTTCTTGAAGGTCACACCCAGACAGGTCGCAGTTCTGTAGGACAAAAACAATATTCTTGGAAGTAGTAGACAGATTTAAGGCCTTATCTGTTCCCTCTCAAAGTGATTCCTGGGGCATATTAGGAAAAGGTTCCTATATAATAAAACTCAGTTATTTCTGGAAAACTTCCAGAAATTTTAGGAGAAGAAAGTCATATTTTCTTCTCTCTGTATTTATTCTCTCTAGTTGATGCTCAGGCTGACCACTGTCAATATGTATAAACAAAAGTTAATGACGAAGCATGTCCCTTCTGTGTTTTAGGCATTTAAAATCCAGAATGGACTCCAATGTAGTAAAAAGTATCTAAACAATCCATGGCCAATAATAATGCAAGGCATGGGGGCGAGGGGGTGGGGGAGACTGTGTTAAAAAAAAAATATGAGAGAAAGGGATTTCACTTCATTAAATCGCATAATAGATTCTCCTTCAAACCTACCACTCTTAGAGCAAGGAATTACCTCTTTGTAACCCCCAAATTATGTGTACAGTTCAATGAGTTTTAACAAATGTATACAGCAGTGTAACCACCACCATAAGTGGGAGCTGCTTTCAAATTTCCCTTGAGATCAGGGAGTGACAGATGAGACAGGGATTTTGGATAAGTCCTACATCCCTGGGGATGGTGGGGACAATGGTTAGAGAGAAGGGTGACTGCACATAACCTGTCAGCAGCTGCCCCAACAGTCAACCTGATTAGTCTTTGCAATCAGCTGGATAAAGAGAAGCTTTTTGCTGTTTAACCGCATTGACTACATGCTAACTGAAACCAAGGAAAAACAATCATCATCATAGGTGACTAACACATAATAAAAAACTAAATAATGGTGCTTATAATAGGTTTATACCTTCAGTCTTAGGCTGGTTCTTTTTGCCTTTAACGTTAATGGGGCCTGCTACTACGCTGCTAAGACCTATCAAGAGAACAAGGCGAAAGCGTTTAAAAAAAATCAACAGCAAGCTAAACGTTGACGTGCTAGTCTCTACAATCCAATCTATGCCAGGTTTTCTTGTATAGGGCTGTACTGTTCAATACGATAGTCCCAGCCACATATGGCAGCTTATATTTAAATGAATTAAAATGAAATACAATTAAAAAAATCCATCTCTCAGTGGCACTGGCCACGTTTTAAAAGCTCAGTAGCCATATGTGGCTGGTGGTTGCTGGACTGAACAGCAGACACAGAACATGCCCACTGTCGCAGAAAGAGCTACCAGAGAGCGATGATAACAGACCTAGTAACAGCTGTGGAGTCTGCACGCTAAATCTGCCAATCAAGATGATGCATACAAGACAATGCGGATGAAAAAGGTGACTGGGCAGAATGGAAATCTCAGGTGGAGATTCAAGAAAGAATATGACGCCGATTTAGAACAGGCTTTCCCTGAACCTGATTTCCAAACACAGATGTCATTTCAATTTCTCAAGTAGTTCAAGAAATAATCCGGCCCCATTTAATTCTGTTTGGAATTAAAATTTAAGGAAACCACAATCAACTGGATTAAAAAAGCATCTATCAAACGTATCTACTTGAGGGAGACCCAAGGAAAAGAGGAGAAATGAAATCAGCTCAGACTGAATGCCGGATGAGTCTTCAAATCTGAACCTGGCATCTGTAACTTAGGTAACCGGATCCTGCTCTGGAATTCAAATTTGTTTAAATGAGCAACTGAAAGGAAAGCATCCCCTTCAGCTGGGCTGGCATGTTACCTGGCAGTTCTGACCAGCCAACTACTTTGTTTATGATCTTGATACATTTTGCAGGAGCTACTCAGTAATTCTAGATGAATAAAAACTCTTTCAACTTGCTGACTCACCTCCAAATCAGTTCCGGCCAGAGTCGCTCCTCTGAGGTTACAGTTCTTCAACTTCGCATTTTTTAAGGTAGCAACTCTCAGGTTAATTCCTGTCATTTGACTTCCTTCCATATCCACACCTTTCAGGTTAGCACCTAAAGGGAATACATTTTAGGCATAGTTGAACTTGAAAATATTTATAGTCATCTATCTTCAAAAGATGCAAGGTGACTTATAATAGAGGTGAATGATGACCTCTGGATCCTTTGGAAATGACTGTGAATTATAAATCTGCCTCTCAACCAGCATACATATATAAAGAGTTCTTTGTTAACAATTTGTTTGCTTGCTTACACTATGAATTAAGAATTCATGTTTTAGTCTGTATTTTTGATGGAGGAATTAAATTTGGTCTTATGATAATTAGCACTTCTAAATATGCCCTGGAAAGTTCATGGCAATGAAGATAAGTACTGTGTCTTCTAAATATACAAATAAATGAATTGACCAGTTCATGGACACAACAAAGCAATAAGGAATTCATAAACAAAACATTAGATCCAAAAATGACAAAAAACTGCCTGCCTATATGCAAACTGAATTTCTTAATTTTGGTCCGTGTAAGGCTATGCTGTTCTGTTTGAAAGTTTAAGATGTTGATACTTAATTCTCCAACGGAAGCCTCCTTAAACACTGGAGGCCACATTTCCCGAGTTCAGCATGTTGGTACCACGACTGAGACCAAGCAATGGCTTATCCCTTTGCAAATTCTCTAAGTATAAGAAGAAATCTACATCCCTATGGTTATCATGTTTTACCCGTAACAATTACTTTGCAGGGCTTTTTACTTAACAGTGTGTTTTTACCTTAGAGAAGGTAATTATAGATAGAATCTCACCTTCTAAATTGGCTTTAAGACCAGAAGGATCTTCAAAATTGCACAGTTTCAGGGATGCTCCTTCTGCATTAGAACAGAGCATCTTGACTCCCTGGAGATTTGCACACTGGCAAAGGAAAAGAGAAAAAAGTCCATGTATTAAGGTTCAGAATTTTGTTTGGAATAGAAAAAATTGGCTCAAACAGTAAAACAAAAAAAAAAGGAGGGAAAAAAAAAAGCTCAGTTTGATACACTCACAATCAATTAGTTTCTGTTTACAATAAAGACTTTTCCAATTGAACCCAATAAAAACTGAGAAATGCTTTTAAAAAATAGTTGTTTTAAAAGAAACAAAAGGCAAATAAACAATAGCATTCCTGCTTTACATGAAACTTAAGAGTTTCGATAAAGAAGCTGAGGAGTCTGGACCATGACATCCCTATTTCTGTTTTTATAAACAGCCCAGGACATGACAATGTGACAGTTGAAATGTCTGTGTGAAGAAATTTGTTAGGGGTATGGATTTTCTCCTTCCTTATTATTGTAGGAATCAATCAATGAAATTCTTGATGTTCAATAATGCTACCACTACCTTCTTTTCAAAGGCCAGACTGCTAAGGCCAGTAATGAAAGGCATCGTCTAGCTACAAACACCACCAAGTTGTTTGCAGGGTCTTTCTGTACCAACCAGCAATGTTGTTGCTCTATCACATTGTCAGTCCTGAGTACCCAAGCCACAGTACAAGATGTAAAGAGGAAAAAGCCAGAAAATATATGTTAGAATTGTAAATTATGCTAGTTTGCCTTGGAGGATTCAACATCAGATCTGAACAACTACTAGATAAGGCAGGAAGCTATCTATAAAGGTGTTTTAAAATCTGTAAGGCACTACATAAATGATAACGGTAGTTACTATGAATTAGATCAGTGAAGAAATCTAAAATCCAAAGGCTGATCAAGTTATGTGACAGCTATACCTAACAAGAAAAATCCTTGTTTCATTAAGTGTAATTCCATTCACCCTACAGTCAATTCTAGTGAAAGGGAGATAAGCTACAGACCATTTCAAATCACAGATAACTGATGAACACACGTGCATTTCCATCTATGCCTGTGCTTTAATACCAGGTAGTACAGAAGCTCACACTGGCAGGTAGGACAATGAGGACCTGGAAGGACCAACATTACCTCAAAGATGACTGGATTTTATGTACTTGAAAATATAACAGGACAGGAAGCCGATAACTTGAAAATACATGTCTCTGGTTCCCTATGTTACACTCCCGGGTAAAACAGACTGTAAATATTATGAGAAGTTTCCAAGGTAATTATATAAGTGCTGCTCTATACTCAAGGCTATGCTATGGAATCTCAAAAAGAAACAAATATATAAGAAATGCAAGTTAAGTTTTCTGTCTCCAACCATAAACAGCATTGTACCCATTATTGGCCTAATGGTAAAGCAGGTCACCAACACTGAGACCTCAGAATTCAGCTACTAAGTAAACCAGCCCTGCTGCTGTAAGAACCGGGCTATTTACTATATCAAGGGGCACTGGGTTTTGATGAAAGCAGTTAGGTTATTACTGTTTCTTTAAAGTACGATAATGATGTTAAGACTTTTTAAAATGACCCTTATCTGTATGAGATAAATAGATAGAACTGCCCCGGAGCCTCACTGAGGATCCGGCTCTGTAGGGGCCCCGGTGGCCGAAGCTACAACAGTCGTGGGGACGGCAGGCCAGATCACTCATCCTGGGGTAAGCCAGCTGCCGTGTCATGAGGACACTCAAGCAGCCCTAAGGAGAGATCCATGTGGCAAGTAACTGAGGCCTCTTACCCATAGCCACCTGAGTGCGCAAGGAGAGGGGATTAAGAGCGCTGCTTAAAGGAGCTCCAGAGACGCGTGCGAGCTGCAGCCAAAAGCACAGACCCCAGAGTCGGGTATAAGACACTAAGGCTGCTGCTGCCGCCACCAAGAAGCCTGTGTGCAAGCACAGGTCACTATCCACACCCCCCTTCCTGGGAGTCTGTGCAGCCCGCCACTGCCAGGGTCCTGGGATCCAGGGACAACTTCCCAGGGAGGACGCACGGCGTGCCTCAGGCTGCTGCAACGTCACATTGGACTCTGACGCCGCAGGCTCGCCCCGCCTCCATACCCCTCCCTCCCCCCAGCCTGAGTGAGCCAGAGTCCCAGAATCAGCGGCTCGTTAACCCCGTCCTGTCTGAGTGAACAACAGATGCCCTCCAGCGACATACACGCAGAGGCGGGGCCAAATCCAAAGCTGAGCCCCAGGAGCTGTGAGAACAGGGAAGAGAAGGGGAAATCTCTCCCAGCAGCCTCAGAAGCGGCGGATTAAAGCTTCACAATCAACTTGATGTACCCTGCATCTGTGGAATACATGAATAGACAACGAATCATCCCAAATTGAGGAAGTGGACTTTGAGAGCAAGATCTATGATTTTTTCCCCTTTTCCTCTTTTTGTGAGTGTGTATGTGTATGCTTCTGTGTGAGATTTTGTCTGTATAGCTTTGCTTCCACCATTTGTCCTAGGGTTCTATCCATCCGTTTATTTTTTCTTAATGATTATCTTTTATTTTAATAACTATTTTATCTTACTTTATTTTACTTTATCTTCTTTCTTTCTTATTTTCCTTCCTTTCCTCCTTCCTGCCTCCCTCCCTCCCTCCCTTTTCTTCTTCTTTCCTTTCTTTCTTCTCCTAATTCTCTCTTTCTACTTTTTCTCCCTTTTGTCCGAGCGTGTGGAGGAAAGGCTTTTGGTGCTGCAGCCAGGAGTCAGTGCTGTGCCTCTGAGGTGGGAGAGCCAACTTAAAGACACTGGTCCACAAGAGACCTCCCAACTCCACATAATATCAAACAGCAAAAATCTCCCATAGATCTCCAGCTCAACACCAGCACCCAGCTTCACTCAACGACCAGCAAGCTACAGTGCTGGACACCCTATGCCAAACAACTAGCAAGACAGGAACACAACCCCACCCATTAGCAGAGAGGCTGTCTAAAATCATAATAAGTCCACAGACACACCAAAACACACCACCAGACGTGGACCTGCCCCCCAGAAAGACAAGATCCAGCCTCATCCACCAGAACACAGGCACTAGTCCCCTCCACCAGGAAGCCTACACAACCCACTGAACCAACCTTAGCCACTGGGGACAGATACCAAAAACAACGGGAACTACGAACCTGCACCCTGCAAAAAGGAGACCCCAAACACAGGAAGATAAGCAAAATGAGAAGACAGAAAAACACACAGCAGATGAAGGAGCAAGATAAAAACCCACCAGACCTAACAAATGAAGAGGAAATAGGCAGTCTACCTGAAAAAGAATTCAGAATAATGATAGTAAAGATGATCCAAAATCTTGGAAATAGAAGAGCCAAAATGCAAGAAACATTTAACAAGGACCTAGAAGAACTAAAGACGAAACAAGCAACGATGAACAACACAAAAAATGAAATTAAAAATACTCTAGATGGGATCAATAGGAGAATAACTGAGGCAGAAGAACGGATAAGTGACCTGGAAGATAAAATAGTGGAAATAAATACTGCAGAGCAGAATAAAGAAAAAAGAATGAAAAGAACTGAGGACAGTCTCAGAGACCTCTGGGACAACATTAAACGCACCAACATTCGAATTATAGGGGTTCCAGAAGAAGAAGAGATAAAGAAAGGGACTGAGAAAATATTTGAAGAGATTATAGTTGAAAACTTCCCTAATATGGGAAAGGAAATAGTTAATCAAGTCCAGGAAGCACAGAGTCCCATACAGGATAAATCCAAGGAGAAATACGCCAAGACACATATTAATCAAACTGTCAAAAATCAAATACAAAGAAAACATATTAAAAGCAGCAAGGGAAAAACAACAAATAACACACAAGGGAATCCCCATAAGGTTAAAAGCTGATCTTTCAGCAGAAACTCTGCAAGCCAGAAGGGACTGGCAGGACATATTTAAAGTGATGAAGGAGAAAAACCTGCAACCAAGATTGCTGTACCCAGCAAGGACCTCATTCAGATTTGATGGAGAAATTAAAACCTTTACAGACAAGCAAAAGCTGAGAGAGTTCAGCACCACCAAACCAGCTTTACAACAAATGCTAAAGGAACTTCTCTAGGCAAGAAACACAAGAAAGGAAAAGACCTATAATAACGAACCCAAAACAATTCAGAAAATGGGAATAGGAGCATACATATCACTAATTACCTGAAATGTAAATGGACTAAATGCTCCCACCAAAAGACACAGATTGGCTGAATGGATACAAAAACAAGACCCATATATATGCTGTCTACAAGAGACCCACTTCAGACCTAGAGACACATACAGACTGAAAGTAAGGGGATGGAAAAAGATATTCCACGCAAATGGAAACCAAAAGAAAGCTGGAGTAGCAATTCTCATATCAGACAAAATAGACTTTAAAATAAAGACTAGTAGAAGAGAAAAAGGACACTACATAATGATCAAGGGATCGATCCAAGAAGAAGATATAATTTGAAGAAGATATAAATGTAAATATTTATGCACCCAACATAGGAGCACCTCAATACATAAGGCAAATACTAACAGCCATAAAAGGGGAAATCGACAGCAACACATTCATAGTAGGGGACTTTAACACCCCACTTTCACCAATGGACAGATCATCTAAAATGAAAATAAATAAGGAAACACAAGCTTTAAATGATACATTAAACAAGATGGACTTAACTGATATTTATAGGACATTCCATCCAAAAACAACAGAATACACATTTTTCTCAAGTGCTCATGGAACATTCTCCAGGATATCTTGGGTCACAAATCAAGCCGTGGTAAATTTAAGAAAATTGAAATTGTATCAAGAATCTTTTCCGACCACAATGCTATGAGACTAGATATCAGTTACAGGAAAAGATCTATAAAAAATACAAACACATGGAGGCTAAACAATACACTGCTTAATAACGAAGTGATAACTGAAGAAATCGAAGAGGAAATAAAAATTACCTAGAAACAAATGACAATGGAGACACGATGACCCAAAACCTATGGGATGCAGCAAAAGCAGTTCTAAGAGGGAAGTTTATAGCAATAAAATCCTACCTTAAGAAACAGGAAACATCTCGAATAAACAACCTAACCTTGCACCTAAAGCAATTAGAGAAAGAAGAACAAAACCCCCCCAAAGTTAGCAGAAGGAAAGAAATCATAAAAACCAGATCAGAAATAAATGAAAAAGAAATGAAGGAAACAATAGCAAAGATCAATAAAAGTAAAAGCTGGTTCTTTGAGAAGATAAACAAAATTGATAAACCATTAGCCAGACTCATCAAGAAAAAAAGGGAGAAGACTCAAATCAATAGAATTAGAAATGAAAAAGGAGAAGTAACAACTGACAGTGTAGAAATACAAAAGATCATGAGAGATTACTACAAGCAACTCTATGCCAATAAAATGGACAACCTGGAAGAAATGGACAAATTCTTAGAAATGCACAACCTGCCAAGACTGAATCAGGAAGAAAAAGAAAATATAAACAGACCAATCACAAGCACTGAAATTGAAACTGTGATAAAAAATCTTCCAACAAACAAAAGCCCAGGACCAGATGGCTTCACAGGCAAATTCTATCAAGCATTTAGAGAAGAGCTAACACCTATCCTTCTCAAACTCTTCCAAAATATAGCAGAGGGAGGAACACTCCCAAACTCATTCTACGAGGCCACCATCACCTTGATACCAAACCAGACAGGGATGTCACAAAGATAGAAAACTATCACTGATGAACATAGATGCAAAAATCCTCAACAAAATACTAGCAAACAGAATCCAACAGCACGTTAAAAGGATCATACACCATGACCAAGTGGGGTTTATTCCAGGAATGCAAGGGTTTTTCAATATACGCAAATCAATCAATGTGATACACCATATTAACAAATTGAAGGAGAAAAACCATATGGTCATCTCAATAGATGCAGAGAAAGCTTTCGACAAAATTCAACACCCACTTATGATAAAAACCCTGCAGAAAGTAGGCATAGAGGGAACTTTCCTCAACATAATAAAGGCCATATATGACAAACCCACAGCCAACATCGTCCTCAATGGTGAAAAACTGAAAGCATTTCCACTAAGATGAGGAACAAGACAAGGTTGCCCACTCTCACCACTCTTTTTTTTTTTTTTTTTGTGGTACGTGGGCCTCTCACTGCCATGACCTCTCCCGTTGCGGAGCACAGGCTACGGACGCGCAGGCTCAGCAGCCACGGCGCACGGGCCTAGCCGCTCCGTGGCACGTGGGATCCTCCCGGACCGGGGCACGAACCCATCTCCCTGCATTGGCAGGCGGACTCTCAACCACCACGCCACCAGGGAAGCCCTCACCACTCTTATTCAACATAGTTTTGGAAGTTTTAGCTACAGCAATCAGAGAAGAAAAGGAAATAAAAGGAATCCAAATCAGAAAAGAAGTAAAACTGTCACTGTTTGCAGACGACATGATACTGTAAATAGAGAATCCTAAAGATGCTACCAGAAAACTTCTAGAGCTAATCAATGAATTTGGTAAAGTAGCAGGATACAAAATTAATGCACAGAAATCTCTGGCATTCCTATACACTAATGATGAAAAAGCTGAAGGTGAAATCAAGAAAATACTCCCATTTACCACTGCAACAAAAAGAATAAAATATCTAGGAATAAACCTACCTAAGGAGACAAAAGACCTGTATGCAGAAAATTATAAGACACTGATGAAAGAAATTAAAGATGATACAAATAGATGGAGAGATATACCATGTTCTTGGATTGGAAGAAGCAACATTGTGAAAATGACTCTACTACCCAAGCAATCTACAGATTCAATGCAATCCCTATCAAACTACCACTGGCATTTTTCACAGAACTAGAACAAAAAATTTCACAATTTGTATGGAAACACAAAAGACCCCGGATAGCCAAAGATACCAATTACAGGAAAAGAGCTGTAAAAAATACAAACACATGGAGACTAAACACATGGAGCTCATGCAGCTCAGTAACAAAAAAACAAAGAACCGAATCCAAAAATGGGCAGAAGACCTAAATAGACATTTCTCCAAAGAAGATATACAGACTGCCAACAAACACATGAAGGAATGCTCAACATCATTAATCATTAGAGAAATGCAAATCAAAACTACAATGAGATATCATCTCACACCACTCAGAATGGCCATCATCAAAAAATCTAGAAACAATAAATGCTGGAGAGGGTGTGGAGAAAAGGGAACACTCTTGCACTGCTGGTGGGAATGTGAATTGGTACCACCACTATGGAGAAAAGTATGGAGGTTCCTTAAACAACTACAAATACAACTACCATATGACCCAGCAATCCCACTACTGGGCATATACCCTGAGAAAACCATAACTCAAAAAGAGTCATGTACCAAAATGCTCATTGCAGCTCTGTTTACAATAGCAAGGTAATGGAAACAACCTAAGTGTCCATCATCAGAAGAATGGATAAAGAAGATGTGGCACATATATACAATGGAACGTTACTCAGCCATAAAAAGAAATGAAATTGAGCTATTTGTAATGAGGTGGATAGACCTAGAGTGTGTCATACAGAGTGAAGTAAGTCAGAAAGAGAAAGACAAATACCGTATGCGAACACATATATATGGAATTAAACAAAACAAAAAATACCTAGAGACAAATGAAGATGAAAACACAGTGATCCAAAACCTATGGGATGCAGCAATACCAATTCTAAGAGGGAAGTTTATACTGATAAAAGCTTACCTCAATAAGCAAGAAAAATCTCAAATAAACAAGCTAAACTTACACCTAAAGCAACTAGAGGAAGAAGAACAAACAAAACCCAAAGTTAGTAGAAAGAAAGAAATCATAAAAATCAGAGCAGAAATAAATGAAATTGAGACTAAGAAAACAATAGCAAAGATCAATGAAACTAAAGGCTGGTTCTCTGAGAAGATAAAACTAAAGGGAAGGGCCCAAATCAATAAAATTAGAAATGAAAAAGGAGAAGTCACAACTGACATTGCAGAAATACAGAGGAAAATGAGAGATTACTACAAGCAACTATATGCCCATAAAGTGGGGCACCTAGAACAAATGAACAAATTCTTAGAAAGGTACAATCTCACAAAACTGAACCGGGAAGAAATAGAAAATATGAACAGACCAATTACAAGTACTGAAATTGAATCTGTGATGAAAAAAACTCCGAACAAACAAAAGTCCAGGGCCAGAATGCTCCACAGGTGAATGCTATCAAACATTTAGAGAATAGTTAACACCTACACTTCTGAAACTATTCTAAAAATTTGCACAGGAAGAAGCACTTCCAAACTCACTCCGTGAGGCCACCATCACTCTGATACCATAATCAGATGAAGATACCACAAAAAAAGAAAATTACAGGAGACTATCAGGCAAAAATCCTCAACAAAATACTAGCAAACGGAAGCCAACAATACATTAAAAGAATCATACATGATAATCAGGTGGGATTTATCCCAGGGATGCAAGGATTTTTCAATATCTGCAAACCGATCAGTGTGATACATCCCATTAACAAACTGAAGAATAAAAACCATATTAAAATCTCAATAGATGCAGAAAAAGCTTTTCATAAAATTCAACATCCAGATTGGTTCAAGATGGCTGAGTAGAAGGACGTGCGCTCACTCCCTCTTGCGAGAGCACTGGAATCACAACTAACTGCTGAACAATCATCGACAGGAAGACTCTAGAACTCACCAAAAAAGATACCCCACATCCAAAGACAAAGGAGAAGCCACAATGAGATGGTAAGAGGGGCACAATCACAATAAAATCAAATCCCATAACTGCTGGGTGGGTGACTCACAAACTGGAGAACTCTTATACCACAGAATTCCATCCACTGGAGTGAAGGTTCTGAGCCCTATGTGAGGCTTCCGAACCTGGGGTCTGGCAGCAGGAGGAGGAATTCCTAGAAAATCAGACTTTGAAGGCTAGCGGGATTTGACTGCAGGATGTCGACAGGACTGGGGTAAACAGAGACTACACTCTTGGAGGGCACACACAAAGTAGTGTGCACATCGGGACCCAGGGGAAGGAGCGGTGACCCTACAGAGACTGAACCAGGCCCACCTGCTAGTGTTGGGGGGTCTCCTGCAGAGGCGGGGGGTGACTCTGTCTCACTGTGAGGACAAGGACAGTGGCATCAGAAATTCTTGGAAGTACTCCTTGGCCTGAGCCCTCCCAGAGGCTGCCATTAGCCCCACCAAAGAGCCCAGGTAGGCTCCAGTGTTGGGTCGCCTCAGGCCAAACAACCAGCAGGGAGGGAACCCAGCCCCACCCATTAGCAGACAAGCAGATTAAAGTTTTACTGAACTCTGCCCACCAGAGCAACACCCAGCTCTCCCCACCACCAGTCCCTCCCATCAGGAAACTTGCACAAGCCTCTTAGATAGCCTCATCCACCAGAGGGCAGACAGCTGAAGCAAGAACTATAATCCTGCAGCCTGTGGAACAAAAGCCACATTCATAGAAAGACAAGATGAAAAGGCAGAGGGCTATGTACCAGATGAAGGAACAAGATAAAACCCCAGAAAAACAACTAAATGAAGTGGAGATAGAATTCAGAATAATGATAGTGAAGATGATCCAGGACCTCAGAAAGCGAATGGAGGCAAAGATCGAGAAGATGCAAGAAATGTTTAACAAAGACCTAAAAGAATTAAAGAACAAACAAACAGATGAACAATACAAAATTGAAATGAAAACTACACTAGAAGGAATCAATAGAATAACTGAGGCAGAAGAACGGATAAGTGACCTGGAAGACAGAATGGGGAATTCACTGCTGCAGAACAGAATAAAGAAAAAAGAATGAAAAGAAATGAAGACAGCCAAAGAGAACTCTGGGACAACATTAAACGCAACACAATTTGCATTATAGGGGTCCCAGAAGGAGAAGAGAGAGAGAAAGGACCCAAGAAAATATCTGAAGACATTATAGTCGAAAACTTCCCTAACATGGGAAAGGAAATAGCCACCCAAGTCCAGGAAGCACAGAGAGTCCCATACAGGCTAAACCCAAGGAGAAACACGCCGAGACACATGGTAATCAAATTGGAAAAATCAAAGACAAAAATTATTGAAAGCAGCAAGGGAAAAATGACAAATAACATACAAGGGAACTCCCATAAGGTTAACAGCTGATTTCTCAGCACAAACTCTATGAGGCAGAAGGGAGTGGCAGGATATACTTAAAGTGATGAAAGGGAAGAAACTACAACCAAGATTACTCTACCCAGCAAGGATCTCATTCAGATTCGATGGAGAAATCAAAAGCTTTACAGACAAGCAAAAGCTAAGAGAACTCAGCACGGCCAAACCAGCTCTACAACAAATGCTGAAGGAACTTCTCTAAGGGGGAAACACAAGAGAAGAAAAGGACCTACAAAAACAAACCCCAAACGATGAACAAAATGGTAATAGGAACATACATATCGATAATTACCTTAAACGTGAAAGGATTAAATGCTCCAACCAAAAGACACAGGCTTGCTGAATGGACACAAAAACAAGACCCATCTATATGCTGTCTACAAGAGACCCACTTCAGACCTAGGGACACATACAGACTGATAGTGAGGAGACAGAAAAAGATATTCCATGCAAATGGAAGTCAAAAGAAAGCTGGCGTAGCAATACTCATATCAGATAAAATAGACTTTAAAATAAAGAGTGTTACAAGAGACAAGGAAGGACACTACATAATGATCAAGGGATCAATCCAAGAAGATGTAACAATTATAAATATATATGCACCCAACATAGGAGTACCTCAGTACATAAGGCAACTGCTAATAGCTATAAAAGAGGAAATCGATAGTGACACAATAATAGTGGGGGACTTTTTTTTTTGTGTGTGGTACATCGCGGGCCTCTCACTGTCGTGGCCTCTCCCGTTGTGGAGCACAGGCTCCGGATGCGCAGGCTCAGTGGCCATGGCTCACGGGCCCAGCCACTCCGTGGCATGTGGGATCCTTCCGGACTGGGGCATGAACCCGTGTCCCCTGCATCGGCAGGCGGACTCTCAACCACTGCGCCACCAGGGAAGCCCAGTGGGGGACTTTTAACACCTTACTTACACCAATGGACAGGTCATCCAAACAAAAAATTAATAAGGAAACACAAGCTTTAAATGACACAATAGACCAGACAGATTTGATATTTATAGGACATTCCATCCAAAAACAGCAGATTACACCTTCTTCTTAAGTGTGCACAGAACATTCTCCAGAATAGATCACATCTTGGGTCACAAATCAAGCCTCAGTAAATTTAAGAAAATTGAAATCATATCAAGCAACTTTTTGGACCACAATGCTATGAGATTAGAAATCAATTACAGAGGAAAAAACACAAACACGTGGAGGCTAAACAATACGTTACTAAATCACCAAGCGATCACTGAAGAATTGAAAGAGAAAATAAAAAAATATCTAGAGACAAATGACAATGAAAACACGACGATCCAAAACCCATGGGATGCAGCAGAAGCACTTCTAAGAGGGAAGTTTATAGCTATACAAGCCTACCTCAAGAAAAAGAAAAATCACAAATAAACAATCTAACCTTACACCTAAAGCAATTAGAGAAAGAAGAAAAAGCAAAACCCAAAATTAGCACAAGGGAAGAAATCATAAAGATCAGAGCAGAAATAAATGAAACAGAAACAAAGAAAACAATAGCAAAGATCAATAAAACTAAAAGCTGGTTCTTTGAGAAGATAAACAAAATTGATAAACCATTAGCCAAACTCATCAAGAAAAAGAGGCAGAGAACTCAAATCAATAAGATTAGAAATGAAAAAGGAGAAGTTACAACAGACACCACAGAAATACAAAGCATCCTAAGAAACGACCACAAGCAACTCTATGCCAAAAAAATGGACAATCTGGAAGAAATGGACAAATTCTTAGAAAGGTATAACCTCCCAAGATTGAACCAGGAAGAAATAGAAAATATGAACAGACCAATCACAAGTAATGAAATTGAAACTGTGATTAAACATCTTCCAACAAACGAAAGTCCAGGACCAGGTGGCTTCACAGGTGAATTCTATCAAACATTTAGAGAAGAGCTAACACCCATCCTTCTCAAACTCTTCCAAAAAACTGCAGAGGAAGGAACACTCCCAAACTCATTCTATGAGGCCATCATCACCCTGATACCAAACCCAGACAAAGATACTACAAAAAAAGAAAATTACAGACCAATATCACTGATGAATACAGATGCAAAAATCCTCAACAAAATACTAGCAAACAGAGTCTAACAACACATTAAAAGGATCATACACCATGACCAAGTGGGATTTATCCCAGGGATGCAAGGATTCTTCAATATATGCAAATCAATCAATGTGATACACCATATTAACAAATTGAAGAATAAAAACCATATTATCATCTCAATAGATGCAGAAAAACCTTTTAACAAAATTCAACACCCATTTATGATAAAAACTCTCCAGAAAGCGGGCATAGAGGGAACCTACCTCAACATAATAAAGGCCATATATGACAAACCCACAGCAAACATCATTCTCAATGGTGAAAAACTGAAAGCATTTCCTCTAAGATCAGGAACAAGACAAGGATATCCACTCTCACCACTATTATTCAACATAGTTTTGGAAGTCCTAGCCATGGTAATCAGAGAAGAAAAAGAAATAAAAGGAATACAAATTGGAAAAGAAGAAGTAAAACTGTCACTGTTTGCAGATGATATACTATACACAGAGAATCCTAAAGGTGCCACCAGAAAACTAGTAAAGCTAATCAATGAATTTGGCAAAGTTGCAGGTTACAAAATTAATGCACAGAAATCTCTTGCATTCCTATACACTGATGATGAAAAATCTGAAAGAGAAATTAAGGAAACACTCCCATTTACCATTGCAACAGAAAGAATAAAATACCTAGGAATAAACCTACTTAGGGAGACAAAAGACCTATATGCAGAAAACTATAAGACACTGATGAAAGAAATTAAAGATGATACAAACAAATGGAGAGATATACCATGTTCTTGGAAGGATCAATACTGTGAAAATGACTATACTACCCAAAGCAATCTACAGATTGAATGCAATCCACAGATTGAATACAATCCCTATCAAATTACCAATGGCATATTTTACAGAACTAGAACAAAAAATCTTTGTGTGGAGAAACAAAAGACCTTGAATAGCCAAAGCAGTCTTCAGGGAAAAAAATGGAGCTGGAGGAATCAGACTCCCTGACTTCAGACTATACTACAAAGCTACAGTAATCAAGACAATATGGTACTGGCACAAAAACAGAAACATAGATCAATGGAACAAGATAGAAAGCCCAGAGATAAACCTATACACCTATGGTCAACTAATCTATGACAAAGGAGGCAAGGATATATACTGGAGAAAAGACAGTCTCTTCAATAAGTGGTGCTGGGAAAACTGGACAGCTACATGTAAGAGAATGAAATTAGAACACTCCCTAACACCATACACTAAAATAAACTCAAATGAATTAGAGACCTAAATGTAAGACCAGACACTATAAAACTCTTAGAGGAACACATAGGAAGAACACTCTTCGACATAAATCACAGCAAGATCTTTTTTGATCCACCTCCTAGAGTAGTGGAAATACAAACAAACAAATGGGACCTAATGAAACTTGAAAGCTTTTGCACAGCAAAAGAAACCATAAACTAGACGAAAAGAAAACCCTCACAATGGGAGAAAATATTTGTAAATGAATCAACGGACAAAGGATTAATCTCCAAAATATATAAGCTGCTCATGCAGCTCAATATTAAAGAAACAAACAACCCAATCCAAAAATGGGCAGAAGACCTAAATAGACATTTCTCCAAAGAAGACATACAGATGGCCAAGAAGTACATGAAAAGCTGCTCAACGTCACTAATTATTAGAGAAATGCAAATCAAAACTACAATGAGGTATCACCTCACAGCGGTTAGAATGGGCATCATCAGAAAATATACAAGCAACAAATGCTGGAGGGGGTGTGGAAAAAAGGGAACCCTCTTGCACTGTTGGTAGGAATGTAAATTGATACAGCCACTATGGAGAACAGTATGGAGGTTCCTTAAAAAACTAAAAATAGAATTACCATATGACCCAGCAATTCCACTACTGGGCATATACCCAGAGAAAACCATAATTTAAAAAGACACATGCACCCCAATGTTCACTGCAACACTATTTACAATAGCCAGGTCACGGAAGCAACCTAAATGCCCAATGACAAACGAATGGATAAAGAAGATGTGGTACATATATACGATGAAATATTACTCAGCCATAAAAAGGGAACGAAATTGGGTCATTTGTAGAGATGTGGATAGATCTAGAGACTGTCATACAGAGTGAAGTAAGTCAGAAAGAGAAAAACAAATATCATATATTAACGCATATATGTGGAACCTAGAAAAATGGTACAGATGAACCAGTTTGCAGGACAGAAATTGAGACATAGATGTAGAGAACAAACATATGGACACCAAGGGGGGAAAGCGGCGGGTGGTGGTGGTAGTGGTATGATGAATTGGGAGATTGGGATTGACATATATATACTGAGTGTATAAAATGGATGAGTAATAAGAACCTGATGTATAAAAAATTAAATTAAATTAAATCCAAAAATAAAAACTTAAATTACATGCTTACACTGAATTCACCTCACAAATATAATGCTGAGCAAAAGCCAGACACACAAAAAGTATTTACTAAATGATTCCATTTATTAAATTTCAAAGATACATAGAACTCACCTATGGTGTTGTAAGAAGTCAGGATATTGGTTACCCTTGATTAGAAGGAGGACATGAGGGCTTCTGGGGTAATGGTCTGTTCCTTGATCCAGTGCTGACTATATAAATGTGCTCACTTTGTGAACACTTATTGACTTATACATTTATAATTTGTGTATTTTTCTGTATCAGTATTATGTTTCAATAAAGTCTGTGTTAAAAAGATTAAAAAAAAATTCAACATCCATTTATGATAAAAACTCTCCTGAAAGTGGGCACAGAGGGAACCCAGTTCAAGATAATAAAGCCCATATGTGACAAACTCACAGCTAACATCATACTCAATGGTGAAAAGCTGAAAGCACTTCCTTTAAGATCAGGAACAGGACAAGGATATCCATTCTCACCACTTTTATTCAAAACAGTTTTGAAATCCTAGCCACAGGAATCAGAGAAGAAAAAGAAAAAAAAAAAAAAAGAAATCCAAATTGAAAAAGAAGAAGTAAAACTATCACTGTCTGCAGATGATATGATACTATACATAGAAAATCCTAAAGAAGCTACCAGAAAACTGCTAGAGCTCTTCAATGAATTTGATTAAGTTGCAGGATACAAAATTAATACACAGAAACCTGTTGCATTTCTA
The DNA here is from genome assembly GCF_964341445.2 of Mesoplodon mirus. Taxonomy (NCBI): domain Eukaryota; kingdom Metazoa; phylum Chordata; class Mammalia; order Artiodactyla; family Ziphiidae; genus Mesoplodon; species Mesoplodon mirus. Next base: position 220,235,332 of record NC_138976.1, read on the forward strand.
CACATTAACAATGAAAGATCAGAGGGAAAAATTAAGGAAACAATCCCATTTACCACTGCATCAAAAAGAATAAAATACCTAGGAATAAATTTACCTTAGGAGGTAAAAGACCTGTACTCCCAAAACTATAAGATGCGAATGAAAGAAATCGAAGATGATACAAACAAATGGAAAGATATACCGTGTTCTTGAATTGGAAGAATCAATATTGTCAAGATGACCATACTACCGAAGGCAATCTACAGATTCAATGCAATCCCTGTCAAATTACCAATGCCATTTTTCACAGAACTAGAACAAAAAAGTTTTTTAATTTGTATGGAAACACAAAAGACCCCGAATAGCCAAAGCAATCTTGAGAAAGATAACTGGAGATGGGAGGAATCTGGCTCCCTGACTTCAGACTATAACACAAAGCTATAGTAACCAAAACAGGATGGTACTGGCACAAAAACAGAACTATAGATCAGTGGAACAGTATAGAAAGCCCAGAAATAAACCTACACACCTAGGGTCAATTAATCTATGACAAAGGTGCAAGAATATACAGTGGAGAAAAGACAGTCTCTTTACCATGTGGTGCTGGGAAACCGAGAAAGCTAGATGAAACAGAATGAAATTAGAACATTCTCTAACACCATACACAAAAATAAACTCAAGACTTCCCTGGGTACCCAGTGATTAAGACTCCATGCTTCCATTGCAGGGGGCATGGGTTTGATCCCTGGTCTGGGAACTAAGATCCCTCAGGCCACGTGGTGTGGCCAAAAAAAGAAACAACAAAAACAAACAAACAAAAAACAAAATCGATTAAAGACCTAAATGTAGTGCCGGATACTACAAAACCTAGAGGAAAATATAGGCAGAACACTCTTTGACACAAATTGCAGCAGTATCTTTTTAGATTTTTCTCCTAGAGTGATGAAAATAAAAACAAAAATAAACAAATGGGAACTAATTAAACTTAAAAGCTTCTGCACAGCAAAGGAAACCATAAACAAAACAAAAAGACAATCTACAGAATGGGAGAAAATATTTGCAAACGATGCAACTGACAAGGGATTAATCTTCAAAATATACAAACAGCTCTTGTGGCTCAATATCAACAAAACAAACAATGCAATCAAAAAATGGGCAGAAGATCTAAACAGACATTTCCCCAAAGAAGACATACAGATGGCCAAAAAGCACATGAAAAGATGCTCAACACTGCTAATTATTAGAGAAATGCAAATCAAAACTGCAATGAAATATCACCTCACGCTGGTCAGAATGGACGTTATCGAAAAGTCTACAAATAATAAATGTTGGAGAGGGGTTAGGAAAAGGAACCCTCCTACACTGTTGGTGGGAATGGAAATTGCTACAGCAACTATGGAGAACAGTATGGAGGCTTCTTAAAAAACTAAAAAGAGAGCTACCATATCATCCAGCAATCCCACTCCTGGGCACGTATCCGGAGAAAACCATAATTTGGAAGGACACATGCACCCCAATGTTAACTGCAGCACTATTTACAACAGCCAAGACATGGAAGCAAACTAAATGTCCATCGACAGATGAATGGATAAAGAACATGTGGTATATATATACACAAGGGAATATTATTCAGCCATAAAAAGGAATGAAATAATTCCATTTGCAGCAATATAGGTGGACCTAGAGATTATCATACTAAGTGAAGTAAGCCAGACAGAGAAAGATAAATATATGATATTGCTTATATGTGGAATCTAAAAAAACATAAAGATACAAATGAACTTGTTTCCAAAACAGGAGGAGACTCACAGACATAGGAAAAAAATGTGTGGTTACCAAATGGGGGAAAAGGGGATAGGAAGAGGGATAAATTAGGAGGTTGGGATTAACATATACATATTACTATATGTAAAATAGATAACCAACGAGGACCTACTGTATAGCAGAGGGAATTATACTCAATATTTTGTAATAACCTATAAGGGAAGAGAATCTGAGAAAGACTATATATATGTACATGTGTATATATGTATACACACACACACACACACACATATGTAACTGAATCACTGTGCTGTACACCTGAAACTAACATATTGTAAATCAACTACACATCAATAAAAAAATTATATATATATAATAGATACACATGTATATTATATATACATATTGGCCTTCACATCAATTATACAATGTGGGTAGAACAAGCATTTAAAGATAAGAAAATTATGGTTCAGGCTCACAGTAATGCTATAATTAAATAGAACTCAAAACCAGTTGTATCCAATGATCCAATCTGTCTTATCTTTTTTTTTCTTCATTCCTTAACAGAAACCAACCAAGCTGCCTCTCAGTATTTCACTATTTAAAAATTAGGTCCTTCGTGGGCTTCCCTGGTGGCGCAGTGGTTGAGAGTCCGCCTGCCAATGCAGGGGACACGGGTTCGTGCCCCAGTCTGGGAAGATCCCACATGCCGCGGAGTGGCTGGGCCCGTGAGCCATGGCTGCTGAGCCTGCGCGTCCGAAGCCTGTGCTCCGCAGCGGGAGAGGCCACAACAGTGAGAAGCCCGCGTACCGCAGCAAAAAAAAAAAAAAAAAAAAAAAAAAAATTAGGTCCTTCAGATTTTTCCTTTGTACTGTTAGTGTTTTGCTTATTTTGCTATTTATTTGATCCTTCAACCTAAGATGGAACAAGGAAATGTGTTGGCATATTTTGTTATTAGATCCAAGTTTCATGGAAAAATACACTGCAGCTAAGGAACAAAGCCAACATTATAAAATTCAATAAACATTTATTCAGTGACTACTAAAGGCAAGGTAGTATATTAGGTGTAATTAACTCAAAAGGCACACAGACATGGTCCTTGATATTAAGGAACTGAAAGTTCTTAGAAATTAGATTTCACGGCTGGTTTTACATATATCCTCTAACCTCAAATTAACACAGGTAACTGCTACACAAATACATGCATATACATATGTACACACACACATACATACACATACATATATGTAAACACATATGAATATAGGTAGAGGGAGACAGCTACTGAGATGCTAACTTACACAGATTGCTGTATACCATGTTTATTTAAAAATAACTGCCACAAAAAAACCCAAAAAAACCTGCCACTTATCCCCTGGAGCAATAACATTTTCCTATTCCAGAAATGAACCTGAATAGAAAAATTCAAAGATACTTTCCAGCTTTACCCTATTAATTCATTGAAAATAGAAGTCCTGATAAATAGAGTGTTGAGGAGATCAGGATCTAATTTCAAGATTTCATTTCTTATTAGTTGCTATACTTTTCAGACCTATGTTTAATAAAGGATACCAAAGTTGCAAAACCAACCCATTTCACTTTCAGAACCTTCAGTTTTATCGTCAACTTAGTAAATTATCTGTTTTCAAGTAAAAGCTCCAGTAAGGGACAGATATAATTTCTGCTCTGAGTGTTCAACAGACTAAAAATTTAATTTTCTTTTGTAACCAAAAATGATTCTTACGTCAAGCACTGATCCAGAGAGATCAGCTCGTTCAAGATTTGCACAGCAGAGATTAGCGTGGGCAAGATTGCAGCGGCTTAAGTTGGCCATTTTGAAGTTAATGTATCGAAGGTCCAAACGAGAAAGATCAGCACCACTGAAGTTTAAACCCTAAAATTAAAAAACACAAACTGTCACAATATTTAAACCATCTGTTGTATATTCAATTACAATAGCTAACCACCATGTTTTTTAGAAGTAATTGGCAGTTCCGTCATTTGGAGTTCATTACAAAACATGATCAAATGGAACTTAGATATATAAAATTAGTGTCCTTAATGGGTTCTTAATGGAACTCAACTTACATATAACATTAGAATGCATCCTGGCTATGCCTCATTTATGTGAAGTTTCTAAAGAGAGATCTCTGCTGGCCACATACCTGTTGATAAGTATTATTTTTTTATTAAACCTGATTGTACTTAAATTATTTTATTAATTCAATAATTCAAGATCGTTTCATTTTTTTAAAGTGAGTATTGTGGTTTTTAAAATCATTACTGCTATAATACATAAAAGTAAAAGTATCTTCCACTGATTAACCATACATAACAACTGTACAATTAACTTTTTATTTTTATTGATGCAATTCCTATGCATTACTCAAAAACTGCTGCATGAGGCATAATTAGACAATAAAAAAGATTATTACATCTTTTTCTGTCTAACCATTTTGGGACTAAATCAATGCTATGACCCATAATTAAAATATATCTTGCATGAAGAAAGAAAATAAGGCAAGAAAAAAATTCCCAGAAGAATTTAAAACTTTACTCACAGATTTTCCTACAAGAATAACTCATGTAAAAGTCTGCTTTAATTACCTGGCAACGCAATTCTGATTTGGTTGGAGTGGCTAGCAGAAATCGGACAAATTCCTTTCGAGATATTGGTGAATGATCTTCTGGTGGTTGAGAATTCTTGAAAAGCATATTGACAGATCAGTGGAGCATTTTGGGAGATAACTACAATACATGTAATACTTGGCTAATGTAAAAAGAGCCTTACCTTTATTGCCACTTCTAGGTGTTCAATCAATGAGTCAATACCAAAAAATCTTGCTTCTTCTAACACACCTATCATAATAAAAACAATTTGACTTTTATAGACTGCTATTCATTTTAATATTTATAGAATCATTTATAAAAAAATTCTATAAAGTTAAATTCTCACAACAGAAGTGAAATACAAGAAGGCTATCCATCAGTATAGAAGAAAAATAACTAATGTTTAGAACATATATATGTATATATAGAATATTTTAAAATATTTGTAAACAAAGTTTTTCTAAATAGTTTACATACAGCAAAAGACTCATGAATTAGAATGAAAGCTTTCCATATTACAAAATTATTTCTGAAAATTAAATAGGCCACAGTCAAAAAAATCCTAACATCAAACATTCCTAAAATAACTGACATAGTGATTTGTAAGACCAATAATAAATGATTAGTTCACCTAATCTTAACATTTCACTGACTTTTTAAAAAAAATTTATTTATTTTTGGCTGCATTGGGTTTTCGTTGCTGCGTGCAGGCTTCCTCTAGTTGCGGCGAGCAGGGACTACTCTTCGTTGCAATATGCTGGCTTCTCATTGCAGTGGTGTCTCTTGTTGTGGAGCATGGGCTCTAAGAGTGCTCAGTAGTTGTGGCACATGGGCTCAGTAGTTGCGGCACACAGGCTTAGTTGCTCCGTGGCATGTGGGATCTTCCTGGACCAGGGCTCAAACCCGTGTCCCCTGCATTGGCAGGCAGGTTCTTAACCAGTGCTCCACCATGGAAGGCCTTCATTGACTTTTTTTTTTTTAATATATTTAACACAGTCACAGTATCATGGTTTTTTTTTGTTTTTTTCTTTTAAGATAAATTTATTTAATTTATTTATTTTTGGCTGTGATGGATCTTTGTTGCTGTGTGCGGGCTTTCTCTAGTTGCTACGAGCGGGGGTTACTCTTTGTTGTGGTGCATGGACTTCTCATTGCGGTGGCTTCTCTTGTTGTGGAGCACAGGCTCTAGGCACATGGGCTTCAGTAGTTGTGGTTTGCAGGCTGTAGAGTGCAGGCTCAGTAGTTGTAGTGCATGGGCTTCGATGCTCCGCAGCATGTGGGATCTTCCTGGACCAGGGCTCGAACCTGTGTCCTCTGAATTGGCAGGAGGATTCCTAACCACTGCGCCACCAGGGAAGCCCCTTGAGTTTGTGAATGAAGCAGATCTGAATCAGTTTGTCAGAGATCTTTTAGTTACTGAATCAGAATGTTACAGAAGTGTATAAATGTAAGAGAGCTTCAAAACAAAAGTCAGCAGTATAATTCAGAAACCTTTCTTATAGGAGAATCAATTTTAAATAAAGGATTTCCAGGGGGCTCACACAAGATGGCAGAATAGAAGGATGTGGAGCTCACCTCCTCCCACAAATACATCAAATATACATCTACATCTGGAACATTTCTCACAGAATACCCTCTGAATGCTGGCAGAATATCTCAAACACCCAAAATCGCATGAAAGATCTCCTCATAACCAGGTAGTATAAGAATAAAAAAAAAAAAAAAGGCATTGGGATGGGACTTGCACATCTGGGAGGGAGTTGTGAAAGAGAAAAGTTTCCCACAACCTGGAAAGCCTCTTCACAGGTGGGGAGATCAGCCAGGACAGAAATGGAGCTTTAGAGGCTCAAAGCAAGTGCAGCAGCCAGTTTATGGCAGGCAGATCAGAAAGAGACCTGCACAGATGGTCTGGGTCACTGCCCTGTGCTCCCCAGCCTGAGATGTGCAACCGCTGGTGTGGGCAGGAGCTCAGTTCTGAAACTTGGGTTTCAGAGGACAGACCCAGGGAGAGGACCAGGGTTGGCTGCTCAGAGGAAGCCTGAAGGGGCTGGAGCATGGTATGGGCTGCAACCAGGGGTGTATTTAGAAGAAACCCAGGCCCACCATAGAAGCAAAGCCCTTTTGTTAAGGAGCATGGAAGGGAGAGACAGGCCTGCCATAGCAGCCTCCTTCTCCACACGCTTTCAGCTGACTCAGCGCTACCTGTAGGAGCTCTGGGAGCATGCCAGCGGGCTGCCCACATGCAGAGGCAGGGCTGAAATCTGAGCCCTCTGCCCACTGCTGTGCAGATCTACCCCACAGCCACTGGCTTTGTATACTCAGCGCCTGCAGGACATCCAAGTGGAAAATGGGTGCTCCCGTGGCTGGGACCAGTCTGGCCTTAGCAGCTATGTGGTTTGCGGGTGCACGCATGCAGAGGCTGGGCTGGAGTCTGTGCTGCTTCAATAGCTCCAACAGCAGGTTCAGGTGTGTGACTACTGTGGTCTTGCTACCTCACTTCAATGGATCATTGCCAGCAGACCTATGCTGGTGACTTTGTGAACACAGCGCCTGAGGGACACCAGGGCTTACTGCCTGCATTCTCACGGTTGAGGCGGGACCGAGCGCAGCGCCAACAACAGTGTACTTTGTGAGCCCACACAATGGGTGACGGGTGACAGCACAGAACGCACTCCCTGGTGGAGAGCTCTGGAGGAGGAATACTCAGGGGCTCCTCTCCCTGGGCATACTCCAATCCCAACTACCTCACACCACAGCTCAGAAACGGATCTGGGGGCTTCTACTGCAATAACTAGGGAGCAGACCCTGCCACTGAGAGGGCTGTGACAACCACAGAGCAAAGAGGAGGCCCCGCTCAACATCCAGCGTAGCCTTTGGTCACCACAACATCAGTCACACCCTCTATCAAGGGGATAATGGCCAGCACACACTGAGGAAAGAGGTGGCAGGTATACATCCAGAAAACAGACCTTGCACCAAAAATGATAAACCCACACAAGCTACACAGGGACACTTCGACATACTAATAGCCCTCCAAGACCACAGTAGATTATTGTTTGTTGTAAACTCAGAGTAAGAGAAATGTAAGTAAAATGAAGAAGCAGAGAAACCACTCCCAGAAAAGATCAAGAGAATTCCCCGGAAGGAACAAACAATGAAACAGATCTGCTCAGTCTAATAGACATTGAGTTCAAAAAATATATAATGAAAATATTGAAGGAACTAAGAAAGGTTATCAATGCAAATGTAGATTACTGTAAAAAGGAACTAGAAAGTGTAAAGAGGAGCCAAGGAAAATGAGAAAACTCATTCGCCGAGATGAAAGCTGAACTAAATAAAGGCAATGAATAACAGGTTGAATAATGCAGAAGAATAAATAAGTGATGTGGAAGACGGAACAATGGAAATACCCCAGTCAGAACAGCAGACAGAAAGCCAAATGGAAAAAAAAAAAAATTGAAAGCAATTTAAAAGACCTATGGGATAATGTAAAGTGTACCAATCTACACATAACAGGCATCCCAGAAGGAGAAGAAAGAGAAAAGGGAATTGAAAATGTATTTGAAGAAATTATGGCTGAAAACATCCCAAACTTAAAGAAGGAAACAGATACACAAGTATAGGAAGTACAGAGGGTTACAAACAAGATGAACCCAAACAGATCTATACCAAGATATACTATAATTAAAATGGTAAAAGTTAAAGAGAGGATTCTAAAGGCAGCAAGAGAAAAAACAAAGGGATAATTACAAGGGAAACCCCCCCATAAGGCTATCAGCTGATTTCTTTACAGAAATGTTGCAGGCCACAAACGAGCTGCAAGATACATTCAAAGTACTTAAAGGGAAAAATCTGCAACCTAGGATACTCTACCTAGCTAGATCAACACTTAGAAGGAGAAAGAAAGAATTTCTCAGACAAGCAAAAACTAAAGGAATAGAGCGATACTAAATCTATCCCTAAAAGAAATATTGAAAGGTCTTTTCTAAGTAGAAAAGAAGTAAGAATTTACAGGAAAGAGAAAATCACAATTGGAAAGTAAATCACATAAATAAGCCAGTATGCAGATTTTTAAAACATAATTTTTTTGTGAAAGTGATGATAACCACAATGAACAGCAAAAGGATAAACATGAAGATGTAAAAGAGGACATCAAAATCATAAAAAGTGGGGGAAGAGAGTAAGACAATGTAGGTTATCTTTTAGAATGTGTTTGAGGTTATACCACTATAGATTCTAAAGCAAGTACATATAGGAAGGGGTTAACATACCTGAAAAACAGGGTGACCCCAAATCAAAGACATACAATAGATGCACAAAAACAAAAGGAAGAGAACACAAGCATAATACAAAAGGAAATCATTAAACGATGAAAGGAAAAACAAGAAGAAAAAGGAACAAAGAAGAAATACAAAAATCAACTGGAAAACAAGCTCTACAATAGCAATACTCATCTATCAAAAGTTACCTTAAATGTCAATGGACTAGATGCTCCAATCAAAAGACACAAAGTGGCAGAGTGGATTGAAAAAACAAGAGCCTACAGAAGATGGCGGTGGGGCAGGAGGCAGACTTCATGTCTCCCCACAACTAAGGCGCCTACCAGATGCTGGTGGGGAACCTCAATGCCCAAGGAGACAGGAGGAACCCCCGAGTGACTGGGTAGGACATGGTGGGAATGAGGGAGGAGGAGAAGTGGAGGCTGGACAGGACTGGCGCCCCTGAGGGGTGACTGGGAAGGTGGGGGAGGGGTTCCCACACCTGGAGGGACCCTCAGGGGCTTGGAGAATCAGGTGTTTCCCCTGCCCAATCGGCCAGGAAGCATGCAGGGCTCCCAGGCAGGGTCCTCGACCCTCCAAGGCCCCCTCTGGGCCATGTTGTTTCTAGGGGCGTAGGAGGGAGGTGGGGGTGGTGAAGGGGAAAGGTGGATGGGGGAGGGGCCCTCTGTGATAGGAGGACCAGGGGAGGCACGGAGGTTGTTTCACCTACTCACTTGTGCCTGGGAAGCCTACTGGGCTGTCGGGCCTGGTCCTCCGTTTTCCTGGGCCCCCTTCTCTCCCAGGCCCCCTCTGGCCTCATGGGTCCTAGGGGCATGGGAGGGAGAAGGGGGAAAGAGGAGAGGTGGACAGTGGTGGGGGGAACCCTCAAGGACCGGAGGATCGGGGAGGTGTGGTGGGTGTTTCCCCAGACCACTCAACCCGGGAGACCTGCTGGGGTCCCAAGCCAGGTCCCTCACCCTGCGAGGCCCCCTCTGTGCCACGCTGGTCCTGGGAGGATAGGAGGGAGGGAGGAGGTGGGAAGCAGAAGAGAGGCAGATGGGACGAGGGGACGTTCCAGGGCCAGAGGATCAGGGGAAGCAACCCAGGCGTTTCCCCTGCCCACTCAGCTCCAGGAAGCCTGTTGGGCTTCCGGGTATGGTCCCTTGCCTTCTGGGGCCACCTCTAGCCACGTGGGTGCTGAGGACATGGGAGGGAGAAGGAGAGAGGCCAATGGGGAGGGGCCCTCTGGGACTTCCCCCACCCACTTGGGCTCAGTGAGCATGCTGGGGTCCTGGACCTGGTCATCTGCCCTCCAGGGCCAGAGGCACTCCTGGGCCCCTCCTGCTGTGTTGAGTCTAAGACCCTGCTCCAGGGCATTTTCTGGCCCTGTGGGTCCTAAGCACAGGCCCCGTCCACCACCTAAACCCCACCCCTACCTAAGCCGCACCCCCCACAGCCAAGGCCTTTTCTGCCTTTCTTCCCCCTCCTCTTTATTACCACTGTGGTTCTGTTTTACCCTCCAGTTGTTGTTTCATCTACATTTTTATTTATTTATTAAAAAAAATTTTTTTTTTTGTCAGTACACGGGCCTCTGTTATGCCCTTTCCCATTGCGGAGCACAAGGTCCGGACACACAGGCTCAGTGGCCATGGCTCACGGGCCCAGCCGCTCCGAGGCATGTGGGATCTTCCCGGACCGGGGCACGAACCCGTGTCCCCTGCATCGGCAGGCGGACTCTCAACCACAGCACCACCAGGGAAGCCCCTTTATTTTTTAATTCTTTCTAAGATGGCTGTTAGTTTTCTAATCTTGTTATTTACTCTTTCTTACTGTTCTGCTCCTTCTTTTCTTTTGTCTTTTTGGCGCCTCGCACGGCTTGCAAGATCTTGGTTCATGAGCTGGGGGTCGGGCCAGAGATCCTGTAGTGGGACCTCCGAGTCTGAACCACTGGACTAACAGAGAACCTCAGACCCCAGGGAATATTCATAGGAGTGAGGTCTCCCAGAGGTCCTCATCTCGGGACCAAGACTCAGCTCTACCCAACAGCCTACAAATGCCAGTGCTGGAAGCCTCAGGCCAAACAACCAGTAGGATGGGAACACAATCCCACCCATCAAAAAAACCCCAAAAAACAAAATGAGTTGACAAAAAATTATGTCACAGATGAAGAAGGTAAAAACCTACAAGACCAAATAAGTGAAGAAGAAATATGCAACCTACCTGAAAAAGAATTCACAGTAATGATAGTAAAGATGATCCAGAATCTCGGAAATAGAGTTGGAGGCACACACTGAGAAAATACAAGAAATGTTTAGCTAGAGATAGAGAATGAGGGGAAGATGGCGGAAGAGTAAGACGTGGAGATCATCTTCCTCTCCACAGATACATCAGAAATACATCCACACATAGAACAACTCCTACAGAACACCTACTGAACGCTGGCAGAAGACCTCAGACCTCCCAAGAGGCAAGAAACTCCCCATGTACCGGGGTAGGGCAAAAGAGAAAAGAATAAACAGAGACAAAAGGATAGGGATGGGACCTGCACCAGTGGGAGGGAGCCGTGAAGGAGGAAAGGTTTCCACACACTAGGAAGCCCCTTCGCGGGCGGAGACTATGGGTGGCGGAGCGGGGAGCTTCGGCGCCGCGGAGGACAGCGCAGCCACAGGGATGCAGAGGGCAAAGTGAAGAGATCCCCGCAGAGAGGATCGGGGCCGACCGGCACTCACCAGCCCGAGAGGCTTGTCTGCTCACCCGCCAGGGCGGGCGGGGCTGGAAGCTGAGGCTCGGGCTTCAGTCGGAGCGCAGGGAGAGGACTGGGGCTGGCGGTGTGAACACAGCCTGCAGGGGGTTAGTGCGCCACGGCTAGCCGGGAGGGAGTCTGGGGAAAAGTCTGGACCTGCCGAAGAGGCACGAGACTTTTTCTTCCCTCTTTGCTTCCTGGTGCGCGAGAAGAGGGGATTAAGAGCACTGCTTAGGGCCTTCCCTGGTGGCGCAGTGGTTGAAGAGTCCGCCTGCCGATGCAGGGGACGCGGGTTTGTGCCCCGGTCGGGGAGGATCCCACATGCCGCGGAGCGGCTGGGCCTGTGAGCCATGGCCACTAAGCCTGCACGTCCGGGTCCTGTGCTCCGCGGCGGGAGAGGCCACGACAGTGAGAGGCCCGCGTACCGCAAAAAAAAAAAAAAAAAAAGAGCACTGCTTAAAGGAGCTCCAGAGGGGGTGCGAGCCGCGGCTAAAAGTGCGGACCCCAGAGTCGGGCATAAGACGCTAAGGCTGCTGCTGCCGCTACCAAGAAGCCTGTGTGCGAGCACAGGTCACTATCCACATCCCGCTTCCGGGGAGCCTGTGCAGCCCACCACTGCCAGGGTCCCGGAATCCAGGGACAACTTCCCCGGAAGAGCGCACGGCGAGCCTCAGGCTGGTGCAACGTCACGCCAGCCTCTGCCGCCGCAGGCTCACCCCGCACTCGTACCCTTCCCTCCCCCTGGCCTCAGTGAGCCAGAGCCCCCGAAGCAGCTGCTCCTTTAACCCCGTCCTGTCTGAGTGAAGAACAGATGCCCTCTGGCGACCTACACACAGAGGTGGGGCCAAATCCAAAACTGAGACCCAGGAGCTGTAAGAACAAAGAAGAGAAAGGGAAATCTCTCCCAGCAGCCTCAGGAGCAGCAGATTAAAGCTCCACAATCAACTTGATGTACCCTGCATGTGTGGAATACATGAACAGACAACGAATCATCCCAAATTGAGGAGGTGGACTTTGAGAGCAAGATCTATGATTTTTTTCCCCTTTTCCTCTTTTTGTGAGTCTGTATGTGTATGCTTCTGTGTGTGATTCTGTCTGTATAGCTTTGCTTCCACCATTTCTCCTAGGGGTCTATCCATCCTTTTTTTTTTTTCTTAATAATTAATTTATATTTTAATAACTTTATTTATTTTATCTTACTTTATATTACTTTATCTTCTTTCTTTCTTTTCTTCCTTCCTTCCCTCCCTCCCTCCCTCTCTCTCTCTCTCTCCCTCTCCCTCATTCCCTCCCTCCCTCCCTCTCTCTCTCTCTTCTACTAATTATTTTTTTCTACTTTTTCTCCCTTTTATTCTGAGCCATGTGGATGAAAGGCTCTTTGTGCTGCAGCCAGGAGTCAGTGCTGTGCCTCTGAGGTGAGAGAGCCAACTTCAGGACACTAGTCCACAAGAGACCTCCCAGCTCCACATAATATCAAAGGGCAAAAATCTCCCGGAGATCTCCATCTCAACACCAGCACCCAGCTTCACTCAATGACCAGCAGGCTACAGTGCTGGACACCCTATGCCAAACAACTAGCAAGACAGGAACACAACCATTAGCAGAGACACTGCCGAAAATCATAATAAGTCCAAAGACAACCCAAAACACAACACCAGACGTGGACCTGCCCACCAGAAAGACAAGATCCAGCCTCATCCACCAGAACACAGGCACTAGTCCCCTCCACCAGGAAGCCTACCTACAGAACCCACTGAACCAACCTTAGCCACTGGGGACAGACACCAAAAACAACGGGAACTACGAACCTGCAGCCTGCAAAAAGGAGACCCCAAACACAGTAAGATAAGCAAAATGAGAAGACAAAAAAACACACAGCAGGAGAAGGAGCAAGATAAAAACCCACCAGACCTAACAAATGAAGAGGAAATAGGCAGTCTACCTGAAAAAGAATTCAGAATAATCATAGTAAAGATGATCCAAAATCTTGGAAATAGAAGAGACAAAATGCAAGAAAAATTCAACAAGGACCCAGAAGAACTAAAGATGAAACAAGCAACAATGAACAACACAATAAATGAAATTAAAAATACTCTAGAAGGGATCAATAGCAGAATAACTGAGGCAGAAGAACGGATAAGTGACCTGGAAGATAAAATAGTGGAAATAACTGCTACAGAGCAGAATAAAGAAAAAAGAATGAAAAGAACTGAGAACAGTCTCAGAGACCTGTGGGACAATATTAAATGCACCAACATTCGAATTATAGGGGTTCCAGAAGAAGAAGAGAAAAAGAAAGGGACTGAGAAAATATTTGAAGAGATTATAGTTGAAAACTTCCCTAATATGGGAAAGGAAATAGTTAATCAAGTCCAGGAAGCACAGAGAGTCCCATACAGGATAAATCCAAGGAGAAATATACACCAAGACACATATTAATCAAACTGTCAAAAATCAAATACAAAGAAAACATATTAAAAGCAGCAAGGGAAAAACAACAAATAACACACAAGGGAATCCCCATAAGGTTAAGAGCTGATCTTTCAGCAGAAACTCTGCAAGCCAGAAGGGACTGGCAGGACATATTTAAAGTGATGAAGGAGAAAAACCTGCAACCAAGATTACTCTACCCAGCAAGGATCTCATTCAGATTTGATGGAGAAATTAAAACCTTTACAGACAAGCAAAAGCTGAGAGTTCAGCACCACCAAACCAGCTTTACAACAAATGCTAAAGGAACTTCTCAAGGCAAGAAACACAAGAGAAGGAAAAGACCTACAATAACGAACCCAAAACAATTAAGAAAATGGGAATAGGAACATACATATCACTAATTACCTGAAATGTAAATGGACTAAATGCTCCCACCAAAAGACACAGATTGGCTGAATGGATACAAAAACATGACCCATATATATGCTGTCTACAAGAGACCCACTTCAGACCTAGAGACACATACAGACTGAAAGTAAGGGGATGGAAAAAGATATTCCATGCAAATGGAAACCAAAAGAAAGCTGGAGTAGCAATTCTCATATCAGACAAAATAGACTTTAAAATAAAGACTAACAGAAGGGACAAAGAAGGACACTACATAATGATCAAGGGATCCATCCAGGAAGAAGATATAACAATTGTAAATATTTATGCACCCAACATAGGAGCACCTCAATACATAAGGCAAATAGTAACAGCCATAAAAGGGGAAATTGACAGTAACACATTCAAAGTACGGGACTTTAACACTTTCACCAATGGACAGATCATCCAAAATGAAAATAAATAAGGAAACACAAGCTTTAAATGATACATTAAACAAGATGGACTTAACTGATATTTATAGGACATTCCATCCAAAAACAACAGAATACACATTTTTCTCAAGTGCTCATGGAACATTCTCCAGGATAGGACATATCTTGTGTCACAAATCAAGCCTTGGTAAATTTAAGAAAACTGAAATCGTATCAAGTATCTTATCCGACCACAGTGGTATGAGACTAGATACCAATTACAGGAAAAGACCTGTAAAAAATACAAACAAATGGAGGCTAAACAATACACTACTTAATAATGAAGTGATCACTGAAGAAATCAAAGAGGAAATCAAAAAATACCTAGAAATAAATGACAATGGAGACACGACGACCCAAAAGCTATGGGATGCAGCAAAAGCAGTTCTAAGAGGGAAGTTTATAGGAATATAATCCTACCTTAAGAAAAAGGAAACATCTCGAATAAACAACCTAACCTTGCACCTAAAGCAGTTAGAGAAAGAAAAACAAAAAAACCGCAAAGTTAGCAGAAAGAAAGAAATCATAAGCCTCAGACCAGAAATAAATGAAAAAGAAATGAAAGAAACGATAGCGAAGATCAATAAAACTAAGAGCTGGTTCTTTGAGAAGATAAACAAAATTGATAAACCATTAGCCAGATTCATCAAGTAAAAAAGGGAGAAGACTCAAATCAACAGAATTAGAAATGAAAAAGGAGAAGTAACAACTGACACTGCAGAAATACAAAACATCATGAGAGATTATTACAAGCAACGCTATGCCAATAAAATGAACAACCTGGAAGAAATGGACAAATTCATAGAAATGCACAACCTGCCAAGACTGAACCAGGAAGAAATAGAAAATATGAACAGACCAATCACAAGCACTGAAATTGAAACTGTGATTAAAAATCTTCCAACAAACAAAAGCCCAGGACCAGATGGCTTCACAGGTGAACTCTATCAAACATTTAGAGAAGAGCTAACACCTATCATTCTCAAACACTTCCAAAATATAGCAGAGGGAGGAACCCTCCCAAACTCATTCTATGAGGCCACCATCACCTGGATACCAAAACCAGACAAGGATGTCACAAAGAAAGAAAACTACAGGCCAATATCACTGATGAACATAGATGCAAAAATCCTCAACAAAATACTAGCAAACAGAATCCAACAGCACATTAAAAGGATCATACACCATGATCAAGTGGGGTTTATTCCAGGAATGCAAGGATTCTTCAAGATACACAAATCAATCAACGTGATACACCATATTAACAAATGGAAGGAGAAAAACCATATGATCATCTCAATAGATGCAGAGAAAGCTTTCAACAAAATTCAACACCCATTTATAATAAAAACCGTGCAGAAAGTAGGCACAGAGGGAACTTTCCTCAACAGAATAAAAACCATATATGACAAACCCACAGCCAACATCGTCCTCAATGGTGAAAAACTGAAACCATTTCCACTAAGATCAGGAACAAGACAAGGTTGCCCACTCTCACCACTCTTATTCAACCTAGTTTTGGAAGTTTTAGCCACAGCAATCAGAGAAGAAAAGGAAATAAAAGAAATCCAAATCGGAAAAGAAGAAGTAAAGCTGTCACTGTTTGCAGATGACATGATACTATACATACAGAATCCTAAAGATGCTACCAGAAAACTACTAGAGCTAATCAATGAATCTGGTAAAGTTGCAGGATACAAAATTAATGCACAGAAATCTCTGGCATTCCTATACACTAATGATGAAAAAGCTGAAAGTGAAATCAAGAAAACACTCCCATTTACCATTGCAACAAAAAGAATAAAATATCTAGGAATAAACCTACCTAAGGAGACAAAAGACCTGTATGCAGAAAATTGTAAGACACTGATGAAAGAAATTAAAGATGATACAAATAGATGGAGAGATATACCATGTTCTTGGATTGGAAGAATCAACATTGTGAAAATGACTCTACTACCCAAAGCAATCTACAGATTCAATGCAATCCTTATCAAACTACCACTGGCATTTTTCACAGAACTAGAACAAAAAATTTCACAATTTGTATGGAAACACAAAACACCCCGGATAGCCAATGCCATCTTGAGAACAAAAAACGGATCTGGAGGAATCAGGCTCCCTGATTTCAGACTATACTACAAAGCTACAGTAATCAAGACAGTATGGTACTGGCACAAAAACAGAAAGATAGATCAATGGAACAGGATAGAAAGCCCAGAGATAAACCCACACACATATGGTCACCTTATTTTTGATAAAGGAGGCAAGAATGTACAGTGGAGAAAGGACAGCCTCTTCAATAAGTGCTGCTGGGAAAACTGGACAGGTACATGTAAAAGTAGGAGATTAGATCACTCCCTAACACCACACACAAACATAAGCTCAAAATGGATTAAGGACCTAAATGTAAGGCCAGAAACTATCAAACTCTTAGAGGAAAACATAGGCAGAACACTCTATGACATAAATCACAGCAGGATCCTTTTGGACCCACCTCCTAGAGAAATGGAAATAAAAACAAAAATAAACAAGTGGGACCTAATGAAACTTCAAAGCCTTTGCACAGCAAAGGAAACCATAAACAAGACCAACACAACCCTCAGAATGGGAGAAAATATTTGCAAATGAAGCAACTGACAAAGATTAATCTCCAAAATTTATAAGCAGCTCATGCAGCTCAATAGCAAAAAAACAAACAACCCAATCCAAAAATGGGCAGAAGACCTAAATAGACATTTCTCCAAAGAAGATATACAGAGTGCCAACAAACACATGAAAGAATGCTCAACATCTTTAATCATTAGAGAAATGCAAATCAAAACTACAATGAGATATCATCTCACACCAGTCAGAATGGCCATCATCAAAAAATCTAGAAACAATAAATGCTGGAGAGGCTGTGGAGAATAGGGAACACTCTTGCACTGCTGGTGGGAATGTGAATTGGTACAGCCACTATGGAGAACAGTATGGAGGTTCCTTAAAAAACTATAAATAGGGGCCTCCCTGGTGGCGCAGTGGTTGAGAGTCCGCCTGCCGATGCAGGGGATACGGGTTCGTGGCCCGGTCTGGGAGGATCCCATATTCTGCGGAGCGGCTGGGCCCGTGAGCCATGGCCGCTGGGCCTGCGCATCCGGAGCCTGTGCTCCGCAACGGGGGAGGCCACAACAGTGAGAGGCCCGCATACCGCAAAAAGAAAAAAAAAAAAAAAAAAACTACAAATAGAACTACCATATGACCCAGCAATCCCACTACTGGGCATATACCCTGAGAAAACCATAACTCAAAAAGAGTCATGTACCAAAATGTTCATTGCAGCTCTATTCACAATAGCCCGGAGCTGGAAACAACCTAAGTGTCCATCATCGGATGAATGGATAAAGAAGATGTGGCACATATATACAATGGAATATTACTCGGCCATAAAAGGAAACGAAATTGAGCTATTTGTAATGAGGTGGATAGACCTAGAGTCTGTCATACAGAGTGAAGTAAGTCAGAAAGAGAAAGACAAATACCGTATGCCAACACATATATATGGAATTTAAGAAAAAAAATGTTATGAAGAACCTAGGGGTAAGACAGGAATAAAGACACAGACCTACTAGAGAATGGACTTGAGGATATGGGGAGGGAGAAGGGTAAGCTGTGACAAAGCAAGAGAGAGGCGTGGACATATATACACTACCAAATGTAAGGTAGATAGCTAGTGGGAAGCAGCCGCATAGCAGAGGGAGATCAGCTTGGTGCTTTGTGACCACCTAGAGGGGTGGGATAGGGAGGGTGGGAGAGAGGGAGATGCAAGAGGGAAGGGATATGGGAACAGATGTACATGTATAACTGATTCACTTTGTTATAAAGCAGAAACTAACACACCACTGTAAAGCAATTATACTCCAGTAAAGATGTAAAAAAAAAAAAAAAAATGTTTAACAAAGATCCAGAAGAACTAAAGTACAAACAAACATAGATGAACAATGCAATAACTGAAATGAAAAATACACTAGAAGGAATCAACAGCAGAATAACTGAGGCAGAAGAATGGATAAGTGAGCTGGAAGATGGAATGGTGGCAATAACTGCGGAGGAGCAGAATGAAGAAAAAAGAATGAAAAGAATTGAAGACAATATTAGAAACCTGTGGGACAACACTAAACACACCAACATTCAAATTATAGGGCTCCCAGATGAAGAAGAGAAAAAGAAAGGGTCTGAGAAAACATTTGAAGAGATTATAGTTGAAAAATTCCTTAACATGGGAAAGGAAAGAGTCACCAAAGTCCAGGTAGTGCAGAGACTCCCATACAGGAAAAACCAGAGAAGAAACACACCAAGACACATATTAATCAAACTAACAAAAATTAAATTCAAAGAAAAAATATTAAAAGCAGCAAGGGAAAAACAAAAAACAACATGCAAAGGAATCCCCATAAGGTTACGAGCTGATTTTTCAGCAGAAACTCTGCAGACCAGGAAGGAGTGGCAGGATATACTTAAAATGATGAAAGAGAAAAACCTAAAACCAAGATTACTTTACCTAGCAAGCATCTCATTCAAATTTGACAGAGAAATCAAAAGTTTTACAGACAAGCAAAAGCTAAGAGAATTCAGCACCACCAAACCAGCTTTACAACAAATGCTAAAGAAAATTCTCTAGGTGGAAACACAAGAGAAGAAAAAGACCCACAAAAACAAACCCAAAACAATTAAGAAAATGGTAATAGGAACATACATATTCATAGTAACCTTGAATGTAAATGGATTAAATGCCCAAACAAAAAGACAGAGACTGGCTGAATGGAATGGATACAAAAACAAGACCCATCTATATGCTGTCTACAAGAGACCCACTTCAGACCTAGGGACACATACAGACTGAAGGTGAAGGGATGGAAAAAGGTACTCCATGCAAATGGAAATCAAAAGAAAGCCGGAGTAGCAATACTTCTATCAGATACAATAGACTTTAAAATAAAGACTGTTACAAGAGATAAGACACTACATAATGACCAAGGGATCAATCCAAGAAGATATAACAATTATAAACACTTATGCACCCAACATAGGAGCACCTCAATACATAAGACAAATGCTAACAGCCATAAAAGAGGAAATCGACAGTAACACAATAATTGTAGGAGACTTTAACACCCACTTTCACAAATGGACAGATCAATGCAAATGAAAATAAATAAGGAAAAACAAGCTTTAAATGACACAACACACTGGATAGATTTGATTGACATCTATAGGGCTTTCCACCTGAAAGTGGCAGAATACACTTTCTTCTCAAGTGCACATGGAACATTCTCCAGGACAGATCACACCTTGGGTCACAAATCAAGCCTAGGAAAATTTAAGAAAACTGAAATCATATCAAGCGTCTTTTCTGACCACATGCTATGAGACTGGAAATCAATTACATGGAAAAAACTGTAAAAAACACAAATACATGGAGACTAAACAGTGTGCTACTAAATAACCAAGAGATCACTGAAGAAATCCAAGAAGAAATAAACAAATGCATAGAAACAAATGACAACGAAAACATGATGGCCCAAAACCTGTGGGATGCAGAAAAGCAGTTCTAAGAGGGAAGTTTATAGCAATTCAATCTCACCTAAAGAAAGAAAAAAAACAAACTATCTAACCTTACACCTAAAGCAACTAGAGAAAGAAGAACAAAGAAAACCCAGTCAGTAGAAGGAAAGAAACCATAAAGATCAGAGCAGAAATAAATGAAATAGAAAAAAAGAAAACAATAGCAACAATAAATAAAACTAAAAGTTGGTTCTTTGAGAAGATAAACAAAATTGATTAACCCTTAGCCAGACTCATCAAGCAAAAAAAAGGGAGAGGATGCAAATCAGTAAAATTAGAAATGAAAAAGGAGAAATCACAACTGACACTGCAGAAATACAAAGGATTGTAAGAGACTACTACAAACAGTTATACGCCAACAAAATGGACAACCACAAAGAAATGGGCAAATTCTTGGAAGGTAAAATTTTCCAAGACTGAACCAGGTAGAATCAGAAAATATAAACACACCTATCACAAGTAATTATGAAACTGTAATTAAAAATCTTCCAGTGGGGCTTCCCTGGTGGCACTGCGGTTAAGAATCTGCCTGCTAATGCAGGGGACACAGGTTCAAGCCCTGGCCCGGGAAGATTCCACATGCTGCAGAGCAACTAAACCTGTGCATCACAACTACTGAGCCCACGTGCCACAACTACTGAAGCCCGCGCACCTAGAGCCCATGCTCCGCAACAAGAGAAGCCACCGCAATGAGAAGCCCGTGCACCACAACAAAGAGTAACCCCCGCTCGCCGCAACTAGAGAAAGCCCACACGCAGCAACGAAGACCCAGAGCAGCCAAAAATAAATAAATAAAATAAATTAAAAAAAATTATAAAAACAACAAACAAACAAACAAACAACAAAATCCCTTAGCGTCCTTACTGATGAAATCTAAATCTATTTAGAATCTAAAATTGGAATGTATGGGGCAGATATATACCTGAAAGACTATCTACCTGTGTAGATATATGAGTGTATATTTACACTCATATGCATGTAAAAACATTTAGTTTTAAAAATGGAAAAGATACTTTTACTTTATGAAAATATACATTACTAAGCAAGTGAAAAGAAAATACAAATCCTAAAAAGTGTGAGGAATTACACTGAAAACTCACCCAACAAATTAATCCCATCGTTTACAATGAGCTGTCCGTGACGCAAGTAGTTCAAAATGGGTTCAAAGTACTCAGGACTTCGGTCAATTAAGAAAGCTCCTCTATGATCTTGCTTATTTCCCCATACACCTGTGGGACCATTAAAATGAAGGAAGCCCCCCATAAACAAAAAACAAAGTTAGAAATTTATAGAAGGAAAATTGCGTAACATACCAGTAAGTTTTTACTCTTGTAAAAATTATTACTGATTCCATTAAAAAGTACAGAACGACAGGAGTTATAAAGTCAATACAACTACAAACACATCACACAAAATGTGATCTCACTGCACTCACCTTTGTCCTTAAACATGTGGGCCAGCATACTGTCAGGTTCTTTATTCACTAAAGTGCTCCTAAGAATTCAGGGAAAAAAATTGATTTCTCCATTTGTCTTTATAAACAAACATATTTAAATCAAGAGTATACTTGATCCCAGCTGCTCTCTCAAAAAGATGCATGCTCTAACCTGGGAGGAGTGATGCTGGGAAACAAAAATGTGCAGTAAGTTGCCATTTATCAAAATCTCTTCTAATCTGGCACTTCCTTTGATTTAAATATTGGTTTCGTTGCCTTTAATTTCAATGCTGATCTATCCTTCTAGCAAGCTACTGTATCACAATTTTCTTGATCGAAATTTACATTTTTCTTATGCCTTTAGTATAAGCAGTTGTAGTCTAAAAATTTCAATACTGTTAATTTTTTACTTGTGTTGCATGTATATTACTCAATATTTTAAAAGCATATTCTAAAAACAGTAAATTCATGCTTTTCATGCCTTCTCTGGAACGACTTGTGAACCATTTTCTACTCTTAGAAAAAATTTTCTAAATATTGGCTTCAAATCACATAGTATATTTAAGCAGCATTGGAATATCTTCTAAGGAAATCAGCAAACTGAAGGAAAGAACAAACAGTACATAGTACCCACTCAACACACACATACATGTGCACCTACCGTGTGGTTGTAAAGTACCGCCCTCCAACATTTAATGTTAGCCAGTCTGTGTGAGATCCTGACAACCCTTCCGGTACTTTAGAATCTGTCTGAGGGTCTAGAGATGACATGCAGAAAAAATAAACATTAAGTTGGGGGGGTTTGGGGAAGATGACAATAGTATAATATTTTAACTAAAACACACACATAAAAGCATGCCAGAGCTACTAGGAGAGCAAGCTCTATACCCACAGACAGTATCTAAAACAAAACTAGGTGATAAGGTATCCCGCCAACACCGACAACTAGAAGAGCAGCATGGCATCAGCATCCTTGACAGAAGAAGCATCCTTGACGGAAGAAGCATCCTTGACAGAAGAAGCATCCTTGACAGAAGAAGCATCCTTGACAGAAACAACAGGGTATGTGATGATCCTAAGAATTGCAAAGTAACCCATAAATACTCACTTCAAAACTCAGCAAGTCTACTTGAGAACAGCCAAATGGAAGTGGGAGGGGTGTGCCCACTCCAACCATGGGTGATTCAAGCAGTCTGCAGTAAGATCTGAAGAGGCTGAAAATGAACTCTCAAAACCCACCCAGCCAAAGCTCCCACCTAGGACAAAGTCCCACACTGAGGATAAGATGTTGGGAAAAGAATCCAAGTCGAACAGAACAGAGACAACAGAGACAAAAGGAAAAGGAGTCCAGAGAAAAGTCAAAAAAGGTCAAGCAGAACCAAAATATATTAGAAGGTGACTTCCATATTTTTTTTAATATTTCATAAAAACAACATGAAAGGGTCACCTAGAGCCATGAAATTACAAAACCTTTCCTAAGTCAGCTCCCTTCTCAAGTTAAGGAAAACTAATTTCATGTAAAAATGAGCAACAGAAAATCCCATACAAGATTATTAAAAGAATAGGAAGAATTACATCCCTATAGATAATGAAAATGTGCCAGATAATGAAAATGTTCCAGAAAGAAATGGCCACAAAATAGGTAAACTATAATATTCCAAATGTGCTAAAAGAAGTAAATAATACAAGGTATGAAAAAGCAACATAAACCAGAATCACAAAATTCAGAAATGAGGCAAGAGAACTAAGGAGAGAATTAGAAATAAAAACCATTTCAGAAATGAAGATTAAACTAGAAGAAACACAGGAGTGAAAGAACACCACAGATAATGCCTTAAGGAAAACAAAAATTGAAAAGAGGAAAGCTTTAAAAATCAAGAAGAAATGAAGAAAGAGATGAAAAGGATTTAACAGAAGATTTCAAATATAGAAGACAAGTGTAGAAGATCCAACACATATACAATAGGAGTCCTGAAAGGAGAAAATCAAAGCATGGTAACAAAATAAATACATAAAGTTCAAGAAAACTTATTCTGAATTAAAAAAAAAAAAAGATGTGAAACTACATATTGAAAGGGCCCACCACATATCTGAGAGATTCAACCCAGAACAGCTCAGAACACCCAGAAATAGTATACTAAAATTACTGTACTTTAAAGAAAAAGAATAATCCTTTGGGCGAGCTGAGAAAAATAATCACTTAAGAAAGATCAGATTTTTTTTGACACCAAAACTCTATGTCAGAAAAAAATGCAGTAACATATTCAAGATATTTAAAGAAAAATAATGTGAACCAAGGATTTTTTAACAACTTAATTGAGGTATAACTGAAATACAATAAACTACATATCATTAAAGTTTGCAATTTGTTCAGTTCTGACATGATTTTATGACCAGTCAAACTGACTTTCAGGTATAGAAGCCACATGCAAGATGTCAGAGAATATAGTTCTCACAAGTTCTTTATAAAGAATCTACTAGAGAACAAGTTTCAGACAACCACTCAAGGCATCCGTTTAAGGACTGGAGGAGTAAAACTAAGTGATGGTTTTAAGGGAGAGAGTATAGTATACAGTGGTATGTGTGTATATGTGTGTATGTATATAGTATATAATAATAATATTTGACAATGGATAAACAGTACGACTATTTTTTAAGGAAAGAAAGGAATGAACATATTTAAAAAATGTTTAACTGCCTTTAGTAGTCACATTGGTATTCAAAGTATTGGGATTATTATTGAAACTTTTTTTTTTTTTTTTTTTTTGGGGTACGCAGGCCTCTCACTGTTGTGGCCTCTCCTGTTGTGGAGCACAGGCTCCGGACGCGCAGGCTCAGTGGCCATGGCTCACGGGCCCAGCCGCTCCGCAGCATGTGGGATCTTCCCGGACCAGGGCACGAACCTGTGTCCCCTGCATCGGCAGGCAGACTCTCAACCACTGCGCCACCAGGGAGGCCCTATTATTGAAACTTTTATGTGTATTTTGTGTAGGATGAAGGAAATGAGTAATTATGTGACATTACAATTCCTTCACTCCCTATGTCCTTGGAAACCAGGATTACTGATATGCAAGAAAGGAGACAAAGATGTAAGATAGAAGATGTTAAATAAAAATCTTATAATACTAATATAAACCAAAGTATTAGTATGAATCCATGAGATATTTTATCTATTTATATGTTATATGTGATATAAAGCTTTATATAATATTTATTATATATGAATTTTATCCTCTAGCTAGCTATGTATTTCCAACTCTATTCACCAAAAAGCCTAGTAATCATGACGAACCCATTAGCAGCAAGCCTCCCCAGCACCCAGGATGGGTCTTGAAATGACATTTTCCACTAAAAGAAATCAAGGCTTCCAAGAAAAAAACCACTGATTTGGGTTTAGGACAAGAGAAGTATATGATGAACACTTTGTTATTCCAGATAGTAATGAAAAGACTAATGGGGTTGTGTTAAAAGAAGGACATGAAGGGACTTCCACTGGCCAAAAGTAAAATAATCTAGGTATCGATAAATGCAGAGGATGAAAACGTACCAAGTATTTTTAACTCTGAAAGTTCATAACGATAAAACAAAAAACACTAATCAATCACTTTTTGTTTTGTTGTTTGTATGTATGCAATGAACCAATTAAGTGACCACTGCCTGCCAACCCACTGTTAGGCTAATGGATAAGAAAAGATGAGAAAAATTTTTTGTTCAGTCTTAAGGCAGAAACAGAGAATATGCATTTACTTCTAAGTTGCTGTGTGATGATCCTGAGTACTACCTTCACTCACCAAATACAATTATTGCGAAGGCTTAAAGAAATACTTAAATATTCAGGGTGTGATTGTCTGGAACTAAATATATCAAATATTCGTTAAAGAACATTTATTTAAGCCTCAGGCTCTTTCTTTTGAGATATACACTGTATAAGCTTTCTTCGAAACTGAAGGGTAGTGTGTGTGTGTGTGGGTGTGCACACGTGTATGTGGTTGCTACCAGGTCATTTTTGACTGATTTGATTTAACTGCTGTGAATGACTGGCAAACATTACTTTTTCAAGCAATATATGCTTAAAAAATATGTAACATAAGAGATTTTGATAACTACTATCAAAGAGAAAATTTCAAAACAAAAGTTATAGTTCTAAAATCAAAACCACCCTATCATGTCATAATTAATGAATATGTGCACATCCAGAGCCTTTTAACAGCACGTAAAAGATGAGGTATCCATACTAAAATATGATCATCTAATTCAAGTTAGAAATTTACTTTCACACCCACCCCCAATGCAGAATCAAAAAAGGTATGAAGAGCTGAATACTGCTATAAGACACTTTTTAATGTTAAGCTTAGTAAAGCCATGTAAAATATTTGCCATTTCATCTTTATTTCGGCAGACAAAATTGGCTTTTAAGGAAGTCACTTACCAATAAATGGTTCTCCTTCACACACAAACAAAACATCATCATCCCTGGGGAAATCAAAATTTAAAAAGCCACCATCAAAATCCAGAAATCACATTAATTATCTGTTGACTAGAGGAACTAATCCTTAGAATAATGTAGAAGATCCGTTTTGCTATCTATGTGGCAAAGAAGTTGACCAAGTTCCAGTGTGTTTTGTTTAAACCCAGGTTGTTTAAGCCTCTTCCTGCTCCAAAATTCTATGATCTGATGAGAATGGAATGAGGTGAACTAGACACTTGTCTTAAAGAGATAAATCTGCCGAGGGTACGTAAAAACCAAAACCAAAAAAACCCCACCAAAATCACTATTGTGGTAGATCACTGATGAATTAACTCTACTTAACATTCTATTTTATTTAGCAAGTTTTCACCAAAGCAGGTCTCTGTGACGTTTATAAAATTCAAAGTGCTTAAACCCCTGACTTAACTGCCTCTGGATTTAAATTCAAAGACGATCCTGCACATGAAAGTACTTTTGAAATGGAAAAAAAAAAAACGAAACCCACTATACAAACTATGTGAATTCAGCTTTCTTATCAATTGAAGAATATACTACTGAAGAATGTTATGTTCAAAGGATATGATTAAAGCTATAGCCAACTCTTTTTTTTCACTTTAATTCTATAACCCTAAGTAATTTATTAGGGTTTTCTGCCACATCATCAGCTGCTTTTTGTGCTTTGGAAATGAAAATAAATTTTCATATTAAATCTAAGAAGAATATAATTGGACATAACTCTGCTGTAAACACTCACCCACTATACTCACCTAAATGTCAATGAATACCCATAATTCAAAAATCTGGATTATCCTCCTTCCCTGCTCCACCCCACTGCACGATTAGTATAAATGATCAGAGCTTGTACTGTGAACCACAAATTATTAAATAGCTAGATATAATATAAATATATACTATTTCTTGTCCTAGCTCTTTTTTAATTGAAGTACAGTTGACACACAATATTATGTTAGTTTCAAGTGTACAACATAGTGATTTGACAATCAAAATACATGAAATGATTACCACGATAAGTCTAGTAACCATCTGTCACCATACAAAATTATTACAGTGTGACTGATTGTATTTTTTGTGCTGCCAATTACATTCCTGTGACTTATCTATTTTATAACTGGAAGTCTGTACCTCTTTTTTTTTTTTTTTTTCCCAATATGCGGGCCTCTCACTGTTGTGGCCTCTCCCGCCACGGAGCACAGGCTCCAGACGCTCAGGCTCAGTGGCCACAGCTCACGGGCCTAGCCGTTCTGCAGCATGTGGGATCCTCCCGGACCGGGGCATGAACCCGTGTACCCTGCATCGGCAGGCAGACTCTCAACCACTGTGCCACCAGGGAAGCCCGGAAGTCTGTACCTCTTAAGCCCCTTCATTATCCATTTTATAACTGGAAGTCTGTACCTCTTTAAGCCCCTTCACCTATTTCACCCAACCCCGCCAGTCCCCTCCCCTCTGGCAACCACCAGTTTGAGTTCTAAATAGGTAGATATTTTGTAGTTCAGAAGGCTTCAGTTATGACCTTCTTCAATTATGGCCTATGTTGTAGAAATTTTTATTTCTTTTTTTTTTTTTTTGCGGTATGCGGGCCTCTCACCGCTGTGGCCTCTCGCATTGCGGAGCACAGGCTCTGGATGCACAGGCTCAGTGGCCATGGCTCACTGGCCCAGCCGCTCTGCGGCATGTGGGATCTTCCCGGACCGGGGCACGAACCTGTGTCCCCTGCATCGGCAGGCGGACTCTCAACCACTGCGCCACCAGGGAAGCCCTAGAAAATTTTATTTCTATAAGAATATAAATTATATTTCTGTAAGACATCATAGGAACACATAGAATTTTTCTTGGAAGCAGAGTCTGTGTTTGTTAAGGAGAAATTTAGGTTGATATAAATCATTCAATTATCCATAGAGACACATAGAAGCTGGGAGATAGATATTGAAAAACTAAGAAACTCTTCTAATTTATTTGGAATTAAAATCTTTATCTTTTATGTCTATAATCTTTTCTACTTGTTCACCATGCCAGTTAACTTTTTAAGACTAATATGAAAATTTGTTTTCCTCTAATTAACAAAAATCAACTATGAAATGTATGACCTGGGGCCTCCCTGGTGGCGCAGTGGTTGAGAGTCCGCCTGCCGATGCAGGGGATACGGGTTCGTGCCCCGGTCTGGGAGGATCCCATATGCCGCGGAGCGGCTGGGCCCGTGAGCCATGGCCGCTGAGCCTGTGCGTCCGGAGCCTGTGCTCCGCAACGGGAGAGGCCACAACAGTGAGAGGCCCGCGTACAGCAAAAAAAAAAAAAAAAAAAAAAAAAAAAGTATGACCTGGGTAAGTCATTTAACTTCTCAGATGTTTAGTTTCCTCATTTATAAAACAAAGGGACTAGAAGTGTTTAAAGGCAGTATGTTATATTGAAAGGTTATTCTGACCTGGGTTTAAGTGAATATTAAACTTTGTATACTACCATAATTTAGAACATCATTATCTTCACAACATCAATTTTAGAAAACCCATGCAGGGACTTCCCTGGCAGTCCAGTGGCTAAGACTCCACGCTTCCAACGCAGGGGGTGTGGGTTCGATCCCTGGTCAGGGAACTAAGATCCCACATGCCTTGCGGCCAAAAAAATAAATAAAAAGTCCATGCTTTGGGCCTCCCTGGTGGCGCAGTGGTTGAGAGTCCGCCTGCCGATGCAGGGGATACGGGTTCGTGCCCCGGTCCGGGAGGATCCCATATGCCGCGGAGCGGCTGGGCCCGTGAGCCATGGCCGCTGAGCCTGCGCATCCGGAGCCTGTGCTCCGCAACGGGAGAGGCCACAACAGTGAGAGGCCCGCATACCGCAAAAAAAAAAAAAAAAAAGTCCATGCTTTGCCGATTAAATGAGGTAACTTGGGCAAAGCAAATACAACTTAACTGGCACAGAGTCAGTACTTAGTTTGTGTTCCCATTCCATCTTCTTTGAGCCCCCTCCTGCTCCAAAATTCTATGATCCCAAGAGGATGGAATGAGGTGAACTGGACATGGGTTTTAAAATATGCCTGGCATACTTAAAAAACAAAACCCCAAACAAACAAACCAAAACCACTACTGTGGTGGATCACTGGTGAGTTAACTCTAGTTAAAATGCTATCTTACTTAGCAAGTTTTCACCAAAGTAGGTCTCTGTAAACACTTATAAAATTCAAAGCATTCTTAGGAAATGAACTGAACAATAAGCAGTAGCATATAAAAGAGATCAATTAAGTTTCTAGTATTAAAAATTCATGTCTTATTAGATCGGTTTCTAGTAACGTAGAGATTCCTCATAGCCATATATGAACTCTGCAGAAAGACTATGAATATATTGGAATGTATTCAGGGTTTTCTATCTGATCAATGCATCATAAGTGCAAATTACTTAAATTCCAAAGAGCAAATTCTAGGCAATCATTTGCCAAAATCCTGTATTCTTAACAGTGATAAAATACTGCTTAAGGGAAACAGTATAGCACCAAGAAGCTGAGGGCACACTGTAGACAGCTTATAAAAAGGTGAAGGTTACCTGATCAAAGCAATATCATCAATCAGTCCACCTTTCCCATTATACACACTGGTGGCTTTTATGCCGAGTTTATTGCTGGCCACAGAAAGCAAATCAGATAAAGTTCCATATACAGCGACCACCTGTAAACACACCAGATTAATTTGAACAACTTACATAATCAATTTCGTCACTCACAAATTAAAAACCACCACACTATAAACAGGTCTAAAAAATCAGATTATCACATAAAAAGAGATTTTGAGAGGTTCTTAAATGTTTCTCTTTTTCTTTTATGACTGAAATATTTACTTAGTGCCTAACACTGATGAAATCCAAGACTAGAGAAATCATCTCTAAAAACAAACTACAATCTTACAGTATGTTAAATAGTGCTCCAGTTCTGATACAAAAGAGACCTGCACTTGAATTTAGATTCTGGCATTTTCTAGCTGTCAGCTCAAGACAAATTATTTAACCTCTTTATGATTCTGTGGCTTTAACTGGAAATGAGGAAAACAGTTACACCTGTACCAGAAGGTTGTCACAAGGATGAAATGAGTTAATGCACGATAAGAGCTTCGCAAAGTGCCTGAGACCTATTAAGTCTTTAAGATGTTGCTTTTACATTATTCCTTTCTTAAAGGAATGGTTTATTTTTCTAAACAGGAAAAATCTACTGTTTATTATAACATTTACCATGTCAACTACCATATGAGCAGTTAACGACTTCCCACCTCATGTAACTTCAATAACTATTTATATACTGTATAAAAGCCAGATTCTGGCTAACATTCTAAGTACAGCGTAGACCTGGGTTACAATGAATTGCTCCGTCCTGCTTTAAATCAGGCACAGTCTGACACTTGTGCAACATACATGCAGTTGCTTAGATAGGGGTAGAGACTCTGTACATGTAGTGAATTTTTTGCTCCAGCCATAACTGTAACTGTGTATAGTTGTATCATTATCAGTCAGATCTCTGAAAATTATGAATAAAAAAGCAGGTGAGGAGCTGAACCTGAAGCATGAGCAGCCAGCTGACTTCCCACAGGATACTGGATAAAGGTGCCATATGAAATGGAACCGGGGCTAGTCCTTTGTTCACTGGTCACTGGAGTACAGCAGACAGAGAATTTTTCGTTAAGTAAATGAAGTGAACAGTCAAGTGTGGAGCGAGTTGTTTGCCAATAGGAGTGTGTAGTGTTTCAACAGCACAGTACAGAGATTCCAACTCTTTTCTCTTGGATCATGACCTGTGAGAAGTGTTGCAAGCTGGGGCATTTTGGGGAAGAGGCGTAGGCAAGCAGAGTTTAAAGGGAACTACGTGGATTATTAAAGATAATGCACAACCCAAGTGCTCATAAACGTGTGAATGGATAAACAAAATGTGGCATATCCATACAATGCAATATCATTCAGCTCTAAAAAGGAATACAATTCTGATACATGCTACAACATGCATGAATCTTGAAAACATTATGCTAAGTGAAATTAGCCAGACATAAAAAAGGACAAATATCATGTGATTCCACTTGTATGAGGTACTTAGAACAGGCAAATTCATAGAGATAGAAAGTAGAAGAAAGGTTACCGGGGCAGAAGGTGTAATGGAGAATTACTGCCTAATGGGTACAGAGTTCCTGTTTGGGATGATGAAAAAGTTTTGGAAATGAAAAGTGGTGAGGTTACACACGTGAATGTACTTAATGCCAACGAAATGTACACTTAAAATGGCTAAAAGGGTAACTTTTATGTTGTGTATATTTTACCATATGATAAAAAAGATAACAGCACAAAGCACCGGCAGAGTGTCTTACACCCAGCAGACACTGCCATAAATGATTGAAGCTTGAAGAACATGTGTCCCCTATCGTTTTCACCTTTGTAACAGAGCCTGGAATTCTAACCATTACTGCAGATACGAGTTCCAGAGGAGAAAGATTTAGAAAATTCTTAGTATGATAGCAACTATGACAAGAACGCTGCTGTTAGAAAGGAGGATCTTCTTACTCTCCCCTCCCGGTTCCCAGACTGTAAAAGGTGTTTTGCATTTGCTTTGGTCAGTCGCTTGGCTCTTTGCTTCTTGCATAGCGTCACATGCTTTTCTTTCGTCTGACATTACCCGCTCCTTGCCCTAACATTAACTTTCTCCACCCCATTTCTTTTCACTTCTCTCCCTCAAGCATCATAAAATGGTTGGAAATTCAATGTATCTCTCTATATTATGCTCCTGAATTTAAATATTAGAGCATACCACTTTATCTAACTTATTTTTCAAAAATACATCAAATTAAATTGTTTTCTACTTCCATTCGATTGACTTGATTTTTCCTGTGGGTCAGTTGTTTCCTAATGAAAATACAGGCCACCTGCCATGTTCGAAAGCCGCGCTGTCCAATTTGGAAGCTACTAGCTACAAGAGGCTATTTAAGTTTTAATGTATTGCTGTTAATTAAAATAAAAGTCAGTTCATCAGTTACAACAGTCATATATGAACTGCTCAACAGCCAGAATGGCTAGTAGTTACCATATTGCACAGCACAGATATGGAGTATTTCCTTCCTCACAGAGCATTCAATTGGACACTGCTGCTTCAAAGAGCGGAATAAAGTCAGGAACAAGGAAACAACTATTTTAATTCTGTTAGGCTTGACCATGTCATAGCAACTCACAGTAACCAAGTAGTAGAGTCCAACTCAAACCCTGTTGTTTTGTATGGAAGGTTGAGTAGTTACCATCTTTCTTTTCTCCCCATTGAAGTCAAATTTGATTATAAGATTAAAAACAAAAACAAAGCCACACATCACACAGTTTGGCAATTTCAGGGCAATCAAAGTACAACAGGTGTTTCCTTGTAGGCTGCCATACTAAGGCGCACATTCTAGATACAAATTGAGTTCACCTTTATTTTATTATCACTTCAATAAGCCCTCACATAGTATTGAACCCAATTTATCACTACCCCAAATATTTTCTAACCTGACTTCCTATCTAGACTGTAAAGGTTTAATCATAAATTTTTAATTTGTACAAAGTGGTTATTCATTCGGTGAATTTAGGTAACCAATAATCCCTTGTAATGCTGACGAGCAGCACTGAAGTACATCCCTGTACTACCCAAACCTCTAACATCCAGAAAAGAACTGCAGCTATTTTAAAAAGAAGGATCCTCGGGCCTCCCTGGTGGCGCAGTGGTTGAGAGTCCGCCTGCCGATGCAGGGGATACGGGTTCGTGCCCCGGTCTGGGAGGATCCCACGTGCCGCGGAGCGGCTGGGCCCGTGAGCCATGGCCGCTGGGCCTGCGCGTCCGGAGCCTGTGCTCCGCAACGGGAGAGGCCACAACAGTGAGAGGCCCGCATACCGCAAAAAGAAAAAAAAAAAAAAAAAAGAAGGATCCTCTTAAGTGTCACAGTGTCTGGTTTAGAGTAGGTCTCGGATAAATGTCTCTTGAATGTCAGATGAAATTTTCATTGCTTTCAGAGTGTAAAACGAGGACATGCCTTTTCTGTGTGTGAGTCAGTTATATTTGTCTTTTCCACTGACATTAAGTTAAAAAACAAAGTACACAGTAGAAATGCAGTTCTCAAGTGAGGCTCATATAGTTCATATGAGTACGGTAAGTGGCTCTCTGGATAGAATTAAGGTTCACTTATGAGTGTTTGTTTTGTCCTCCAGATTTGTTACAATGAACTTCTATTATTCATGCACTAAAGGAAAAAAGTTTTAACTTAGGGTTTCCATAGCTCTAGATACTAGATTTACAAATAAGAATTATTTTAGCAGTTGACAAGTAATCTGGTAATGGACAATTTTCTTTAAATGAAATAACCAAAGGGCCATCAATTCGAGAAAACAGCGCTGAAATTACTGCAAAGAATCTTATAGCACTGAAAATCTGAATTACCTTAAGGTGGGCCAACATACTTGTTTTTCATTCGAAAGGCATTTTTAGCATGTTTTCAACAAGATCACTTTAGCTGACTCTCTTGAGCATACTAACAAATAACTCACAAATAAGACTGCAGACCTAATATTTTAAATCTCTTTGATATAAACCAATGAGAATATCAGATTTTAAAATGTGATATACCTGTAAAAGATTTTAAGTTTGTGAGAAAGTCTCAAACAGACTGGCACGTGTACCCTTCATTATATATCAACTCTGCTGGGAAAAAGCAACATTGGAAATCTTGTATATCATGGATGTGAGCTCTAACCATTATTTACTAAGCTTACTTTAGTCCTCAGAGAGGCCAGGCATTTACGAAATGATCACACTTACAATGGCTATTTGCTTCACGTGTGTTCTACTTTCTAGTGTGGACTTGAAGTTTCCATGCCACTGTGATTATCCATTTTAATAACCTAAGCACTATACTTAGAATGGAAGCATTCTATGGAATAAACTGAGAAGCATGTCTATTAAAGTTTATGGCCAAAAAATAAATAAATAAAGTTTATGGCCACTATGTTATACTACTATTTAACTTAATTCTTTCTAAATTTCAGATCCCACGACAAATGAAAGCTATCTGCCAATTGGGAAAGTAAATGGTACACTATGCCTACCAGGACATATCAGTTTAATGAAGTTTTAATCTGTCTTTAAACACTGTTTTCAAATTGTAATCTATGTTATTCAAATTTAAAAAGTAAAACCTGCACATGTATTTAAAACATTTTTTAATATGCCCACCATAACTATTACATAATAAACAATCAATCAATAATCATTGAATTTATGCAGGCCAATTTACCCAACCGACCCACCAATCAAAATAACTAAATGTAGAATCAATTTACTCTGCCTACACTTTTAGTTTAATACATTTAAAAAATTAACATTATTTTATTCCTAAAAAAGATGACTATATCAAGAAGACAAATATTAAAATATTTAAAAATTTTAAAGTCTGACAACAGCAAATGTTGAAGAGGTTATGGATCAATGAGAGGGTTTATACAAGGCTGGTGGGATATAAATTACCACAATGACTTTCAAAAACAATTTGCCATTATTTTAAAAAGTTAAACATTCACATACCTTAATACCCAAATAATTACAACTTCCATATATATCCTAGAGCAGTGGTTCTCAAAAGTGGGGTCTCTAGACCAGCACCATTAGGATCACCTGGAAGTAGATTAGAAATTCAGACTCCTAGCCTCACCCCAGACCTAGTGAATCTAAAGCTCTGGGGAATGAGGCCCAGCAATAGTTGCTCAATTCCTCCAGGTGATTCCAATGCATGCTAAAGTTTGCCCTAGAAAGATGCCTGCACTTGTGTGCACCAGGATATACAGTAATACTCATGGCAGTACTGTCAATTTCATGGCAAAATATAAAGAAAATAAACAACCCAACTGTCCACTGACAGAGGAGAATGGATAAATTGTGATTGTATTTGTATATACTTTGTATAATTATTATAAAGCAGTGAAAATGACTAAACTATCAGTATGTGGGACAATATAGATGAAATCTTAGAAATATTATACTGAATGAAAAACTCACGTCCAAAAAGACTATGTACAATGTGATACCAATGTAGGATATGATATATTCCAAAGCTGACAAAACATATAGTTTACTTATACATACATACGTGGCGAAACTATTTACTGAAAAAGAATTCATGAAATTGGCTGCCTTCATGGGATATCGGAAAGTAGACAAGCACATTAAGTTTTGATAATATGCTATTTCTTAAGCTGTGTGGTAAGTTTACTGATATTCATTATATTATTTTCCTTTTAATTTGTATGCATATTAATATTCTTTATTGTATTCTTTTATATGTATCAAATACATTTTAAAAACGTTTAAACTTGAAGAGCAAGTTTCTTATTAATGTTTAGATTTCAGTAGACAAAGCTTTACATAGATTTTCACCTTTCTTCAACTCAACACAATGAATTCAACTCTGGAAACTCTGTTAATACCAACAACACATTTCTGACCTAATATCAAAGCCAGAAAAAAACAGGTCCGGGACCAAGACTGTGAACATCAGTACAGAATTAAAATCTATTTCATATCCCACTATATCTGCAGTGCCTGGCATGGTTCCTCCTCCAAGACGGAACTCAGTCTAAGTCTTGACTGAATGAATGAATAAGGTATACAAAAGGCCTCCAACTGGCACAGCGCATTACTGAATATTCTCAATTTAAAAAAAAAGCAACTTCGCCCAAGATGCACAGAAACTTTGAATTTACATCGGGTTGCTCAAAAGCCACTCACTACATTCAGAGATCTAAGTTCTCATTTCATATTCCTCGATGCCAACTATTACACAGAATATTAAAAGGAGAACAACGGGAATTCTGAGGCATAGGGAGAGAGGATGAAAAGGTTCAAACCCGACTCTTCTGGAGCAACTTAAACTAAAATGTAAAGATCCCGTTTTTTTTAGAAATATGGCCTTCAAATGTTTTTCACTACGTACCCCTGAAGCAAAACGTTTTTGGGCATGGCCTCAAACATTTGTATACTTATTTACTTATTTATAAAGTATATACCACTGTCAGGAAGAATATAATTTCCCAAATGATGAGGACTTTTACTGACTTAAGACGATGAGTCAACCAGTAAAAACCCCGTAAATATTTATCATTAAATTTAATGAACTCCTGCCAAATTCAAGGTTGACTTTATACATTATAGTTCATTTTTCTTTATACAGAAAAAGAAAAAAAAAAACTCTGAAACTGTCTTTGTGTGCTGGAAAGTATTTTGAAATGTCTTGCTAATTGGGATGACCTCATCCTATTACTGGCTAATATCTCAAAGAATGATATACACTTGGGGAGCAGTTTACTGTTAATAGCAGTTATTAAATAGGACTTCAAATAGCGGGATCTTCCCTGACCAGGGCTCGAACCCGTGTCCCCTGCATTGGCAGGAGGATTCTTAACCCCTTTGCGCCACCACGTCAGTCCCTGTTTTTTTGTTTTTTTTTTTTAATCTGAGAGTTTATATTAGAAATGGCAGCACTGCCATTTCTCATGGCTTACTTGTGCTTGCCTAGTTAGTACTGTCTTCCATCTGCATCTTGTTTGAAGGAATCTTGTCAAGCCACTTGGCATTTTGGTGAGGGTTAATTTAGTGAAAACGGTATAATACACATCTTAACCTGGCACATGTAAGCTTCACCATATCACAATATGCCAAAGGGAACCAAGCGGTGAAGAAGCGACTGTCAGCTTTACCCCATGTGAACGTCCGGCCTCCTCTCAGAAGACCTGAGACCAGCTGACATTCTCAGTCATTAAAAGCACCTGTGTCTTTCCTGATTGGACAAACCAAGTCTTAATATAATTTTCTATCTTTAAGTAAAAGATATAAATAAAAGGTGTACTATTTCTTCTTAAACTCTACTGGATCCTCTTGCACGCCCCCTGTGGTGGACCCTCTCACTCTGGAAAGCACTGTTGTAGAGAAGGCACAGCACCCTCTTCAAAACATTTAGTAGTCACACTTATGTTGACTCAGTGTACGGAAAAGTCAAAAGTCTATGATGTAGTCCCCTGCGGTGACTCTGTGTCTTCCTAACCCCAGGCTTCACGGCCCAGGCTGGCAACCACTGAACAAGCTTTAAAGGAGGGAAACTTATTTGAAAAAGACAGGCATTACTCTTATGGCCAGGGAACAAAAACAGAGGCTAGGTAAACAAGGAGATGATGAAAGTGACACAGACATTCCAACCTGGGGATAGGAAACCAAACTCTATCTCCTGTAGTGCTTTGTTTCAGCTCCAGGAAAAATCATGTCAAGATAATGCCAACCCTGACAAAATACAGTCACTTTATTTATACAGAAAATGCAGGCTGTTATGTATTATTCTGCTCTCTTTGGTCAAATAAGAGTAATTATTATATTATTTTTTTTAATCAGCTTAAAGGAGAGGAGAGGAAACACTGACAAGTTTGGCACAGAATGTTTTCCAGTTAAGTAGCAAGGATTATGGCATGACTTATTTTTAATATTGAATCATACTCGTATTCTCTAGTTTGGGTTTTTATAATCTTTGTAACATAAACACATTTAACTATTTGAGATGAGTTTTTTCCAATTCTCTAAGATTCTCTAGCAAAATATTTTTAAAGTAAATAAAATCAAATCCAAAAACCTAGTCAAAAGTAAGTAGCTTTCGGGCCTCCCTGGTGGCGCAGTGGTTGAGAGTCCGCCTGCCGATGCAGGGGATACGGGTTCGTGCCCCGGTCTGGGAGGATCCCATATGCCGCGGAGCGGCTGGGCCCGTGAGCCATGGCCGCTGGGCCTGCGCGTCCGGAGCCTGTGCTCCGCAACGGGGGAGGCCACAGCGGTGAGAGGCCCGCATACCGCAAAAAAAAAAAAAAAAAAAAAGTAAGTAGCTTTCAGAAAAAAGCCACCTTATTAAAAATATGGCAAGACTAAGCCAGCCAACTTTTGACAAGAACAAAATTCAGTAGTTTCAGAAGAAACAGTTAAATGTTTATGGCTGGGTCTAAACATCTTGTCTTCCATGGAATAACATAGCAGAGATGTTAAATAAAAGGGTCAGTGAGAGATCTGTTTTTGAGAACGTACTGCAATTGTAACTTTGGATCTACTAAATCTTTCTTCCCGTAACAACGTATGTTTTAGATTATGAGTAGTAATCAACAGACAAAACAGGTACAGAAAAAGTTAGTAAGGGTCAGAAATAATGTGAATCTTGGGAAGCCTATTTTGAGGCAGCATTTGTGAAAATTCAAGAACTTGAATTTATGCCAGTTCTGTTTTTATATGAGTATTAAATCTCTAAAACCAGAAAAACGCAACATGCTAGTCAACACACTACAGTGCAGTTCAAATTTTTACAGCACGTTTACTCAAAACTGCAGAGTAGCTGGAAAGCCATTTTTTTAAACCGTGGCACAATTACGCTATTTAAAAATGTACAATGTTTCCGAAAGATGCAGGAAACAAACCAGTCCGGCAAATGAAACAGGGAGCCCAATCTATCTTCATCTCAGACTCACAAGGCTTAATTATTTCTAAATGTCATTTAGCCACACCATAAACGTCTGCCTTGAACAGTCAAATTTTCCAAAGAAGCCGAACTTTCATGGGTGGGGCAAGAGGCTGAGAAGGAACAGGATTCATGTTGGCTTACTCCAGCGTTGGAAAAATATTTAGCACCACACACTCAACAAAGGCCTAACACAGCAAAGAGCAATGTTCAATCAACCCATTTTGGTCTATTGTCCTAGTCCTCTAAAGAACTAAAATACGGCGAAAGACTAAAGCGAGTACAAAAGTTTGACGGCGGCGGGGCTTGGGGCTCCTAAAGTGGGGGAGGGAGGGGGACCATCAAGAAAATGTCACTCATTTTCCATCCGTCTATTGGCCCTAGGATGGGAGAGTGTTTTACTCATCCACGGAGAGAAAGAGTTGAAATTCTTTTCACCTGATCAACCTTACACGCCTTACTCGTTACAGCCACTTTCTGGAGCAGACCATTACTCAGCACGAAGGTGGGAACCGGCGCCTTCTGTAGCCAGGGGTGGGGGGCAGCGGGGTCTTGGGGAAAGTGGGAAGAGGAACAGAAGCATCAGGTGACAGCGGCCCTCCCCACGCCCTCCGAGTCCTCTGTTCTCCAGGACCCACACCTGGACTTGGGAACGACTGAGCA
The DNA here is from genome assembly GCF_964341445.2 of Mesoplodon mirus. Lineage (NCBI taxonomy): Eukaryota > Metazoa > Chordata > Mammalia > Artiodactyla > Ziphiidae > Mesoplodon > Mesoplodon mirus. Next base: position 220,274,680 of record NC_138976.1, read on the forward strand.
CAAGTTGACCTGCGCGCTGGTCCCCAAAGCAGCTGGGGAGTCCCAGAGCAGGCTCGGGCTAGGGATCCCAGGGGTGGGGAGGAGGCCGCGGGGACCCGACGTTCGCCTCCTCCTGGACGCCCCCCACCCCGGCGCACGCCCACCTCCCCGCTCCCAGCCCCTCTCCCCAACTTCAGCCCTCAGCCCTGTGCGCCCGCTCCGCACTCCGCTGCCCTCGCCCCCAGCAGCCGGGCCCACCTCGCCTCCTCCCGACCCCCTTACCTTTCCATTCTTGGGGCTGCCGTTAAGGAACAGGGTCACCCGCCTCATCGCGCTGCCCCCACTGGGTCCTGAGTGAGTCGCCACCCTCCCACCTGGCTCTCCTCCCACCTTTTTCTTTTCCCGCCCTTCCCCTCCCTCCACCCACTCGGACTCTCCTCCCTTCGCCACCTTCCTTCCCTTACAGGCACACGCACACGCACACACACAAGCACGCACTCTCCTACCCACACCCCAAGGTTGGCGGGTCCTCCTTCCCACCCCGCCCCTGGGCTCCTCAGTCAGCCTGGGGCCCTTCCCCCACCTCTCCCAGACTGACTCTAAGCTCCGCCAATCACCGGCAGTGCCGGCCAAAATTCAGCCAATCATCGCCCTGCACTGGGTGGGCTCTAACTAACCCAGCCCAGGTGGAAGGAGGGAAGAGAGGCTGCTGTCTAGCCGACGGGGAAGGGTTATCAGCCAATCAGAGCTGAACCTGGAGCCGAACGGCTGCTCAAAGCGTTACTGAGCAGGCGCGTAGCCAACACCAGGTAGGGCTCATCTGCATACGGAGGCGGGGCTTGAGTGAAGAGGCAGAGCGCTGGGAGTGATCCACAACCAGTCAGAGCCTCCCAACTTTAACCCCTCCCACGCGCTCAACCCACCGAGGAAACGGCTGCGGTCGGGACTGGCTGATTGGGTAAGAGCCAGCCCGTCGTTCTGTCAGGATTGGCTCAATGATTCTTTTCGAAGTTCGCAGCACCCAATCGAAAGGCCGGGTACGGAACCAAAGGGCTAACCAAAAGATTCCTCCGCGAGGCTCTCACGAAAAATAGTTCCCGCGGATGCAGGTCAGCAGTGGGTCTCTCTGGACAGTGTGTCAACTGCGGCTAGCGGTGGTGTTTCTCCGAGCCCACGAAGCCACTCCTGTTCCTGGGAAGGCGAGGTAGAGGTTTGGGAGGGTTCGGTGCGCGCGCGCACACGTGCGAGTGGCGTGGGCGTAGAGATTCGCAGAGTAACGCCGGGACGCCGAGGAGGCGGGGCCGGCGATTTGAATCGGGCGGCGGGCCGCGGCCGGGCGGAGGGGAGGGTGTAGGTAACGCCGGCTGTGGGGTCTGGGGGTCGGCGGCCCGGGACCAGGTAGCCCCCCGCGGCTGGCTTGGCGGCCGACAGTTACTTTCTCGAGCGAGCCCATCAGGACCAGAGAGCCGAGGTCTAGAAGGCACGACAGCCACGACACTCATCGGCGGAGTGTTCAAAATAAACCCGAGAGGGAGGTAAGGCAAGCGGCCTGGTTGGGATTTCCGAGACTGTAGTGCCGCAGAGCTGTTTCTTCGACGTGTTTCTCAGAAGTGTGTTCTACTGGGTCACCCGCGTGCTTTTTGAAACGCAGATTTCTGGGGCCTAGCCAGACCTCCTGAATTAGAATTTTTGGGAATCCGCAAAGCTGCTTCTCCAACAGGGTGCCTAGATGATTCTGATGTTCGCTAAGGTTGGAAAGCCTTGGCTTTATAGTACGGGATCTGCTTTGTTTCATCCCGAACAGCAGTTTCCTCCATTTCTATTTAATTTGAGCTTCAAAAGTAGTCTCTTGTCATCTGTTTTCGTGCCAGTATAGGTTGTATTAGAATTCAGTCTTGAAAGAGGATCTCGATCAAATCACATTAATTTTGGAGGTGGGGTTATTTTTCTTTTTTTTTCTTCTCTTTTTTAGATGGATGATAGTTCAAAAGACAGCAGGCCCCTTGAAACCAAGGAGTCTGCTATTAATAACGCTGGTATGTAGTGACCTGTTGTTTCTTTGTGAAATTTAAGGTTTAGGTGTTTATCTTGATAATGATGTTTAGACCCTACATGTTGTCTGTTTCAGAAAATACCTCTTTCATTTTGGGAAATGGGAAACTTGTAACTCCTCACAAGCCTGCAGCTGAAGTGACTCCTAATCGTTGCATGTCAGATGCTTTTCAGTCACCTTTGAACTTTTCCACAGTAACTGTGGAGCAATTGGGAATTACACCTGAAAGTTTTGTAAAGAACTCTTCAGGTAAGAGATGTTGTTCTTCTATTGCAGTGCCTTTAAAGGTTGAAAAATTAGACTCTATTTTGTTCACTTACCCTGTCTATCTTATTACTTTATCTAAATTGATTGACTCTCAGACTTGCTGGATCAGGGAGATCAGGGTCCCAGGGCACCCAGCATGATAGTGTTCCTAAGTCACAGCTACGCTCCAGGCCCAAACTGGAAAAGGACATGGGTGCAAGGCACTTTTTGACCCGACACATGGGATACAGGAGTGTGTATGTGAAAATAGTAATACATTTTATGGTCATGTATGGTAAAAATGAGAGAAAGTAGAAGGGCAATTAAGAAAATATGACATTGAAAGACTGGGGTATACCTCTTTCAAAATCTCAAACAGAAAAGTGACTCAGGCTAATCTCCTTTATGGAGTAGAAATGAAATTCACCAGTGAAGTCTGATTTAGCTGAAGAAACAAATAATGGGAATGGAATTAGAGAATAGAATTTAGAAATGGAGGGTAATGGGGCACTTGAAAGTCAGAGGGCACTAGACTAGTAATACCTGATGGAGACAAGACGGAAGTGGATGCCAACCTGTGTTCCCTTCTCAAGAACATCATTCTTAGACCTTTAAAAAGCTAGACTGGTTGGAATTCAGGGTAGTGTGCTGGAGGTAGACAGGTATCTAAGAGAAAGAAATTATTTTGAACAATAGAGGACATGAGAGTGTGTGCCTGGGGGGAGATCGTCCTTGGGGATCAGAAAAAGAGAAATTTTTAGTCCAAAGCAATCCATTACCAACTCTGTGCAGGAAATAAGAAACAAAAATGAGACCTGTTAATTCAAATGTATTCATGCATTTGCTCCACAACTTTTCGATAAACGCCTGCTATGTGCCAAGCACTGCTCCAGTGGCATGGAATAAATCAATAGACAAAACAAAGGTACCTACCCAATCTGATGATGTGTGCACAATTTTGCCTGTACTTTTCCACTTAGATCCCTGTACGACGCGTTCATCATATTCTCTCTCAGGCTGGTGGATCACGGGTATTCAGGGCATGATTGATTACTGATTGCCTTGTTTTGTTCCAACTTACAAGAGAGTTTTCATTATAGGAAAGTCATCATCCTACCTTAAAAAATCCAGACGACGCTCTACAGTTGGTGTTCGGGGCTCTCCTGAAACAAACCATCTAATTCGTTTCATTGCCCAGCAGCGGAATTTAAAGAATGCTTCTTTGACCAAGAATTCCCCTTGTCAGGTATGGTTTTCTTTTTTAAGCTCCGTCATGAATTCTTCTAGGAGTATGTTTTGCTCTGTTAGAAAGCTTGTGTACAGTGTTGGTACTCTCCAGTGCACCTCATCTGTTTTGGATCCGGAGAGAGAATATTTTCTCTGTGTCTTACAGAGATTGTGCGCTTAGTTTAAATGTTGATGTTGAGCATGGATCTCTTAAAGGTTATGAGATCCTGGATAGAAATGGTGTTCTGGAGGCGCTTTCTGTTTTATTTTGCACATTTTTGTCTAGTTCATGTCTGTTTTTCTCTAATGAGGTGAGGCAGTGTTTTCCGACCTTTTTCTTTTAATATTTTGTCTGTAAGTGTCTAATACTTTTGTGACTACTGTGTGTTGGCATGTAGGGGCAAGAGATGCCCGCACCCCCGCCAAAATGTATTTGGGATAACCTTGTGGAAAGGAGCGAAGTGTTTGTTGATGGGGAAGTATTTAGATATTTTTGCAGATTTTTATCAGAATAATACATGCTTCTAAAAAAGTCAAATAGTACAAGACTTGCTATGAAAGACAGTCCCAGGCTTGCCCTTCTTTGGCTCGTTTGGCTCTTCTGGTATGGGCCTTCCTACTTTAAAAGGTACTTTTATTGCCACTTCTTTATTTTTCATTTTAGACCCTGTGTATACATGAGGCTGTTTAGTGCAGTGCAGGGCTTCTCAGAAGTTATCTGCAGATTCCTGGGAATCCCTGAGTCCCATCCAAGAGGTCCATGAGGTCAAACTATTTGTTGAAACAGCACTAAGGTGTTATTTGCCCTTTTTCACTGCGTTGATGTTTGCTCTCATGGTGTAAGAGCACTGGTGGTTAAAACTGATGGCATCAAGCAATCATTTTACCTTCAACCCTGTTCATCGTTTACAGAAAACAATAATAAGGCCAGTTTCCCTTAACATCCTTGATGAAGCAATAAAAATTATGCATTTTATTAATTTTTAACCCTGGAATATTATGTGTGATGAAATGGGAAGTAGACACCAGGCATTTCCAAAGTATATACCGAAGTGTGGTGGATGTTTCCAGAAAAGTCATGGTTATGATTGTTTGAGCTGTGAGTTGAACTCGCCACTTTTTCATGGAACATCGTGTTTATTTGAAAGAATGACTGACAGACATGGTTAGTCAGACTTGGGAATGTGGCCGGCGTTTTTTCAGAAATGAACAGTGAACCTGCCACTTCAAGGAAAGCCAGATATTTCTTACCAATGAAAAAAATTCGAGTTTTTGAGAGAAAATTAGGATTGTGGAAAACTTGTATTCACGACTGTGATCTTGCTTGACAGCTTCCCAATGGCTGCACTTTTCTGATGGATCAGTGGGGATATTAATGTGACGTTTGGATATTGCACAGTAAAATATGTTAACATTTGGAAGATACACATAACTGAGTGAACCAGTATTTTCTATGTGACCAGTGCCTGCAAATTATACCCTCAAGTTGCAGGATAGGCCCATGGATTTTAACATAACAGAATATGAAAAGTTCATTGATAAGATTTCATATTTGACATTGCAACTAACGTTTAAGAAATCTTCATTGAATTTTGTGTTGCATTAAAGGATATCCACAATTCTGGAAAAGCTGTTGAAATGTTCTTCATAGATATAACGAACGTGAGCTAAGAGGCTTTGGTGTGCTCAATAATTTTTTAGGGTGTAAAAACTTATTGAGAACTGTGTTAGAGTACATGGGAACATGGCCTGTGGAGTTGTATTGTTGGCGTTTGAGTCTAGGCTTTATTATTAGTTAATTGTGACTTTTGACAAATTCCTTGAATTTTCTGTTCCAGTTTCCTCATGTATAAAACAGGGGTGATAATAGTAGCAAGGGTTTTATGAGGTTGAATAAATTAATAGATATGAAGTACTTACAACTGTGCCTGGAACATGGTATGTTTTATGCTATCGTTATTTCTGTGAAAAATGAGGATTTTGCTCTCACATCTCCTAGCCATAGCTGTCCTGACACTTTCCCCTTCCTGCCTTCCTACCAGTACAACCAGTTACAATTTGTGTTTAAATTAGGGTTTAGTATGTATTATCTAACCCTATAGATATTTTTCATGAATTGCCATATGGTGTGTTAGGGCCATATTTCCTTTGTTGCGTGACTTTTGTTATTCCTGTGATTAATAAGTACCTTTTTTTTTTTTTTTTGGTTTAGTCTTTTAATTTATCATGATGGACTATCATTCACTGTGCATTGTTGAGGACATTATAGTTTTGTTTTTTGTTTGTTTGTTTGTTTTTTGTGGTACGCGGGCCTCACTGTTGTGGCCTCTCCCGCTGCGGAGCACAGGTTCCGGACGCGCAGGCTCAGCGGCCGTGGCTCACGGGCCCAGCCACTCCGCGGCATGTGGGATCTTCCCAGACCGGGGCACGAACCCGTGTCCCCTGCATCGGCAGGCGGACTTTCAACCACCGCACCACCAGGGAAGCCCGAGGACATTATAGTTTTGTTGAAGTTTTCTTCCTTGTTTCATGGGGTCTCATTTTGCTACCTAATTATTTTAGGTTCTGGCTCATGCTCAAATCTTTCTTCAGATGCCTAGTGATCCTTGACTCTGTTCACATTTGAAGGTGTGACACTTTAAAAACTGACTGGGAGCTAACTGTGTGTGGTCTGGCTCTGTTGGCTGGTGGATTTCCATGTAGGACAACAGGGATACTTTTTCAGTGAAGGAACTCCCAAATATTAGAATCCTGTGGGTACTTTCTCTTTGGCAGATCTGTTTTCTTTGAGGGAATTCCTGGGGTTGTAAACCTGAGCCCTAGAACCGTGGAAGGCAAATGTGGAAAGAGGCTGGAAGTCATTGAGAAGACTTAGACAAACTGTTTTCAGTACAGGGCCTCCTATCCTTAGCTGTTTCGATCTCATAGAGTCCTAAACCTCTGTGTTCCCTCCAAAACATAAAGGTTCTTTTCTATTTGTGGAGATACCTGTGGGTTCAAGTGCTACTGATACAGCTTCAACATTGCCCTGGACCCTTGTTTCAGACATATTGAATATCTGATGCTTTAGATAACCTGAGCCTTTCTGGGGGTCTCTAGCAAGTCTGCTTGTTTCCTGTTATCAGACCACCCTAAGGAGCCCCTGTCCATTTCAGCTTTCTCTGGACTAAGTCAGTTTTTGTTTGGTGACATTCCATATCTGCTGTTGATTTTTCTCTTTTTTTTTCTTAAGGATATACATACACATATGTACATAAACACATCCCCACACATATCATATGACTGTACTTATTAAAAGAATTGCTGGAATATATAGTTGTAGTATCTAGCTTTGAGATATTCAAGAATGAAAACAAGAGTAGTGGAGGAAAGGTGAGGGATGTATATTGCAAAATGATCACCACACATAGTTACAAATTCTTTTTTCCCCTGTGATGAGAACTTTTAAGATCTACTCTTTTAGCAACTTTCAAATATGCAATACAGTATTATTAATTATAGTCACCATGCTGTACATTATATCCATGACTTATTTATTTTATAACTGAGAGTTTATACCTCTTGACCCCCTTCACCTATTTTTTTACACACTCCCAACAACCAGCCACCAATCTGTTCTCTGTATTTATGAGTTCGGTTTGATTTTTTTGTTTTCTTTTGTGTGTTTGTCTTAGATTCCACAGATAAGTGAGATCATATGGTATTTGTCTTTCTCTGATTGACTGACTTAGCGTAAGGCCCTCGAAATCCATACATGTTGTTGCAAATGGCAAGGTTTCATTCTTATGGCCGAAGAATATTCCATTGTGTATATACCACAATTTCTTTATCCATTCATTCATCAAGCAACAATTAGGTTGTTTCCATATCTTGGCTGTTGTAAATAATACTGTGTTGAACATGGGCGTACATATATCTTTTTGAGTTACTGTTTTCCTTTGATTAAGTACCCAGAAGTAGAGTTTCTGGATCATATAGTACTTCTTAATTTTTTGAGGAACCTCCATACCGTTCTCCACAGTGGCTGCACCAATTTGCATTCTGACCAACAGTGCACAAGGGTTCCCTTTTCTCCACATCTTCACCAACACTTGTTCTCTCGTGTGTTTTCAATAATAACCATTCTGACAGGTATGAGGTGATATGTCATTGCGGTTTTGATTTGTATTTTCCAGCTGATTAGTAATGCTGAGCACCTTTTCGTGTACCTGTTGACCATCTGTATGTCTTTGGAAAAATGCGTATTCAGATCCTCTGCCCATTTTTTAATCAGGTTGGTTTTCTGCTGTTGAGTTGAAATGAATTCTTTTTATATTTTGGACATTAACCCCTTATGAGACATATGATTTGCAAATTTGCTCCCGTTTGGTAGGTTGCCTTTTCATTTTGTTGATGATTCTCTGTTGTGCAGAAGCTTTTTAGTTTGATACAGTCGCACTTGTTCGTTCTTGCTTTTGGTGTCAAATCCAAAAAATCATCATCAAGACTTATGTCAAGTTGCTTACCACCTGTTTTCATCTAGGAGTTTTACAGTTTCAGGTCTTATGTTCAAATCTTTAATCCATTTTGTGTATGGTGTAAGATAGTGGTCCAGTTTCATTCTTTCTTGTATCTGTTCAGTTTTCCCAACACCGTTTATAGAAGAGACTGTCCTTTTCTCACTGTATAGGCATACCCCCTTTTATTGTGCTTTGCATTTTTAAAAAATAAATTTATTTATTTATTTTTGGCCACATTGGGTCTTCGTTTCTGCGCGCGGGCTTTCTCTAGTTGGGGCAGGCGGGGGCCGCTCTTCGCTGCGGTGCGTGCGGGCCTCTCACTGCAGCGGCCTCTCTTGTCGTGGAGCACGGGCTCTAGGCTCAAGGGCTTCAGTAGTTGTGTTCCACAGGCTCTAGAGCGCAGGCTCAGCAGTTGTCGCACATGGGCTTAGTTGCTCCACAGCATGTGGGATCTTCCCAGACCAGGGCTCGAACCCGTGTCCCCTGCATTAGCAGGCGGATTCTTAACTACTGCGCCACCAGGAAAGACCCCCCTTTTTTTTTTTTTTAACAAATTGAAGGTTTGTGGCTACTCTAAGTCAAGCAAGTCTACTGGCACCATTTTTCCAACAGTATTTGCTCACTTTGTATCTCTGTGTCACATTTTGGTAATTCTTGCAATATTTCAAACTTTTTCATTATTACCTTTTATTATTATATTATATCATATCATTACTATTAGGGTGATCAGTGATATTTGATATTACTATTGTAATTATTTTAGGGCATCACGAACTGCACCCATATAAGATGGCGAACTTAATTGATAAATGCAGTGTGTGTGTGTGTGTGTGTGTGTGTGTGTTCAAACTGCTCCACCCACCTGCCGTTCCCCCATCTCTCTCTCTCTCTCTCCTTAGGCCTTCCTATTCCCTGAGAATAACACTATTGAAATTAGGCCTCTAACTGTTCAAGTGAAAGGAAGAGTTGCACATCTCTCACTTTAAATCAAAAGCAAGAAATGATTAAGCTTAGTGGGGAAGGCATGTCAAAAGCTAAGACAGGCTGAAAGCTAGGCCTCTTAACCAAACAGTTAGCCAAGTTGTGAATGCAAAGGAAAAGCTCTCGAATGAAATTAAAAGTTCTCCGCTAGTGAACACACGAATGATGAGAGAGCAGAACAGTCTTACTGCAGATGTGGAGAAAGTTTCAGTGGTCTGGATAGAAGATCAAACCAGCCACGACATTCACTTAAGCCAGGGCCTAATCAAGAGGAGGGCCCTAATTCTCTTCAGTTCTGTGAAACCTGAGAGAGATGAGGAAGCTGCAGAAGAAAAGTTTGAAGCTAGCAGAGGTTGGCTCATGAGGTTTAAGGAAAGAAGCCGTCTCCATAACATAAAAGCAAGGTGAAGCAGCACGTTATCCAGGCGAAAGATCTAGCTAAGAAAATTAATGAAAGCGGCTACACTAAACAACAGATTTTCAGTATAGATGAAACAGCTTTACATTGGAAGAAGATGCCATCTAGGGCTTCCATAACTAAAGAGTAGAAGTCAATGCCTGGCTTCAAAGCTTCAAGGACGGGCTGCCTCTCTTGTTAAGGGCTAATGCTGCTGGTGACTCGAAGTTGAATTCAAAGTTTATTTACCATTCTGAAAATCCTAGGGCCCTTAAGAGTTGTGCTAAATCTATTCTGCCTGTGCTCTAAAAATGGAACAACAAAGTCTGGATGACAGCATATCTGATTACAGTATGGTTTACTGAATATTTTAAGCCCTCTGTTGAGACCTACTGCTCAGTAAAAAGATTCCTTTCAAAATATTACTGCTCATTGACAGTGCACTTGGTCACCCAAGAGCTTTGATAGAGATGTACGATGTGATTCACGTTGTTTTCACGCGTGCTAACACAACATCTCTTCTGCAGCCCATGGATCAAGGAATAATTTTGATTTTCAAGTCTTACTATTTAAGATATACATTTTGTAAGCCTATAGCTGCCATATATGGTGGTTCCTCTGGATCTGGGCAGAGTAAATTGAAAACATTCTGGAAAGGATTCATTGTTCTACATGCCATTAAGGACATCCATGATTCATGGAAAGGGATCAGAGATCAAAATATCAACATTAATAAGAGTTTGGAAGAAGTTGATTCCAACCCTCATGGATGACTTTGTGGGGCCCAAGAATTTGAGGGGTTCAAGGAAGTAACTGCAGATGTGGTAGAAATAGAGAATTAGAAGTGGAGCCTGAAGATGTGACTGAATTGCTGCCATCTTATGATAAAACTTTAATGGATGAGGAGTTGCTTTTTATGAATGAGCAGAGAAAGTGGTTTCTTGAGATGAAATCTATTCCTGGTAAAGATGCTTTGAAGACTGTTGAAATGATGACAAAGGATTTAGAATATTACATAAACATAGTTGATAAATCAGCTGCAGGGTTTGAGAAGATTGGCTCTAATTCTGAAAGAATTTCTCCTGTGGGTAAAATGGTGTCAGACAGCATTGCATGCTACAGAGAAATCGTTTGTGAAAGAAAGTCAGTCTTTGTGGCAAACTTCATTGTTGTCTTATTTTAGGAAATTGCCACAGACACCCTAACTTTGAGCGGCCACCACCCTGATCAGTCTTTGAGGCAAGACCCTCCACCAGCAAAAAGATTGCTGCTCACTGAAGGCTCAGATGATGGTTAGCATTTTTTAGCAATAAGGTTTTTTAATTAAGGTATGTACGCTGTTAGACATAATGCTGTTGTGCACTTAATAGAATACAGTATGGTGTGAACATAACTTGTATATGCACTGGGAAACCGAAACATTTGTGACTTGCTTTACTGCAATATTCACTTTATTGTGGTGACCTGGAACCTAACCCACAGTATCTCCAAGTTATGCCTGTAGATTCTTGATTCCTTTGTTGTAAATTAATTGACCATCTATGGGTTGGCTTATTTCTGGGCTCCCTATCCTCTTCCATTGATCTATGCATCTTTTTCTGTTTTGATGACTGCAGTATTATAGTTTGAAATCAGGGTGCATGATGCCCCCGGCTGTGTTGTTCTTTCTCAGAATTGCTTTGGCTATTCAGGGCCTTCTGTGGTTCCATACAAGCTTTAGGATTGTTTGTTTCATTTCTGTGATAAATACTGTTGGAATTTAGACAGGGATTGCAGTGAATCTGTAGATTGCTTTGGGTAGTATGGACATTTTAACAATACTATTTCTTCCAGTCCATGAGCACAAAATATCTTTCCATTTATTTGTGTCTTTTTCAGTTCCTTTCATCAGTGTCTTACAGTTTTCAGGATGCACGTCTTTCAGTTCCTTGGTTAAATTTATTCCTAAGTGTTTTATTCTTTTTGATGAAGTTGTAAATGGGATTGTTCTCTTAATTTCTCCTTCTGATAATTCTTTATTTGGGTGTAGAAACACAACATTTTTGTCTGCTTGTTTTGTATTCTGCAATTTTACTGAATTTGTTTATTCTAGCAGTTTTTTGGGGTAGTCATTTTCTATATATAATATGTATCTGCAAATAGTGACAGTTTTACTTTTCCCTTTCCAGTTTGCATGCCTTTTCTTTTCTTTTTCTTTCTTTCTTTCTTTCTTTTTTTTTTTTTTTTGCCTAATTGCTACTTGTTGATCTTTAAGTGTTATGGCATTAGTTATTGACTTCCCGTTGTATTCAGTGGAAAGTTAGCCCTCTTTCTTCCTCATACCTTTTATCGTAAATGTATGTATGCACTTCCCATCCTCTATAACTTCCCAATAGATTGGTTACATCAATATTCAAATGTTTACATTATTACGACCATGTATGTTATTCTGACCTGTTTTTCCTTATGCATTTGTCTTACTCTGTCCCTTTAACTCTTCCTAGACCCCCATGGCATCCCATTCCTATGCCTGTCCATCACAGCAAAGCTCCTTGAACAGCCATCTGTCCTGTCTTGCTCCACTTCCTTCCTTCCCATTCTCTCTGCTGTAGCCACTCCAATCGGACTTTTGTTTCTGCCACTCCATTGAGAAGACTCTTGTCACCGTTGATCACAAATGGCCCGCATCTTGGCCAAGACAAAGATTAAGTCTAAGTTTGCATCCTACGCAACCTTGCCTCAGCTTTTGACTGAGTTTAGCTACTCCCTCCTTGAAGCGCTTTCTTTGCTTTGTTTCTGGGATACCACACTGACCTGATTTTCTTCCTGTGTCACTCATCCGTTCCTGTGTTTCATTTGCTTATTCCAGCCCTTCCAGTTTTCCCCTCACAAATGCTTGAGCTCCCCAGGGCTCTCCTCTGCCCCCTTTTCTTTGCTTTCCTTAGGTAAACTAATCCTTTCCCATGGCTTTGAACATCATCTGTAGGCTGATGACTGAAATGTCTAACATTGGCCCAGAGTTCTGTAGAGCTCCAGATTTAGATACCCAGTTGCCTATTCAACATCTCCCTTTAGGTGTTCCAGTAAGCATTTCGAGTGTTACATGGCCACAGCCAAACTCCAGGTTTCCATTCCCCACGAGATCCTCAGGTCCACTTCCTCATCTCAGTACACGCTGTCATCCAGTCGCTCAGGCCAACGACCTACCAGTCTTCCTCAGTTCCTTCCTTTTTTTTCCCTTTTCATCTCCCACATCCAACCCATTATTACCTTTTGGCTTCATTTCAAAAACCTACCTGTAATTCCTCATGTCCCCCAGCTCCACTGCTCCAACCCCAATGTGATTTCTACCTGAATCACCAAGTGCTTCTTCATAACTGATCTCCTTATTTCCCTCCTTCCCTGGTCCGTCCACCATCCCACAGAGCAGTCAAAGAGATACTTTTAAAGAATGAATCAGATCATTCACTCTGCCTCTTAAAACCTTCCCGTGGCTTCCTGTTACGCCTTGAATTAAACTCAAACCCCATCTTGAAGCCTTGAGAGCCCTCCCTGATCTGAGCCCCGCCTACCCCTATTCTCAGCTCCCTACCTCCTGCCATTTTCTGGGCACGCGGGCCTTCTTTCTCAGGGCCTTTGCTCTTGTTGCGCCTCGTTCTTGCCGAATGCCTCCCCCCCCCAGTATCTTCCCTCAACTACCACTTTCTTTTTCAGTTCCAGCTCAGATGTTACTCCTGACTCAAGTAAAGCAGCACAGTTATTACTGAATCTCACTCCTTCTTTACCTTCTCAGTGGCACCTCTTGTACCTGAGACTATATTAATATGTTTTCAGAGTTTCATTCTAGAATGTAATTTCCCCCTGTAGCCGGAGCCCCTTGAATAGTTTCTGGTACATGGAAAGAATGTTGACTGACCGATAGAATTCCTAAGACAAAAGCATCAAAAAAGCAGTACGTTTTTGAATGCTTCCTTTACTTTTTGTATGTGAACATTGTTCTCTTTCTCCGTCAGGAAACAGAGAAACAACAATTTTTAAAAATACATTTATTTATTTATTTATTTATGGCTGTGTTGGGTCTTCGTTTCTGTGCGAGGGCTTTCTCTAGTTGGGGCAAGTGGGGACCACTCTTCATCGCGGTGCGCGGGCCTCTCACTGTCGCGGCCTCTCTTGTTGCGGAGCACAGGCTCCAGACGTGCAGGCTCAGTAGCTGTGGCTCACGGGCCCAATTGCTCCGCGGCCTGTGGGATCCTCCCAGACCAGGGCTCGAACCCATGTCCCCTGCATTAGCAGGCAGATTCTCAACCACTGCGCCACCAGGGAAGCCCAGAAACAACAATTTTGACTGGGGAACCTTTAATTTGTTTAAAGCAGTATTTCAAAATGCTCCAAACTCCTAGCACATTAAACGTAACCCTCCCATGTTCAAATATAAGTACAAAAAATGTACATTCAACGTAAATTGTATGACTTTGGGATAAACCCTTTCTTTCTCTATATCTCAGTTAGGTTAAGAGTTGACCACCAGCTTTTTATAAATGTTATGTGCTGTTTATGTCATAAAGGTTTACATCATCAACCGTATTTGAATTTTAAATGTTGTGTTATTATGCAACAGAGTTTGCTTTATGAAGGTATTTAACTGGGAATAGAATCCAGTGTGTGAGCAGATTCACCATCAAACATGGCTTCAAGATTTTAACTGATTTTTCTCCATATGATATCTTAAAGGGAGGTAATTTTTTTTATTTTTTTATTTAATTTTTTTTTTTTGCGGTACGCGGGCCTCTCACTGTCATGGCCTCTCCCGTTGCGGAGCACAGGCTCCGGATGCGCAGGCTCAGCGGCCATGGCTCACGGGCCCAGCCGCTCCGCTGCATGTGGGATCTTCCCGGACCAGGGCACGAACCCTGTGTCCCCTGCATCGGCAGGCGGACTCTCAACCACTGCGCCACCAGGGAAGCCCGGGAGGTAATTTTTTTTACTTTACTTTCGCCTGTTAGCATAATTTTTTAAATTGGTATAAGCTCCACATCAGTGGAAATATGTTAGTCTAAATAATAAAGGGGGAGGGGGAAAGAACCTAGAGAACCTAACCAGTAATTTATTTTATAGGTCACAGAACTATTAAACTGTATATTGCTTACACTTGTCTGGCACTTCTATCCCTGCTAATACCAATTTAATTTGATGACTCTTTGGTTGAAATCCTGTTAGCAGAGTTTCCAGAGAGCTCCTGTGCTTAGACCATTTTAACTATTTGGCTTTGTAGTTTCAGTGAATGGCTAGCTTTTAGCTCTAAGGAAGTAAGCTCCCATGACATCAGGAAGATTTAGCTGGGTGGTGCCAGAGGGGAGAGGGTATATGTGGGTGGGTGCCTAAGCTACTTCAGAACGTCTGTATATTTTTCTGGCGCCTGGGGAGAGGGTGTGTCTGGATGGAAATGAATAGAGACTAGGTTGGATGGAACTAGTTATGCTGAGACCTACATGTGACAAAGGTGCCATGCAGATCATTTTCTAAGGATGTTTTTGGAAAACTTTGGTAAAATTTCCAAATAGACAAGTTCTTCCTATCCCTTCTTCCTTAGCCGTCTCCAGGATTTGATGCTTTCTTGTGACCTCCGTATAGTCTGTCTCTCTCTCTCTCTCTCTTTTTTTTTTTTTTTTTTGTTCTTATTGGGTAAACTCTTTGCCAACTGTACGGACATAAAATTCTTACTACTGATTTTAATTTTTATGTTGTATACAATTTTTAAAGGTTACACTCCATTTAGTTATTACAAAATATTGGCTATATTCCCTGTTTTGTTCAGTACATCCTTGTAACGTGTCTTACATCCAATAGTTTGTACCTCCCATTCCCCCACCCCTATATTGCCCCACCCCAGCCCCGTAACAGCTAGTTTGTTCTCTATATCTGTGAGTCTGTTTCTTTTGTGTTATATTCACTAGTTTATTGTGTTTTTCAGATTCCACATATAAGTGATGTTATACAGTATTTGTCTTTCTCTGTCTGACTTATTTCACTTAGCATAATGCCCTCCAAGTCCATCTGTGTTGCTGCAAATGGCAAAATGTCATTCTTTTTTATGGCTGAGTAGTATTCCATTGTATACATATACCACATCTTCTTTATCTGTTGATGGGCACTTAGGTTGCTTCCGTATCTTGGCAATTATAAATACTGCTATGAACATTGGTGGGTGCGTGTATCTTTTTGAATTAGTGTTTTTGTTTTTTTTAGGTGTATATCCAGGAGTGGAATTGCTGGGTCATATGGTAGTTCTATTTTTAGTTTTTTGAGAAACCTCCATACTGTTTTCCACAGTGACTGCACCAATTTACATTCCCATCAACAGTGTACGAGGGTTCCCTTTTCTCCACATCCTCGCCAATGTTTGTTATTTGTGGTCTTTTTTTTTTTTTTTTTTTTTTTTTTTTGGCCACGCCACAGGGCATGCAGGATCTTAGTTCCCAGATCAGGGATTGAACCCGCACCCCCTGTGTTGGAAGTCCAGGGTCTTAACCACTGGACCACCAGGGAAGTCCCTATTTGTGGTCTTTTTGGTGATAGCATCCTGACAGTTGTGAGGTGATATCTCATTGTGGTTCTGATTTGCGTTTCCCTGATGATTAGCGATGTTGAGCATCTTTTCACGTGCCTACTGGCCATCTGCATTTCTTCTTTGGAAAAATGTCTGTTCAGTTCTTCTGCCCATTTTTTAAGGGATTAATATCCAACATATGTAAACAACTCGTACAGCTCAACATCCATATAGTCTCTTTTTTTTTTTTTTTTTTTTTTCTCGGTACGCGGGCCTCTCACTGTTGTGGCCTCTCCCGTTGCGGAGCACAGGCTCAGCGGCCATGGCTCACAGGCCCAGCCACTCCGCAGTGTGTGGGATCTTCCCAGACCGGGGCACGAACCTGTGTCCCCTGCATCGGCAGGCAGACTCTCAACCACTGCACCACCAGGGAAGCCCCATATAGTCTCTTAAACTGGCCTCTCAAACATTTTGTGCGGAACCTCTTTCCCTTTCACATTTGATTCTCTGAGGCTATCTCAGGTTATGGACTCTCAGTTATAAAAGAGCGTCCTTAACCACCCCTCCCCTGCCCCCAGAAAGAATCCTTTTAAAGATTGTCAAGCCCTCAGATAATTGGGATGTGTTTTGCCTGGGTACCTTTTTTTTTTTTTTTTTTTCTTTTTGCGGTATGCGGGCCTCTCACTGCTGTGGCCTCTCCCGCCGCGGAGCACAGGCTCCGGACGCGCAGGCCCAGCGGCCATGGCTCACGGGCCCAGCCGCTCCGCGGCACATGGGATCCTCCCAGACCGGGGCACGAACCCGTATCCCCTGCATCGGCAGGCGGACCCTCAACCACTGCGCCACCAGGGAGGCCCTGCCTGGGTACCTTTTTAAAGTGCTTTCCATCTCCTCCAGACTTCTCCTGTCTGGTCCATGGGCTTGTCAGTATCAGTACTGGCCAGCCTATAGCTCCACGTTTATACTTCCCATGTAGCTATTGCTCTTTGCTCAGATTAAGGAGGAGAGAGGAGAAACGAAGATGATGGCCGTACACCGAATATTCAGACTAAGAGTGTGTGGTTCACGGCGGGAGAGGCTCTGCTCTATCAACGTATTACCTCTGCTCTTCGAAAAGCCTATCTTTGGTTTGATTTATAATGTCCTCTGTGCTTCTGTATTTTAACAGGGCAGCCCTGTTTTGTATCGAAATGTTCATTCTTTAAGAGAACAAATGTCTGCCTTCCAGTCAGCTTTTCACTCCATAAAGGAAAACGAGAAAATGACTGACTGCCCTGAATTGTCAGAGACGGAAGGAGAGTTCAAGACCACAGGCTCAAGTGAGTAGAAAGAAGGGCTTTAGTATTTATTCAGACCATGCTCAGTGTAAAGATTTAGTTCTACAGTCTTTTCTGAGTAGAGCTGTATTTTTCAATAGGGCCTACCATTTAAAATTTGGGACATTTCACGCAAAAATCTGGATTTCTGGTTTCTCTTGAAAAAATATGATATCAAGCATTCCTGAGCCTACGTCTTACGTATCCATGTGGCCACAATTAAGTGCTAAGTGTTATAATGTCAAAGCCAGTGGGCTCATTTCATCTTTAGAATAAGGCATGTGGCAGATTTGAGTGCATAAACCTTGATTTTTTAGAGGATTGTTATTGTTTGGCAAGCATTTAAATGAATACCAAACTTCCAACCCTGATAGTATAAACAGATATGTTCAGTCTGACATCTTAATAGCCTGCCATATTCTTTACCATAACTTTTAGATTGTAATTTATTTGGTAATTTTTTTGGTCACTTTTGATTTTCCAATCACAAAGCATTTCAAACACCAGAACTAGACAAAATCTTGGTCTTGCTGTAACCACCATAACCCTAAGGTTCCAAATGGTTTTGTTTGATTCCTTGAACTATCTTCAAGTACATTTCAACACCTCCTTGGGTGCAGGGCATCATTACTCAAGATAAATCCAGTTCATCTACCTCTGCAGTGCATCACCTGCTCCGATGTACTCATTTTTATCTGTAATTTGTAACTTACCTATTTTTCAGTTTTTTTGTTTGTTTGTTTTGTTTTTTTGCGGTACGCGGGCCTGTCACTATTGCGGCCTCTCCCGTTGGGGAGCACAGGCTCCGGACGCGCAGGCTTAGCAGCCATGGCTCACGGGCACAGCCGCTCCGCGGCCTGTGGGATCTTCCCAGACCGGGGCACGAACCTGTGTCCCCTGCATCGGCAGGCGGACTCTCAACCACTGTGCCACCAGGGAAGCCCCTATTTTTCAGTTTTTATCTGAGCTTTTAAATACTTTATTTACATCATTACTAAAGTTCTGTAGACAATTAAATTCCCTTTTTGTACCTAGGAAGAACTGTGGCTGTATTTTTCATAAAATCATACACGGTCAAAGCAGAACCAATATTAGAACATAACCACATCCTTTAAAATGTTCAAAAGAAAAGGTTCATTCTAAACTTAAAAATAGAATGAGATACTATATCAAAATTGCAAATGTATCTTGGCGTATCTTTGTACATTTTAAAGTCTGAAAAAAGTCAATTCTAATAATTAAATTTTTATCTTTTTTAGCAGTCATGTTCTTTTACTTTTCAGTTAGATTTCCTTTTTTGAATAAAAAATGTACTACTAGAGTTTTCATTGATAAAGTATTCAGGCTCAAGCATTAAATTTTACTAAAATTAGGATGTACACAGTTTTCAAATGATGCTGTAAAATAAAATATTGAAGCCTGTGTTGTTTTGTTTTTATTTTGTTTTGTGTACCTAGCCAAAAAGGAAAATCTTGGTGAATGTCAACAGTTTGAGTTCCCTGCAAACTTGTCATCCAAGCGACAGAGAATATCCTCTCCGAGCAGCTCTGATGGAAACCTAACTGCTGCCTTCGGTCTCCAGATACACAATGTTGCTGCTTTTCCCAATACAGATAGACAGTGTGCTGTTGAAACTTCTGCATATCTCTCTGAGGTAATTCACTTACTGGAAACATAGGAAAGTGAAGCTTTGGATTTCTGGCTAGTCAGTTTTAGGACTGACTGTCAAGGCCCTTTTGCAATTATAGTACTTATGTATATTGTATTGTGGTATTTTAGCTGGGTTTTAAATTGTGTGTGTGTGTGTGTGAGAGAGAGGGAGAGAGAGAGAGAGAGAGATTTCCTACTTGTTCAATTTTTTTTGTGGTTGGTTAGCTTATTGGTTATTAGAGACAGTTTTGATTAATATGTTGCTTTTGATATGAAAAAGACTTTATGAAAAGATGAAGCCCTCTGGTCTTCTATTTTTGAGGTATTTTTGTAGATACCAATGGTCCAATGGTGAGAAAGTCACAGTCCTGCCCTTGAACAGCTTTTTGTCTGCTGGGGGAGACAGATATGAGCACCTAATTTACACAGAACTGGTAAATGAGGTGAAGATTATACCTGGGCTGTACCCCTCAGGTCTGGAGGTCTGGCATTTCTGCCTTGCTGCCCCTCACTGGTTTAATACCGGCTGGAAGGCATGGTGCCATTTAGCAATTTCTCCCTTGCTCTCCCCACTGCGTTCAAGTAGCTGTAGGGATTCTTTTGTTCCTTATAACTACCTAGAGGCTGTCAACATCATCAAAAGATGATAACCAACGTGAACTAAATAATACTGTTAAGTGACCTCCCTGGTGGTCCAGTGGTTAAGACTCCTTGCTTCCGGGCTTCCCTGGTGGTGCAGTGGTTGAGAGTCCGCCTGCCGATGCAGGGGACACGGGTTCGTGCCCCGGTCCGGGAAGATCCCACATGCCGCGGAGCGGCTGGGCCTGTGAGCCATGGCTGCTGAGCCTGCGCGTCCAGAGCCTGTGCTCCGCAACGGGAGAGGCCACGGCAGTGAGAGGCCTGCAAAAAAACAAACAAACAAACAAAAAAGACTCCTCGCTTCCACTGCAGGGCGCGCTTGTTCGATCCCTAGATGGGGAACTAAGATCCTGCGTGCTGCACGGAACGGCCAAAAAAATATATATAATAATAATAATAATAATCATACTGTTGAGGATCCTTGACCTTCACACAAATGTAAACGGGGATCTAGTTCTCGCACGAGCTTTAGTTCTGGTTTGATATGGCAGGTTTCTGTTTTTTTAGTGAGAGAAGACACCTAATGCCGGTAGAGTGGAAGCTTTTTTCCTGCACATTCTCTGTCATGTAGATCCAGTACGTGTCCTGTTGACCGTATCTGGACTGGCTTAATAAATGCCTGATGGTCATTAGGGTTGACCATCAGGGCCCCCGTGGGTTTCATGTATATCTCAGAGTCGCTTATAATCTCCACTCCCTCTGCTCTATTCTAGTAGATATGGAATCATCATCTGACAGTAATTTTTCTTATCAGAACTTCCATTAATTTTTGGCCATACACCATGATTTACAAGTGGTTTTTACATTAATATGAGTGTGTTTTCTATTCTGACCATTGATGGTTTTCCTTTTCTAACTATTGATACCTTCTGTTGTTTGATTAGTCATTATATTTTTCGTTATTTTGAGAATTTCCTCTTTAAAGAAAGCGTTGGCTAGTCCGAATGCAGTGGTGCTTACAATTAATTGATCACAGCCAGTTGCAGATTTCTTTGTTCCTTCTTCACTCCCACTGCTTCACTTGACTAGCCTTTAAAAAGAGAGAGAGAGAGAGAGAGAGGAAAAAAAAGAAAGCAGTTAACATAGTTTTCTAGACTTCAAACAATAAGACAGCAAAAATGTGCCCTATAAATGTTTCCTAGGGAACTGAAAATTGTTGGGTAGGATGTTTTGGAGGTTCCTAATACAGGATTCCTATATACTTCTGTAAGAATTAACTAGATAATGAAGGCGATGGATTGATTGATTTAATATCAGATTTCCAGATAATCTATAATGCTTACTGAAATCTTTATAAAAATATCAGTAATCCTATAAGTAATAAAATTTAATACTTCTTTACTCTTTTTTTTTCTCCAAGAAATCTTCTGAATCTGGTTTAAATCTGCAGTCTGGATGTTTAGTTGGAGAGTATCCTCTACTTTCAGAGCTCACAGAGGCTTCAAGTGGTAAGTATTTCATTTTTCCTTAGTACATGTGCCCATTCACCCATTGAAATGTTTGTTCAATAGACATTTATGCTTGGTTTACCTATGTGCTAATATTTGGGAAAACTAAAACCGTTCCTTACATTTTATGAACTCATGGTATATTAGAAATGTTTTAGAATTCTTGTTATGTGAGAGATGACATTTTCTTTTTTGAAATACTACCAATAAGAATTAGTGAAATATTTCCAAGCTGATAGAATCTATTATAAAGGATAGGATTATACCAATAGCTCATGCAGCTCAACATCAAAAAAAACAACAACCCTATCAAAAAATGGGTAGAAGACCTAAATAGACAGTTCTCCAAAGAAGACATACAGATGGCCAGTAGGTACATGAAAAGATGCTCAGCATCGCTAATTAGTAGAGAAATGCAAATCAGAACTACAATGAGGTATCACCTCACAGCAGTCAGAGTGGCCATCATCAAAAAGTTTACAAACAATAAATGCTGGAGAGGGTGTGGATAAAAGGGAACCCTCCTACATTGTTGGTGGGAATGTAAATTGGTGCAGCTATGGAGAACAGTATGGAGGTTCCTTAAAAAACTAAAAATAGAGCTACCATGTGATCCAGCAATTGCACTCCTGGACACTCCTGGACATATATCCAGAAAACATAAAAACTGTAATTTGAAAAGATACAGGCACCCCAGTGTTCATAGCAGCACTATTTATAATAGCCAAGACATGGAAGCAACCTAAATGTCCATCAACAGATGAATGGATAAAGATGTGGTATATGTATACAATGAAATATTACTCAACCATAAAAAAGAATGAAATAATGCCATTTGCAGCAACGTGGATGGGCCTAGAGATTATCATAAAGTCAGAAAGAGAAAGACAAATACCATGTAATATCACTTACATGTGGAATCTAAAAACGGATACAAATGAACTTATTAACAAAAAAGAAACAAATTCACAGTCATAGAAAACAAATGTATGGTTACCAAAGTGTAAAGGGGTGGGAGGAGGGATAAATTAGGAGCATGGGATTAACAGATATGCAGTACTATATATAAAATAGAGAAACAACGGGGTCCTACTGTATAGCACAGGGAGCTACATTCAATATAAAAAGAAAGAATAGGATCTCTAAACATTTAACAAGTTTATTTTGTTAGAGAAAACACTACACATGATTTTTTTGGTTTTTAAGTATGTGAAAAGGGACTGGCATTCAATATGCTTGTATTGAATGAAAGTCACCATAAGGTATTAGGTTTACTTTCAACATACCTGTGTCTTTATCTTTAAGTAAAACTCTTGTATATGTATAGCTGGCCCTTGCTTTTTTGTCAGTCCTGAGAATTTCTGCCTTTTAATGGGCGTATTTGGTGCATTAACCTTTCAAGTCATTATTGAACTAGTTTTATTTAAATCTGCCATTTAAAAAATATTTTATCCACACGGTTTGCAGAATCTTCGTTCCCTGACCAGGGATTGAACCCACTCCCTCAGCAGTGAAAGTGTGAAGTCCTAACCACTGGACCACCAGAGAATTCCCTAAATCTGCCGTTTCTTTCATGTATTTTCTGTTCTATTTTTTGTTTTCCCTCCTCTCGTCTACTGGGCTTATTTGAAATTTTAGAAATCTATTTATCCATTACCTTCTAAACTATACCTCATTGCATCTTTTTTTTTAATGGTTACTCTAAGGACTGGTATATACATCCTTAGATTTTCACAGCCTTCTTAGAGCTAATAATGTACAACTTCAGGTGAAATACAGAAATTTTACAAACTGTATAGATCTACTTCCTCTCCTCCCACCCATGTCTTTTATGGTCCTTTTACACTATAGATGTCATCTGTACTATATTTATATTCATTTTAAACCCCACAAGATAAGGTTTTTTTGATTTAAACAACCATGTGTATTGGGAAATATGTGTATATTGGAAATAGCCTTTTATAGTTACCCAGATAGGTACCATTTCTGGTGCTTTTCATTCCTTGCTGAAGATCTAAGTTTCTGTCTGGTATCATTTCCTTTCAACCTGAAAAAGAACTTCCTTCAGCATTTCTTGTGGTGCACATGTGCTCTGACTTCTTAATTTTAATCATGCGATGGATGGATGGATGGATAGATGGGGCAGAGAGCAGGGTTATGAGTTTGTTACCTGGATGAAATAGGATGCTTTTGCCTTCAGCAATTCTTACCAATTCTCTTGCTTTACTCTCATGGGACTTTGTCTTAGGAGTGACATATTCTTTGACAGTGGTTATAGAATGTATGAAGTATGGTCATTAAAAACTGTCATCATACCTAACACCTCCCTGTACAATCTGTCTTCTTGGGAACATACCAACAAGGGCCAGCGTATCCCATTTTAATGCCCCTCTAGGCCCTAAGCAGGAACATTGTATAAGGCAGGCAAAGACAAATCTCCTGTAGGCGGTGGGGCCTTGATTAAAGGACTCCAGTGCTGATTCCAGTGTTTTATTTTAAACTGGTTATCTGGTGGCACCCCAGAGGTTATTATATTTCAGACGGTGCACCTTTAGGAAGAGGGAAGAGGTCTTATAAAGTGGGATACTTCAAAAACAAACACACACATAGAAAAAGAGCTCAGATTTCTGGCTACCAGAGGCCGGGGATAGGGAATTGGAGGAAGGCAGGTAAAAGGTAAAGACTTCCAGTTATAAAATAAATAAGTACTAGGGATGTCATGCACAACATGATAAATATAATGAACACTGCTGTATGGTATATATGAAAGGTGTTACGAGAGCAAATCCTAGGGGTCTTCATCACAAGGGAAAAATTTTTTTTCTCTTTCATGTTGTATCTGTATGAGGTGATGGATGTTCTCTAAACTGATTGTGGTCCTCACCTCATGGTGTCTGTAAGTCAGATCGTTATGCTGTACACCCTGTATCTCAATAAAACTGGAGGAAAGAAAAATAACCCCTCTAAATACTGACGGCTATTAAAAAAACCTGTTCCCCTTCAAACAGAAACAACAACAAAAGAATAAATAAAATGCAAGTCACACTATGTCACTCCCCTCAAAATCTCTCACTGGCCTCCCAGCATACTTAGGATAGAATCCAGTCCATCCACTTCCTACTAGGCCGCACCTGACCTGGTCCTTAGCCTTGACTCTGAGCTTGTGGCTTAGCTGTCTTCTTGCTCGCTCTGTTCCAGTCACTCTGGCCTTGCCCCACCTCTTATACGCCAGGGTCACTCCTGTCACTGGTCTTTGCACTTGGCTTTGAGCACATGTATAATCTTCCCTAGACACATGTGCGGCTCGCTTCCTCACTGTGTTCAGATGCCTGCTCAGGAGGCTGTCCTTGAACTCACCCCCACCCCTCCCATACCCTAACCCTATCTCTACTTTATTCTCCTTAATGGCATGGGTTACTGCTTGTTATTATATATACATTTCTTTAACTTTTTATTTTAAGATGACTGTAGATTCACATGCAGGTGTAAGCATGAATCCAGAGGAAGAAAGCCTATCCACCCTTCCCCCCAGTTTCCCCAGTGGTGACGTCTTGCATAGCTGTAATACAGTGCACGACCAGGAAATCAACACTGATACAATCCACTGACCTTTTTGGCCAGATTTCACCACTGTTACATGCAGACGTTTGTGTGTATATTTAGTTCCATGATTTTATCACAGGTGTAGACTCACATAACCACACTACAGTCAAGATATATCACAGTCCCATCACCCGGTCCCTCATGCTACCGTTTTACACAGGCACAGCTACCTCCTTCCTTCTGTGCCCCCCAGTTACTATATTTTATGTTGTCTGTTTGTCCTCTGAGGCCATGGGGGCTTTATCTGTGGTGTTTATGTCTCTCGCAAAGTGCCTGTCACACCTTAAGCACCCAGTATGTATTTGTTAAATGTCAATCATCAGGCAATGCTGAGAATTTGCAGGGGGGAGCCTTGCCTTGCTTGGGGGCACGTACAATATGTTCATTTTTTTATTGGACAGTCGTTCTCCTCAGCATTCTGTCCTTTCCCTCCCACTACCCTTGCATGCTGAAAATGCCTCTGACTCCACCAATAAAATCAGTCATGATTCATTGTCTGGCTCAAGTTAGTTTCATGGTGTAAACCGTAGGTGTCGTGAGTGGAAGCAGATTAACAGTTAATAGCTGAGCCGTGGGGGCCTCCTTAGATTTCCGTGGAGCCAAGACACCTTACTTACTGTTGCCCTCAGTAGTCAGATTTGAAATAAAAGCTGTGGCCAGTGCCGCTTCTCTTTGTTTTATGTCTCCAAGTGAAATCCCAGATGCTACTCCTCCAGCAGGATATCTTAGGGTTGAATTTCTGAATAGGTTGTTATTCCTTTTGTAAATACTTACTACTTTTGTTGTAGAACAGACTGACTCAGATGTCTGCCACCTCTCATGTTTACATCTCTATGTTGAAGGAATCCAGGTTGCTGACTCTGTAGAGGGCAAAAGATCCAGCGATGCCGTTTCAGTTGACAAATTTACACAAGTGAGTACAGACATGGCTCCTGAAGCCAGGTCACTGGTTACTCCACTGTGCCAGAGGGACGTTCCATCCTCTGAGACCTTTGTACTTCGTTCTGTGCTGAAGAAACCTTCTGCAAAGCTGTGTCTAGACAGCCTGCAGGTCAGTATAGAGCTACATTTCCTAAAGCAAGATGAATAAAAATTCATTTTGGTTCAAAGAAATACCTCTGAAATGTTATGTAATACTGGCCTAACAGGAAATGTCTTTTTTTTTTTTAACTCAGTTTGGAATATAGTATGTTGAATTTAATATAGGTAGACCATATTTTATAAGAGTTTCATAAGTTATTAATGTGTGAGTTTGTTGATTATTTCCACCAAAAATATCTGCTCTTCAAGATACCTCTTACAGGCGTGCCTCTTTAAGTTGAGCTAGTATGAGAAGAGAGTAGGTTGATGGGAACTAGCTGGAATTTATTGAGTACTTCCAGTGAAGGTTCTGGAATATATGATGTACGTGCAGCAGCAGTATCCAAGAAAGGTATTAGCCCCATTTGACATAAACTCAGGCTTGAAGCTGTGAACCCAGACGAATCTGATGTTAAACATCCATGACAGGCTGTAAACACTCTGAGAGGTTCAGAGGACGGCTCTGGGGTCACAGTGCCCGGTTTCATACGCTGACGCTGAAGTTTAAGAACTAGGTAGGTTAGTTAACCTTTTTGTACCCTGGTTTCCTTGTCTATAAAAGGACAATATCAGTCACTTCCTTACAGGGTACTCTGAGCATAAAGTAGAATAATAACGTGCAGTTAGCGCCAGTGCCTGGCAAATGAGAAGTGCACATTGTTTTTTTGTTGTTGTTCTTGGCCATACGGCTATACCTATAAATCTGTCTTTAAAGCCAAAGTGAACTAGGCTACCTTCTATCTACATGGATATATGGTCAGTTGTTATTTTTAAATGTTTTAACAATTTTTCTGGTTAAAGAGCTTGATTTGGGTTTCTATACAGCACTGCTCATTTTTATCTTTTATTTGTTTTATCTTCTCCTCAAAGAAGAGACTTAGCATCTTAATGATCTGTGTAACTCTTTTTTTTTTTTTTTTTTTTCTCTTTTTGCGGTATGCGGGCCTCTCACTGCTGTGGCCTCCCCCGTTGCGGAGCACAGGCTCCGGATGCGCAGGCCCAGCGGCCATGGCTCACGGGCCCAGCCGCTCCGCGGCATATGGGATCCCCCCAGACCGGGGCACGAACCCGTATCCCCTGCATCGGCAGGCGGACTCTCAACCACTGCGCCACCAGGGAGGCCCTGATCTGTGTAACTCTTATCACTTAACAGTGTTAATGTAGCAGAAACATCAAGTCCTGCCACTAAAATCATATTAATACTTTCACAACTAATGGTCTTCTTGCCAAACTGCCCAAAGCTTGCAAGTGTATTCTGTTTGAGTTGTTGGATAACTTTCATGGTAATAATGAAAAGTAAATCTAAACATTAACATGAACTTTGTTGTATAAGTTCACTTATTTCACAAATACTGATGTGAGCATTTTCCTGGTTGGGAAAATGAAGCTGAGTCTCAGGAGATTCTTGATGAAAGAGGTTTGTTTAGGGCAGGACTGTTTCTTAGAGAAGGTGCTGCTCTTGGGATGGATGTGCTGGAGAAAATGAACAGCTCTAGAGAACAAGGGCTGGTCAGGGCTTAGGATGAGACGGGACAAACAGATGGTGATTTGGAGGTGCCTCTCAGCCACCCACAACCCTGGCTTTTGCCCACTTTGCTCCATTGGCCCTGTGTTTGGGCTTGCCCCTCCTGTTCTTTGGGATTCACATTGTCCCTTCCTCACCAACTTGCCTACTCTATAATCTTCTGGAGAAGCACAGGAGGACAAATGCTACTTTCTTTCCTTGTTCTAACTCAGGAATATAGTATCGTAGACTGGAGATTTATACACTTCTAAAAGGTGTGGTTCCCATGTCTAAAAGACAAAACACCCTATTATGCCATTTACATATTTGTTTTTTTCTTGTTTTAGTGGAATTCTTATACTTTAGACCATTTGTATAGTCTATCTCATTTGACACCATCCAGAGTACACTGTAATTCTGGCCATTCTCATTTTCCTTAAAGTCATTTGCCAGGTCAAAAATGAGGGAATGAATTTAGCCCACATTATGGATTTCTGTTCTTTAATTTCAGCCTAAAACTATTTACTAAAGTATTATGATAGCTAAGGAACCCAGTTTTTCGTTGTGGCTAATATCATGATATTTTAAGTCAGATCAACTATGAAAGTAAAGGTAATCTGCAATACTACGTAGCGTCTACCCTTGGCAGGAAAAAAATTCGAAGTTGTCGTTCTTAATGTCTGTGTGTATGTATTTATGTAAAATTATTCATCAGTGTTTATTTTATTTAGGAACACCGTGACAACCTCTGTGATGGTGGGACTCATCCAAACTTAATCTTGAATCTTGCAAACTGTTGCAAAGAACAAAAAGCAGGTAAGAAATTCAGATTTATTTTGAAGCCTGAGATATCATTTGCTTGTTATTAAAAACATCTGAGGTAGTATGTAGTATCTTCAATGATCTACTGATGCCTGATGCTTCTGAAATTACATGGGAATGAAGAAGAGTCGGGAGGGATGAACTCTCTGTCGAAGTTTCAGAATTGGTTCTACCCCTATCATCTGTCCCTTTTTGCTTAATGGTGAAACTTGTAAGGAAATTGGTATTCAATTTTGTAATCTTTTAAGACAGGCATGCAGAATTTACTTTAAAATCCATGACCATATTTTAATTAGAAATATTGCTTATCTTTTCCACTTTGAACTTTTTTTCTGTACAAACTATGTTTTGTGTTATACAAAAGCCAGATCCAATCATGTTAAAAGATTCTAGGGTATGTCTTTTAGATAAGAAATGTAGTTTAATTTTTAAATATATTCCCATTTATTATCTACTAGAAGGTCAAGAAAATTGTAAAGTACCAGACTCTCTAAATATGAGGAAGAGGAAGAGAGTTACTTTCGGAGAGGACCTAAGCCCTGAAGTGTTTGATGAATCTTTGCCAGCAAACACTCCGTTGCGTAAAGGAGAAACACCGGTTCGTAAAAAGGATTTAAGTACCGTCAGTCCCCTGCTACTTGAACAGTCCCCGTCTCCTGAGGGGTTACTTCAACCAAATTTTGATGACAAGGGAGAGGATCTTGTAAGTGTGAAAAGTGTGGAACAATCTTGTTTATATTTTCATCAGACCTCACCTATTTAGCATGAGCAATAATTGTGCTTTGAAATGAGATGGACTGAACAATATGTCATGGTATAAATTAATGCATTTTCTAGCTAGATGATTACCAGTTTTCTCCTATTAAAAACAATACTTCCGTGACTCCTTGTACATAGCATATTTTCTGGAACCTAACTGCTATTGATTGTAAGATGTGCCATTGTTTTATCTATCACTAAGAAAAAATGCTGAAAGTTAAACTGATACACACCATGTACTCAGATTTCAGAGGTGTTAAAATGTTGAAAGAGCAGCAGTCTTAGAATTGATATATTATAAATATAAATGGTTCTTCCTCCTAAGATGAATTTCTGCAGGTGGGATTACTGGATTAAGGAACATGAACATTTTTTGAACTTTTTGATACATACTGCTAAATTATTCAGAAAGTATGTACTAATTTGAACTCACAGCACTATAAATGATTTTATTCTATTATACCTTTGTAAACCCTGGGTGGTTTTTTTTTTTTTTTTTTTTTGCGGTACGCGGGCCTCTCACTGTTGTGGCCTCTCCCGTTGCGGAGCACAGGCTCCGGACGTGCAGGCCCAGTGACCGTGGCTCACGGGCCCAGCCGCTCTGTGGTATGTGGGCTCTTCCCGGACCGGGGCACGAACCCATGCCCCCTGCATCAGCAGGCAGACTCTCAACCACTGCGCCACCAGGGAAACCCCTAAACCCTGGGTTTTAATGGTACTTTTTTTTTAAACAGCTTAATAGGAGAAAAAGGTGACTGGAAAATATTGTTTGTTAGTGAGGTTTGAACATTATCACATGTTTATAGGCTATTTGAATTTCTTCTCTTGAGAACTGCCTCTTAATTTTACTTACCCATTTTTATATTGGGACCATCATTCAATCTCTCTCTTGCTGTTATACTTTGAAATAAGAATATTCTGCTTTTGGCCGAGATGGAATAAGAGGGACCTAATTTACATTGCCATGAGAAACAACTAAAAAGCCAGAGAAAAAGATATGAAACAGTGGTTCACCGGCGTCGACTGTCTGGAAGCACAGACAGTAATCTCTGAGGGGGGTAACAAATGAGGTAAGCCTTATGAGAGCCCCAACTTACTGCCTGGGCTGAATTTCCAGGCTGCAGCACAGGGAGGGGTTATGTTGGTGGAGCCTGGCAGTCTCCATGAATTGAGAAGATGGATTTGGGGTCTGGAAAAGTGAAGGAGACTGGAGTTCACAGGGTAAAATACCAGAGAGAAAAGACCTGCAGGGAGGGAGAACTCTGGAGATCTGCAAAGGGTCTCCTCACGTCTCTAGCTGAGTGCTGGTCACCATGTCCTTATGAGTAAACTGCCCCAGGCCAGCGAGGAACTGCCCAAATGGAGCAGAGGGAAATGCCTAGAGCTCACACAGGGCAGAAATTGTGTTCCCACCAACTCACGTAGAAAAACTTTGTAATTCAGAGGGTGTCAGGTACTCAGAAGAGTATTGCTTCATTAATGGAGCAGAATTAAACTAAAAGCCTGGCAAAGCTTAAAAGCAAGTCTTGAAAGGATCTAACTTATACCCATGTAACTGCATTGCATAATGAACTTCAAGAATATCAAAACTGCTTTTGGCAGCTGTGAAGGTGGGGAGATCCCAGGGAGGCCAAGGCATTAGATCTCATTGTCCTCCCAGCCCTTCAACCCTCCCCTGAAGGCCCTCAGTAAAATGGTTTTATCCTTCCCACCAAACCAAAACAAAACAATCTAGCAACAAATAATGTTAAACTCAAAATGTCTGGCATTCAATTAAAAATTAATACTTGTGTAGGAAAAGATGCCCCATAATGAAGAGAAAAATCAATCAATAGAAATAGACCCAGAAATGACACATATGATAGAATTTCTAGAGAGACATTGAAAGAGTTATTTTAACTATATTTCATATATGTTCAAGAATGTGAGAAAAGATTGAGCTTCTTAAGGACATGGAAGATAAAGAAAAGACCCAAATCAAACTCTGTACATTATAATCTCCAGGAATAAAAACATGTTGGATGAGATTAATAGCATATTAGAGAATGCAAGAGAAAAGATTAGTGACTTTGAAGATGTAGCAATAGAAATTATTCTCAATGACACAGGAAAAAGACTGAACAAGAATGAGCAGACAATTCGTGATCTGGGACAACTTCATGTGGTAAAAAGTGCTTGTAATTAGGGTTCCCAAAGGAGAGGAGAGATTGGAAGGAACAGGAAAAAAAATATTTGCAAAATAATGGCTGAAAAATGTCCAAATTTGATAGAATTATTAACCCACTGATCCTAAAGGTCAACACATTCCCAGCACAAGAAACATAAAGAAAAATACACAAAGCTTAAAATCAACAATGAATGGCCTAAAAGGAGCCAGAGAGAAAAAGACATGTGACATAAGAAAAAGAAATATAAGAGAGGAAGCAGATTTCTGGTTGGAAACTCTGCGAACGAGTCAGAAGACAGTGCAGCAACAACATCTTTTAAAGATGTATTTAAGTACTTGGAGCAAAAAAACCCCAAAATACCTGTCAAACTAGAATTCTCTATCTAGTGAGACCATCTTTCAAAAGAAAAGGTGGAAATAAAGGCTTTTTCAGACATAATGGAAGTTGAAATAATTCATTACCATAACAAGTTAGCATTAGAAGAAGTGTTGAAAAGGAAGCCCTTTAGTCAAAAGGAAAATAGTTCTGCATGAAAATCTGCATCTACACAGAGGAATGAGGAGCACTGAAAATGCTAAATATATGGGCAAATGTAACAGACTTCTTTTTAATTAGTCTCCATAAAGGATAATTATTCAAAGCAAGAGTAACAACAATATTCTGTTTGGTTTATAACCTAGGTAAATAAAATATACAACCAAATTAACATGGCATAAAGGTTGGGAGGGGTTCTTAGGCTATAAACAAAGTGGAATAAGTTAAAAGATGTGTACTGTAAACCCTAAGCCACTATAAAGTAACAAAAGATGCGTGGGATGCAGGTAAAGCAGTGCTTAGAGGAAAATTTTTAAAAATTAAAGCCTGTATTTGAAAATAATAGAGGTCTCCAATTAATGATCTCAGCTTCCACTTTAAGCAACTAGAAAAAGAAAAGCAAATTGAAACCAAACTAAGAAGAGGAAAGGAAGTAATAAAGATAAGTGTAAGAATCAATGAAATAGAAAACAGAAAAACAATAGAGACAAATCATTGAAATCAGAAGGTTTGTTTTTTGGGTTTTTTTTATAAATTTATTTATTTTTGGCTGCGTTGGGTCTTCGTTGCTGCGCGCGGGCTTTCTCTAGTTGCACTGCTGTGTGTGGGCTTCTCATTGCGATGGCTTCTCCTGTTGTGGCTCACGGGCTCTAGGCATGCGGGCTCAGTAGTTGTGGCTCACGGGCTTAGTTGCTCCATGGCATGTGGGATCTTCCCGGACCAGGGCTCGAACCTGTGTCCCCTGCATTGGCAGACAGATTCTTAACCACTGTGCCACCAGGGAAGTCCCGAAATCAGAAGGTTTTGCTGCAGAAAATAATAGTAAACTTCTAAACAGACTGTTCAGGATAAAAGGAGAGGATACTCATTAGCAATATAAGGAATAAGGGAGGTGATATAATTACATATCTTAATAATACTAAAAGGATCATAAAAGAATATTATGAACAACTATTTTATGCCAATAAATTCAACAACTTAAGCTACATTCCTTGAAAGACACAAGCTATCAATCTCACTCAAGAAGAAATAGGTGGTCTCATTCGCTCTATATCAACTAAGGAAATTTAAATTGTAGTTTAAACCTTCCCACAAAGAAAACTGCATGTGCAGATGATTTTACTAATGAATTCTACCAAACATTTAAGGAAGATACAATACTAATTCTGCATACATTCTTGCAAACAAATTGAGTTGGGAATGCTTCCCAGTTCATCAATGTCAGCAGTAGCCTGATACCATAATCAGACATTATGAGGGAAGAAAACTACAGTGCAGTATCCTCACAAACATACTAACATATAAAAAGAGAATACATTATGACCAAGTGAGATTTTACCCCCAAAATGCAAGGTTGGTTTATTTGAAAGACAATCTGCAGAGTTCACCGTATTAACAGAGTAAAACAGAGAAACTCTATGGTCATCTCAGCAGATGGAGAAAAAGCATTTGACAAAATCCAGCATTCATTTCGGATAAAAATTCTGAGCAAATTGGTGAGAAAAAAGAATTTCTTCAACCTGACAGATTTTGTCTATGAGAAATTAACAGCTACCATTACACTGGCTGTGGGAAAGAAAAGATTTGACATCTGCATTTATATTTACCCTTAAGGCCTCCTGAATAATACTGTAATGTTTGGTTGTGTTTATTAATGAATTTTCTTACTTTATTGGGTTAGGGTATGGGATTTTATTTTTTTTATTATTATTTTATTATTATTATTATTTTTTTGTGGTATGCGGGCCTCTCACTGTCGTGGCCTCTCCCGTTGCGGAGCACAGGCTCTGGACGCACAGGCTCAGCGGCCATGGCTCACGAGCCTAGCTGCTCCGCGGCATGTGGGATCTTCCCGGACCGGGGCACGAACCCGTGTCCCCTGCTCGGCAGGCGGATTCTCAATCACTGCGCCACCAGGGAAGCCCAGGGTATGGGATTTTAAATAAACCAAAAAGTAACTTATTAGTGGATCATCATGACTACTTTCACTTTTTAAAAATTTTATATATATATATATATATATATATATATATTTTTTTTTTTTGCGGTACGCGGGCCTCTCACTGTTGTGGCCTCTCCTGTTGCGGAGCACAGGCTCCGGATGCGCAGGCTCAGCGGCCATGGCTCACGGGCCCAGCTGCTCCGCGGCATGTGGGATCTTCCCGGACCGGGGCACGAACCCGTGTCCCCTGCATCGGCAGGTGGACTCTCAACCACTGCGCCACCAGGGAAGCCGTATTATTATATTTTTAATTATTATTTTGGTAGGTTGTAGTTATTAAGCATGGTTTCCTTAAATATGATTGGTAAATATTATAAAACATTTATTTTTATATCCAGTATCTTGTTTTTGCTCTGACTTTTTTTGGTTAATCTTTTATTTCCCATCTTTATGCTTATTACAGTTCCTCCTACAAAAATAAATACGTATTATTTTCTTTTGGGTACATCATTTCTATGTCCACTGGATTTAAAGATATCTAATTTCTACTTTTTTCTTTGTTTAGGAAAACATAGAACCTCTTCAGGTATCATTTGCAGGTCTCAGTCCTCTTAGTAAGTCTTCAATCTCTGAGACTCTTTCAGGTAGTAACTTTGGCTTATCTAAAAATCATAAATGTCATTTTAAATATGTGTATATATGAAAATCACCTTATTTTAAAATTTTTATTTTTATTATGATCATACTTGATTTTTCAAAAACTCAAATCATGTAGAAAAGCTTACAAGAAGTCTCTTATCCATCCCTTTCCATTCCAAGTCCATACTTTATAATCACCCACATTTAACTTCCTCTGATGGGTAGCCGCATTTTTCAAGTCACTACAAGTAGTGGAGTTGCCCTCTCAACACTTAAGGATTGACAGTAGGCTCCTTTTCAGGTTGCACAATTGAAATGATATGGATCCTAAGGGTCATTTTTAAATACATAAAATTGTTCATCAACATCAACATGGCATTTTGTGCATATGTACTTTCTGAGGTCTCTAGGTTTTTTTTTATGATCATGACAAGGCAACAAAGATCTCTCTGTGCTTTCCTGACAAACCAGGACTTGGCCAGCAAATGTCATGGGCAAAGCACTTACAATGGAACCATTATTCACGTTTCTCCCCTGGTCGAAATCCTTTAATGGATCACCAACACCTCTTGTTGGCTCTAGGACACAAACCAAGCCCATTAGCACAGAATCCAAGACATGGAGTGTTAAGTTAGAGCTAAATTGGAAGCATAGCCTGTCATCTTCCAGAGCTTATGCTCTTTGACAGGTTATACTGCCTTTTATTTATACCGTTCAAAGTGACCAAATTAAAATTTTTTGAACTTTGTGAAATTAAAGTATTTTCATGTTTTTAAAAATGTTTTGAATCTCAAAATTTATTTCTCCTGGTAATATTTATGTTCAGATATGGTAGGATACTAAAAGCAAAATTGGTATCCAAAAGAGCATCCAGTGTGTCCAATAGATGATGGATATTACAACTTCTTGTTAGCTACCCTAATTTTGCTGTGTCTTGCTCATCAGGCACTGATACCTTTGCCTCTTCAAATAACCACGAGAAAATAGCCTCCTGTAAAGTTGGTAGAGCAACGCGGACCTCTAACAGAAGAAGTGTAAGTGTTTGTATTTGGCACAGTGTATCTGTTTTTAAATCTTGCACTAGATTTTTCTCTGTTTTCATGATCAAATGATTTATCAGTTAAATCTTGGTTTAATCAATGTGTTAAGAACTAATACCATATCCTACCTATCATGTAAGCCAGGATAATGCTGTTTTCCTGATTTGATTTTAATTAATTCTGTTAGAAGAAAAATATAATAAACGAGGTGCTTTCAGAGTGTGTGTTCACGTGGAAGGTAATCTGTTTAGGAAGTTTATTTGGGATCTGTTTGGTTTTATGAGTTATATCAAAGTGCAAAGTGGAGAAGAGTTGCATTTTTTAAAAAATTTTTAAATTAAATTTTATTTTTTTATACAGCAGGTTCTTATTAGTTATCTATTTTATACATATTAGTGTATATATGTCAATCCCAATCTCCCAATTCATCCCAACCCCCTCCACCACCACCCCCTGGCTTTCCCCCCTTGGTGTCCATACATTTGTTCTCTAGAGTCACATGTATGAACAGTCAGAAAATGGCATAAATATAACTTTTTCAAAAACTACCTTCACTTGTTTTCAGTGTGAGCATAACTCCCATCGAATGAATGTCTTTTGCGATTTTATTAAATTGGATGAACTTGGATTTTTATCTGTAGCATCACAGTGCATAAACGTATAGCATACTGATATTGTTTTTCACTGATACTGTTGATGATAAACCCAGAAGTCAAACTTAGATAATCTGACGGTTCATGATTTTTCCCCACATAACCCATCAGTAGTTAGGTGCTACATTGTAGATATTCAATAAATATTTGATGAATGAATAAGACAGTGATTCTTTTTTATTTTTTATTTTCAAAAATTTTATTGAAGTATAGTTGATTTACAACGTACAGCAAAGTGATTCAGTTATACATATGTATATTTTTTCATATTCTTTTCCATTATGGTTGATCTCAGGATATTGAATATAGTTGCCTGTGCTATACAGTAAGACCTTGTTGTTTATCCATCCTATATATAATAGTTTGCCCCTAAAACAACGATTCTTAAGTTGTTTTTTTCTCTTCCATAAAATAGCAGGACAGAGTACATATGCTTCTGGGTCAGTGTTTGATCAGAAATCAGTAATTACTATTTCCCTCTTTTGAATGGGACTTGGTTAAAATACTTCTAATGGAATTTGTGAATTAGTGGAAATGGGTTGTAAAATGGTAGAATCCGCAGGGACGGGAAAAGAAATGTGAGAGACACTCATGAAAATGTAACTGACTGTGTTTTATGGTAGCCCTGCTTTTAATTTTCTTTATAGCAGTTGATCAGTTTTTCAGAAGAGAGTGTTTGCAACTTATTTAATACAGAAGCGCAGCCTTGTAAAGAAAAGAAAATTAATAGGAGGAAGTCTCAAGAAAGCAAGCGCACAGACAGAGCACTTCCTAGAAAGAATCAGGTGAGTGTGTGTTTAAAGATGTAATAAAGAGTAGAAATGGTGCATTTCTTTGTTGTATGGTTAGGAAAACCCAGAAACAAAATTTTTCCTAGTTGGCCTTGGACCAAGAGTATTAAAATCATCTTATCATAGAATCGAAAGGGCCATAAGAGATTATATACTCAATTATGAATTACCCGAGGGCCATTTTTGCATTTTCTTCATTGGGTTACATATACCCAGCACAGGGAATCATGGGCACTCAAATGTGGAATTGATTCTTATCTTTGAATCTGATCTAATCTAACCTCACCCTCTTTGGGGAATCCTCTGATTTCTTAGGGATGCATGTGCCATCTGTGTTTGACTTTGCTACTGCCAGTGGCTGGTTGGATGATCTCCCCGTATTGCAGGAAGAATTTAGAAACTAGCTCTGTCTTTCTCCACACTCAGAGGCCTGTGCCGGCTCATGACGTCACCGCCTCTTTGTGGATAGCAGATCTAGCACCTTGACCCAGGTCCTGGCGTTGCCCTTCGCTTCACTGAGCTGGACCCTCCCCTGCCATACCCTACAGCTTGTTGGTATCCAAGAGCTTCCCAGTTTTAATAATACGCATTTATATGTCCCCCCACTCTCCGACCCCAGCGTCCTATCCATCCAGTGGTCTCATGCCATCTTACTCATGCCCCTTCTAGTATTAACTCTTCAGCTTTCAGAGATCCTTTAACCTCCTGTGTTTCCTTGTTCATCCTAAGCTGTCTTCAGCTGCTTTCAACACTCTTGTCCATAATCTTGGGTCTTCATCCCTTTCATTCTGCTCCCACCCTGGATTAATGCACCATTATCCCCTTTCCCATCCAACACTGTTGCTGGAGAGACCCACAGAGGCTTCTACAGAGTCACTGTTTCAAATACTATTAGAGGTCTGGCCTCATTCGCCACCAGTTTGCCACTTCACTTTCATTATTTTTCCAAGGCATTTAATAACCTGGTGGCTAAAATCCAGTGCATCCTTAGAGGTCTTGTTCGCAGCATTTGACATAACTGAGAATTGTCCTATGTGGTCTCTGTTAAAGGTTTGTTTTCTTCTGCCCATTTCTAAATGTTTATGTTACCCAGAGTTCTACTCTTTGCCTTTCGAAATGGCTTTGTTTTCTGGGTGGTTTCATATGCAGCACGGTTGACAACTCCCAAATCTTTCCCATCTGTTAACATGGGTTCATCTACCTACTAGACATCTTTTCTTAGACCACCCTGCAAACATCTCAAAACTCAACATTTCCAAAACCAAATTTATCCATTTCACCCCAGCACACACACACACACACACACAAAACAGCAAATTTCCCTCCTGATCCATGAACCAAAAAGTGTGGCCTCACTTGGTTTAAACACTGCACAAACATCCCCAAGTCGGCAGAGCCGGAAGAAACCGGATATTGTCCTGGTTCAGTTTCTTCTTTAGGTCACACACTCCTTTGAAAGATCCCCTTGCTGAAAAAGAATACACATCAGTTGAAAATATGCATACATCTTAGGTCATGGCATTAGAGACTGGGTTCCTTCCTACTCTCTACAAAACACTGTTATGAAGAAGATCCACTTACTTCTTCACATGAAACTAATAGCCAGAAAGTTCAAGAAGGGTTGACCATTAAGTTTTGCCCCAACCCTTCCCAGGACCCCACTGAGCCAAAATAATTGATGTAATAGAAGGAATAGGCTTAGAATAGTGATGAGAAGAGGAAGGGAGTGAGGAGGGGTATTCAGCAACCGACAACAGCCTTCCGTGAATTTCTGGAAGACAAGCAGACGGGAGCAGGTTGACAGATAAAAGAGGGGGAAAGATTTGCAGCCCAGAATATACTGGGAGGGAGGGAGAGCCAGCCTGCTTATGGGAATCCTGAGGAACTCTGGGCCCAGTATTGGCAGGTCCAGTGGTGCTGAGAGTGAGAAGTGGTAGTGGAAACGGATTAACTGAAGTCCTGTATGTGAAACAATTTGCGCCAGTTTGCCCCCCACTCCCTCTCCCATCCTGAAGCTCAGAACGGGTTGTCACCTGAATGTTCTCATTCTGGCATTTGGAAGGTCCCACAGTCTGGACAGCCAGCTCGTTTCCCTAAAGCAAAGCCTGCAGTTGACCCTCTCCGTCTGCCCTGCCCTGCATTGCACAGAGTTCCTGGTAGAATTTCCATGCAAGAAAGAGGCTGAGCTGGAAAGCAGAGGAAACCCATTGCCAGTTTAGCCAGTATCTTCTCAAGTAAGAGTCAGATAACTGAGTAGAACCAAGAGCATCAAAGACCAATGTTAGTAAGTTTGAAAAACTGACCCCCAGAGAGAAAGGTTATTCAGAAAATGGAAGGAAACGTCATGAAAGTAAATATTCTGATATACTCAGATTTCAGAAACTATTATCTGCAGAAAACTAAGAAGCGGGGGATGCTATGAAAAAAGAGCAGCGAAAGAAAGGTTTGTAAAAATATATAAAACTTGGTAGTTGGACTAGAGAATAAAGTTAAGGAAGGACAAGAGAAAGACAGACGAGTAAGAACAGACACAGAAGACCGATCTAGGAGACTTCATTGGAGTCTCATAACGAGAAAATGGAATGGAAGGAAGTTATCAGAATAAAAGGGAGGGTTTCCCAGAGCTGAAGAAAAGAGTCTT
The DNA here is from genome assembly GCF_964341445.2 of Mesoplodon mirus. Classification (NCBI taxonomy): domain Eukaryota; kingdom Metazoa; phylum Chordata; class Mammalia; order Artiodactyla; family Ziphiidae; genus Mesoplodon; species Mesoplodon mirus. Next base: position 220,313,817 of record NC_138976.1, read on the forward strand.
CAAGTTAAAAGGTCCTACTGAATTCCTAGGACCAAGAGAAAAGACCACCACTTCGACATGTCAGTGTGAAACTGAACAATAAGGATACTGAGAACAGTGGACTTCTCCTACCAGGAAACGAGGATCGGAGTGGTATCGAGTTTAACAGCAGTCTGAATGCTGAAAGAGAATTCAACAGGACATTTAAAGCTTTGAAAGAAACTTAATTTAAGCCCGATATTCTCTATCCAGCCAAATTCAGTTACTGTGAAAGACACTCAAGACAGGTGTTTTTTGGTTTTTTTGTTTTTTAATATTACTGGAGGGAGAGACACTCTAGCAAAATGAGGAAGTAAGCTTGAGAATCCAGGACACAGTGGGTCGAATAGCATCGGAGAGGAGTGCTGCAGAAATCTCTGATTATAGCTGTTCAGTCAGCCTAGAAGAGCAATCAGGCCAAATTTGAGCAAGAGAAGGGTGCTCCAGGGAGGAGGTCTCTGGAGGGAAAAACAAAAAGACCTGTGATTGAGCAAATGGAAGTTGTGCCATATGAGAAGAAAAAGAGGGACTTCCCTGGTGGTCCAGTGGCTAAGACTCCATGCTCCCAATGCAGGGGCCCAGGTTCGATCCCTGGTCAGGGAACTAGATCCCACGTGCTGCAACTAAGAGTTTGAATGCCGCAACTAAAGATCCTGCACGCAGCAACAAAGATCCCGCGTGCTGCAACTAAGACCCGTCACAGCCAAATAAATAAATTAATTAAAAAAAAAAAACAGAAGAAAAAGAAAGGTCATTCTATACCATTCCAAAGAAAAGTCTGAATGCAAGAGTTTTGGAGCGAATGTGAAGCAAACTTTAGTAAGTGTGATTTCAAGCAACAATGGGGTGTAAGTAAAAGGATATTTTGTAGTATTAGGAATCATCTAGAGGAGGCGCCAGAAGAAAGAGAAGGAATCAGAGCTCTGTCCTTGGCAGAGCAGTGAAAAATGTTTACAGGGACCTAATAATGTAAAAGGTGAAAGGCGAGGGTATTAACAACTAACAGTATGGTGGTTTAAAAAGTTCAGGCGCTGGAGCCAGACACCCTGTCTAAATCCTAGTCTGGCCACTTCCAGCAGTAAAATGGTGGGCAGGATTCTTCATTTCTCTATTGATTTTAAAATGGAGGTAGCAATGGTACTTATTCTCTAAGCTTACTGGAAATATTAAACGAGTTTTAATACATGTAAAATGCTTAAAACAATGCCTGGTAAGTAAGTAAGCACTATGGCTGTTTTTAAAATTATCATCTTGCAAATTAGGGGTTCAAGATATACTTTTTTTAAGTTCTTAAAAAGAAATAGAAATGTAAATTCAAAGGTAACCAAGAGAAGGAGCAAAACTAACATAGGGAAGAGGAAGGTTTAGTTTAAGTAAGCGATAGCCTCATGGTTTATGGTAAGGAGGCAGCAGAGATCTGTACTGTATCGTAGGCTGAAATGTGCTGAGAGAGTAGATCTTCAGTGTTCTCACCACACACACACACACAGACACACACACACACACATAGTAAGTGGTCACTATGTGAGGTGATGGATGTGTTTATTAACTTGACTGTGATAATCATTTTATAATGTATACATATATTAAGTCATCATGTGCACCTTAAGTCATGTGAAACCTAAATAAGTACAATTTTTATTTGTCAGTCATAATAAAGCTGGAAAAGTTTTGAAAATAAAATTGCTAACTTGGAAGTAGCAGTAGAATTCATAAGCATGAATTCCTTTATAACCTAGAAATGGAAAAAGTTTACAAAATATGACTCAAAAACCAGAAACAGTGAGGTCAAAGATTGATAAATTTTGCTCCATTTGACCCAAACAGCATGGAACATGCATGGGGAAAAAGCTCCTTATGAAAATTTAAAAGACAAAGGACAAACTTGGAAAAATGTTTTTGCCGTTCGTATCAAAATCTACAAGAGATTTTTGTTCACAAAATTGAAATGAAAGGGCCCTTAAACATGGAAAACATGTTCAGACTCACTCATCATAAGAGAACTGCAAGTCTAACATGCATTGAGATACCGTTTCTTACCATTTTTGATTAGCAAAAATCCAGAAGTTTGACAGCATACTTTGCTGGCGAGGCTGGGGAGAGATAGGCACGCTTGTACATTTTCTGGTAGTGTGAATCTCTGTGGAGGGCAATTTGGCAATATCAAGCCAAATTAAATATTTTCATTTACCCTTTGACCCAGCAATTCCATTTCTAGGAATCTATCACAAAGATCTAATGACAAAAAACCAAAAAGGCATATGTACAAAGTTAGTTATTGCAGCACTCCGTAATGCAAAAGATTAACAAACCAAATGTCCATCAGAAGTCCATGAGACTTGTTGAATAAGCTGGTGTGTTCACAAAATGAGCCTTTTGTAGATGTAGAAAATAGCAGAGAAACGATCCAAACCGCTATGCAGTGATGCTAGGATGTATTTACTGTTAAGTGAAAAAAAACAAGTTGCAAGCTACCTGGTGTGGGATAAATTGTGTTCTCTCAGAATGCGTATGTTGAAGCCGCCACCCCAGTATCTCAGAATGTGACTGTGTTTGGAGATAGGGCCTCTTCAGAGGTGATTAGGTTAATACATGAGGCCCTTAGGTGGTTCCTAACCCCAATCCAATCTGATTGGTGTCCTTATAAGAGGAAATTTGGACACAAAGGGTGACGCCTGGGGGGGTGCACAGACAGGGAGAAGAGGCTTCAGGAGAGTGGCCATCTGTCTGTGCATGGGAGAGGCCTCAGGGGAGACCAACCCTGTCAGCACCTCCATCTTGGACTTAACTGCCTCCAGAATTGTGAGAAGATAAATGAATATTGTTTAAGCCACCCAGCCTCTGGTGTTTTGTTATGGCAGCTAATATGGCAAACATCTGTTACCTTTTATCTAAGGAAGTAGGGAGCGTTTTAAAAAATGTATATATCAATACACATATGTATAATCTTAAACAACTACAAAAAAGGGAGAATAGGCCAAAGACAAAATAAAACCTGGTTACCTGTCTGGAGAAGAGACAGAGGAGGGAACAGGAAGGAATGAAGGCTAGATTTCCTTGAATGTGTTTTTGACTTTTGACTTTGAACTGTGTAAATGTCCTGCATGACTATGGAACAATTACAGCTCAATTTAAAAAAACTGAAAACAAAATGAAACATGTAACTGTATCAAGTCGGTGGCTTAACCTCATAAAGAGTTTTTTCAAATCAGAAGTTTACAAAGTCCAAATGGGATGTGTCCTAAGGACAAAAATAACTGCACAAAAAGTTTAAACAGTTATGAAATACTCACTGATAGAAGAATTCAATCTAGAATGAAGCAAATAAGCAGGGTTTTGTGGGGATGTTTTTTACTGTCATTAGGAATCAAGACTCTTCACTAGAGACAAGATAAAATTGAAATCAAATTCAAAACCTTGTTAGGCTAAATTTGAATTGGAAATGTCATGAACACGTGCTTTTACCCATTTAAAATAATTTCCTAGCTCTGTCTAGTTGGTAAGGCATAGAAGCACTGAGCATCCTTCGTACCTATGTTACCATCTCTACCATTTCAACTAAAAGGGATCAGCGTTACCTTAGTGAAATGGCTGCTTTCAGATTTACAACGGCAAATGTAGAAAATGAGCCCAGGTCTGGGCCAGTATGCAAGCAAGGAAGCCATGTTAAAGGACACAAAATCATTCCAAAGGGGCTTCCGCTGACCAAAGATAGGACAGTGTGACCATCAGAGATAACGATTGCAATGGATTAAAACACTGGCATCAAATATGAAAAAACAATTTCCTCATAATTAAAAACTAACAGCAAAACTTAAAGGCCACCTTAGAAGCTGTCTAGGGCATCAACTCTTTTATTTTCAGGGTTTTTGTTTTTCTCGGAAAGTGGAAAATAAAATTTGAGCTCTATTTCAAGTAAACAAATAACTGATAAGGGGAGATTCTTTATCGAAGAATTTTCACTAATCAAAAAGACCTGTTCACAAAAGCTGTTGGATGTTAGGTGGAAGCCAATGGTGGAGCCAAAGGTAATGGATGGATGGGACTGGACACCTGAGAGCACTGGCCATTAATAACACCACACAAGGAGAGAATATGAGCCTCCTGGTGCAGTGAGGATGTCGATAACCTTCCATGAGATGCTCTTTCCAACAAGCATGAAAGCTGAATTGAATCACGCCTGGATCTAATGACCAGTGGGTAGGAACTACCAGGGGGTGGAAGAACGTAAAACCACACATGATTGCAGTTACCCAAATCCAGAGCTTCCCAGCTACTACAGGATAAATGCCTCAGAACATTCACCAAATAACAAGGGGGAACAAAGGAACCATAGATCAAAGGAAATTTATCAACCAAATGGCATGTGTGGAGACCTTTTTGGGATCCTGATTTGAACAATTGTAAAAAGACACTTAGGGACCAATTAGAGAAGTTTGAACTCTGAGGAAATATTAGGGAAAACTGCCTATCATTGTTTTTTTTTTTTTGCATCTAAATTTTTATTTTGAGATCGTTTTCAAGATGCATGCTATTGCAAGAAGAATTAGAAAGATCCCAGACGCCCTTTGCCCAGCTCCCCACAATGGTGACATCTTGTAAAACCATTCTACAGTATCACTAGTACAATATCAAAATACAGTCGAGATGCAGGACATTTCCAGTGCTGCAAAGATCTCTTCTGGTCTGTAGCTGTGTCCACTTCCCACTGTCACCCCCCACCTTAACCCATGGCAATCACTAATCTGTTCTCCATTTCTTTCATTTTGTCATTTCAAGAATATTTTGTAAGTGGAATCACACACTGTGTAACCTTTTGGGACTGGCTTTTTTCACTCAGCATCATTCTCTGGAGATGTGCCCAGATTTGTGTGTATCAGTAGTTCCTTTTATTGCTGACTAGTATTTGTCACTGTTATAAAAAGAAAAAAGTAATCATTTCACTATCTATCTATCTATCCCAAGTCATTACCTTGTGTACCTTAAACTTACATGCTGTTATATGTCAATTATATCTCAAAGCTGGAAAAGAAATAAAACTCCATTGTAAAAGAGGAAAAAAATCAACAAAATACAATGCCAGGTAATAAAATGTTTCATTTTTTTGGTGGAAAAAAAAAAGTCCTTATCTCTTAGAAATACTGTAGGATCTTCAGATGAGATGATGTAATGTCTGCGATTTGCTTTAAAATAATCTGAGGGGGCTTCCCTTGTGGCGCAGTGGTTGGGAGTCCGCCTGCCAATGCAGGGGACACGGATTCATGCCCCGGTCCGGGAAGATCCCACATGCCGCGGAGCGGCTGGGCCCGTGAGCCATGGCCGTTGAGCCTGTGCATCCGGAGCCTGTGCTCCGCAGCGGGAGAGGCCACAAAAGTGAGAGGCCCACATACCGGAAAAAAAAAAAAAAAAAAAAAATCTGAGGGAAGGGGGTTATAAATGAATCATGGTTTCCATGTGTTAGTAATTATAAGAGCTAATTGTTGTGTATGTGGGGTTCAAGATACTATTCTCTCTGTTTTTGGGGTTTTGGAAATTTCCCATTATTAAACATTAAAAACACAGCAATCTGGGACTTCCCTGGTGACGCATTGGTTGGGAATCCACCTGCCAATGCAGGGGACACAGGTTCGAGCCCTGGTCTGGGAAGATCCCACATGCCTCAGAGCAGCTGAGCCTGTGCACCACAACTACTGAGCCTGCACTCTAGAGCCCGTGAGCCACGACTACTGCAGCCTGCGCGCCTAGAGCCCGTGCTCGACAACAACAGAAGCCACTGCAATGAGAAGCCCGCGCACCGCAACAAAGAGTAGCCCCCACTCACCGCAGCTAGAAAAAGCCCATGCGCAGCAACGAAGACCCAATGCAGCCAAAAATAAATAAATAAGTTTATATATATATATTTTTAAAAAATACAACAATCTCAGCCCCTTATTTGGAGAGATGGAGCCAGCCACAAGAACTAAAAACGGACCATTAAATAAGTGAATGGCAGGGACAGGGAAATGTTTGCTTTTCACCAGAAGCTTTCCTGTTCAATTTGATGTGTTGCCATGTACATGAATTATTTTAAATAATTTTAAAGCTACTCTCAGAAAACAGTTTGACTTAATTGTGCAAATAACATGAGAAGTAAGCATTTACTTCTGTTGCATGACCTCCTCCACTGTGTGAGAAGAAATACTGGTGATTTGGGAGTAAATAGAATCCTTTTAGGTATAATATCTTCAGTTGTCCTTTGTCTCCTCCAAGTCATAAACCAGTCTCATTATTTCTAGATCACGGGGCTCCCCGAGGATTCCAGTCACATGTGGCTTCTCTTGTTTATTACAGTGTAAGCAAGGCTTTTTGTATTGGAGTAAATTCAAATTTTACTCCAGTAAGGTTGATAAGGTTCTAGCCTTTGCAGATGAAACCTTCTCGTGGATAAGATGAGTGTTGCTAGATATATTTTCATGACAGACCACAGGTGCTTTCATCTTTACTCTTTTCTTTTTGGGTGGTGTCCTCCTGGCCCATGACCATGAAAAAATAATATTAGTCTTTCATCATGGTTAGCAAATTTTATGAAGTTTTAACTGTACCTTTTGTTTCACAATCATTCATTCATTTGTTCATGTATGTTTGTTGAGAAGCCACTAAGTGCCAGGCGCTGTTGCAAGTGCTTTTGCAGTTAATGTAAACAGAGGTTTCCAAAATCCTGCTAAAAGGGGATTTACCTGAGCTGTGAATCAGAAACTGTTCTGGAGGCTATAACCTGATGACGTTGATCATAGTATGTTAACCAACCTACTAGGGCCTGGGTCACACAGTAATACTAAGAGCATAATTTAGTATTAAAAATATTTTTCTCCATATCAATACTCAATAGTAAGAAGGAATTTAAAAGAAAAAGAATAGCTAACACATAGCCCTTACCATGAATCAAGCCATACTTTACTCATTTCACATATATTAACATATTTAATACTCACCACAACTTTCTGTGGTATGTGCTTTTGTGGTTCCCATTTTGCAGATGAGAAGAATGAGGTACAGAGAGGTGAGGTAACTTGCCTAAGATTATAAAGCCGTAAAGTGGCAGGGTCAGGATTTGAACCAAAGGTGACTAACACGAAGCCAAATGTTTCTCTCTTGCAATTCATCTGTGGAGCCCAAGTCAAGATTTTTCTCTCTGCTTCCATTTCCATTGTCCATGCTGTTATTTTCCCAACTGTTTCTTGGAAGTCAACAGATGTTCCCAGAAAAAAATGTTTCATGGAAAAATATTTAACCCAGCATTTTTCTAACATATATAGAGGTTATTTATACCGAGGACTTCTTAGAGGATTTAACGTTAAGTGTATATTGTAAATCACTAAGAGGAACATTTATCTTGTAGAGTTCTAAAGTTATTTTTCCATGGAATGTTTTTTCTTGTTTTGTTTTTACAGGATATCTATAAATATCTCAAGGAACTTACAGTTTTGTGCCACTTCTGTGCTCTTGAGTATCTTCCACACCATTAGTTTCTGTGCTGTCACCCAAACGGTCTTTCTTAAATGCAAACTCAGATGTCACTCTCTAAATCACCGTGCGGTGAACCCTCGTGGCTGTCAGGCTCATACTTATTGCAGAGAAGGGCCCTGCTTGCTTTGTTGGCCGCTTCTGCCACTTCTCTGTGGGTTCACTGACCACGTGCAGCTAATTGCAGTTCCCCCTTTGCTCTGTGCCGCCTCCCTTAGACCTGTTCCTTATGCCATTCTCTTTCCTTTGAAAAGCCCTTCTGTGCCACTCCCATCCTCAACAGAAACAATTCTCACTTGTTGAAGACTTGGCCTAGACATTCCATTTCCTGTAGAGCCTGTCTTAAAAACCTCCCATAGGCCAGGTCTCCGTTTTCTCAATCTGTGTAGAGCCTGTCCTGGTCTGTATGTATTAAAATTAGACCAAGAGTTCCCTAAAGACCACTTCCTGTTTGTTTTTATATCTCATGCCTAGCAAATTATTACCTGCACATAGCAGTTTCTCAGTAAATCTTTGAATGGATGCCATTTTCCAGAAGCTATAATTGTTAACTGTGTTCCTTATGTTGACCTAAAATCTGGTTCTTTCCAATATTATGACTTTGAGTATATTTCATTTTTGCTCATAACAACCTATTATTTCAATACAGTGTTTGAGTTTCCCTCAAGGCTTCTCCATATGAAACTTTTTTTTAACATAGAACATGAGTGCTCAGTTACTGACATGCAGTCAGAATTGAATTGAATACTGCATTCCAGATGTTATTAAAAGTTTTAATTTTTATAGAAACCTACGTTTTCCATCAGTTATTACCAAACCTCTGTCCCTCATCTTCTACTTGTGCTTATTAAACTCCATCTTATTTTGACCTAGTAATTTTCATCTTGATTAGATCACCTGTTGTTTGAAGCAGCTTTGGGTTATCTTCAAATTTTATGTACACACCTGTGGTTTCTTCATCCAGATCTAGGAACAGAAAACAGTCTCCCATCGTTTCCAATAGATAAGTCATTCTAGGTTAACCCTGAGTCATCGTAACCACATCCTAGTTACAAATTCCTCATGTCTTAAGTCTGTCCAGTTCTACAACATCTCACCTAATTTTCACTTATCCAGAACTTATTTTGGCAAATGCTTTGTGGAAATATAGACCATTACTCTACAATTTGTAAACTGAGTTCTGTTTCATATTTTATTTGACTTTGTGTAAGCTACCTAGCCCTTTAGCTCTTGACTGAGATTCCTACAATTTTGAATGGAATAACTAGTCCTTAAGGTTTTTTTGTAAAAATTAGTTTGAGTCAACATTGTACATGGCGCTACATCTTTCTCAGTTACAGTGTTTTAATACATTTTCTCAGGTTTCAAAAAGTTGCAGAAGGAAGAAAGCAAAGGGAAAGAAAAAAAGCGTTCAGAAGTCTTTATATGGGGAAAGAGACATTGCGTCTAAGAAGCCGCTCCTGAGCCCTATTCCTGAGCTGCCCGAGGTATCTGAGATGCCGCTGGTTCCAGGCATCTGGAGGATGTGTTCAGGTAGCCTGGCCTTTTCCTGTTGTCGATATTGTATCTCTTCTCTCCTCCCTCTTTGTTGCTGTTTCATTCTCTTTTTTCCCTTCTTCTCATTCATTGTGTAAAGAGTACGTAAATTTAAAATAGCAACTTTCCCTCCTATTCCCACAAGAATTTTAAGTTAAAGAAGCTGTGGGGGCTTCCCTGGTGGCGCAGTGGTTGAGAGTCCGTCTGCTGATGCAGGGGACACGGGTTCGTGCCCCAGTCTGGGAAGATCCCACATGCCGCAGAGCGACTGGGCCCGTGAGCCGTGGCCACTGAGCCTGCGCGTCCGGAGCCTGTGCTCCGCAACGGGAGAGGCCACAACAGTGAGAGGCCTGCGTACCGCAAAAAAAAAAAAAAAGAATCTGTGGTTTGTAACTTTCAGGTCACCTAGACCCTTTTCAGAACCTGTTGGACACTGTGGATCCTCCCCCCCAGAAAAACTCAGGCACAAAATATTACATATAATTTTAGGGGAAAGAATTTCCTTTCACCCTGTTTCTTTTTGCTTTTTAAAGTGTCTTGGTAAAGTAAAATGAATTGTTTGGTGTTGTAATCCATCACTAAAAGTCAACAAGGTGATGGCTCAGTAATAGGTATATCTTCCATGGATTAAGAATAAAAATTAAAACAAAAAAACCTCGCCCTCTGATGTTTCAGTAGGAGTTGGCACTGCTAAGCATCTTCTAGAAATAACATTTATAAATTGAACTTGATTACTTGGAAAATTTTGTTTAAAAGGAAGATTAAGTCTTTTGGTATCCTGATTAGATAAAAATTGGATTGGAGTTGCATCTGGCTGGTAATGCTTGAGTTTAAATTGACTAAATCATGCTGAAAAGCTGGAGTATGTGTTCATTTCGTGTGTGAATTTTGTATGTAATCATTCTTAAGATAGCTGCCTTTGTCAACCACCACATATTTATAGCCTGCGTCCCATTCGCAGCGTAGCATGTAGGATCTATATGATTCAAGGACGAATATGGTACATGCCATTTTAGACTCTTGGCCTCTGCCTACTTGTTATTTCAGGAAAGCCCAAAAGTTTAAACAAACACACAGCCACCCCACATAGACATATTCCTCCGGCCCCGGGGCACCAGCAGAGGCGGAGCTGTTCTGCCCTAGCCGCTTTCTATGCTACATCGTGGGACAGGACGTCAGCCACCCCACCTCTTTTAAATCTGGCCTGATGCTGCTTAGCCTTTAGGATTTAGCCATGCTGGCTGCCTTTCCAGGAAAACTCTTTGTTCACCTTACACCTTTACCACCTGGTTTATAATGATCTGTCCACCTCCCTACCCTGCAAGTTGCCTTTCCCTTGAGACTTATTTTCGTTATATCCGTAGTTCCTAACGGTTTCCTTTTTTTCCAAAGATACTTGGACAATGACTGTTAGTGTATATTTTCCATCTTGCGTCTTATTAGAGAATTTCTTTTCAAAAATACATGAAACACTTTTTATCAGTAACCAGTGGTTTCATCTGCTATGAGGGTCTAAAGCCGTTCTCTCTCTCTCTCCCTTCTTTCCTCTCTATTTCTCTCTCTCTTCCTCCCTCCATCCCTTTCCCCTACCTTCCTTTTCTAGTATGTTAATTTCATGAAAAATACACGAATATCAATTTTTAAAGTTGTATAAAGAGCCCAGTTGACATATTGGTTGGTTGATACCAAGGGGCCCCTGCCCTATGTTAATCTCTAGCTTTCTGTGACATGATTGTAGGTACCCAAATCCCAGATGTATATATATCTTTTCACACTGAAATGTTTTTTGTAGATTTTTGGCTCAGCTTATGTTTTATCTTCCAGTTTTCATTTTGTTTAAAACATTTTTTATACTCCTTTGACTGACCAATTAAAAACTTTATTATGTGAGATAACCAGAGAGATGGCTTCTAATAGTACTGAGATTTAGAACTCGTAAAGCCTAGATTCACTTAGGCTGTGTTATGTGACTTTAAAACCTTGATGATGTGTTTTTCACCTGTGATGTGACACCGTGTGCCAGAAACACATGGCAGGGCGCACATAGCGTGTCTTCCTGGAGGGTGAATTATATTCAGAGATTGGCATGGAAGGGGAGAGATTTCTAGAATATTGAAACAACCGGGGCTCTATTTGAGAGTTTGGTGCAGTTTAATGTTAATTTTTAAAACACTGGGCATAAGACTTGAGTGTCTTCAGAAGTACCCTTTTAGCTAAGTCCTCAAATCCCCCAGAATTCCAAGTTTTCTCTCTTCTATTTCAAGGGGGAACATTGATGGAAAAGTTTCAGAAGCATGATGTTGCCGATTTTCAGTAATTCATTTTTCGGGAGATAGGAAGTGTGTCTGCCTCATGCTAATTGACCTTGTAGAATGGGAAGCACATTAGAATAGAGGAAGCAGTTTCAGATACAGTTCTCATTTCCGTGGTCTCAGGTTATATGCTTTATTGATTCATGCATTAAGTACATATTTTCTTAACCTGTGGGGTGAGGAAGAACTGAAAGAGAAAGAACAATGACAGGTGGGGACACGTACAGGGTAGCATTGGTAGGTCTTGCAATTTTTTTGAAAGCTTGACTCACAATACAATTTGACACCTGTTTGATTTGTGAACGTTTATTTCCACTGTTACTTCTTAATTCGATTTAAACTTAATTTACATGCCCATAGATGATTTCAACTCAAATGATGAACTTGAAGAAGTGAAGCTTCCGAAGAGAAACAATATTTTGCCTCAGAACCCAGAGGATTGGCAGATGATTCAAGGCTTTAATAAATACGATGTGTCTGAATTCTGCAGCTCTGACATGAAAAGTTCCTCATCACTTATTAGTGCTACTTTTGAGCAAGGTTCAAATACAAGTACTATAGAAACTAATGAAAACAAAAATACTCCAAAAGCAGCCATTAAGTTGGAAAGTGAAAACGAACTAAAAACTGAGACTGAGAATGCAAACAGCCATATCTCTTGTCCTTCTGTGACTGAAGCACCCATCGTATCAGACAATCCAAAACCTGATTTTACCGTGCGGTCCCAAGAACTTTCTGCCGCTGGTCAAAATATGGAAAACCTTTTTCAAATCTTTAAAATCTCAGAAGATATAAACATCAAATGTGAAAACCAGGATGACTTCTTAGTCGTTCCAGAAGGAAAACTGCAGACCAAGCATTTCGTGCCCGACTCACAAAAAGAATGTGATCGTTCAGAAGATGTCTTAATTGACCACACGAAAGAAAGTAAAAGTCAAGGTGAGGATTTGGGAAGAAACTCCATAGCAAGTAGTCGTGGTGTGAGTCACAGAGAAAGGAAATACAGAAGACAGTCCATGACTTTTTCTGATGGGCAAAGTTTGCATTTGGAAAAAATCGAGAATCCCAAGCCTTCCAACAGTGTGAGCAGCTCTGTAGAAATTAGTTTAGAAAATTCCCAACTGTATAAAGATTTATCTGACTCCATTGAGCAAACCTTTCAGAGAGCAAAGAGTGAAACCAAAGTAAGACGCAGCACAAGGCTACAAAAAGGTTTGGAAAGTGAAGGGCTTGTGTGGATTTCCCTTCCATTGCCTCCCGCTTCTGGCATTTCCCAGAGAACCAAGAGGAGAACAATAGGTACATTTGACAGGAGAAGCTTTGAGAACGGGTCCTCCGGGCAAAATCCTTGTGTGCTGCCCTCCACACCAGGTGAAGAAAACAGTGAGGGCTTTGCCGCTGCTGCTGCCAGTTTACCTGGGAGGAGACGCAAGAGCTTTTGTACATCTACACTTACAGATCCTAAAAACACCACCCAGTCGAGAGGCTACAAAAGAACCACCTTTCTCAACCAGAAGGAAGCTCTCCAAGTAACTTGGAGAGAATCAGACATATCAGAGAACTAAAGCAGTAACTGACATTCCCCTGCAGAACGTTCTGGCAAGAGAGAAGGTAACCAACCATTCATGCCTGAAAGATTCTTTCATCCCAGTTCCCATCCTTTGTTCAACCTCAGTGTTTTAAAAGTTTCAAATAAAATTGAGTAGAACCTACTTATAAGTAGAAATAAGTGAATTTCTCCATCTTTCAAACTGAAAGCATTGTATTAAACATGTTCTCCCCCCAAATGATAAATGCTTTATTGGTATTCTGTTCAAAAGGATTGCTTTTAGACCTAACAGCATGTCTCTTAAGTTTTATTTCATGTTAGTACATATTTACCACTGAAGGTTTAGAGTTTCTGTTGTAAAAAAAAAAAAAAGCATCTTTTAGAATTGACTTGTTATATCTGGATGAGAAGAGTGTTTTGTTTTGGTCTTTAACAAATTGATAGAATTAATGTAACTTTATGAAAATTGAAGGTAATATAAGGTTGAAAGTGTTAAAGAAGGTGGGGTGAGGTATGTTTTTATTTTAAAAGATTGCCCCCAAAAAACGGGTTAAAAATTTTAACAATTAGGAAAGATGGAAATGATAAAATTTGGTTTTTTCCCTTTGGGGTTCAAGTTAAGAGAAGCTTTAATAATTTACTTTGTCTCAAATAAAAATTTTATTTTAATAGATTAAAATCAAATCTTAGACATGGGATTTTGGAAAATTCTTTCAATAACCAGAATATTGCAAATCTGTCATTATAAAGTGAATATATAATTTAGAAATAACTAACATGAAAGCATTTTGACCTTCACACCACACTCTTGTATGCTTTGTGGGGTAGGAAGTAGGGGTTTGGTTTTTGGTGAAAATATAAGCAGTCTAGTTGAAGACTCATCTCCCAGATCATTCAGATTAGTCACAGGTAATTTGGGATTGAATTCATGGTTTTCCATTAAAAAAAAAAATCCAGAAACTCACTTAAAAGACCCTAAAAAATTGGTTTACTAACATGAAGCATGGTGGTAGGTTGCTGATTTCTTTTTTAACATGGCATTTTCCAGCCTTTCTGACTTTTTATTTCACCATACCAAGAGCTAGTACTTGTTTTGGTTTGTCCCGTTAAGCTCCAGCAGTGTATCCTATCACAATTTTGATGACAGCGGTTTGAAAATCTAAATTGCTGTATTTTTAGAATTTGTGAATGCAAGTTAATCATTGTATCATTAAACCATTGTCTTTGAAATCCTTTAAATCATTAAACTCTCCTACTCCTGTGATAGCAGAAACATGTTAACAAATAGGCCTCTCTATAAATAACACAACAGGGAAGAAAGCTCCTGCTGGGCGCCCATTTCCCCTGCCTTAGATAGAGACTATTTGTTACCTTCTTGGCACCAATAGGTCTGGAACTCCTGCTGCTAAAGACTAATGTATTTTACATTAACACTCAAAGTGATCCCCAATTTCTCCTGCTAAAGGGTGGATTGTTTCAAAAATTCTTTTATCTTTACACGTAAATTATTTATGGGCTTTTCCCCCCATTTATAGTTTGGTACGGTTGGCAAATGTCTACCACTGAAAACAAACAAAAAACACTTCTTATGAAGCTTTTTGGTTTTGGTCATTAAAAAAAAAAACTTTCAGAAACATACAATGTTAGAGGGTTTTGTTTTTTTAAAATTTTTTGTTGTTTGTTCATAGGAAGGTTAAAATTACTGTGATTTTCTACCATTTTTACTGTATGATATATGATCTCAATTGTATTTGAATTTTCAGAATTTCACGTGCTTTGTTTTATTTCCCAAAAAGTGCTAGTGAGGATGAAGGAGACATTTTGGTCTGTGATTTTTTTGGTTGTGATTTTTTTGGCTTGGTTTTTCAAATGTAAAATTGTTCTCATTTTCAAGTATCTGTAGTTAGAAAGATAAACACTTTACAAGTTCTACTCGTTTTAAAGTATTTCACTATGAATATTTTATTGCTATCTGTAAATAACAAATGGGCTGTTTTCCTAAAAAGAAGTCTTGAGAAATCAAAACAACTTGGAGGTAGTTTGATCCACCGTCTCACTTGTATCATAAAATTTGTGGAAAGTCAATGATTTCTGTATGTCATCATGCTTGTGTGTTTTTAACTGTTTCTTTTCATTAATGGCTAAATCAAAAATTTGCCTTATCATTTCTACCGCAGTAACCCTTGACATTTTGCCTTAGAATGGCTTCTACTTGTATCTTTTCCTGCTCCCATAGATTCTTGCTTGTTCCAGAAGATGGCAGCATGACATCTGAAGTTCTCATCCTGTGTGCACTACCTTAAACCAGGGCAGCTTTTCACTGTTGCTAAGGGTGCTTCCCCTTAACTTTTATTTTCACTCATTTTTATTACAAAAGTACTATGTGTCTACTGAAAAATGTAGAGAACTGTGCATAATGAAAAAGTGTCTTCCCCCCACCTAATGCAAGCATCCTGCAGCTACACCTTTCTCTCCCCACCTTTCTAGGTGTCAACACCAGTAACAGCAGGCAAACCTCTTCCAGACCCTTTGCCTGTGTAAACATAGGTTTTGTTGTTTTCTAATGGGATCACTCGATGTTCCATTTTGCAAGTTAAAATTTTTATTCAACATAATACCATTTTGGAGAGCCCTGGTGCCATTGCAGTCTTTTTAACCCCTGCATAGAATGATATAATTTGGATATCTATAATGTAGTTAGCCATCTCCCTACTGATGGATGCTAGTTGCCTCCAGTTTTTTGTAATTGAAAATTATGCCACACTGGGCTTGCGTGACGATGTAAGATAAATTCCTTGAAATTAAAATTAAATGGTTATTCGGTTCTTTTCTCTGGATCTGACCTGGCAAACACGTTGCTTCCATTTTCTCTCACTGACTGCCTCCACCCCCCAATGCCCAGACTTCAGCTGTAGACCTGGCATAACAAGGAGGAAATACTTAATAATGCCTGATTTGTATTGAAAGAGCTGTTGTTTTCCTTTTCCTTTTTAAAGTCAGGTTTATTGAGGTGTCATTCACCTACAGTAAAGTTTACCCTTTTAAGCCTAGCAGTTTGAATGTAACCATGACACCCCCGCCCCCCAGTCAAGGAGTAGAACATCCTCATCATCCGGAAAGAAGTTTCCTCCTGCCTCTTTGCAGTCCGTCCCTCTCCCCCAACCCCAGCCCCTCACAATCACTCATCTGAGTTCTATCCTTATAGTCTTGCCTTTTCCAGAATGTCCTATAAATGGAATCATACAGTGGGTATCCTTTGGTGTCTGCCTTTTTAAACTTCGCATAATGGTTTTGAGGTTCATCCATGTTGTATAAGTAATTGGTTCCTGTTTGTTGCTAAGTAGTATTCCATTTTATGGATGTATCCATTCACCAATTGATGGATATTTGGATTGTTTCTGTTTTGGGGCTATTATAAATAAAGCTGCTATAAACATTCACATATGGATCTTTTTTATAGACACATGTTTTCCTTTATCTTGGGTAAATACCTAGAAGTGGGATTCCTGGGACGTATGGCTGGGGTCTGTTTAAGTTTTTAAGAAACTGCCAAGCTTTTCCATAGCAGCTGCACCAGTTTGCATCCTCACCTGCAACATATTGTTTCAGTTGCTCCACAATTTCATCATCACAAGGTGTTGTCAGCCTTGTTCCTTGTAGGCATTCTGGTAGGTGTGCAGTGGTATCTCGTGATTTTGGTGTGTATTTCCCTAATGACGAGTGATGTTGAACATCTTTTTTTTTCCTGTGCTTATTTGCCATTCTTATATCCTCTTCATTGAAGCATCCATTTAAACCTCTTGCCTATGTTTCCTTCTGTTGATATTGTTGTCTTGTTTTTGAGATGAAAGAGTTCTGTATATATTTGGATATAGGCCTTTATTGGATATGTATCTTGCAAATATTTTTTCCCAGTCTGTGGCTTGTGTTTTTTCCTAGAGTGTCTTTTGAAAAGCAGATTTTAATTTTGATGTAGTCTAATCTATCCTTTTTTTTTTAATGGATCATACTTTTGTGTCCTAAGAAATCTTTGACTAACTCTAGGGTACAAAGATTTTCTCCTGAATTTCTTCTAGAAGTTTTAGAGTTTTAGCTCTCAGGTGTTAGATCCACTTTGAGTTAAGTTTTGTACAGTGTATGAGATGAAGTTGTTTTGGGTTTGGGGGGGGGGGGTTTGCGCTACGCGGGCCTCTCACTGTTGTGGCCTCTCCCGTTGCGGAGCACAGGCTCCGGACGCGCAGGCTCAGCGGCCATGGCTCACGGGCCCAGCCGCTCCGCAGCACGTGGGATCCTCTCGGACCGGGGCACAAACCCGCGTCCCCTGCATCGGCAGGCGGACTCTCAACCACTGCGCCACCAGGGAAGCCCTGTTTTGGGTTTTTTAGTGGAAGTCATTCAGCACCATTTGTTGAAAAGATTTTGCATTCCTTATTGAATTACAGTGGCACCTGTGTTGAAATCAGTCGACCTTGTATGTGTAGGTCTATTTCTGGACTTGATTCTGCTCTATTGATCTCTATGTCTGTTCTTAAACCAGCATCACACCATCTTGATTACTATAAGAAAGCTTGTCTTCCCCTTTACTGTGAATCTGTGCCGTAGTTTTTGTTTAAAGTTCTTTTTGTGAAGGAGGAGGCCAGTAGAAGCAAAAGATTGACCAACCAATTCTATGTGGAGCCTACAGTTACACCCAGACATGCATTATCATTTAGGGCAAGAAGTCAGTAATAATAAGCTATCAGAAATATGGGCAGGAAACCAACTTTCTTAGGGTACCTATACACTCAGCCCAATCTTCTCATATAAACGGCTTTGCTACAGTTCATGATTTAAAATTGTCACCCTGAGATGCTAAGATTTAGTCATTGAGAAAGAATTCTCCTCTTGACCACTGTGTAATATATACCAGTAAGAAAATGAAATGAGTTGAATTAAAATAAGGTTCAAAGTTGTTTGCTAAAAATTAAATTGTCTAATAAGTCTGATTCAATTCTTCTCATAAATTAAGATTTTTATTATAGTTTGGTTTAGTATAAAAATTGTTGCTATCCTTACTTGGAAAGTAGCCTTAGCATTTGAGAATTATTTCTTAACATGGGAAAACTTCCCTGCACCAGGTCATCCCAGGTGAGCAGATCGTAGATTCATTAGTACATGTGCCAGGCATTAATTTCTAAATGTGATCACTGCCTTAAAGATGCTCAATTTTCTCTAAAGGTTTGGGGTGGGGGGGGGAGTACAGAATTACAATACAGGGTATGATTATAAAGGAATGCCCTGGACCACACCACCCTCAAGGTGGCACCAACTTCAGCTCAGGTAAGTTTGTTTTGTTTCTTTCTGGAAGAAGTGATGCTTGAACAGAGTTCACTTATAGGAGTTTTAGAGAAATGGGGATCCCAAAGCAACATCCTATTCCAAATGTCTTTTCCTTATTATTTACTGAGACTAGGCAGTGTTAAGTTGGCTTCATCTCATAGACATTTTTAAGTATCTTTCTTCCCATTATATTCTAACCTATGAATACATCTGGATGAAGCATTGATTCAAAACCTAGAGATTGTGGGGCTTCCCCGGTGGCGCAGTGGTTGAGAGTCCGCCTGCCGATGCAGGGGACACAGGTTCGTGCCCCGGTCCGGGAAGATCCCACATGCCGCGGAGCGGCTGGGCCCGTGAGTCATGGCCGCTGATCCTGCGCGTCCGGAGCCTGTGCTCCGCAACGGGAGAGGCCACAACAGTGAGAGACCTGCGTACCACAAAAAAAAAAAAAAAAAAAAAAAAAAAAAAAAGCAACAACTAAAGATTGTGAATTGTCCATAACAAAGTTTTAAAGAAATCTCTCTCCTTAAATCCTTCTGCATTTCTATCTTTTGTGCTACCAGATTTCTTTGTAGTATGTCTGAAAGGTTGACTCTGGACTTAGATTCTTAGATCAAGTAAGCAGACTTTAGAGGATGAAGTTAAATTACGATAAATAATTGCACATACAAAAAGATAGTGAATTTTTTTTTCTTGGTCTTAGATTTATTTGAAGATTATTCTTAGAGCCTTGACTTGGCTCTAGAAGGACTCGTTGTACTGTGGCCTAACAATTTCAAGTGTGTGTGATTTTTCACTGGTGTGTTCAATTCTGTGCATTCTTTGATGCTTTTCTGTTTTTTTATGAAATCGTGATACGAATAACCTAATAATCTTTAGTAAGAAGATAAGTAATTACTGCCATTCTCGTGATACATATTTTTGTCCTACATCTTCAACCAAGATCGTACTTAGCCTGGCTATGACCTTACTTTTAAGATTTATTAGAAAGGTTTTTGGAAAATTTTAGGATATTGGGAAGCAAGTATTTTTTGGAACTGCTTCTATTTTTTGATACTTTAAGCATTATATCACTTATATGAAAAGGAAAAATAAATGAGCATGCACATTAAAAAACAAATACAAGTTTGCATTTTCTAAGGAGTAGCTTGGGAGTTCCAAAATTTCAATGACCAGTTTGAAAGCAGCCTTCTTAAATCTTCCCTTTTCTCATTTGTCCATGGCACAATGTTGTCTGACTAAATGGTTTAATTGACTTCTCTATTATACAAGTAGCCTGCTGGGGAGCAAACAGCTGGCTTTTGGTTTTAGATGTAATTCAAGAAAATTCAGATTTTATCATTTTGTTCTAAGTTCCAAATTTCTAACTCTATTTGCATGTGAGTTTTTTAAGCTCCAAAATGTAAAGATAACAGTTAACATCCAATTACATCTAATAATTTCTTTATTCTCACAGCTTTATTCACCCACTTAAAATTTGCTTTTTAAAAACAAATTCACTTCGGCAGCGTCTTGTCCTGTCAAGTGTAGTGATCTGTTAGTGGCATCTTTATTTTTGACATTTAAAAACAAACTGCATTTCCAGTGTTCTGATGTCCCGGATGCTTGCTGGTAAACACAAAGTAAATGTCAGTTTTTTCTCTATTTAGACACATCAAGTAACTGCTAAGGAGCATCAGACGTTTGAAAAACTAGGTCCTTTCAAATGTATGGTCCAAACAGTGAAATAATTTTTTTTTTTGAGTATAAATTTGGTGTCAAACAGTTGAAACTTCCTAGGGAAAATGAGTAAAAAGATTTTTCAGTTCAAGTAAGTTTAGTTTGGCTGCCAGGCTCTTGGATGTTGCTATGCCTAATGTGAGAACACGTACAATGTGTCCATTTTCCAATTGTTCATAACAAAGCAATAATCCAATGTGACTAGTCTTTTCTTATTTGAAGTGTACATGGGGAATGAAGATTTCAGAAGGATTCCCTAACTCAAACCTGAAAAACCTGGTGTTAGTCTTGGGTGATTTCCAGTGACCCTGTGACCCCCTTCTTCCTGCCCCCTGTGTAGACTTGGAACTGGGCAGCCATTTTTGTTTTTGGAAGGGAAAGGAGACAGATATAATGAATGACTTTTATTGTGCAATATTTCAAACTCTCTTGAATGCATTCGAATGGGATGGAAACTGTTCTGCCCTATGTCACAGCCAAAACAAACAAAACATATTCCCTAAACCTGGATGTGTGTTTCTCTCAAACTGGCAGTAGTTAGAGCTCAGCTCTCAAACAAGAATTTGGTTTGACAATTTTTAGCCCTTGTTCAACTGAATGTGAGGAGAGGTCACAGCCAAAGCAAATACTGTGGGGAAAAATTAATACACATATTTACAGCTTGCAGGTGGCATTTGTTCTGAAACGTTAGATATTTGTCTTAAAGAATTGCATTTGTGGTAATACTTTTAAATGGACTACTTTTTTTGGCTAGTATTTTTAAAATGAACTCTTCAATAATAATAAGTCCTAATGTGAATAAACTCTACAGAAGTCCCTGAAGAGTGATAAATGCTTGAATTTAAGTATTTAAACATTTAGAAAGGCCATTAAGAATCTGATAATTCTAGGAATATCAGACCCAGCAAATATGCCATAAAACTCCCTTGATGGCAGCCTTCTCTGGCCCCCCAAAGCACCCACTCTAGTGTTATCAACGACTCCTTTATGATGATGCCTCCAACACTGTTTACTGGCTCCAGCCACCCCCATCCAGGTTGTTACGTATTCCCACCCTTTGGATCTGTGGGGAGAATCACTCTGCACAATCAAGATAATTCATTTTGTAATGCGCATTGTGCTTCATGACCCGGGCAAAATATATTTTTTACTAGTCACAATAATAACGTTAAATTTATGGTCACCTACGACCAACAGGCCCTTGGTTTGTGCCTTACTTGAGAAATACTGAAAACGTAAATTGTTAAGCCAGGCAATCTGCCTCTCAGAATGGTAGAGCTGACTTCAATCCACATTTCAGGTCCTCCTTTCGAAATATAAAATTCTAACTTTCATGGACCGCCCTGTTGAACAATATCAGACATCCGTGTGAACGGAAATGAGCCATTGGATCATTTCATTGGCTGTTAACCTTTCATATAATAAACACTACAGATAAAACACTGCCTGCATCTTGCATTTTAGTTAGAAATATTGCACGTTACCGCAAAGATTTCTACTTCCCAAGCATTGCAAGGTCCAGTTATACTCCTATCAACTAGAATGACTGGCACGTCCTGGACGTATAAATCATTTTAAGGAGTAGATGCTTAGTTTTTTGCAGTCTGTCTGGATGGTGAGAAATAGGAAGACCTCCGTGAGTGGGTAGGTGGGTGTTGCTGAGGTCCATGGCTCTCAGGCTGTCAAGGGGCAAACGTGAATGTGAGGTTCAAGAGGGGAGGGGAGATGGGGGCGGAAACAAACTTCTTAGAAAAAAGCAGGCTCTTATTTTTTCAATTTTAGATGCTGTTTTCCAATTTCTTAGTATTTAAACTTAAATATGGTGGGTGCCTGAGTTTCTTGCATTGGGTAGGGTAGGAATTTTTGGACCCTCTGGTTTATCTAAATTCTTCCCATTTTTTTTAACCCTGTGCGAGTGCTGAAGGGTTCCTTTTTTTTACCTAAATAAATTTATTTTTAGATTTAAAACTAACGTACCGGGCCTCCCTGGTGGCGCAGTGGTTGAGAGTCCGCCTGCCGATGCAGGGGACGCGGGTTCGTGCCCCGGTCTGGGAGGATCCCATATGCCGCGGAGCGGCTGGGCCCATGAGCCATGGCCGCTGGGCCTGCGCATCCGGAGCCTGTGCTCCGCAACGGGAGAGGCCACAACAGTGAGAGGCCCGCATACCGCAAAAAGAAAAAAAAAAATAAATAAAAAAAAATAAAACTAACGTACCTTCCCCAAACCAGTTGGAGTCTCTCAATTCCCAGTGAGGCTGCCTTTCCCCTCAGATAGAGACAAACAGCCCAGCTTTCCTTTAAATAGCTAATCCAGGCCCACCTACCTATACTCATAACCCTTAATCTAGCCTTGGACCCTCCAATTCTTTTTTCCTTTATAAATAAATTTATTTATTTATTTATTTATTTATTTTTGGCTGCATTGGGTCTTTGTTTCTCTGTGCGGGCTTTCTCTAGTTGCGGCGAGTGTGGGCTACTCTTCATTGCGATGTGCGGGCTTCTCATTGCAGTGGATTCTCTTGTTGTGGAGCACGGGCTCTAGGCACACGGGCTTCAGTAGTTGTGGCACATGGGTCACTAGTTGTGGCTCGTGGGCTCTAGAGTGCAGGCTCAGTAGTTGTGACGTGGGGGCTTCTTTGCTTCACGGCATGTGGGATCTTCCCGGACCAGGGCTCGAACCCGTGTTCCCTGCATTGGCAGGCGGATTCTTGACCACTGCGCCACCAGGGAAGTCCCAGACCCTCCGATTTTTTGTTTTGTTTGTCTTGGCAAGCCGCACGATAGGAAAACATCCAAAACACCCTTCTATGTTATTGTCATGTATTTTCATGTCTCTGTCATGTATATCTCATATATCTCATACAGAGCAAGACATACTATTATTTCTATCTTATAAATAAGATGAGCAAGAGGGAAGTGATTTTCTCTGCTTGGCAGCCAGCAACGATAAAGCCTGGAAGAGACTGGGGGCCTTTTGTTTATTTCACTTGCTTCAGCTGCCCCATCTACCCTCCAGCACCGAGGTGCCTAAGAAGCCCAGGCCATATGGGTGTTTGCTGGCTGTTCTTGTAAAAGTTTAGTTGGAGGAGCCCTTAAAGTCAATAGCTACTTGGGGTTTTGAAGTCATCCAGAACCTCTCACAAATAGAAGTTGCCTCTATTTCCTTAAAACGAAGTGAATGATGAGTGTTGATTTACCCTTTGTTCTCTAATTTAATTTTTGGGGGGAGAGAGGATTGGGAGCAGGAAAGAAGTCAGAAGAAATACATCTTCAGCTAGAAATCAGGACAACATCTACATTTAGATGCCAACACTTTGAACAAGCAGCGTTCTCAACTCAGGCCCTGAAGTGCGTGCCCAGGGTCCTGCAGCTGTCCTGTAAATGTCCAAACGGATTTATTGCCTGTATTTCTCCAAGAGAGAAAACAGTTCTAGGCAAATCTCAAACAGTTTGGAGGCGTGTGTCCTTTGACATTTTGCTGCCTTCCCGGTTCTTGTCCTGCCATCGCCACAAGCAAAGAGCTGTTACTGCCAGGCCAAAGCTGTAACAATATTAAGATGTTTTCCTCAACCTTGTCCCCAGAAAGATACTCAGTTTCCAGAAGATTGTTCTCCCCTGGGCATTACATCATGAATTGATTCAGTTTTTGGAGGAAGAAATTGGACAAAATATAATAGATTACCTCCTGGGGAAGCATACTTAGGTTGTTAAGTATTCCCACCAGAAAACTAAGAAACTGCTTATATATGACTACTCTGTCCACATTTAACCTTTCACCTTACTGCAGCTGAGCAGGGCGCTTTTTTGCAGCAAAGGTTTTTGTTTTGGTGGGGGTCAGAGAGAACATTTCTCCTTTATTTTTTTAAGGAATACAAGTATTCTTTGTTTTTACCATTACCCAGACTTCCTCAGCTTCATGAGCTGCCCCCAGACCCTAGACCAGGTTAGGATGCAGCCACCGCTGAAGGGTGTTCCCCATTCAGTGGACAAGTGTGGCCTCCCCTTGGGCCGTGAGAATGGGGACAGGTGGGTTGGGGGAACTGCTCGATGTAGTTAATTTTCCATTAGGGTTTTTTGGCCTTTGGAGCATCGTGGCTGACAGAGCAGAAGGCCACACTTGTGGAGTATTTGGGAGACATCACCACGGTCTGTCCCGAGGATAGAGTGGCCCCTGTAAGCAACATGTGCGCTGAAGAAAAGGTTCAAGTTTCCTCTTTCCTGGGAACCCGTTGTCCAAGCAGGATGTTAGTGATCGAGGAAATAACTCCCACCCAATGGAGAGTGCAGTAAGAAACGTGGGAGCTCTTTTCTTTTCCAAGTTCGCACGTTGGAGTAGAGAAGGGGCGGGTGGAACTGGCAGTATATACGTTGCCAGTATATATGTTGCCTGGATTCAGACAGTATATACGTTGGCTGGATTCACACTTCAAACTTGGAAGGGTGAGCAGAGTGGATGGAAGGACTAATGAACCGGAGGAATTGGTAATAAAAGAGCCAGGTTTCGTCACCCAATGCCCAGCTGGTTGGTATCCAAGGCCTAGTTAACAGTAGAGGACCATGGAGTGAGTTGGCAATCTCCACTGACAGGATCTCTGACAACTGGATTGGCAGGGCCACTTCCCATTTCTGAGGCAGAAGTGTTCTAACCACGTCAGCGAGCCCCAATTATTGTCTCATCTCATAAGTCTCCCATCAGAGGATGAGTACGGTCTCCCCAGGGCACTGAAACCGATTCCTGTATTCCTTATCCCAAGAAAAGCCCTCCAGTGGCCCCAATCATGCCCCCGACTGTCAGCCTCAGAGGGTTCAGCTCTACTTCTGAGGCGTGCATCTCAGGAAATGGCAACAGCCTGTCGGACAGTCAGTCAAATGCGAGCGTGGGGGACGTTGGGCGAAAGGGACCAGGACACCTCTACTATTTTTGCAATTGCTTGTGACTCTATTATGATTTTAAAATAAAAAGTTTAAGAAACTAAAGTGCTTAGAACAATAAAAGTCTCTGTGATTCTCAGCTACCTTGTCTGTCAAGTAAGGATATTAGTGATACCTACTTTACGTGTCGCAGCTATGAAAAATCAGATAATACAGATGTGGTGCCTCTTGTTTTCACAGACCTGCATCCTTCTGCACTTTGTGACAGAAGCCTATTTCCTTTCTCAGGTACCGTTTATCTACAGTGTAATCACGGTGGTAGGCGTTTTCCCATGTGCCCTCATTTTATGTGATCGCATTATTATGTCCATATTACAGACAAGGAAGCTGAGCCTTTAAGAGGTAATGTGACTCGTTCAAGATCAGATAGTTGGGGGACTTCCCTGGTGGTCCAGCGGTTAAGACTCCAAGATCCCAATGCAGGGGGCCTGGGTTCGATCCCTGGTCAGGGAACTAGATCCCGCATCCTCAACTAAGAGCCCACATGCTGCAACTAAAGACCCGGCACAGCCAAATAAATAAATAAATATTAAAAAAGAAAAAAAGAGATCAGATAGCTGGTACATGGTAGAGCTGGAATCAGGAGACTGTCCTACTCTAAGAGTCCATTTTCCTTTGATGAAAATGCTGTAACTAGAGAGGCAAAGATTTGGGGGTTGTGGAAAGAGGAAAATAAAGTTATGCAGGGAACATGAGGATTTCTTCTGTGCGAGACTTGCCACTGTCCTCAGAAATGCCCTTGATGGAGAGCTACGGCCCTCTATCTCCTGATTCCAGACACAACGGCTCCTTTGCTCCATTTTGGGGGGCATCTCCCCACTTCTAGTCTTGCTTCAACGTCCTTAGCCTGTAGCCTCGTCCTGCTTGTCTCCAGAAGGAGATCAGTCCCATCAGTATGTAAATCTCAAGCGCAGTACAACCTACTATACTCCTCCCTCCTAGTTGGATTTCTAACAAATTATGGGGGCGTATGTGTGACCAGTGAGGTGACTGGTGGTGTCATCCTCTACTGAGCACACTCGCTTTTGCCTACGTTTTATATCATCTTATTCAAAACTGTTAGTCTTGCTCTAGTGTTTTCCTATCCATGGAAATCAAATATATGGATCTTTTCATCACCCAACATGTATCCACCTGTAGTTTTGCAGCAAGGGGACGGGTGTACACATTAGCCAAGGACTGGGGAAGCTTACCAGAATCTTCTCACGGGAGTCTGGCAAAAGAGCAGAGTCTCCATCAGGGTTTTTTTGTCCATCCTAAATCTAATTCTGGGGATATTTCGAGCTAGGCACCTCTCCGTCTTGACAGGCACCTCAAGCACAGGAAGAAATCCATCTGAGTTGTGGTCAGCTGTTGCCGTTTCTCTCTGGAGGTCCAGGAGGTAGAACTGGCACAGGTCTTCTGTGAGACAAAAGAAATGTTTATTAAATGATCATTAATTACCAGAAAGTCGAGCATAAATTTAGTTGGTGTGCTAGCGTTGAGAGGCTGGGTAAAGTTAAGGGGTCCCGCCAGCTCCTGGTTCTAGCTCAGACAGTGGTACCAACAAATTTCGGGGTGAGCATGGGAGCTCCCTTCTAAAGAAGTTAGCGCCTAAATGTGGGGAATCTTTCCCCACTTTCCCCAATAGCTTCTGCAAAAAACACTGGGAATTGGTCTTTTTAAAAATATAACATCGTGGGCTTCCCTGGTGGTGCAGTGGTTGAGTGTCCGCCTGCCGATGCAGGGGACACGGGTTCATGACCCGGTCCGGGAAGATCCCACGTGCCGCGGAGTGGCTGGGCCCGTGAGCCATGGCCGCTGGGCCTGCACGTCCAGAGCCTGTGCTCCGCAATGGGAGAGGCCACAGCAGTGAGAGGGCCATGTACCGAAAAAAAAAAATATATATATATATATATATATTTATATACATATATATAACATTGTTGTTGTCATTGTTTTTGGCCTTGCCGCGCGGCTTTAGGGATCTTTCTTCCCCGACCAGGGATTG
Organism: Mesoplodon mirus; assembly: GCF_964341445.2. Lineage (NCBI taxonomy): Eukaryota > Metazoa > Chordata > Mammalia > Artiodactyla > Ziphiidae > Mesoplodon > Mesoplodon mirus. Next base: position 220,340,695 of record NC_138976.1, read on the forward strand.
AACCTGGGCCCTAAGGCAATGAAAGTGCCAAGTCCTAACCACTGGACCACCAGGGAGTACCCTAAAAGATGTATCGTATATGTCATGATGACCCCATTTTACCTGTAACATGTTTCTATGCCACAGACATGGATGCTGTAAAATGTCAATTATAAAATTTGTGGGTATGTTATTTGGCACTTGTCATTTGGAAGACTTTTGATATACAATTGTATAAAGCAATGTATAAAATCACAAAATGAGGGAGATAAAAGACAAAAAAAGTCAGGGACTATTTTTCCAAACTTCTCACTTGGCAGGTGAGGAAACTGACAGCCTGGGAGCTGGAGTAACTTGCCTGAGGTCACACAGCTTCTAAAGGCAAGGCTACGACCAGGTCTTGTGATCGCAGGGCCTCTGTCTCTCCCCTCTGCATGCTATTTGTGTGGGATATGTGATATTCTACCACCTAACCAGCTGCCAACCTGGAAATGGCAGCCAGCTGGGCTTTCTATTTATTGTGTAGCAACAACACCAACCATCTCATTGCTGGACACAGAACTTATTTAATAAATGCTTGCTGAGGGGATGAGGGAGCTGTGCGATGCTGTAATATACCTGCGTTCGGTGCTGTGACCATTGTTTCTATCGGAAAAGCCCATGATCCAAATGCATTCTACACCCTTGGGATGGGCACTCAGGGGGAGGGGCTGGATAAGGAGTCTCAGGCAATCACTCCGGTATTGTTCGAAGTGTGATCCCCTTTAAACTGGTCAAGGAGCTTTCTAAAAATGCAGGTGAGTGCTTCCCTGGTGGCGCAGTGGTTGAGAGTCCGCCTGCCGATGCAGGGGACACGGGTTCGTGCCCCGGTCCTGGAGGATCCCACATGCCACGGAGCAGCTGGGCCCGTGAGCCATGGCCGCTGAGCCTGCGCGTCTGGAGCCTGTGCTCTGCAACGGGAGAGGCCGCAGCGGTGAGAGGCCCGTGTACCAGGAAAAAAAAAAAAAGGCAGGTGACAAGAATCTTATCCCATTTTGAGGTCAGCATTTTACCTGAAGACAGTGCCCCCATTGACCCACTGCCTCAAGCAGCCCCTAGACCTGGGTACACATGGATCCCAAGCATTTAAAACTCTCTGCTTCCTAATCCTTTTGTCAACTTTGCTTCGTTCTTTTTTTTTTTAATTTGTAACTTTTATTGGAGTATAGTTACTGTACTATACTCCAATGAAACTAACTAACGTTGTGTTCATTTCAGGTGTACAGCAAGGTGAATCAGTTATACATATACATATATCCACTCTTTTTAAGATTTTTTTCCCCATGTAGGCCATTACAGAGTATTGAGTAGAGTTCCCTGTGCTCTACAGTAGGTCCTTATTTGTTACCTGTTTTATGTAGGGTAGTGTGTATATGTCAGTCCCAGTCAATTGCTTAGTTCTTTTGATGCCCATAGCCAGTGGGATGACTGAGTCAAGAGCAAAGAATCTGAAGTCAGGCTTGAGTTTGAAACTTGGTGTCCCAATCACTGCACTGTTGGCTAAATTACTTCGCCTCTCTGAACCTCTCTCAGTTGCCACATCTGTAAAATGAGAATAATAGTAGTAGTTGCCTCTTACAATTGTGTGAGGTGGCATTGAATTAGGCAGTGATAATGTGTGTAAAGTTCCTGTTGAGTGTTTGGGCTATTTTTTTTTAAATTATTTATTTTTGGGGTTGCACCGGGTCTTAGTTGTGGCTCGCTGACTCCTTAGTTGTGGCATGTGAACTCTTAGTTGCGGCACACATCTGGGATCTATTTCCCTGACCAGGGATCGAACCTGGGCCCCCTGCATTGGGAGCACGGAGACTTAACCACTGCACCACCAAAGTCCCACATGTTACTTTTGATTTTGACATAATTTCAGACTTACAGAAAAGTAACAGCAGTAGTAGGAATAACTTCATTAAGATCCCCCTAATGTTGGCATTTTATTGTACTTGCTTTCTCTCCATAGAGATAGATCGATACAGGCATATCTATGTAGAAAGATAAAGTATATATATATATATATATATATATATATATATATATATATATAAATTTTTTTCTGCAACACATAATTAAAGTTGCAGATATGATATCTCTTTACCCCTAAATTCTTCAGTGTATATTTCCTAAGAACACAAAACAACTTATCACAGTGATTACAGTTCAACAACATAGGTTTGAATTACCTGGGTACACTTATAAGCAGATTTTTTTTCCAGTAAGTATGAACTACAGCACTGGAAGATTTGTGGTTGGTTGAATTCGCAGATGCAGAATCACACATATGCGACTTGAGTTTCTGCAGATTTTGGAACCGTGGAGGGGCCTGGAACCAAGGATTTGGAGGATGACTGTATTTATTAAGATATCGTAATGGAAGTGTTTGAAGTACTTCCACAGTGTTTCTCTGACTCAAATTCAGATCATGATCCAACCAACTTTTACGGAGCACAGATTATGTGCCAGGCATAATGCTGGATGCTTTGAAAAACATTCCAATAAATTCTCTTATCAGCATCGTGAAGTAGGTATTATTAGTTAGTAAATTGGCCAGTTAGTAACTAAGAATCAAGGTGCTTAGTAAATTGCCCAAAGGACCTTAGATAGTGGTAGAACTGGGATTTGAACCCAGATCTTACATCCTGGGTTCTTTCCAAAATAACACTCTTAACAAAAAATGGTGTTTTTGTTCTAGATGGCTGGCCACATTCTAATTTTGTAAAAATTAGAAAACTAAACAAGAAGCAACTCTACCGGGGCCCCTGGGTCAGTGTGTGTTCCTGTCTCCACTCAGCTGTCATACGCTTCTGTGGCCTAAGCTGTAGGGGTTTTGTTTTTACAGTTCTCTCTCACTCTGATGAGCGCTCCAGAACTTGACTTCAAAATGGTCATAATCCTTTTGTACAGATTTGCTGGGAACCAACTCTTTTATCTCCAGATACCTTTGGTTAGGTTAATTTCTGAAATGAAAATTTATTTTCCCAGGGAGTGCAGATGATATTGTTAATGTGTTTGAATGGATAGGACTTGAGAAACTGGAGATGTATCTATGGGCTTGCCTTTTGCTCTGGTCAGAGACTCTCTCTAGAAGCAATCAAAAGCTGGATTTGTTCTCTCACTCCCCAGCGACATGGAGCTTATCAGTCTGGCTCAACCCTCTTACGCCTTAACATAGAGAAAAATAATAACGACACAATCCACTGGGGTGACGTATCCGTTAGAGATGTTTAGTTCTGAGGGACTCTGACTGGACCCTTCTGGTACCAGCATTAATTCTACTTCAAATAAAATCCTGTGCTTTAATCAGCAGTCCTGGCTCTCAATTGCATTAAAAACTCAATGGGAAAAAAATCTTAATTCCCAGACCATGCACCTTAATAGACAAAGAACTCCAAGTAGCTTGGGAACAACTGGTTAGCCATTGTCTGGCCAAGTTGAAAGAGAGCATCTGGAAATATTTGGGGTCTCTGCCGATAGAGCTTGGAAATGGGGGAGCAATTCTTTCGAGAGGTTGAGAACTCATGAGTCAGATTGACCTGGATTCAGATCCCAGCTCCGCGTGACCCTGAGCAAGTTAATCTCAAATTCATTGTCTAAAATGATGGGAATATCTACCTTTCAAATGTTCTTGTGAGACAATGTAAATACAACACCTCGTTTAGACCCTGGCCCTTAAAAAATTATCAAAAAATGGTGACTATAACAATAAACTTGAGCGAGGCAAAACCCAGTTTTTTTTGGTTTTTGGTTTTTTTCTCTCCTCTGCTGTTTTCTCGCTTCCTGTTCTTTCCCTCCTTCTTCCCACACCCTCCCCATTCCTCCTCCCTCCCTCCCCCCCACCCCCAGACCTATTCTGGATGATCTGAAGGAAGATGTTAATTATGAAAGAACATCCGGTTCTTGGCATTCTGTGTAGAAGAAATCCATGATTTTGAGGACCCTAAAGAGAATCACTGATTTTGTAAAGGCTTAACAAAAAGTCAACAATCAAACACAAGTTTTTCCCCTCTGAATCATTACATTCTCTTGTTCCTGAACATCTGGGCAGAGGGGAATTCTGTCTTCACTTGGGCCTCCTCAAAACCCTGCTTCTTGGGCTGTAGTTATGTCTATGTTTATGCCTCATTTGAAGCATAAGCCATCATTCCAGGATTCTTTTTCTGGAGCTGCCACTAACTATGTGGGTGAATTATTTTCCAACTTTGAACTTCAGTTTTTAAAATGGAACAAGTCAGGCGAGACTTGCTATAATTGATGGAAGTCGATGAACATACCACTCAGATTTAATGCTTAATTGTATACTCTTATGTCTTTTCCTGTGTATCCATCTCATCTTGACAGCAAGCTCTTCAAGCAGGGGGACAGTGTCACACTCCATAGGAAAGGGCATAAAATTTAGAAGTAGGAGCCCTGGGTTCAAGCCCCAGCTCTGTGCCCTGCCAGCTCATGTGACCTTTGGTGAGCCACTGCATCTCTGCCCTCCACGCTTTCCTCCACCATAAAGCTGGCTGATGTACCCAAAATACAGGGTCACTGTGAGGACTAAAGAAAATAATCATTAACACAGCACTTGATAAATTTTAAAAGGATGTTCATTACTGTTAATTGTGTTGCCCCAGAGCCTTGCCACTATGCAACCTTAAATAAGTTTTTGCTGCATGCCGACTGTTTTCAGAACAAAGCTAAGACTTTTGCTATTACCAATTTTAAAAGCACTGAAGAAGAGGATTACTGGTATATAATTAAAACTGATTTCATTTCCGATGCACAATTTTAAACACACCAAAAATGCTTTCAAAACCAGTAAAGGGGGCTTCCCTGGTGGCGCAGTGGTTGAGAGTCCGCCTGCCGATGCGGGGGACACGGGTTCGTGCCCCGGTCTGGGAAGATCCCACATGCCACCGAGCGGCTGGGCCCGTGAGCCATGGCCGCTGAGCCTGCGCGTCCGGAGCCTGTGCTCCACAGCGAGAGAGGCCACAGCAGTGAGAGGCCCGAGTACCGAAAAGAAAAAAAAAAAAAAAAAAAAAACCAGTAAAGGCTTTGAGTAATGTTATGTAAATAATATTGAGGTGAATACTCTCTAGGTGCCTTCAGATGTATGTGGTTAGAATAAATATCAAAATTAAACCTGAAATGAAATACTAATGCTCTCAGTGGGATTAATTCTGTTAGGCTATCTTTGCACAGTACACAGTTCTTCTGAAATTTGCATAGATAAATTTTAAAAGTTATTTTCTAATTATAGAAATAATATTATAGAAGATAGCAAAAGTATAAATGCAAAACTAGTTATATTAGAGTTCTTTAGAGAAACATAACTAATAGGATATATGTGTATACATATTAAACTGATATATCATATATATGTATGTATGTGTATATATATATATATATATATATTTTATATATATAAAGAGGTTTATTATAAGGAACTGGCTCATGCAATTATGGAAACTGAGAAATCCCATGATCTCCAGTTAGCAAGCTGGAGACCCAGGACAGCCAGTGGTGTAGTTCCAGTTTGAGTCTATGTCTGAAGACAGGAGAAAACCAATGTCCCACCTTGAAGACAGAGAGGCTCTCTCTCACCAGCCTTGTTATCCTATTCAGGCCTTCACCTGATTGGACAAGGCCCACCCACATTAAGATGGGCAATCTCCTTTACTCAGTCAACCAATTCAAATATCAATCTCATCCAGAAACACCCTCACAGACACACCCAGAATAATATTTGACCAAACAGCTGGTCAAGCTGACACATAAAATCAACCATTGCATTAGTATTATAGAATATTTGGGAAATGCAGGAAAGAAGGGAAGAAAAAAAAACTCTCCAAATTCTGCCACCCAAAGATAACCATTATTAGAGTTTTGACACGTTTCTTTCTAATCTTTTTTGTAAATGAACCAAAGATCAATTTTTTAATCGTCTGTTCTATTGGACTAGAGATTTCATGTTGTCTCTTTTCTGATTTCCTTAGGGAATTATCTAAAATGTCCATTATGCCTCTGGTTTTGCACTTATATAATGGTTATTATTAGAAAAACTGCCTTGAATATATAAAAGACACTGTTATTATAAGCAAATAAAATGAGCATGGCCTACCACCCTAGGTCTCACCCCGAGGTGGGAGAAGTTGGCGGCTAAGTTAAGGGGGTGGGGCTGGGGTAGGGGGAGGTGTTAGCAATTCCTGAAGGACATCAGGGAATTCCAGCCGCCCTCTCCCAGACGATGCCCACCTCGGGAAACATCCCCAGATGTCCAGCCAATTGCTGTTTCCCCAATCCCAGCAGGAAGGTGTTAATAGCCCATCTCACCCGCCTGCGTCCCAAGGCTGAGGTGTGAGTGACTAGGGAAACCCCCAGGTGGCAGCGTCTCTGAGGAGGGAGAGGTGACTTGTTCAGCATTTTAAGCCCTTTTAGCTGGTGTCCTTGATCAGTGATTGATTTATTGGATATTTGTGCAGCGGGCAGGGGGATTTGAAATATAACATAAGCGCTTCCGGAGATGTCAGTACCCTAACGTTAGTCGTCTGAACAAGGATGTAATTCATATCTGCAGGTGCTTTACTCTAGTATCAGATACTTCAATAACATCATGCCTGTGGAATCCACTGGTCCCAAGGGCTCTATTTGTATTCTGATATGCCCATGTCTTTTCCTATGTGTGTTTTCCTTGCTTAAGGAGCTCTCATTTCCTTCAATAGGATATGTTTTATTTCATCCCTTTTCCTGCATTTACTCATATTAATGTCACCGCATTCACTGGTAATAGCTGAGCCTGGAAATAGCCCACATAGCCACGTAAATACTAGCCTGAAATGCACCGCCTGGGATGCATTATGATGAAAGAATGGAATGGAATCCATTGGGTGGAAGTAACAATTTCTTTGGAGTTCTAACGAAATGTTACCCAGTGAGAGGACACTGGAGGGAACACGTCCAGGGAACATGGTGGCCTCTCTGTAGAGCTGGCAGGGTGGGGAGGCAGGAAGGAAAATTTAGGGTTTGGGATACTGTGTTTCCAGCTAGCAAGTTCTTGGTTGATGGATAGGAGCAAAGCACAGTCAAAACATCCCTTTGGGCTTTGCGTTTGTTTTATTCCTCTGCCGTAATATAATAACTGAGTTTTCCAATTGGCCAAAACAGAAGATTTCAAAAAGTTTAGATGCCTAGGCCTGCAGGGCTCAACTCCGGTGTCAAAATGCTGTCTTTTGGGCAAGGTTCCCTCTTCCTCTCCTCTTTCTATCTTTTCCAGTTCTTCACTTATGTATCTGGGTGATCGATTTGTGGTGGCAAAGCAATCTTGCTTAGTAGAAGGGAAATATGCTCTGGACCTCAGGCAGATTTGTTGTGTTTTATCAGCTCTCTAGCCTCTGAACTTTCCTTCTGTAAAATGGAGCTAGCAAGTTGCCTGCTAGTTATTAATATTTATTTCATAGGAAAGTATAGAGAGAAAACATATTTTTGGAACGTTATAGGATGTAGTATATTATAAGCATGTGAAAAGGAACAGAGAATTGTGTTCAAAGTTACTTGTTTAGAACGCAAAATGAATTTTCCTGCAGAAAATCTTTTGCAATGTGGGATGCAGGTAATGACTTATTCTTCAGTGTTACAATGCTGATAGATGTACACATGCTTTTAATTCAGATGGTGTAGGTTCACTCTTCCCTCTATCTGTTTAAATCCTATTTTATCTGCTAATATGAATGTAGGGGAGAGGGGCCCTTGTTTCACTGTTAGGAGCGGAGTCTCTGGAGGGAAATCTTGAGTGTACAGAGAACAGGCAAGGGCAGCCATTCATAGGCATAGGCTGCTGTAGGTCAACAAACATAATACATAGGTGTTACATCCTATATTATCTGTAATATAGGTATATTTGCTATATTATGTGTGTGTGTGTGTGTGTGTGTGTGTGTGTCCTATAAGAAGATACAGGCTGCGATCCCTGGGGTTTGCTGTCAGTGGCCAGCTTCCCATCTTAGGCTGCTGTTGTAGAAATATTTCCTTCTTGCATGAGCTGCTGGGGTGTCAGCTGGGAAAGGACAAGTACAGATACTATGAACTTGAGCCCTGCCAGAATTAGTCCTGGGATTTTGGAAACTTTGGGGAAAAATATATTTAAAAGATTGGGTCCTGAAGAACTTTAGGACAAATATTTCTTGGTTGCAGGAAGACCGACTCAGTGGAACCTTGCTTTTGCAAACATAAAAGATCCTTTCCTTCTTGGAAAGGAGCGTTTACAAATAAATTAGAGTCTCTAAAGGGAACAAACTGTTCTGCAGAGTAATGTAAAAGGATGTCTTTGTGGGCAAAGTTGTTGTACCTCCTCAGATTATTTTCTTTTTTAGGAAACATTTGCCCCACTATATGGATTTTGATAGTCCTCAGCTAAAAAGGATTGTTAGTTCTTGATAAAGCCATTCCTCACACAGGAGATCAGGGACAAGCTCCAGGTGAGCTGATAGAGGGACCCTGAAATGAGACCAGACCAGGTGCTTAAAACTCAACATGTGAAGGCCCGCAGGAATGTCATTCCAAGCTAAGTAATCCAGCCCCGCACACCGTGATGACAGTGGATCACTGGGCTCTGACGGATGGGAGAGATTTAGGGTAAGCTACCTTGAGACCAGGGGACTGAGTTTCCCCCGAAAGTGAAAATTCCTATCTTCAATCACGCAGCAAGTAGACAGATCTTGGGGTGGAAAAAGAAGACGGGGGTGGCATTGGGGTGTAAAGGAGATGGGGTTTTGAAGACATGAGTTTTCAGGGAGAGAGGGATGCTGGAGGCCCCTCTAGCTCCAGTGGTGGGAGAGGACTCAAAAGGAGGTGGGACCTTGAGGCTTCAGGCTGGGAGACAAGAGATGGGGGCTGCGGGAGAGCAAAGACCCAATGAGATCAGGGAGTAGTGGGGGAATTGAAAGAGAGAGACTGTCCAGGGGAGATGTTTCTGCTGACTGAGTTGGTCATTGGGTATTTGTTTTTTTAGCTTGTGGGATCTTAGTTCCCTGACTAGGGATCAAACCCATGCCCCCTGTAATGGAAGCGTGGAGTCCTAACCACTGAACCGCCTGGGAATTCCCAATGAGTATGTTCTGAGAGTTCTTTTCATTGTACAAGTCTTGCATATATTTTGTTAGATTTACCCCTAAGTGTTGCATATCTTTTGTTGCTATTATAAATGGTATTGTTTTTAATTTCAAGTTTTGATTTTTCCCATGCTACTGTATAGATACACAATTGATTTTTTTTTTTTTTTTTTGCGGTACGCGGGCCTCTCACTGCTGTGGCCTCTCCCACTGCGGAGCACAGGCTCCGGACGCATAGGCTCAGCGGCCATGGCTCACGGGCCCAGCCGCTCTGCGGCATGTGGGATCTTCCCGGACCGGGGCACGATCCCGCGTCCCCTGCATCGGCAGGCGGACTCTCAACCACTGCGCCACCAAGGAAGCCCCACAATTGATTTTTGTATATTAATTTTTCATCCTGAAACCTTGCCCAAATCACTTACCAGTTCTAGTAGTTTTCTTGCATTTGTTCTAATAACTGTCTCACTTTGGTTCTTTTATTTTATTTTATTTTTTTTTTTTTTTGCGGTATGCGGGCCTCTCACTGTTGTGGCCTCTCCCATTGCGGAGCACAGGCTCCGGACGCGCAGGCTCAGTGGCCATGGCTCATGGGCCCAGCCTCTCCGCGGCATGTGGGATCTTCCCGGATCGGGGCACGAACCCGTATCCCCTGCATCGGCAGGCGGACTCTCAACCACTGCGCCACCAGGGAAGCCCTGGTTCTTTTAAAATATCTCCCATGTCTCTGTTTAGCTTGTTCTGTTTTTCCTCTAGCATCTTGAATGTGTGGAATACAGTTATAGAAACTTTCAGTGTCCTTTTCTACTGATGCTATGATCTGTGTCACTTCTGGGTCAGTTTCTATGGATTTTTTCTTCTCATTATGGGCTGTATATTTCTCCTTCTTTGTATGCCTGGCAATTTTTGTTGGATGCCAGACATTGTGAGTTTTACATGTTCTGGTGGTCAGCTGGATATTTTTGTATGCTCACAGATAGCCTTGAGCTTTGTTCTGGGATGCAGTTAAATTGCTTAAAAACAGTTCAATCCTTTTGGATCTTGCTTTCAAGCCTTTTTAGGTGAGACCAGAGCAGTGTTTATTCTAAGATTAAACGGTCTCCAGTAGTGAGGTACTCTGGTGCCTCATGTACTGTGAGAGGCTCCGCTCTGGCTGAACAGGCACTATTCCAGCCCTGTGTGTGCTCTGGGCCTTGTTCCCTCTGATCCTTTTTGACTGGTTCTTTTCCTGGCCTCAGGTAGTTTACTCACACAGGTACGGAGTAATATTGAACTGAGTCATCAATGGAGACCCTCTGCAGAGCTCCAGGGTTCTCTCACTGTGCAGTCCCCTCTCTCTGTTTCCCCTCCTCTGGCCTGTGAACTCTAGCTAGCTCGGCTTCCCCGGACACCCAGCAACATAGCCTCAGTTCTGGGAGACTGCAGCGCTCTGCCTGGATTCCCCCTCTCCGTCCTGCAGACAGGAAGCTTTCTCCAGGCAATAAGTGTGGGCTCACCTCATTTGTTCCTCACCACTCAGGGTTCTCTGCCCTTTATTTTCTGATGTCTTACGTCTTGAGAATCATTGCTTCATATAGATTGTTTCAGGCATGTTGCCAAAATCTTGTCCTCTATACACCAGTGCCGAATAGAATTACGGAGACAGAGTTTTGGAGGAAAGAGAAAGATTAGATTGATTTCTTTGCCAGGCAAAGAGGGAACACAGCAGGCTAGCGCCTCAAAAACGGTGCCCCACCCCCCACCTGGAGGGGGTTAGTGAGGAGTTTTATAGTGTTCAAGGAGCAGGGCGTGATCAGCTCGTGGACCATTCTCGGATTGGTTGGCATCAAGGTGAAATTTCAAGCATCATCAACCTTCTGGTTTCAACCAGTCTAGGGGTCCATGCTCCTGTGGTCAGCAGTCTTCATCTGGTGGGTCAGCTTCCTGTACAAACAACTGAGGAATGTGAGTCAGGCCTTTTTCTGTATTTTCAGGGAACTGGGAGTTTGGTGATTCTGTGATGTGGCAGAATTACAGTCTAAATTGTTACCGGTTCCCCAGCCCAACGGCTATTCTCTGTTTCTCCATCTTCACATTTCCCAATCTTTACTCCTGAGTCAGCGTTTTACTTCAAAAGCCAAGGACACAGGGGCTTGTACATGGTTTCAGGCACGAGGGTAAATCTCGTCCCCATTACTCTATCTTTGCCAGAAGTGGGAGAGTGCCATTCTCTTAAAGCCTAGGCCCACACACCCCCACGGACTTTCTCTTGGTGAAAACTGGTCCTACGGCTCCACCTGGATACAGTGGGGTTGGGGAGATGTGGTCTCCGGCTGAATGATTACTTCCCAGCAACAGTTCTGCAGGAGAGGGGAAGCATGCATTTTGGTGTCTCTGCCCCAGTGTCCTTATCTTGGAGATGAGCAAACGAAGGCACAGGAGAGTGAAAGAAAGCTTCAACCAAGGAAAACTGGCGTGGTGGTGGTGGTCCTGGTGGGATTTACACTTGCCCCTCCTGCGGGCTTCAGTCTCCTAAATCATGTTTCTGTTCAGGGGATTCTAAAAGCCATAAAATCAGCTGACCTCACAAACTCTCAGGGAGAGCCAGGAGGAGTTTTGATTGTGAGAACAATCCTCTCAGTATTCATAAGTGGGATTGCATGTGTGGTGAAAGAAATTTTTAAAGCAAAACGGAGTTCAATTTCTAGGGAGCCTCGCTTTGTTTTCTTTGTTCGACTGAAACCTCCAGTCAGAGAAGGGAATGTAGTGGGAATAATTAGCCGCGATGGGTGGTAGAAATCCAAAGAGAAAAATAATTCATCAACTTTAAAGCAATTCATTTAAAACTGTGAGTGTGGTTTATTTGACCTGCATTGGGGAGCAAATATTAATGAAGAAGTAAAGGCAGCTTATGGCTTTTTCAGTTCTTTCATTTCCCACTAGATGTCTTTGATAGAAACTAATTATCAATGCTCTTGATTTAATTTGGAAAAAAATTGGATGAAGGTTTTTCTTAAGTCCCATGCCAGTGTTCATAACCCAGGAGAACTAAAATTAACCCTTGATCCTTCCTCAGTAACTGCTGTAGCTAGTGGAGTCCAAGGAGTCCCCTTTAGAAAACAAGAAAAAAGTATTATTATTCTGGTGATTATTATTTTTTAAATAAAAATTTCTTGTGGGAATGCGGGAAGGCCGGAGGAAATTTTCCCAGGGCTAAAGCTGCTTTTATTAAGCTACTAAGCAGATACTACAAAACTTTCATTAATTGAAACTCAACTACATTCAACTCGCTTCCCTCCCTTTCCACCCCCCGCCCCCCACCCCCCGCCGCATTCCGCTTTGGAGAAAAAAAGAGTCAAAGAAAACATGATGTTGTCATGTCAGGAGCTTATCCTAAAATCACCTTTCAATACCAAATGTAGGGTCCCTTACATATCTCAACCACATACACTTTCTACATGTTCTCTGCAGTATATATATATATTTTTAGATCGAAATATAGTTGTCTTACAATGTTGTGTAAACTTCTGCTGTACAGCAAAGTGATGCAGTTATACATATCTATACATTCTTTTTTTGGATATTCTTTTCCATTATGGTTTATCACAGGATATTAAATATAGTTCCCTGTGCTATACAGGAGGACCTTGTTTCTCCATTCTCTATATAATAGCTTATATTATATATAGTATATTCTTAATTATTGATGTTCTCCAGGGATATGCTTTCAGTTCTTTTCTCTTTTTCTGATAGGATAAGATTGGGATTAAGAGTGTGGGCTCCAGGTTTGAATCCTAGGGTTATCATTATAAATTTTGTGGCACCATCTCTTAGAATGGGGAAAATATTAATACCTACTCATAGGGCAGTTTAGACGATTAACTGAGCTGATACATGGCATGTGCTAGGGTGGTGGCTGGCATGGGGACAGTGCTCAATAAATGTTTGCTATCATTATTGTCACTGTGATGATTAACCGCATCCCTAGATGGCCCTTGTCCTCCTCTATATCCATAGCTTCAATTTTCATTTATATGCTAATACTGACAGTATTCAATGAGAAAAATCTAAATGTATGTATGTATCTATCACTATGGCTCTTTGTCCTACGGTTTACCTGCCTGCTGGACTTTTCTTTCCATTGACCTTCATCCCTGAGGGACTCACAGTATCATTTCCAAGTGGTCCGCCATGTGTATAGGGTTCCACATCTTCTTCAACTCTACCACTGCAGGACAGTAGGACTTACACCCAGTATACATGTCCCTTGGTCATATGGTCTTGGTTTTGTTTGTTTTTAAAAATTTTATTGGAGTATAGTTGATTTACGATGTTGTGTTCATTTCTGCTGTACAGCAAAGTGACTCAGTTATGTGTATATATATTCTTTTCCATACTCTTTTCCATTATGGTTTATCATAGGATATTGAATATAGTTCCCTGTGCTCTACAGTAGGACCTTGTTTATCCATTCTTTACAGAATAGTTTGCATCTGCTAATACCACATCTTCTTTATCCTTTCATCTGTCAATGGACATTTAGGTGTTTCTGTGTCTTGGTTATTGTAAATAGTGCTGCTGTGAACATAGGGGTGCGTGTATCTTTTCGAATTAGCGTTTTTTTCTGGGAATATGCAGGAGTGGGATTGCTGGATCATGGCCTTGTTTTTTTTTGGTTTTTTTTTGCGGTACGCGGGCCTCTCACTGTTGTGGCCTCTCCCGTTGTGGAGCACAGGCTCCGGACGCGCAGGCTCAGCGGCCATGGCTCACGGACCCAGCCGCTCCGCGGCATGTGGGATCTTCCCGGACCGGGGCAGGAACCTGTGTCCCCTGCATCGGCAGGCAGACTCTCAACCACTGTGCCACCAGGGAAGCCCCATGGCCTTGTTTTTATCATCTTCCTTGAGCCTCTTGAAGCCCAGCTCTTCCCCAATCCAGTGTTCACTTTCTTTCCTACCCAGTTTAGGCTTCATGGTTTGTGGTTTCTACATTTCTCTTGCCACTTAACTTTCTTGCCCCCATTTCCTTCTTCTGTTATGTCCACTGGAAAACCCTGGATCATTTTGAGCATCTGACTTCAACTTGCCTGAACCTGAACTGCTTCATGGCTACAGAAACTAACATTATCCTAGAGGTTGGTGTACTCTGAACTGATGTTCTTCAGCCTTAACTAGGCCCTCTGATTCTCTGAATTAAGGATTTCAAAATTTTGTATTCTTCTCAGTGGCCTTCAGCCCACTACATTTCAGGCCCTCCGTTATTTCTCTGAACTCACCTCCTACTACTCTCTTGCTTGTTCACATCTGTCCAGCCACATCTGCCTGCTGGCTGAATCTCAGACCCGTCTGTGATGGTCAGTTTACGTGTCAACTTGACTAAGCTATCATTCCCAGTTATCCAATCAAACACCAATCTAGGTGTTAGAGGTATTTTGTAGATGTGATTAAAGCCCATAATCAGTTGACTTTAAGTAAGGGAGATTATCTTAGATACTTAGATACTGATTCAATCAGTCAAAAGGCCTTAAGAGCGGAACCAAGGCTTGTATACTCCTGTATACTTTAAGTCGTCTCTAGATTACTTTTAATACCTCATACAATGTAAATAGTTGCTGGGCATGCAGCAAACTCAAGTTTTGCTTTTTGGAACTTTCTGGAATTTTTTTTTCTGAATATTTTCCACCTGCAGTTGGTTGAATGCATGATGTAGAACACACAGATATGGAGGGCCGACTGTATTTCTAAAGTGTATTTGATACTTTTCTTCTTTCATTAACTAAGAACACTGAATGTTATTTAACTGTTATAATGATGCCTTGATGTCTTTACTATGTGCATCAGTCACTGTTCCAGGCCCTCAGGGCCTACTGAGCTGTGAAGAGCTGTTTGCTCCAACACTAAATGGCCTCAGTCTGTTGACTTTTATTAGTTTTGTATATGCTCTTAATCATTATTCAATATCTTTTCTAGACTCAGTGTCTTTCCCTAATATCTCTTCCCTGCCACATCTTCTTCTCTTCGAATGTGCTACTCAGAATCTATTGTTGGCTGGGAATCCAGAACACCAAGGCTTCAGTGTTGGTAAATTTCTGAGTGAGGACATTCATTCTCTTGTCCATGAGAACTATGACTTTCTAGCTTAGATGTATTTCTCACCTACTTTGGCATCATGTCTCAGGTTCCTGTAGGCTGTTACCATATTATCTATGTGCTGATTCTTAGACATTCTCATTGAAAATCACAGTCATATCTATTTGAAAAAAATCTTTTCCCATTTTTTTTCTTGTGCTAAAATACACTTAACATAAAATTTACTATGGTAACCATTTTAAAGTGTACAGTTCAGTGTTATTAAATACACTCACATTCTTGTACAGCTGTCATCCCCATCCATCTGCAGAACTCTTCATCTTCTCAATCTGAAACTCTATACCCATTAAACAATAACTCCCCATGACTCCGTACCCCCTGGCAATCACTACCATTCTTCTCTGTCCCTCCCTCCTCCTTCCTCCCTCCTCCTCCCTTGCTCCTTTCTCTTTCTTCCCTTCTTTCTTCCTTTCTTTCCTTTTCTTTCTTTCTTTCTTTCTTCCTTTCTTTCCTTCTTTCCTTTCTTCCTTCCTTCCTTCCTTTCTTTCTTTCTTCCTTTCTCTCCAATTAGATTTGAAAAGATTATCTTATTGTCACCTAGTTTCTCTTCCCATCCACATGTTTTAGATTCCATCTACAGCATGCTCTGATACTAGTCAATTATTCAATATTCTTTATCTTGTCTTGTTTCATTATCTGTTAAAGGAAGTACCTTCCAGCATTGACATCGTAAGTTTTCAGGAAATAGAGATGATAACAATAACACTTAAAATAATTATACCTTCCCTGTCTGAAGGCAATTGAGCCAGATCTTCCTCTTCCATGTGAAAGATGTGTGGGTTTGGACAGAGACTGGTAGTGATGCAGACAGGACACGCATCTGGGAAGGGTGGTCCAGAGGCATGGGAGAGAGTTGGGGAGTCACCTTGAGGCTGTTTAGCTGGAGAAACAGGTCCAGGATGGAAAGAGTCCCAGAAATGGAATGGCCATGGGTTGACACAGGAAAATGGATGAGCCTAGTCAGCTTCTTCTACATTATCACTCCCTCCTTTCTCTGTTCCCTTCCTTATCATGGTATGAGAAGGAGCCAATCAGGTCATTGTGTGGGTTTCAATGACTGAGTAAGCAAGGCCCCCTCCATCAGGCTTGGCCACAGTGTCCTGGAATGGTTCCCATCTGTGACAAGGAAGGCTTGGGAGGGAAACTGACCTGCTGTCCAGAGTCTGATAACAAGATGGGATTGAAGTCATATTTCAAAGGACCCAAGGGAGCTAGGGTGGGGGCAAGGATTGTCACAAATGGCGAGGAGAATTTTGGAGACCAGATATTTACCAGCTGTATCCTCAAAGAAGGATTAATCTTGGTCTTCCCCAATTTCCCTCTGCCTGGCCTTGCAAACTTAAAAAGAGAGGCCATATATCTTCTCTGTAATATATTCTTAGAATAGTAGACAAGGAAAATTGGGAAAAAATAGCCCAAGTTAAAATCAGATATATAGTTATAAAATCATAGACCTAGGGTGTAAGGGGCTTTGAATATTTTCTAGTTAACTACATATGAGATCATGCATTTTGACTGCAACATTACAGATAACATACTGTCTCTTTTTGAGCACTTCTAGCAACAGGGAACTCAAAACTTCCTAAAATAGCCTGGGCCAGTCTTGGACAGTTCTGGTTGTTAGAGATTGTTGTAAGAAACCTGATTTTCTGTAGTTTTTACCTATCATGCTTGCTTTGTCTGGTAGAATAACTCCAATCCTTCTTCACTTGCCAGACCCAAAACTTGGCTTCTATTATGGTCTTTTCAAAGTTAACATCCAAAGTTTCCAACTTTTGGCTTATTTAGTCAGTTTCAAGCCTCTTAACTCTCCTAGATATTCTTCTCCAAGGAAGTTTCCATTTGTTAATGTTTCTCCATGTGGTACCCATCATGGTCTAATTAGCACAAGGGGAAGAAAGATGTTCACTTCTCTTATGATGGACTCATTATCTCTGATAGCAGAGCTTGGAATCACACTGGCTTTTGGGTTCATCATCAACTGAGCACAAGCTACTGTGCCCCTTGTAAAACTGGTTTTTGAACACAACCAACTTCAATTGTCCATCATATGTCACAGTGGCTGTAGTCCCAAAGTGTTAAGGGGTAAAGCAGGGTTGGCTGGAGCTTTTACTGACATCAGAGATCAAGCAGAGCCTTCTGGACACAGGATAGTGCAGCTTTGTACAACAAGCCCAGGATGGTCACTCTCTGGACAGAAGCCCCATCACAAGGCAAATTGCAAGACTTGGCTTTGCAAGTTCCTCACCAGGAAGAGAAATCAAGCACCGGGAGCCATAACTGTCCGTTGAAACTTGGAAATTTCTTCCTGGAGAGCAAGGCACCAAGACAAGGGACTGAGGAGTCATTCCAGGGGTCAGTCCTATCAAGAGCCAAGGGATGAGATAAGAGATGTTGTGCCTGTTATACTGACCACAAAACAAAACAGACCAAAAGACTGGAAGGCAAATTGTTTCCGGTGGTCTGATCATGGAAGATGGTGGAAGCTGAGTTATTAATCACTCAGGCAAGGTTTTCATGGCTTCACCTCTTCTGGTCTTTCAAGAAGCCAGAGGGGGTGTTTGTCAGTGAACTAGGGCGGGTCCTCACAGTGGAAATTGATTAAAGTTGGCCCATTGTCTGTCTCAGACCAAGAAGATTTGGGGCCTGAAATCTGTTCTCTCTCCCTCTTAGTTTCCTGTCATCTGCTGATTTAATAAACATGCCATCACTGTCCTCATCTAAGTCATGCAAATGTTTAGCAGAGCAGGCCAAGGACAAATAGTTCTGTGGCACAGTATAAAGTCCTCCCTTCAGGTGACAACCATCTATTAAACACAACTCTGTGAGGATAACCATCCAAGTGCTTATTAATCTATCTAACAATTCCAATATTTAGCTTACATTTATTTCTCCATCTTGTCCATAAGGTTCTAATGAGAGACACTGTCACATGCCTTGCTGAAGTGTGATTTATATGTCTTGCAATTCTCTGTGCCAAAAGCAGAATGAAGGTTAGACTGGCATGATTTATTCTGAGTGAACCTGTACTGACTCTTGGTGGTCACTGCTGTCCTTTCAAAGTATGTCCACAAAGCATTTCTGTTAAAGCCCACTTTGAAATTGCTCTCAAGATGATCATCAAGTCTATTTGGTCTTTAGTTTATAGAACCTTTTTTCTTCCCTTTCTTGAAAACTGGGAAAACATTCAATCCTCTCCAGCCTACCAAGACTTCTCTCATTCTTCGTAGTTGTTCAGAAAGTATCCATAGCATTTCAGCTTTCATTAGTTCTACAAGACTCTGGTAGTATAATCTGTGCAGATCTGGAGACCTGAACTTTCTGAGAGCAATGGGGTGTATTATAACCAACCCTGGTTTCCCTCTTGAAATGTTTGCATTATCTCTTCTAATATGAAGATCAATCTTCTTGAGATAAGCTAGGAGGAAAAAAATAAACTGGACCCAAGTAGTTCTATTTCTATCCATGATCAATTAATAGCAACCTCTGTCCCAAGCATGAAGACTTACTTATCTTTCTTTTTCTTGATATACTCTTTAAAAGACTTTTTTGTTGTTATCACTGGCACTTAACAGAGCTAAACCCAGAAATGTGCTTATACAGTATTTATAGGTGTCTGATATCATGCTTTTTTTTTTCATAATGGTTGAAATTCCAGAGCCACCCAATCATCATGAGACCTAGCTCTATTTAGCTCCTGATTTTGGAGGTCTGAAAGATCCTAACCCCTGTGTAGAACAAGTACAGTTTTCTTACAGTTACTGCCATCATTTGCTTAAGCTAATGTGGGTGAGTCCCCTTTCTTTATAATAACCAAACAAGCCTAACCAGAACCATTCATCCATCCAATGAAGTTCTGGAGAGCTACTATGTACCAGGGACACCTGAAACTGTCCAAGAGTAAGAGCCCTCTCTTCTCCTTGTTTTGGCATTTTTCCTCTTAACAATCCCATGATTCAGGATTTGATTACCCTTAATCTCATCATCTTATACAATATTACCTGACTTCCATTTTACATAGTTTGCTGTATCCTGTCTAGGAGACCTATGTCCTTTCATATGTGTCTAATATTGTATTTCTGAGCTGCCCTGTGTGGTCACCACTAGTCACATGTGGCTATCTAAATTTAAATACTTAAAGTAGAACAAAATTTAAAATCTAGTTCCTCAGTCACACTCGTGACATTTCCAGTGCTCAATAACCCTGTGGCTAGTGGCTTCCATATCAGACAATGCAGATACAGAATATTTCCCTGATCATAAAAGTTCTCTTGGACAATCCTGGTCTAGCTATTCCTCAAGCCCTCTGAAGTTCTTCTCAAGCAGCAAGGCTGGATGCATTCGACAGAGTTGGCACGTACTGACGGTCCTTGTCCGGAGGGCTTTATGGCAGTGGACTCCTACGGCTGCCCCTTTAACGTAGTCTAGGTGCTTGGTTTAGACACTCCTGCAAAGGCAAGTGATTACAATGCACATCAGTTCCTTTGCTCTTCAAGGAACCACAGTTTGCAAATGAATGGCAGTGAGTATTTCCCAGATCCCATTGAGGGTCATTGTAATGATCATGCTCCACAAAATGCTGGCACTTGCAGACACTCAAAAGGTTTGCTTGAATGAGGAAATGAACGAAGAGTGGTCTCTTTAGTCCCTGAAACCTGTTCTTGAAAAGTCAAAGAAAGGTACCATGGCGTCAGGAAGGAAGGAAAGAAAGAAAAGAAAGAGAGCGAGAGAGAAAGAAAGAAGAGAGGAAAGAAAGAGAAAGGAAGAAAGATTCCACAGGTACCTACCGAATCTCTCTCCTCCATCTTTATTTCTCTGCTTCCGGGTCAGAGAGAGACTTAGAGGTGGGCTGGAATGCAGGTGCCAGAGGAAGGAAGTAGGGAGGGAAGGAAGGAAGTAAAAAAAAAAGGAGCATCACATAAGAGGGAGAGAGTCCAGCATTTTAAAATGCGAAAGGATCTAGGGTCCATTTAGCCTAGCTCCTCATGTCACCAATGAAATATGGACATTTCATTTGGCATTTAATACAAATCTGCTGAAAAAAAAAATGAAGCAATTGAGGTCAAAAGACATAGGTTAAGCGAAGTGTCTAGAGTTACAAAGCTAGTGAGTGTCGGAGCAGGGGCTAGAAGCCAGCCCACCTATCCCATGATTTCCCACCACAGGCTCGGACCACCCCTCCTGCAGCCCCAGGGAGAAGAGCAAGGAGGGGAATGCGGGGTGGGAAGCAAGCCAGGGGGAAGGAGAGAAAGTAAATTAGTGTATTAGCTGTCAGCCTCCCTTGTGATTTTTTCTTTAAGCAGAAAAATGTTTCCTGGCCACGTCACCTACTCAGTCTGAACCTCGTGGTTTCCCCATCCCCAGGGCGAGCTCTAATCAGCAGGGACCTTGCCTAGACTGTACGAATGCCACAACTAGCTGGTGACCCCGAGCGAGGTACTGGTTGACTAACTTACTCAGCTTGCACTTAGTTTAGTGAATCGCTTGTCTCTCATAATCTTGGTCCAGATCCAAACTCATTTCTGAAGCAGCTTGGTGTTCCTAAAATTTCACCTACACTAGAGCAGAAACACACTTTGAAACAGAATTCGATGAGGAGTTTAAATAGAATATTCGAGTGACTTTATCAAAGCACCTCCCCTGTTGATCCTAGATAATTAAGACCTGGAGCAGGTTTTTGAAAATGTTTCACATTCCCTTTACTTCTCATCTCTAGAAAACTCTCCAGGTCAAGAACTTTGGCATCTTGAGTATAGAGTTGGAGGTCATACAGATCTGATTTCAAGTGAAAGCTGTCACACAGTTGTTACCATGCGGAGGGAACTTATTCTCTCAGTTCCAACTTAGATCGTAATAGGAGCATATGAGCACTGGGAAGAAGGTCCTTATCATTCTGTGGGACCACACTGCCTGGGAAAATCACGCGGTCAACACATGTTGATTACATGTTGATTACATGTGTGGCTCTGGGTGACAAGACCCAGGTTTGAACCCTGGCACGCTTGCTTTGCAGTAGTATGACCTTGAGGCAAGTCCCTTGATTTCTTTCTATCTTAGTTTTCTTGTCTTGTGTCATAGGGGTCTCATTGTGTCCCCAGAGAAATGAGGACAAATTGAGGTCATGTGTGTAGAAGGCTTAGCACAGAAACCTGGCACTTGATCAACATTAGCTATCATTATTATTTCCTACTGTCGTACAATCTCTTTATGTACATTTCATTGTCCTTGGGGGCACCAAGCAAGCTGGTTGCAAGTTCTCAGTCAGAAACATCTGCCGAGTGGCAGAATTCACACCACACTTGCGATAAATGTCCTAACTCCTCCACAGCTTCAGCTGGGCCAAGTGAGGTGAGCGTTGGGTTTTATGGGCCTGACGAAGACGTTTGAAATATTGTAGGTGACTGTCAAAGAATACTTAGACCCACTCCAAAAGAGGGCCGTTCTTAATTTTCATCTTTCCTGCAAGTCAGAAAGATATATACTCTCCAAATAATGGCAGTTTCCTCGTCCTGAAGTTATGGCAGCTTGGTGATACAATAAACAGCACCCTGTCATAAGGACCGCATAAAACATGGTCTGACATTTCTTTAAAAGTAGAAAGAAACATGACTGCAGCAGATGACCTTTCCTCCGAGGGCACAGCTGTTTTGTGTGGTTAGAGGGACCCGTGGTTTCATACTTAGGGGCTACGATATATGACTGGCTTTTCACAAAGTGTTTCCATGAGAAATTACAGTACGTTCTAAAGGAGAGTGCCAGTTCTGCTGCATTCACATTAGGTAGGAGGCCTTTTTCCTCCTCTCTTGATGTTTTCCAAATGATACTGTGCTGAATACTTGTGATTAGAAACTTCTTTAGTGTTTGAAGCGTTAGGTGGTATCAAGATTACTGAGGCATCTTCTATTTCCTGGGAAATTTAACTGATGGGCCTTTTGTGGGGTTGGTGGGTCGGCATCTTTGAGGACTCAGCATTTATGAGAAGTCACTCCAAACACAGGGCTTCCGTGGGTGAGCGCCGAGCATCTCTGGGAAAATTTTCAATAGTCACCTTGTTAACGGATAGTAGGTAATTTCCATTTTCTCGAAAAATGTTTGTTCCTCCTATAAAATGTTATTTGTGTAATGCCTTAAAATGGTGATGAACAAGTAAAACAATGGGTCTAAAGTTTCTAATTGTATATGTGTTATGTTGGCGAGGCTGGATGTTTTCCTTCCTTGCTTATTTTCCAAATTATCTTTAACATGTTTTACTTACTTCCTAATGAAATTAAAAAGAAAGCTTATATCTTCATTTAGTTTTCGACTGAGTTTCCCCTAGGCATCCATGGTTACTGCAAACAATCCCATTAAAGCGCCGGACACACTGCCACCTCCCCAAACTCTATTCTCTAAATTAGAATAGTGAGTCCTTGGAGAGGGGAGTTCGGCAGCCTTTCTGCAGGATGGGGGTGGGGGTGGATTAGATGCCAATTACTGACAGCCGTGGTGCCAATAGAAAAACGTGCTCCAATTGCTTGTCTCCAAAACCCTGCTACTGACCTGCCAACAGCAGGGCATTGAGTGCACGTCCCAGTATGATGGGAGATTTGTTCTGATTTATCTCTGCTCTCTCACCTTGTCCCCTGTGTGTCCAAACCTGGGACTATGCAAAAGTGGCTGGCTTGGTTTAGAAGTACAAGCTGAGACGCTGAAACAGTTGACTTATTGGTAATTAGACCACACTGGTATTGAACCCGTGACCTCAGCCTCATTAGAGCTGCATTCGGGCCAACTGAATTGACCAGAAACAGATTCAAAACAGTGAGTGATAGAGGTCTTTGGTGCAGGGTCAAAGGCCTATTTACACTACCCAGTATCATAAGTGGCTTCTTACTCTAGCATGTTAAAGGAACAGCGGCTGAGAAGAATGGCCATGTGGATGGGTCACAGCTCTCCGCTTCATATATGTGGATTGTAAAGCACAGCTACTCTGGCCAACTCCTACCTGACTTTAACTGGATCTCCATGTAATTCAAGGGTTAATAAAGGGAGCAACAAGTGTTTTAACAGGACTTTTTTTTTTTTCTCTTTCACTTGCTAATGGCTAATAGTAACAAAAACACTAGGAGTAAAGCCCATTACTTTAGGAATGATTTGCTTTGAATGACACTCTTTGATTTAAAGCTATCCATGGCTAATCATTATTTTCACTCTTTGCTTTTCAAGGAAGTCTAAAAACAGATGCCTAGTGTTCATTTTGTGTAGAAAAGGAATCAGTTTCTCAGTGGTAGAGCAGGATACATGGAAAAGGCAGGTCACAAAATGAGGAGAGTCACTCTGTGCTAAATCAATGAAATGGAACCAAAATCGACTCAAAATAACAGAAAAATTTTTTTATGTGGTAAGACTGGCATTTCAACTCAGTGAGAAGAGAAAGGATTACCTAATAATGGCTAGCCATTTAATAAAGGTAGATTTCTCCTTCAGACCACACCCAAAGTAAAGACGTTCCTGTGAAAACAAAACTTTATAGTTCTAAAAGATAATGAAGTAATTTAAAAATAACAATCTTGGAAAGCTTTTCTAACAATGCATGAAAATATAAAAACTATAAAGAAAAATATGAAATAATTTGACTCCATAAAAATTTATCATGAAAACTTAGGTATACCAAATACTAAATGTATTAAAAGGCAAACTGGGAGACATTATTTTTGGTCCTTATGGAAGAGTTAATCACAAGATATTTATGGTGCTTATGGAATACTTAATAATAAAGCATTTAGAAATTGACAAGAAAAAGAGGAATAAATTCAAAGACACAGAAGAAATGAACATCACTTTACATAAGAAGGAGTGTAAATGGCCAGTAAACCCATGAAAAATTTATTTAGCCTCCCTGGTAAATGTCAAGAATTGCACATTTTAAACAAATGAAAGTTAATTTTTCTTCCAAAAAATCAGCAAAGATAAAAGTAAAAATGCTGGCAGTGCTGCAGGGAAATTAGTACTTTTTTATACTACTTGTGGCCGTTAAAGTGCTCTAACTTACTTAGAGGGACATTTGGTACAACAGAAGCAAACCTTTAAAATTTGACAGGCACTATGACTCCAAAATTCTACTTGTAAGAACCAATCCAAAAGAAATAATCATGGTTACATGCAAAGATTTCGCTACTAGAATGTTGATCAAAGCATTTTTATGATAACTAAAAATTGGAAACAGCTTAAATCTCCAACAAAAGGGAATCCATTAAATATATCATGGTGTGTGGTGTATGATGGAACTTTATGTAACCTTAACATGTTGTAGAAGAAAATTACATTTCATGTCATGGAATAAAATTCACTATTATCTTGTTCAGAAAAAATGTAAAAGTTGTAATATTATAAATTATATGTTATATATGCATAGGGAAAGATGGTAGAATAATATATATCATACATGTCAAAATGTTAAAATACTTTTCTTTAGGCATGGGAATTATGGATGATTTTTAAATGTCTCTTTTTATCAGATTTTTTTCTTCTAGAGTAAATATGTGTTACTTGGAGAACAAAAGATAAAGTACATATATTTTTTCCAATATCATAGATAGCACAGTTTCATCGTGGAGATTAAGTGGGATAATACATAAGAAAGTCCCTAACACAGGATTAGAAAGATGAGGGGGCCTTGGTACCTAGGATTTGAATTTGAATCTAAAAAATTACCACGTGGTCTGCAAACTTGTAGCACTCTGGATTAAAGAAGATAGACTCACCTAGTTGGTGGATTGTCTGAGTCCCAACTCACTCTCTCTTTCTTTTGTTTTGTAGTTTGACTTTCGATTTTAATGGCTCATACATCTCTCCATAATATGTCAGGCAAGGTATGGTCAACTAATCTATGATAAAGGAGGCAAGGATATACAATGGAGAAAAGACAGTCTCTTCAAAAGTGGTGCTGGGAAAACTGGACAGCTACATGTAAAAGAATGAAATTAGAACACTCCCTAACACCGTACACAAAAATAAACTCAAAATGGATTGGAGACCTAAATGTAAGGCCAGACACTATAAAACTCTTAGAGGAAAACATAGGAAGAACACTCTTTGACATAAATCACAGCAAGATCTTTTTTGATCCACCTCCTAGAGTAATGGAAATAAAAACAAAAATAAACAAATGGGACCTAATGAAACTTAAAAGGTTTTGCACAGCAAAGGAAACTATAAACAAGATGAAAAGACAGCTCTCAGAAGGGGAGAAAATATTTGCAAATGAATCATCGGACAAAGGATTAATCTCCAAAATATACAAACCGCTCATGCAGCTCGATATCAAAAAAACAAACAACCCAATCAAAAAATGGGCAGAAAAACTAAATAGACATTTTTCCAAGACATACAGATGGCCAAGAGGCACATGAAAAGCTGCTCAACATCATTAGTTATTAGAGAAATGCAAATCAAAACTACAATGAGGTATCACCTCACATGGGTTAGAATGGGCATCATCAGAAAATCAACAAACAATAAATGCTGGAGAGGGTGTGGAGAAAAGGGAACAAACACTCTTGCACTGTTGGTGGGAATGTAAATTGATACAGTCACTATGGAGAACAGTATGGAGGTTCCTTAAAAAACTAAAAATAGAATTACCATATGATCCAGCAGTCCCACTACTGGGCATATACCCTGAGAAAACCATAATTCAAAAAGACACATGCACCCCAATGTTCATTGCAGCACTATTTACATAGCTAGGTCATGGAAGCAACCTAAATGCCCATCGACAGACGGATGGATAAAGAAGATGTGGTACATATATACAATGGAATATTACTCAGCCATAAAAAGGAACGAAATTGGGTCATTTGTAGAGACGTGGATGGACCTAAAAACTGTCATACAGAGTGAAGTAAGTCAGAAAGAGAAAAACAAATATCGTATACTAATGCGTATATGTGGAACCTAGAAAAATGGTACAGGTGAACTGGTTTGCAAGGCAGAAATAGAGTCACAGATGTAAAGAACAAACGTATGGACACCAAAGGGGGAAAGCGGGGGTGGGGAATGGTGGGATGAATTGAGAGACTGGGATTGACATATATACACTAATATGTATAAAATAGATAACTAATAAGAACCTGCTGTATAAAGTAAATTAAAAAAAAAAAAGATGTCAGGCAAGGAACAGAGAGAAAACTTCCAGCCTGTCATTTTCAGATGATCCTGATCACATTCATCTTCTTCACTATACTGTGAAGCGCACTACAGCGTGACTCTCCTTCTATGAGGCAAGCTGGGGGGCGAGCCTTCCTTCTCAAGATTCCTGGATTCAACAGCAACCGTTGTATGTTCTATTATGTGACACAGAAGTAGAAATTATGCACATGCAACCAAAACATCAAAGTGAAGCACAAGGATTGGTTCTGGAACCCCAGGATGTTTTGGATGACAGGAATAAGTGCTTGGGCTCTGGGGGGCTCTGGCTGGAGGATAGCTTTGGAGTTAGTTGTCTTGGAGGCTGGTTACCTGTCAGCATCCTGGATTCACATCTGGGGCCACGGGAAAAGAAAAGAATGGGAATGGAAAAGGGAGCTTTGTACAACACATCCTTTTAAGATTTGGGGTATAACACACCATTTCTTTGGGAACATTGTGGTAGACCTTGTCACTAAGGGGTGTGTGTGTGTGTGTGTGTGTGTGTGTTTCTGCGTGCTCACAGGGTGCAATGCTTGTGGTTGGTGGTTCTTATAGGTGGGCATTAAGAATTAGAAGAGAATTTTTCCTTATGTCAGTGCAATATGGTGTTGGTGCATTGCTGGTGTCTGAAGGACACAATGGCAGTCCTTTTTTTGGTGACAGTAAAGGGGCAGAGAAAGAGAGGATGGTAAAAAGAGTATGGAAGTGGAGACCATACTGTGATTGTCAGGGCTTTTTTTGTGTGTGCATTGTAAACTCCCCACCTAACCCCGAGGTTGCAAGACGTAATTTGGGGAAACTTGTTAGGGGGGCTGGCTATTCCATGACAGCAAGCAGGGTGGAAAAACTCAGCAAAATATGGATTGCTACCATAAATGTAACTTCCCTTTAAACCCAGAGCTTAATTGCCCTGGGAATACATGTGTTACATAGACAAGTGTTCTTTCTATGATTAATTCAGCTGGCTAGAGTTTGGTACTAATGAGACCAAGGCCAAGGCTGTTGGCTCTATCCTCAAAGGAGCTGTTAGCATCTCATGGCTCCAGAACCGAGGTGACACCCTTCACCCTTGCACACAGGGTGTGGGTGAGAGAGTATGATGTCTGACTCCACTTTCAAAGCTTTTCCAACACCCCTGCTTTCCGCTCTAACACAGTGCTTCTGCTCTGAGTGCACTGGCAGTTGGAATTTTGTAAGATGACAATCTAATCAATGACATTGTCTCCAGAGCCTCACTGCATTTAAAAAGTAGAGGCTGCCTGCATTAGAGACAGCATAGGCTGCTCTGTTAGTCCTTTCAATGGGTACAGGTTGTGCCACCAACTGATTTTCACAGACAAATACAGCTTGAAAGAAAGCATGCCCAGGATACCCTGTTGCCTAAGAGTCTGACTAGGATCTTGCAAAAAACAAGCCTCCATTCTTTCTCCACTTTCTAAGGAGTAGCTGGCAATCTCCAGTATGTACATTTGGAAAGGAATCGAGTTGGATGTTCTACCTGCATCCCCTGGATTCTCTGCGTTGAAGAGTCCCATCACCTTAGCCCCAAGCCCTTTGTTCTGTGCCCCGTCGTGTAGGGGTTGTTTTCATTACCTCCACACCGTCCCTGTATTTATCAGGATTGTTCGAGTTGCAAGTAATTGAAACTCAACTCAAAGCCGCTCTTTTCGTGCATTCACATACCTGGGAAGGGTGCTAGGTTTGCTCACAGAATCTAAAGAATAGCTGCAGGGATCAGAGTCTGAGAAACTGGAACGGGAACAAGGCCCTCCCAGCGACCTCGCCCTCTCTCCCTTCCCCCTTTCCTTGTCTTGGCTTCATCCTGCAGAAAGCTTTTCTCCACGTGGTGGCCAGAATTCCCCAACGCACATCCTCCTAGCTTAGGAAAAACCGAGGATCACTACCTGCTCCAGAATCTTTACGATAATCGAAGAGAAGGGCTCTCCTAGGTCTCAAGGATTGCTTTCTGAGGATTAAAGCACTGGCATTGGCCAGGTCTAGGTCACGTGCCCACTCCTGCAGCCGGTGTGTCAGGGAAGCCGGAAGTAGAGGTCGGCGGCGGCGACGCACGCTGCGTGGTGCTGAGCGCCGAGCTGGCTCAGGCGTCGCTGGCTGACGTGGAACGGCGACGGCGCGCTCGGGCGCAGCGAGAGTGCGGAGTCCTGCGCGCCGAGCCTCCTGACGGCGCTGCAGGCGGGCGAGCGTCTTGGCTTCCTCACCAACAACAGCAGTGAGACCCGCGAGGCCTGTGCCGCGGAGCTGCGGCGCCTGGGCTTTGGCCGCCTTGCGGGCCTGGCAGCAGCCGCAAGGTCTGAGTCAGCCCGGCCTACTGCACCGCGCTCCACCTGCTAGAGCGCCGGGCCGAAGGCCTACATGCTGGGCAGCGCGACCCTGGGCTCGGAGCTGGAGGCCGAGGCCGTGGGGCCCGAGCCGCTGCAGGGTGAACCGCCCCGGTGCCTGGCTGTACGCGCCGCCCGAGCCCAAGGTGTGTGCCGTTGAGATGGGCTTCGACCAGCCCTTCAGCTCCATGAAGCTCCCCAAGGCCGTTCGCGTCCTGCAGCAGCCCGGCCGCCTGCTCGTGAGCACCGACCTGGACCACCGGCTCCCACTTGAGAACGGCCGCTTCCTCGCGGGTACCGGCTGGGCTGTCTCGTCTGAGCCGTGGAGACGCCGCCCAGCACCAAGCCCGGCCGCTTCATCCGCCACTGCGGGTCCCAGGAGTATGGCATCCACCAGGAGCGCACCGTCATGGTAGGTGGTCGCCTGGACACAGGCATCCTCCTGGGCGTCACTTGTGGTCTGAAGACCATCCTGACCCTCATCGGGATGTCTCCACTCTAGGGGATGTGAATGATAAAAGATTAAAAAAAAAAAAAAAGGGCATGGGAAACGTGCTAAGAATAATAGTTACTGCAGTTCTCCTTAACCTTCCCTAAAGCTTAATTGGTTTGCTTAGAGCCCAACGTAACAGTGGGCGCTTCTGAAGAAGCCCAGAGTAATACAAATGCACGTCAGAGAAAAGAAGTCTCTTTCTGATCATTTGGAATTTCATTTTTATATTGTCATAAGAATATCATTTAGGTTCTTCTTTAATAGATAAGAAAACGGATTCACATTTAATTGAAGTGAATTGCCCAAGGCAGATTGCCCAATTGGTGAATAACTGGGCAAAAAGCTCAAATCTCGAATCCCCAGGTTTACTGTTTTTTGCTGTGTTAGCCTACCTTCGACAGATTTGTTATCAAACTCATCAATGGCTTTGATGGTGGGAAATTCAAGCCATGAATGAAGGTCTTAAAATCCCATTGCTAGGGTAGCCTCTTCTCTTGCCTCCAGGTCAGTAGGCATATCTGCTCTTAGGGGTTAATGGAATACGTGGGTCCAGTCAGCTGCAGACCTGGGACTCAAAGAATAAATCCAGGCCTCCTTGTCTTGGTCATGTGGGCTTTCTGGAGCCTGTGACACAGCATCTGATCAGAAGGAAAGGAAGAGAGAGATCAAAATTCAAATCCGGTCTGGGATTCCACTTCTACTCAAGACGTAGAAAACCACAAGAGAACACTGCTTCTGCCCTAACAATGAGAAAAAGCTGGGTAACCGCTAAAATCATAACTTTTTTTTCAGCCCATGAGAAGGCTGAGGTCACAAGGCAACCCCAGCGGAATTCCAGGGTAGGAAGGGTAGTAAGGCACTTCCAGGAGACGGGCACAGAGGAACTGCTGTGCTTTTCGCAGAGCAGGGGAAGAAGAGGTAATGGCCAGAGGCAACTGCTATTTTAGCAAAGTTTTAGAGGCCAAGTGTGGGCTGATGTTAATTGTTAGTTACTTGGCCATTGACAGTGTGTTGGGCCCTGAGCAGAGGAGGGGCTGTTCCGAAGTGGTCAGCCTGATCTTGGCTCTCTTTCTTCTGGAGTACTGGAAGATGGGTGTATTGGTTATCTATTGCTGTGTAACACATTATCCCTTTAAGCAGCTTAAAACATCAAACATTTATCATCTCGAAGTTTCTGTGAGTCAGGAATCCTGGCGCAGCTTAGCTGGGGACCTCTGACTCGGGGTGTCTCAGAAGGCTGCAGTGAAGCTGTTGGTCACGGCTGTGGTTATCAAGGCTTGCCTGGGGAAGGGTCGGCATCCAAGCTCATGTCCATGGCTGTTGGCAGGGCTCGGGTCCCCACTGGCTGCTGCCAGAGGCACAAGTTCCCTGTCCCATGGTCTCTATTCTGCAATTCTCAACATGGCAGCTCACCTCCCTCAGAATGAGTGGGTAAACGAGAGAGCCAGAGAGGATGCCACAGGCTTTTTTGTCACCTCATCTCAGAAGTGACATCCCATCATTTCTGCTGTATTCCGTTCATGAGGAGTGAGTCACTAGGGCCATTAAAACTCAAGGGGAGGAAACTGCACAAGGACGTGAATACCAGGAGGCGGGGATCATTGGTGGCTGTCTTAGTGGCTGCCTACCACACAGGGGAAGACTCTATTTAGGGACCCAAAGTTAACTATTATACCCATAGGGTAGGAGGTAGTAAGTAGGTGTGAGGGGTGTTATGTGCCAAGTTTTGCAAGTCCTGGAGCCTTGACAAGAAAGTTGGGTCCGGCAGGCAACAAGGATTTGAGACTCAGTTGAGTTAGGGTGGAAGGGCACCAAGTCTTAAGAATGATCAAAGAAGGAAGAAAACAAACACACGTGCCCAGTGTTTTTGTTGTGTCATTAAATTCTTGAAACAGCCATGCAAAAGGTATTAGCCCCATTTTACAGATGAAGAAATTAAGGCCCAGAGACGTTAGCTCTCTTTCTCATGATTACACACATATTGTGGTGATGGTTGCACAACTCTGTAAATATACTAAACGGTCATTGAATTGTGTACTTAAAATAGATACATTCTAGGATATGTAAATTATATTTCTATTAGTTTTTTTTTTTTTAAAGACCACACAGGTATTATGTGGTAGAATGGGAAATTTCAGATTGTTTTAGACTCTGTATTAGTTTGCTAGGGCTGCCATAACAAAATACCACAGACTGGGTATTAAACAATAGGTGTTTATCTTCTCACGGATGTGGAGGTTAGAAGTCTGAGATCAAGGTGTTGGCAGGTTTGGTTTCTTCTGAGGCCTCTCTCCTTGGCTTGTAGATGGCTGCCTTCTCCTGCGGCTGTTTTAACACTGACTCTCCTCTATTCATACACATCCCTGGTGTCTCCTTGTGTGTGCAAATCCCCTCTTCTTAGAGAGTCACAGGTCCGATTGGATTAAGACCCACCTTAATCATCTCATTTTAATTTAATCACTTCTTTAGAGACTTTATCTCCAAATATGGTTATAGCCTAAGCTACTGGGTATTATCACTTCAACATGTGAATTTTGGGGAATATAATTCAGCTCATAACAGACTCCAAAGCTTATGTTCTTTTGTATACACTTTTCAGACAATAGAAGTCTCCTGTTGTATTTGTTAATGAAATCTGATAAATGTTATCCTGGCTTTATTAATATAATATTTGTTTTATTCGAGTAGAACAGTAATGGGAAAATTCTAATTCATACAGATAAGTATTTGCAAATGGTAACAGTTTTAAATGAGCTCATACAGCAGTCTCTAGATACTCTGCAAACAAATTGATTCAAAGCCCAAAAGAGGAATAGTTGGATTCTTAAAAAAAAAAAAAAAGTTGAATGACTACCAATATTTAACATCTGTTAATATCATTTATCACAAAGAGATGTTAAATAAAAAGCATCCAAAATGTAGAATAAATGCTGAGACTGTTTGTAATGTGCTGTTATCACATGTCTTGTCATCTCTTTACTGGTTACTCTACAACTTATCACACACTGGGAGAGCTCATCCTCCCAGCAGATGTGCGTGAGCCTGGGCCGACTCGGCCTGAGCCGGCCAACGCATGCAAAAGGAACATTAGTGCACAGCCGTACATGAGGAGATGCGCGTGGGCCTAGGTTTTGTAAAAAGTCCAGACACACAAGTTAACTTATTGGTGTCCTGATGTGTTAACATTTAATATTGAGGCATTTGACAGTGTATTTTACTGTTTTTTTAGGTAAAGGTAATTTTTAAAGATACTTGAATCAAACATTTGTGGGACCCCAGTGAAACCTAGCGTTCAGGTATGCAGTTTGAAACGACCTGAAATATATACTGAGGCTCTCACGCCTCCAGGGGACCTGTCAGTTTAGAAAGAGAGACCCCTGGCCCCTGGGCTTGTACCAGCTGCATCAGAGCATAAACTGGAGGATGGGAGACCCACTGAGGGAAAAACCAGGTATGTGTTGGAAACAAAAATTCCAGCACAATTTGAACTAAACACTTCATTCCTGGTTTAAAGAGTGACTTGAGAATCCTTATTATCTTCTCTCCAGATCAACGACAAACCTTAGCATTACTCAGGAAGAATCGAATGTCACTTAAAACTGCCTTTTTGTCTGCTTCCTCCCTCAATTAGAAGCCTTTGTAGGGCTGAGACCAAATGAGTCCATAAAAGGGCTTATTTACCGTTTGGCGCTCAGCTGAAGCCAGTCTCACACTTTCTCCCTGGTTCTCATTTATTCTCTCTCCACGCTCCTCTTTCCCATCTTTTAAACCAATTAGGGGAACTGCAGATTCGGTTCAAGTGCCACAAAAGCTGGGTTTTTTTTTGTTTTGTTTTTTTGTTTTTTTTGAGTATTGAGTTTTTCAGTCAACAAGGAGAGGCCAGCCAAGATCCCTTTATCTCAAAGATAAACAAAGGCAGCTAATGAGGGAGGTGGGAGGACTGGAGGAAGGAGAGGGACATTCTGGAAGCTTTAGTAATTTTTTGGAGGAGATAACATGATCTCATGCAGGCTGAAGTTTCTGCACTGGCTCAGCGAAGAGTCTGGAGATCACGCAGGGCTAATCCACTGGATGGCAACAGAGAGCCGTCTATGCCTTTGTCCCGGCTCCTGGCTGAACTTCACCTCCGTGCTGCTGAAGTTTAAAATCCCCTCTCTTTATTGCATGGAACAATACCAAGAACTTTGCTTAAGAGCTGTCTGATTGTTGGCTGTTTAGACCCTACCTTCTCACCCTTTGCCCTTATCCTATATCTTCAAGTCCAATTGTATTTTTCCTTATAAGGAGCAGAGATTTGGGTATATACTGTCACTCATGTTTTAGCCTCTGGGGAAGACTGCCAAGCAACATTTTCCCCTTTCTCTTTTATGTGAGAGGGTTTGCTGCTCTTTGAAAGTCTTTTTGTGTTGGTTTGCTTCAAATGGAGAAGAACTAAGTAGCCAGCCTTGCTGGGTATGAAATTGTTCCCCACCTACTTGCAAACAACAATTTGACCTGGTCCCCTGGCCTTGGGAAAGTCACTGCCTCCTGGCTTGGTTTGACCAGCAAGGGGGCAGTGTGAGGTCTTGTGGGAGGTGTGAGAGAAGAGTGAGGAAGGTCAAGGGGCTTCCTGCTCACGGGAGACAGACCCTCGGTTATACAGGGCCAGCACCAAGGCCTGCGGGGGCTGATGCTCTCCTGGGGCTCAATCAATGGCGGTGTTGTAAGAACAAAAAAATTGCCAAGGAGGAGTCGTGACGGGGTGTGGGGAAGAGAGAAAACAGCAGCTTCTTGCTGTAGCCATGTAGCAAGTTTGAAATAGTCAGAAAGCTCTTTGGCTGTGAGCGCAGTGGGTATGTGTAGGTGCCACTGGCTTGCCTGTCACTTAGGGGAAGGAAAGAAGGGAAGAGAGAATTCAGTTAGAAGAAGAAGACTAGAAAGAAGAGGGAGGAAGACTGATGGAACATTCTTGTGATGTAGGTCGCCGTTTGAGACAACCCCCGCTGGAACCCCCAGAGCCTTGCTGCTTTGGGGTCAGCAGCCACCCACTCGGCTCTCTGCCCAGGTCGTGTGTAGGGCATATCAGGAGCCAGATTCTGACCCCTGGGAAGGCAAGGTGGCCACAGGCTGATGGATGCACAGCTGGCAGATCCCCTGGGCCGTGGCTCAGAGTGGGAGTCAGAGAAAGCACGCCCCAGGGCAGTGTCTGTTTAGCGGAGAACTTGAACAGGATTGTGCAAGTTGCAGAGGGGCTGGGCCAAAGAGGCCTGTGTGAAGGACAGAGAAAAGGAGAAAGAAGATGCTGAGGGAGGCTGCCTGACCACCGGAGTGTGACTATTCAGGAGACCCTTAGGTGGGGACGCCCAGATCCTTCCAGGCTTGGACTTGTCTGTGACATCTGGTGAATCCCATTGAATGTAATCTCCTCCTGAATCAAATAACACTACGTTGTACTGATACAGCCTTATATAATATACAAAAGAGGATGGTTCTTGGCGAACAGGACATTGGAAAGAGGGGAGAGGGACCTTCTCTTGAGAGGTGACAGCATTTGGTTCTGCTCTTGGCTAAAACAAGAAACCATTTTTCTATTTCAAAGCCTGTGTATGCCCATCTATCATGTTTGCAGCGTTTTAGATTTCCTGAATGTTTAGCTGCCAAAACATCTTCATTTCATGTCTAGCAACATTGAGGTCAGGGTATGGATGTACACTGAGTTTCTCAGACCAATTGAAAGTTCTGACTTGATTGTTGAATTGTTTTTGTTGGCTTCAACCCTTGGGAAAAACAAGACTATATATACGTACGGGACTTCACATATTTCAAAGCACGGTCATGTCCACTACCTGCTTTGCTCCACATAGCAATTGTGAGGTAGGGAGGGCATGAGGAGTAGTCCTAATCCACCAGGTGCAGATGTTTTAGCCCAGAAAGAATTAAGTGACTTATCTATGGCCACCTGTAAGGTGCTAAAAGCATGGGGTGCAAGTCAGGTTTCTGGTCTCCCAATCTAGTGTTTGTTTTACTTTTTAGCTTGACAGTTATTTTTCTTTTAAAATATTTTATAAGATATTATAGTTATGTTTATAAGATGCTTTATTAAGTATATCTTTATTTTTCTTTTCTTTGTTGGTTTCATCGCTAGTCTCAACTTTCTTTATAAAGTGACAACAGAACATACAACAGAACATATCAGGAAAAGCATCATAATGTCTCATTACCTTCCTTGGCTGTGTGCGTGGCAGGGGATAGGTAGAGAGTGGGGAAGATTTTAGGGCTGGAGTTTGGCAAAGGGAAAACTGTAGGGTGACCCCATCCTCTGAGTTCTGGAACAAGCCCTTTAACATTCACAGTCCTTGCCAGTGTGTATTTGCTATTTTCCTTCTACTAGGAGAATTGTTTATTTCTCTTGGATACAACTTTTGTGTATCTTAAAATGACTCAAGAACTCAAAGAACTTCTGCTCAAGCGAAGGAATCTGATTTCTCATAGTGAGAGGTTTTTACCTGATGATTAGAAGAGGGGATACTTTTTTAAGGTGAAAATATATAAGGTATTATCATTCTGAAGGTTTCTTTGATTACGTTTTGATAATTTTCAGTGTAATGAGTTTGGGAAATCTCCCAAGCCATAGAACTACACTGGCAGACAGTGAAATGGTTTTTTTTTTTTCTTTTTTTTTTTTTTTGCGGTATGCGGGCCTCTCACTGCTGTGGCCTCTCCCGTTGCGGAGCACAGGCTCCGGACGCGCAGGCTCCGGACGCGCAGGCTCAGCGGCCATGGCTCACGGGCCCAGCCGCTCCGCGGCATATGGGATCCTCCCAGACCGGGGCACGAACCCGTATCCCCTGCATCGGCAGGCGGACTCTCAACCACTGCGCCACCAGGGAGGCCCGTGAAATGGTTTTAAAAGTCTTCTTCAAGTTCGCCACTTTGGTTGCTCTCTGTATTCTAAATCACCCAGACATCCAGTGGGATTTGGAACTGGCCCTAATGGAACCTCCAGCAGTAAGACTTCATTACACTATCCCTCATTTAATCTTCTCCTGTAAGATATTCCTAACGCTGGGTCCCTTGGCAAACACCCTAAAGAAGTTTCATTTCAATATTGCTTTGTATTTATATAACGTCTATATCTAAGGAGCTTAAAAACACTTATGAAGCCCATGCTTCATGACTTAGTTTAACCAAAAAGAAAGTCACCCCACTTCATATTAACAAATTTAAGTGCTCCCTTTGAGATAGGTAATAGGAATAGCACTTTGCCTGCATGACACATTTCTCTTCCAAGAAGCTTGAAGTAATTTGAGCAACTGAACTACCAGAGAAAATAAAGAACAGGTAAGGCAAGTGCTTGGTCTTAAGTAACCCAGTAAAATGGGGGCAGAGTGGAAATCAGAGATAGAATATCTGACTCGCCCGTTACCCTTCCGTTAACACTGGTGACAAGTATGGTGATGGTAAATTTTTAAAAAGTGGAAGGGGACTTTCTTTTGTTATTCCTTGTTACAAATCTTGGGCCGTTTCGTTTTTTTCTTGACTAAACATCCGTATCTACTTGGAAGAATCTCCCACTCTTGCCTCTGTGTCTGGGTGTGAGGTTGAAATCTTTATGTCCTGGCTGATTCTCCTAAGATGTTGGCAGACAGGGCAAAACATGATATGTAGTGAAGTCCCAGTTAACCCAGTACTTGGGGTCGTGGCAGTGGTGGGGAGTTAGGCGTTTTAGTTGTTGAATCAAGTAGCTAAGTGAATGTTACATTGTAAACCCTTCCCTTTTTTTTTTTTTTTTTGTGGTAAGCAGGCCTCTCACTGTTGTGGCCTCTCCCGTTGTGGAGCACAGGCTCCGGACGCTCAGGCTCAACGGCCATGGCTCACGGGCCCAGCCGCTCCGCGGCATGTGGGATCTTCCCGGACCGGGACACGAACCCGTGTCCCCTGCATCGGCAGGCGGACTCTCAACCACTGCGCCACCAGGGAAGCCCAACCCTTCCCTTTTCAATGCTTGTTATCTGTTCTTCTGAAGTGGGGAGCCCCTGGTTGAGTCTCCCCTTGATGATGCAGGCTCTCCGAGTTCTTCGTCCAGATAGTGGCTCTTCCTTGTCAGACTTGCTGATACATCAAACCTGAGAAGCAGGAACGACCATGTTCTGATCTCCATTATGTACCCCTGGGCTGTATCGTCACCAAATGTTGGAGAAACGTTGTGCGTTTGATATTTACCTGTCCCTTGACCCCTCTTCTCTCTTCCCCTGAATCCAGTTCTTCCAGAGGCTTGGCTGGGTGGCTTCTCATCCCACAAGGGTTCAGCATAGTGGAGAGGCACGTGGGGGGTGGGGACTGTGTCTGAGAGTGCGGTGGGTGCTTCAGAAATCTGGGATGTCTGTCCTTCCTGTATCCCCCTCTGTTCTCCTCCTGCGAAAACTCAGAATGCAGTTCGGGAAAGGCAGAACTTCGCTTTGCTCTTTCTCCATTTCTCTTTTAATTGAAATATATTTGACATATAACATTGCATAAGTTGAGGGCGTACAACATGTTGATCTGACACATTCATGTATTGCAGTATGATTGCCGTTGGAGCGTTAGCTAACACCTCTGTCACATCACATAATTATCAGTTCTTTTTTGTGGTGGGAAGAATTAAGATCTAGTCTCTTAGCAAGTTGGATGTTTATATCCATATTTTATTTTTTAAACTGATTCTGATGCCTGATCTCATAGCCTGTGCCCTGCACTATTCCTTTATTTGTCATTGAAGTTGGGGGGGAAAATAATAACATTTTCAGTCTCCTAAAAAGAACACTCTGGTGCCTCCTAAGAGAAATCTGGCTTCCCAGTTCCCTTCAACAGCATGAGCTGGTTCCTCAAACACAGCCCAACAGGGAACTCCTCAGGGAAAGCGCGGTGTAACTGGCCGTTCCTGTGCTCTCAGGGTAGGTTTCCTTGCCCCAAAGAAGTCTGATTTAAGCTAAAGGGAAATAGAAGCTGAGGGATCAATTGTCCAGAGACTCCAGGCTTCTTAGAGCAAATATTCCATAGCAGAGACCTCTGGGCTGCTTGGCGCAGATTCGGCAACCTGAACTTGGCCCCCATCTCAGAGCACATATGGCGTTCCATGTCAGGATCACACACAGCAATATACCATACTGCACATGGGGAAAATATTTATGGGATAATAAATGTGAGCAAACCGTGTTTGTGCTCGGTGCATAATCGCCAGTAGAACATGCAGATGAACTGATTTCTTCTTTCCCTGTTTAAGGAGCTGCGGCCAGATGCCCCTTCACACACACCTAGGAGCACAAACAGTTCTCAGCTCCAGGGCAAGGGATGAGGCTGGGGGAACAGGACAGCGTTAACTGGCTTAGGACTAATGCTTGTAAAGGACACCGGGACTTCCATGTGTGGTCTGGCTGAACAATGAACACAGATTTTTTTTTTTTCCTTTAAAAATGGATTATAGGGCTCCCCTGGTGGCTGCAGTGGTTGAGAGTCCGCCTGCCGATGCAGGGGACACGGGTTCGTGCCCCGGTCCGGGAAGATCCCACATGCCACGGAGCGGCTGGGCCCGTGAGCCATGGCCGCTGAGCCTGCGCGTCCGGAGCCTGTGCTCCGCAACGGGAGAGGCCACAACAGTGAGAGGCCCGCGTACCACAAAAAAATAAATAAATAAAATAAAATAAAATAAAAATAAAAATGGATTATATATTTTTTATATATATGGAGTGTGGATCCACCCTGTGAAACAGACTTTATGTAGACCCTTGCAAGCACCAAGAAGAAAGCTAAGGTGATAGACCCTTGTTTTGGCAAACATGACAAAAATCCAGGGGAAGTTACCTAACTCAGATAAACTTGTCTGTTTGTGGTGCAGATATCATGGTTCAGGGATTTTGAGTCAAAGAATTCAGAAAGTACATTTTCAACCACAAACTGCATCGGATACCATGTGAACCTCCCAACATCCGTGCAATGTTACCGAGTAATTCTTGTACCTTGATTTGTAAAGAGTCCAGAGAAGAATTTAAAAATCTCAAAAAATAAATTCCAAAGGTTAGATTATTTTAAATTCCACGTTTAGTAACTGTTGTACAAGTATCTTAGCAGAGGGGCAGATTCATTGAATAAAGGAAATAATTAGTGTTCAAGTATCATTTGCACAGTTGTGTAAATTTTTAAACAACGTTGAAAACTGAAGTTGCGTTTTTTTCTGTGGAAGAAATCTCTTGTAGTTTTCCTGCATGCCTGCCATTGTTATGCAGTGGGTCGATTTTCCTTCACATTCTTTCTGCATTATTGTAACAGACAAGTCTAAGACACTGTCTAATGTTAATGCTACACACTGCTGCCAATTATAATCAGAGCTAGTCAAAATAAACAAATTAAACAAATAAACATGTCAAAACAGCTCTGAGTTAGCGAAAATAAGCCAAGTCTGAACTCTCCCAGTGTTTCGGCGTAAATGATGGGCTGTGGGTTGTAAAACGCTCCATAACATTTTTTCACCTTTGCTAGGGGGAAGGTGGGTCAGTTTAGAATTACAGTGCCGCTCGACTTTGAGAAAGGGGTCTGCGGCTGAAACCAAATCAAACCCAAATGTTGCTGGCTTCACTGAGGGTAGTAATGATCTGCCGCATGCTCTAAATGCCTTAAAAAAGAAAGAAGGGAAGAAAGGAAAAGCAGTTGATTCTTTGCTGATGTGTTGCCAGAACCCCTAAATCACTGGAGAGGTTGAACACAACGCAGGTGAAACCATACCAAAGGCGGATGTACATTTCAATGCGAAACATACTGTCACTGTGACATTTCCCAATCAGCACATTTAAAATACTAGGCAATTAAGTTAGAAAGCTCTGTTGGCTTCAAGAAGGAATATAAAAGATGACTTTGCTACCCAAGTAGGATATCTTGGCCAGAGCTTGTAATAAAGTGAGGGGTATGAGGTAGAAGTTGCGTGTGTGTGTGTGTGTGTGTGTGTAGTGGTATGTTAACCTATAAAAATATGGAGAGAGGTTAGGGGAGAAGGCTGTCTCTCTGGCAGGTGGTTCTCGTAAAAAGGTGATCTCTTGAAGTTCAAGAAATTTAAAAAGAGCTCCACCCACTCCTAGGAAGCTTGCCGCAAAGCAGGTGATTCGTGCAACCCCCTGAGTATTCTTCATTCAACAAATACCGACCTAGCACCAACCCCTTGCCAGGCACAGGGCAGCCAAGGTGAGCAGGGCTCAGTCCATGCCTTAGAGGAATCTCCCTGGGTCCCCAGTGGGAGGTTGAGATGCTGGGTGTCACAGGGAAGTGGGTGATGGGCAGCAAGGAAGACCCAGGGAGGCTGACGTCCCTTCCTATTCCAGTGTCACCTTTCACTTGTCAGGGAAGAGGCTTCGGGTGCAGTTATACTCCAAGGAGAGGGGCTTTGCAAACTCCAGAAGACGGAGCACTTGATTACTGCTCTAGTCTCCCATGGCTTTTATTTTTAATGTGCACTGCATTTGGAAGGAAAGGGGCTGGGGGTGGAAATCATTGTGCCTTTGAAATG
The DNA here is from genome assembly GCF_964341445.2 of Mesoplodon mirus. Classification (NCBI taxonomy): domain Eukaryota; kingdom Metazoa; phylum Chordata; class Mammalia; order Artiodactyla; family Ziphiidae; genus Mesoplodon; species Mesoplodon mirus. The sequence continues at coordinate 220,381,434 of NC_138976.1, forward strand.
TTGTTTTCTGAGGACAGTATATAGAATCTTGGTTATTAACAGCCTCTCACAAGACAGTTATTTTTGGAGTGGCCTCTTAGGAGGCAACCTCTTGGAAGTGAACTCATTTATTTTGCGTCTCACTGTCCTGCCATTTCCTGCAGAGAGAGGGGAAAAGTGAAACCACATGTTTTGAGGAGCGAACGGAGGAAATCCCTCGGAAGACAAATGACGACTCCTCTCCCCTGGCAATTAGTCAAACCTGGGCTTCAGGCCAGCCCAGGTGTTCCCGACTGTGTATAAATTTGCCAAAGAACAATGAAAATAGCAGCTGATTGTGCTGACAGATTCTTCTGGTAATTTCCTGTTGTTTGGCATCTTCGGGTTACTTTCCCACAATTATGGCTGCTGATGAAGTTGGGGGCCCTTCGAAGTCATTTTCTAACTCTCTCCTTGCCCTTTTCTGTCATCCCACCAGCAAGCAGCCTCTTAGCCGCAACCTAAAAGAAACGAGACAATCAAAATCTGAAACCAAGTAAAAAAAAGTATTTCAAGAGTTGTGGATATTCTTTTCCCCCTTTCCCAGATGTTTGAATTTAATCCCCTTGCAAAATACATATTTTAATGAGTCTGAATTTAAAAGGGGGAAAAATGATTTGCACCTGCATCATATAGAGTTTCTTGGCAACCATGAGCTAGGATTCTGGTTCCTTCTGATTCTCCAACGTGCAAGTTGGAAGGTTTCCTTGTGTTGTCCAGGAATATCTAATCTCAATGAAGCTGGGTCAGCTGGTGCTCCTGCTGAGAGAGATCGGACTGCAGTTGAGCAGTGACCAAGAGAGGCAGCCCCAAACAAGATTGGGCGTCATTGTGATGTCCCCTGCCTTAAAAAAAGTGCCCCTGCTCGACTACTGCTCCCTGACCCCACTTGTCAGTTTAAGAAAATGAAACTACTATTATGTGTGGATGGAAGTTGTACTTGCACCGAAAGCATTTAGGGGTGAAATGAAAATAAGGCGAATTGCACAATTTTCTCAAATCTCCACATTATCCAATCTGTCAGGAAGCTGTGCATATTTTCTTGGTTAGAGCAACTATGTAAAAGATTTTTTTTTGGAGGGGATGGGGAGCTGGAGCTATTGTTGAGAAACTGCCAAGAAACTGGTTTCTTTCTCTTCACGTCCCCCGCCTCCTGGCCCCTCAAACCCTCAGAGGAGAGAGTCAACGTGAACGCTGCAATGTGGGTTTGCAAAAGAGTTGCTCAGGAGGTATTAGACTAGAGCATAATGTATTGAATTTTTCTAAACAGGGCTTCATGTTCCCTATTAATCAGGACTTGCGGTCAGGAGAACTGCAAACCAAATAAAAAATTCCAGGATAATCCACAGCATTTGAGAAGAGGGTAAAGCTCGGAACCTATCACATCTGACAAATGTTCTCGAGATCGGCTTTGAAGTAACTGTCAGTGTACTCTGTGCTGGATATACTTTTTCTAGAAAGACTGCATTTCTTTTTGTTGTAAGGTGAGAATTATGGAAAAAAACTCATCGAACGTATACAGTTAAAGTCCAAAGGCAACTAGAAGACATTTTTCTAGATTCCTGGCCCTCTTAAAAATAGTAACGAAACATCCAGGTGGAGTAGGGTTGGAGGATGTCAGAAATGACATGGGACATGACAGGTGCTGGTTATTTGTGATCTCTTGATAACTCTTCCACCTCCGTTCACATACTCTGTTCCCATATGTTTGGGGATGTTGATAAAGGGCACTAGTTGCATGTTTTCAGAAAAACACTTTAATTCATGTTATTTTTTGTTCCTTTCATCAAGACAGCCATTTGGTAAGACAGGAATAAAGACACAGACCTACTAGAGAATGGACTTGAGGATATGGGGAGGGGGAAGGGCAAGCTGTGACAAAGTGAAAGAGCGGCATGGACATATATACACTACCAAACGTAAGGTAGATAGCTAGTGGGAAGCAGCCGCATAGCACAGGGAGATCAGCTTGGTGCTTTGTGACCGCCTGGAGGGGTGGGATAGGGAGGGTGGGAGGGAGACGCAAAAGGGAGGGGATATGGAAACATATGTATATGTATAACTGATTAAATTTGTTATAAGGCAAAAAATTTAAAAAAAAAATAAAAATAAAATTAAAAAAAAAAAAAGACCCCCTGTGGATATCTGAATCTGCATTTAGTATGGAATCTTATATGCAGAATGTTTTCTTCCATTATATACCTACCTAATGATAAAGCTTAATTTATAAATTAGGAACAGTAAGAGATAAATGACAAAAACTAATAATAAATTAGAAAATTTATAAAAAAAAAAAAAAAAGACAGCCATTTGTTTACTCATTTTTTAAATTCATTAGTTGACAATTAGTTGAACACCCTCCATGTGTTGGATATAGTTCAAAGTAGTTCACCTATACTATTGACCATAATTTAATCTCCTTTCTCCCTGTCCAAAATCCTACGCACCCATAAGGTCCAAGTTAAGTAGTGCCTTTTCCATGGCATCTTCCTTTCTTTGCATTCTGGTCCTTATTAATCTTCATTTTCTCTATCAATGGCACACGTTCATTCATTCAAACATATTGAGTGAACACTTAAAATGTGCATTATTTCTTTTTTTTGTGGCCGTGCCACACGGCATGTGGGATCTTAGTTCCCCGACCAGAGATTGAACACGCTCCCCCTGCATTAGAAGCATGGAGTCTTAACCACTGGACGGTCAGGGAAGTCCTAAAATGTGCATTGTGCTGAGGAGGGATTACCATGTTGATTAAGACAATCATGGTTCCTGGCCTTGTAGATCTTAAAGCAGAATGGTGGCAATAGCCAGTTAAACAAATACAATACGGCACACTAAATCCTGCGTGTACGAGGATCGGAGGCTGTGGGAACAGTGGGAGAGGCCCCAGTGGGTAAGTGATGTTCGAGCTAAGACTTGAAGGACGGGCAGTGGTCAGCAAGATGGGTGTGTGTGTCCATATTCCAGGCAGAGGAAGCAGCGTGAGTAGAGAGGCATGCTGGGAAAGGAACAAAGCATGGGGAGTGATGTGTAATCCCCGAATGTTTTGGGAGCCGTGCAAACTTCCAGGCACAGATGGAGGACCAGGGAGAAAGGAGAGTGGTGAGAAACGAGACCTCAAGGGTAAGCAGAGGCCCAATCCTGAATGGCCTTTAAAACCAAGGTGAGGAATATGGACTTCATCTGCAGGAGGAGCTGCTGAAATGCTTTAAACAGGAAGTAACACGGTTAGACTTATGATTTGGAACAGTGGCTGTGCCCGAGATGTGGAGAATGGATGAGGGAGCAAGCAGTGAAAGTGAAGGTTGTCTTCAATGGAAGTCACCTAATTTTGTGCTCAGTCGTGTACCGTTTCTCTCTTTCATTGTTCTGTATTTATTAGCCTTTACTCTTCGGCCCAGTTACAAGCATCTTGATTCCAGGAAGCGTATTTTTTCCCTCTGTGCACAGTTGATAGTAGATGCCCAGTAAATACTTGTGGTCGTTTCATTTTATTTTTATGCTGCTTCCTTTTTAGTTTGCCATTTCAACACCTTATGGCAGTGCAGTAGCCCTGCAGTGGGCAGTAAACAGAGGGAGAATTCTGGTTGGGTCTCATGAAAGCAATATCGAAACCTCAATTTACCACGACAAAAGTCCATCCTTTGCCTTCCTGCTTTCTTAATTCCCAAGACAGAAGCGTTATGATTTTTTTGTGCCTTGTGCATCTCCCAACGTTACAAGTCGGAGTACTTTTGCCAAGAGGCTATAGTAAGTGGTAAATTCCAGTTGAAGGAAAGTGGGACTTGTCCAGTCCGGCCAGAAGAGAGTGTTGGTGTTGTTTGAAAGGCCACGGAGGTTTAGGTGGGTGGTGAATCCTCCTGAACTTCCCTGGAAAAGTGGCTCCCCTCCACCACCCACCAGGCGCATTCCTCAACGTCCACCAGGGAATCCGACACCGTTAGTACTGAGTATTTATGACCGACATTTGCCAGTGATTATATTAACAGTCAAATGATTATAACTCTAAATGTGATTGTGTGTGTGTGTGTGTGTGTGTACACGCATCAGGGGGAGGTTGGTTGGGGAAGAGAGAGTATTCTCAAAGCAAATATATTGTCTCTTTTAAATGGTGTCCCCTGATACCAGATTGGAAATGTTGGTCGTGTACTTATGGAAGGACACAGAGCCAGAGGATGGAGGCACTGGCGGGGGTGGGAATGTTTCACAGTTGAAGATACTGAGGCCCAGAAAGGGGGTCTGCCTTGGCCACACAGTTAGAGACAGCATGGTTGGAACTAAAACCAGTCCTCTTGGTTCCCAGTTTAGTGGTCTTGCGATGGTGCCCTGGGGCTTTTCCTCTGTGTGTTTATTACCTTCACACCGCGCTTGTCTGAAACTGAGCCCCCGGGTTTTTATACTTCTCGAGACATTGGATCTTTCCCCCACTTTCCTGCCATCTCTTGGGGCACCTGAAGCTCTTGTCTCCCGCGAGGTTTGCAGGTAATGCTCACACTCTGTAGTTGTCCCTCCTGTAATCACTTGACCCAGGAGCCCAGATTTCACCTGCAGGAGGTCAGGGCAGTTGTTTACGTCACTAATCCTCCAAGCTTGGGCGCTGGCGTCCCTATCTCTTCCTCCACTCTCCATAGCTCCTTGGGTCGCCTGGATTAACATCTTCTGTCTTCACAAGCTGTTGGCTGTGATTCCCCATCTTCATTCATTAATTTGCCACTTTGACATTTTTTCCCCATAGCTATATACAGCTATATTTTCTTTAAATCAACTAATTTTTTAAACTTACATACATTTATTTAAAACCTTTGTAGCACTACCGTATATTGGTAACCAGTATCATTGGCCAACATAGAAGGTAACTATTAACAAAAAGAACGTTGTTAAATTCTCGCCCGATTCACTTGAGTGCTGAAAGCTCTAAAGTTGAGCCCTGCTGTTTTTTATTTTATTTATTTTTTGTTAGAAAAAAGTTGATTAACAAGTGGTGGAGAAGTTGTAAAAGCAGATTTCCCACTTGATTTAATCAGAATTATTAAAAGGCAACCAAGGGGATGAGACTTTTCCTATCATGTGCATCTGTGTTTTTAAACCACTCAAGTACTACCTAAAGTCTACTCAGGGGTAGTCCCACACCTGGGCTACCCTGACCCACAGAGTTAAGTTGGTATTTGGTGGAATCCTGATCTCTTGTGGTTATGCTGAAGAGGCTTTGGCCAGTCATGCAACGTGACCTAACCTTCCTGTGTCCCTACCCGCTAGACGTGCTGGCACACCACTCCACACTACAGTGGGTTGTGTACCTGTGGTCCTGATTTAAAGCTCTCATTTGTACTGGTACCGAGTATTATGACCTAATTAGATAAGTTTGATGTGAATAAAAATAAATCCATGATCCTGATCAGTATAGTGTTTATGTCTGATCACAGGAGGACACATTCAAAGCTTCAACTTATTTTCTGATATAGAAAATGAGAAGTAGCCAGAAGTTCCTTTTTTGTTTTCTGCAGTACATATTCATCACGTGTCTTCTGCGTGCAAAGCATTGAGGGATAAAAGATACACACAACACCACTGCTTACTTCCAGAAATCTAAATGTTCCTGTTTGGTCGCGGGGATGAGTCTGGGCCAGAGTGCACTGAAGAGGGCTTGGGAAATGGTTCTGGCTTGAAATGGCGAGAGACAAATGGCTCCTGGTTCTAGCAGGCTCCTTTGTATTGCAGTCTTTGTGAAGGGTGCCCCCTGGGGTTGTGCAGGGCGCGGCCAGTGTAGTTGTATGCAGTGGTCCTAGATGGTGATTTGTGCATGTGAAGTCTTTTAGTGGAGGCCTCCGAATGTGCTTTTGGAATTCGATTTTCCAGTCATCTACTCAGCACCTTTTAATTATCAGAGCTATTGTAGGAAGTATGGGGAAGCAAATTCGGTGGAAGGTGCACCCTTGGTCCTCGAGATGCTTGTACCCTGGGAATATGCACCAGACCAGGATGAAGAGTCTGTGCACTGGAATCAGACTGTCTGGATTCAGATCTTCGCCATGTCACTGTTAGCCGTGTGGCACTGGACAAGCTGCTTAACCTTTCTGGGTCTCGGTCCTTACCCTTGAAATGAGCATAATGATAGCACTGATTTAGAGGGTTGCTGTGACAATGAAATGGTAAAATGATGCCTGGCACCGAGTAAGTGCTCAATAAATGGTAACCATTATAATTGTTAAGAGAACAATTTCAAGGGAGAAAGAGAATCATTCCAAGGCGTTTGATAATTCATTCAGTAATGATGTTGTGCAGATTGTAAACCCAACGCTAAAGGAATTCAAATCAAGGAAAAGATGATCAAAGACTGATATTAGGAAAAGAATTGTCATACGTCCTTGCATTTCCAGCATGCTTTATTTCCCCCTCAGTTTGTGAGATTATATTCTATTACTGTTTGGGGAAATATGAGCAGGATTCGTTACCAGCAGAAGAAAAATTGGAAGACTCCTAGCATCTCCATCTTGTTGAATTATTTATCATTTCTTGCTGAGGAGCGGACTCATTGCTTCTTGCCCTGCTGTAGGTGGATTGGATTTGATTCCGTCCCCACGCAGTCTGGTGAGCTTATTTTAATAAGAACAACTTAACATTGTAACTATACAGTGAGGCTTTCGTGTCCCTCTAGGACATTCTGCACTACGCACTCGGAGCTAGCACGGCTCTTCTGATTATTTCGGGTGAGGAAACTGAGTTATCCTCCCTAGGAGGGCTGATGTGAATAATCTTAGAATTGACATTTAAATTCAATCAGCACTTTTTTTTTTTTGCATTTGTCAAGTGCCAGATACTGTGCTAGATGCCTTTGTGTCCATTATTACAATGAATGCTCAAAATAATCTTATGAGGTAGGAATTATTATTATAAACCTATTTTAAAGAGAAGAAAGCCAAAGAGAAGGCAAGTACCTTGCCCAAGGTCACCAAGGTAGTGTGTATAAGGAAACAAGATTTCCAGCTCTGTTTTCATACTCCACGCCCAATCCTAGCATGCTTTGCTGCTCGAGGCTGTACTGGTTGGCAGCTTTCTCCCTCCTTCCCTCCCTCCATTCTTTCCTTCCCCTTTCCTCCCTCATTCTCTCCCTCCCTCCCCTCCTTCCCTCCTTCCTTCCTTCCATCCTTCCTTCCTTTTCTATAATTTTATTTTTGTAGAATATTGTGTCTTAGCTGTTAACACGGTGAAGTATCAGGGACATTGGATAAAATTAATCATGTTTGAGTTTTCAGTGCAAGCTAGAAAAATAAAAAGGAACTCTGGGTCCCTGGACTGTGCCAGGCATGTGGTAGCCACTCTACGCACGCCTTTCAGCCTTTCTTCTATAGGGCGGTTTTCTGTGCTAGGCATTGCTATGCCCACATGGCAGACAAGGAAGTGAGTCTTTGAGAGTCTCCGTGACTTTCCGTCTAGCTGTATAGCTACAGTGAGTGCTGGAGTCAGAATTTGCAGACAGGTCTGCCTAACTCCAAATCCGGTCTTTTCTTGGTTGCATTCTTTCCCCGCCCCCCCCCCCCAATTAAGCGTTAGCTTTGGCCAGCATTTGGAATATAGGAGATAGGTATTTAAGAAGAGGCATAGGGGGGTTTCCCTGGTGGCGCAGTGGTTGAGAGTCCGCCTGCCGATGCAGGGGACACGGGTTCATGCCCTGGTCCGGGAAGATCCCACATGCCGCGCAGCGGCTGGGCCCGTGAGCCATGGCCGCTGAGCCTGCGTGTCCGGAGCCTGTGCTCCACAACGGGAGAGACCACAACAGTGAGAGGCCCGCGTACCGCAAAAAAAAAAAAAAAAAAAAAGAAGAGGCATAGGGGAGTTTGCCCGATGGCAAAAATGAGGAACAGTTAGAGACTTGGGGTCTGAGCAACACCTCCCTCGTTGGTACCAGGAGATGACCTGGAGAACGGAGATAATGTAAAGATCAGTCAGAGCATCTCAGACCAGAGCCCTAGACTGTGCCCAGGGCTGCATTCAGCCCGCCTCACGCTGGCCGGTTCACGACTGCGGTTTCCCTCTCCGCTGACCTCCTGTCTCCCCTTCTGAGGATAAGATGGTGTTTACTTTCCATCCTAAATGATTGTGGTTCTGCCAGCTGCTACGAAGTCAGCATGTTCCAGGCTCCCATGTTAATGGCAGGGGGATTAAAACTAAAAGCAAGTGAGCGTTTGACAATAAATGAGTCGATTGGAAGTGAGTAGTGAGTGTGGAAGGGTGTGTGCGTCTCTCGCTAGTTTATTGACTCCGATATTTTGGGCAAGTCTTTAAACTGTGGTCAGCCTCTGTTGTGCCTGCTATAAAATGGGAGATAATGGTAGCACGTGTCTCTAAACACTCAAAGGTGCTGAGAGGTTAATGACTTAATGCCTCAAAAATTCTTCAGGCTCCATGGCCAGGACCAGAGATTGGAAAGGTTTTCTTCCCAAACCTTATCAGACTTCTCTCCTGGCTCTGAAGCTCAAAGCTTAGAGGGGAATTGGGAGAAGTGTAGAAGAAAAATTGAAAAAGGAGAGGGAAAAAGAAAAAGAATTGTGAAGAGAGGAGGTAATCAGCAGGCTGCCTTCAGGAGTGCTTGGCCTTCCCTTGGATAAAGAGAAGTTTCCAAGAGAAGAAGCCAGGAGTCTGTTCACACTTATTTTGCAAACCTCTATGCTTGCATTACTGCTGTTTGGTGGGAAGTAGCTAAATTGTGTCAGTGTTCTAACTGAGAGCCCTTCCACCATCTGGGCTGGACAGTGGATTTATTTTTGGAAATCTAGGAGTCCTCAGATTAGACCCTGGTGCCTTCCATGTGTCTCGTTCCCTCCCTCTTCTCTCATGTCATTTCTGGCCAGAGCGATGCTTTAGGGCCACACCCGAGGGTAGAACATCATCCGTCCATGGGGCAGATGTCTAAGGATGACAGGGAGAATTTGACCTTGTTCTGTGGGACAGTTTTTCCCTTTAAGACAAAGTCAGATCTCCTTCCACAGACTCCTGAAGCCCAGGTTGAGCTCTGCCTGGCCCCCGCGTTGTCCCCAGATCCCCAGCCTGCCTGGCGGCTGTAGGGTGAGACAGAAGAGGGAGCTGGATGCGTTATCTTTTCTAATCGGAGGGAAACATTTTCGGCTCTTAAGTTTAACAGTTTTTCACACAGAATCAACAGCATTTTTATCACAGGACCCTGGGAAGTCCCTTTTATTTTGTTTTATTTTTTTCCCCATGTTAATCTCTTTCACACCAAGGACTCTAATCAATCTTTGCTTTCTAATGGAATACCAGACAGCACAGCAAGGACACTTAGAGACCTTCCCTCCCCGCCATTTTGCCAAGATACCGAATATCTTAATGGATTAAGGACATTTTGGCAGCATAATTTTGTGTCTCAGTTATTTGTATCGTATGAAGACTGGGTTCTCCTGTGCCAGGTTTTTTCCTCATGACCGGGAGCATTTCTTACACGTCCCTCTGTGCTCCACGGGCCGTGCCTGATTGGGGTGAATGAGTATGATGTGTGGACACCGTGGGAACATGGGAGCTGACCCAGAATCACATTCCTGGGTCCCCGCTGTACGCTTGAAATAGGGCTTCTCTCTGAGTGCTATGGAGCAGAAGGTTTTTCTCCCCGACAGAGGATAAATAGATTTATGAAGCTGTTTTTTTTTTTTTTTAGGTAACATAGAAATCTTCTTAAACCACCCCCCTGTGCAAAGTCAAAGATGGCTACTCACAGGATCCACCGCAGAAGTCTCCCGCGCATCCAAAGCCTTGTGGGTAAGTGCCGGCCAAGAGCATCTGTGTGCTGAGGTTGCCAGAGGAAGAAGCAATCGACCTCTGGCATTTGCTTTGCAACTAACAAAGAACCAGAGGGAACTTTTCTGAAATGTTTGCTTCAGGGGACCGCTGTCGGGTTCTCTTAGAAAATCTGTTCAACCTGAGAGCAGAAAAATACCTCCTTTTGATTATTTAAAAAAAAAAAAAAAAAGGAAGACTTTCATAATGTCACAGGTAGGCAAGGTCATGTCCTTCTGCTTCCTCACCTGCAGGAGGTGACAGTGCCCCTGGCACAAGGGCAGGGCCCATCCTCTCAGGCAAAACTGACTTTCTCAACAGCTGAGCGGGTAGCGGGGGACCGTGGGCGAGGCAGAGAACACCTCGGACAGTAGCCGTCATGCACCACGTAGGGCTTTGATACCACATAGCCTGATACATTTCTTTCCTAGACATGATTTCATTAGGAGAGAACATTTTATGGTAAGACAGGAAATAAGCGTTTTAATGGAAACTGTAGATAAATTAAGATGAGATTAAATCACCGAGAATGGTTAAGGAAGTGTGAAAAGGAGCCACATTATACCTGGGTGGTTCTCACTTTATGCATTTAAGTCCTTTTAAAGCATCTTATTCCTCAGCGTGGCTACACTGGAGAGCTCTAGTAACAGCTGGAAAGTGGGACTCATGAGTGGACCCGTATGTTCATATTTTCACGTCGGGTGTAACATGCTTAAAGTAAGTCCGCTATTCAGATTACGGGGTAACAAAAGGCATCCCCGCTCACTTGGTGACATACACCCTAGCTGCAGGCAAACCATCAAGGACGAAATACGTAGCTTCTTTAATTCCAAATCCAAAGTGATGATTCGGAAGCAGTGTCACAGACCCAGAACTTAATAAGCTTATTGCCGTGCCGAAGACCAGCAACACGACATCTAAAATTAGGGTACTAAGGAGGGGATAAAGGACTTGGGCATTTTCTCAAGGCTGCAGCTGGTACCCTGCCTCTAACCTGTGGAGACGAGAATGTCTGGGGCCTGCTCTGCAGAACTGTCCCAGGCTGGGTAGGTTTAGGACGTGGGGTGGGCAGAGGTAGCCATGCCTCGCTGGAAATGCTTCTTCAGTCGGTGTGTGGTATGAGTATCCCCACCAAGGAAGGAAGGAAGGGTGAAATCATTAGATCTGCGGCTTTTTCCCAAATGCTTCCAGGGAGCTTTGCTGTTTTCACCTGGGGACACAGGTTAATGCAGTTTCCAACCAGCTGCTAAGTGCAACCCAAACCCTGGCTTTTTTTTAAAGTACTCAGTACTCACATAGGCAATAGATATTGGCACCTCGGGAAATACCTCGAGGTAATAGACCTCATTTAGGAAAAAATTGAGAGAACGTCTAACTATCTCTGAAGTGTTGATGTGGAAATCCCAGTGTAATGCTCTATTACCTTTTTTTTTTTCCTCTTGATTCTTATTTGGAGAGACTCCAATGACAGGCGGCAGGAGTGCAGTCCTACTTGATACTCATTAGAGACGTTAGGAGCTCAAAAGACAAATAGTCCCTACTTAGGGACCATGTCTTTTGGGTGGCCCACTGGATTGAGGTCAGCTGTCATGAAGGGGTCCAGGGAGGTAGAGTGGGCTGCTTTGCTTCTTGAAAGTAAAGTGAACCACTCTGTTGCATTGAATGACATGTGTTCTTGTTTCTGGGTCTGTGTGTGTGTATTTATACATACCTCTTTAACATAGGAAAATAGCGACTGCAACTTGAGCTAGGAAGTCCCCACATCTTGGGTTCTGTTTCCAGCTCTTTTTGACTTTATAGAAGGACCTCGGGCTGGACATTGACACATGCTGTTCGCCGGCTGTTTCAGCCTGTTATGAGGAAAGCTAATAAACTATAATCACAGCGTCCTAAAAATGTCAAGCTGTTGTCCCTCGGGCCTCCCGTAACTATTCTCATCTGCAAAATGGAGCTGGTAACTCTGCGCCCTGCCTTCCTTACACAGATGTTGGGAAGCTAGGCAAAGAACATCTGTAAAGCAGTTTTAGATTTTGGAACATGGGAACAATAAATGATCATAACAGCTATTTATCATGAGAGAGGAGATGACGATCTATTCTATATTTCAAGCCCCACTTCTCTCGTCTACTTGAAAATAGTTTTGAGACCATGAATTAAGGGGGAATAGTGTATGCAGTGCAGAATGAAGGAGGGGATTATGGCCTAAAAGGATGCCATCCTGGGTGAAAAGTAACTATGAAAGACTGTGGATGTGTGTACCAGTGTACGTATCGATGTACCTTATAAAGAAGAAGGGAGTCCTGTTGAGTCTGACACAGTATATGTGAGGGATGGCAGGTGCCAGAAATCCAGGGACTTGTCTTGCCTGTGACCTGAGGCAGTCTGAGTGGGTTCTGCTTTGATACCTGTACTGGGTCAGGGATGACTTTGCAGGGAAGGTTTTCAAAAAATGACAATTATGTCTTGGGTAAACACCAGAGAATTCTATGAAGGTTAAATCCTAGAAGATCATGGAAAATAGCAGTGTAGACCAACTAGCTAATATTTTGATTAAACACTTTTCCTTTTGGTGCTCATCCAAGGACGTGCCCAACAGTCACTTTCAAGCAAGTAGACAAGTTTTGGGAGAGCCCATGCTGAAAATGGTTAAGTAAGTCAGTTGTTTCATCTCTCTGGGGTTCACGGTCTCATTTATTTGGTCTTCAAATATATGCAAAGTAAACATTTTTATGTAACATACTCAACTCAGTGCCTTGTGGTACCCAAAGCACTGAGAGGAAAATGGTGTCTGTCCTCAAGGAGCTTGCAGTTTAGTAGGGGACTTAAGACTCTCCCATCATCTGTTCGTTTTTCCAATTATATTAAAATTGTCTCTTGCCCTTTCCCTCCATTCCTGACTGACATTCTCCAGTATCATCCCCTGAAGGGTCCCACTGTCCCTGGAAAGCATCGAAAACTACTCCAACGAAGGAGGCCCTCCTGACACCTACTGTAGGTAGCTAAGACCCCCGGGTCTGTTCGTGGTTTGCTACTGTTCCTGCCCCAGCCATGGCTTCTTGCTGCCACATGGTGCCACTGTTGAGTGCTGGCAGAGGCGAGAGTGGCTTTTTTCAGGAGGGTCATTCCCAGATGATTCCACTTCTCAAGCGTTATGTCTTGTGGCCTCTTCTCCTCATTGGGTTTCTAGCTGACAGGCCTCACTGCCCAGTCCTTTGGGTTTTTTACACGGTCCTCCTCCCCACCTCAGAGGACCTTTGCCAGGAAAGTTCAGGACTCAGATACTGCTGGGCTCATAGACCCTTCCTTTTTCCAGTCCTGGGGACTCACTCCACTTGCTTTTCTTTTCAACCCCCAAAACACTGGAGGTTCTTAATCTCTCCACCCACTCCCCATTGCCCTTTAATCGATGACTTGCCTCTAAGATGTTCCTAGACCTCAGAACCACAAAACCACTGCTCCCTTTCACTTGAGGGAAATGCCTTCTCTATTGCAGGATGAGTCACTCCCCAAAGAATGAGCAGGAATAATCTCGAGGTCCCTTCTTGCTAAAGTAGTGAAAAGCAAAACATAGGTTATATCTTCAGCAGGACGGTCTGCTACACATATTAAGAAATAATTAAAACTAGGCAGAATGCAATAACTAATACGAGAATTACAGAGAAAGCGCGATGGGAACACAGTTTAGGGCATATAATCTGGAGTAATCTGGGAAGACCAGATGGGGGAGGCGATATTTGTGCTGGCCCTTGACTTGCAGCAGGATTTTGACAGGTGAATGTGGCGGAGAATGGTGTTACAAGCAGAGAGGGTAGAATAAGCGGATGCACAGGGGTAGAGAAAACGTCTGCCATATTTGCTGACCAGTGGTGGGTTGGTGCTGGTGGTGGGGTTTGTATGGGGGCCACGACGGAGAGATACGGGAGATTGACGTTCGGGGCTTAGAATGTCCTGCTAAGGAATACAAACCTTAACAAGACCTGGCCAAAGCCCTATTTTCCTTTCACATTGCCATATCTCTTCTTGATCAGCTCAAGCCACATGCTAATCAAGTCATAAACAAAGAAACCAGAACAGCCAAAAACGAAAGTTGAAATTGGGTTGTCTTGATGTAGCCCAATCCTGCATTTTTATTAAAAACAACCACAAAGTTCCCAAAGAAAAAAGTTAAGCTTACAGATTTCAGTAAGGTGAAATAGAATGTTTGAGGAATTTCAATAAGCCACTGAATTAATAAGTCTACTTTTCTCCATCTTCAAACAATTTTTGAATTGTGTAAACAGTCAATACTTCACTGTTATGTCCTTGAACTGAGTCCTTTCAGTTTCAGAAAGAGACATTTAGAAGAAACTGACACAAAAATTTCTTCCTTAAATCACCTTGTTGAAGTTTCTCCAGGGACCAAAGTCGATGATTTGTAAATTCCTTTACTCTTAAAATAAAAGACATTTTCATAAAAGAGAAGGTGATGGACACACCAACACCTACTCAGGAGGGAAAATAGTCACAGGTAAAATGTCATTTATTCTCTTCTTCACACAGGTGTGACAGTCTTACATTCAGTAGCATCCTGAGAGGAAGATGATGTCCACAAGGAAAAAAATAAGAGCCCTTTTACAACATTTTTGAAGAGTGGTAGGTATCAGGAATCTCACAGTGATAATGTTACCGTCTTCTATTTGTATAGCTCTGTAAGCTTTTTTCAGGCAACTCAGAATCTCATTTGCCCCCCATCACAGTCCCATGAAAGGAGGTAGGGTATAGATTCTCAGTTCTGTTTTACAGCTGACAAAACCAAGGCCTTGAGTGGTAACAGAACTGGACCATTGTGAGTGGGAGGGGAGGCAGATGTGGAGATGGGGGTCTCTGCAAGCTCACTGGGCCACACTCTTCCCTCTGTGCCCCAGTGGTCCTACCAGACTGTTGCCCTACTGGACCGCAAAATTCCTGGAGGGTGGGGAATGTATCTTAACCATCTTTTGATCCTTCTACAGTGCCCTCTGCCTAATAGGTGTCCAATAAATGTTAATTAAATAAGTGCTGTAAAGCCTGAAGTCTAAATGGCTCTAAATTAGATTTTCAAAGCTTTCTGTGCCCTCACAGATTTTTATTAAAAAAAAAAGAAAACCCTTCGATTTCTTAATCTGGCAATGAAGAAAGAGACTATTAGTTCATTTTGTTCCCTGGGATATTCAGAAACAAATACTGAGAGCTACAAAGAGGCTGAGGGTTACTCTTAAGATAAACAGCAATAATGAATGAATCTAGAATACAATTCAGTCTCTTGTTTACATACGCCTGTTCCTTCTGGCTCATGGGTTTTCAAATGACCTTTCCTAGCAAAATCTGGAAATGAATAGTCTTTTCTTCTTTTCAACCAGTTCCTGTATTTCCTGAAGTCAGTTACCATGTGTCCTTTGACAAATGAGTTGCAGGAGTGTTGACCTTACCTTGAAGAATACTTTCTCCTGTATTTTCACTCTCGCCCACATGCCACTTCTTCGTCTTTGCCAAGTTGGATGTAGTTAAGACCCATCCCCTCAATAATTGTGGAGCGGACAGTTTTTTTTGGTGGGATATATGTATATTTTTTCTTTAAGTGTTTGTGGGGAAGGGGGAGGGGAAGGGGGGATTTGGTGACGAAGGAGCTTGTCCCAGTGGATGAGATAAGCTGTGTCTGAGCTGCAGGACACCAGGAGGCTGGTTTTGGGGGAGCAACAGTTGAGGGACATTGCGAGGCTGTCGCTGTTTGAGACTCTAATTAGCTGTACCCTTTTATAGCTGCCCCGGACACCCATCTACTGCTATAGCCTAAAACCAAGCATCAACAGGGACTCTACAGTTTTCATATTCCTTCATTTATTCTTTAAAAATAGAATCTATCATGCATATTATCGATAATTTGAGAAAAGCGTAAAGAAGAAAATATTTATGCCAACCTCACCACCCCAAACAACCATCTGTAAACTTTTTGATCTCATTTTTCCCCCTTAGGCATAGATATTGAAGGGTTTCATCCAAGGTTGTTATCATACTGTGTAAATAATTTAGTTAATTGCTAATAGATGCCTGCATCTGGAGATAGAGTCTCAAACAAAATAAAGGCTTTGCTCTCTCTGCCTCTCTTGGAATAGATTCCTAGGAAGGAAGCGAGGAGGTCAAAGGGTATGTTTTAAAGGAGATGTAAATTTAAGCTGGGGTGTGGAGGGGGGGATTTTTCTTTGTACCCACCTACCCTCCATATTAGTTTATCAACTCATTCATTCCTTTGTGGTGTGGGCAACCACCATGCAACGAACTCCTATGGAAAGCCTGGGCGTGTAGCCTGGAGCAGCTCTGGGGAGCAGGGTCGCCTTGGGCCAGAGGGGCCCCAGGCTTGCAGAGCTGGGTTGCAGTCAATTCACCTGGAATCTGCGCTCACCCTGGTGAGAGCCACCCTGGTGAGAGCCACCCAGGAGCCCAGGTGGGATGAGAGGCACATGGTCAGCCCTGGGGTTCATGGTCTCATTTACTGATTTGGAGATTGTACATATCTGACCTTGGGAACTCTTCCCCATAAAGAAGCCCAGCGTGATTCCTTTCGTTACTTTGGCTTGGGCAGCCGTGGGTCAGCAAGAGAATCGGATTCCTCCAACTGCCTATACCGTAGTCGACCGAGGGCTTCCTCTTTTTGTCCCTGTTCTTGAGAGCTTATTGTCTGGAGGGGAAGCCATATGTGAAACACTCACAAACAAATACATTGATTTCTCTAAGCTGTTATTACAGTTTAGGTGTTAGGGAGGAAAAGTACAGGGAAGTCCTGAAAACATCATAAGGAAAATCATTCCGCTGGGGGTGGAGTGGGCTGGAAAAGTTACTTCAAGGAAGTTATCACTGAATTGTATTCCAAAGAATGTGGAGGAACTTGTAGGTGAAGGTGGTGTGGGAAGGAGGGTGTGGAGATGTCCCTGGCAGATTGAGCAGCAGGTGTGAGCGCCAGACCACAAAGAAGCAGGTCTTTACCTCTGCTGGTCACCCAGGGACTGCTGGCTTCGTCAGTGGATGGAGTGTTGGTCAGGAAAGTGGGGGCACCAACTCGTCCCGGTTTCAGTGTTGACAGCCCCGTGTGCTGGGAATCTCCTCAGTCCCCTGTAAACTCGGATGGCTGGTCGCCCTGAAGGTACCCTCTGCCTCAAACTAACAAAACTTCTGAGTGTCGGAGGTTGTTTGTTCAGCACTGTCCTGGTCTACATTCCTTTTTTTAGGATGCAAATACTTCTGGAAAATGGCAATGCAGTTAGCCACTCACCTTTTAGTATAAATTGGTGTATTTCAATTCTAAATTCTTTCCCAGTTAGTCTCTGGCCAGGGAAGTGACGGTGATACCTGGAAGGGAATGGGAACATGGAAGAAGAAGTTTTTAACACCCAGAGAAAAAAAATAAGGGCTTGATGAAGACATGCTTGATCTGCATCATTAGTTTACCTGTGACTAGGTTACCTGGGCCTATATTCTTCTGTGTCTTGACTTTTATGTAAGAAATGGGAATAGCAGTAATTCTTGTTCAGGTAAGAAATCACAAAGATGGTGGGCCCATGGTACTTTTGGTTGATGGCATATGGCAGCAAGGACCTTCATTTTCTGTTCTCAATTCCAGGGAACTCTCTCTCAAAGTTGTCTTGGTATCCACTTGTGCAAAGCAAGTCACAGGTGAAACAGTGACACTAAGGGTCTTCCTGCATTTTCAAGAACCTGAGGACCAGTCACATGTTAACGGCCTACATTTGTGCAGTGCTCACAAGGCACTTTCACACATATTATCTTCTTAGAGCTCTACAAAATTTCGAGGAAAAATAGCAATAACCAACATGTGTTTAGCACTTCCTCTGTGACAAGTTCTATCCTAAGTGCTTTAATTGAACCTTGTCATTTGATCCTCACGATAACGCAGCGAGGCAGGTATTATCATCATGCATTTTACATATGGCAAAGATAAGGCTGGAACGCTTGAGCAACTTGTCCAAGGTCAGACACCTAGACCATGTTGCAGCCAGGAGTTGAATCCAGTCACAGTGGTGCTGGAAGCAGCTCCAATGCGGGGACGGTGTTGTTACCACTCCCATCTTATGGCAAAGGGATCTGAGGCTCAAGGTACTTGGGTCTTGTGGAAACCCTGGTGTTATAGAGAGACCAGACCTCAGGAAACTCAGAGGCCCTTATATTAAAAGGGAACTCTGATCCACCCCCCCCCGCCACCCCTGGCCCCCAGCCTTTTGTGCAGGATGACATGGGCATTTTGTTTTATATCAAGCAGCCAGCTGCCTTGTGTCGGGGAAATCAAAGTTCATTAGAAGAGGAAGTGCGGAGGGGACAGAACAGCTCTTGCATTTGTAGTCAGGACATCATCCACCCAAGAGAGGGTGGGCAAGGTGAGGCTGGTCCACAGCCGCATAGCAGAGGGGAGGTGCCCTGGGATGGGGGACGATGACCTTGAGGAAAAGTGCCGAGGCAGGCTACTTAATCAGTGGTTTCACTCCATATCTTGGGTTTAGTTTGGACGGACATAGCTCCCTTTCCTCCCCTTGGTGGATCACTTGACGAGGGAACGATCTTGGTAGAACATTGAGTTAGAAAGGAGCTGGATTCTGGAACACTGCAGTCCATGAGCACACCTGAGTGATTCCCTTCCTGAGCTTGGCAGGTCTATAACTTGCAAATCTGGTAGGTCAGTTGCAAGGGACCCCCCCACCCAGTGAAGTCTCCCTGTTAATTCACAGTCCAGACACAGCCTCCCTGTTACGGTAAAGCTCTCAGTTACCCTTCCTAGCCTCCTAGCCTGAGCATTTGGTGGCTGGTTAGATTTGACAGTGTTTAATATTAGCCGACCTACATTTTATTAAGGAGATAAACCTTGAGAAAGAGAAGGAGAAGCTGTTTTGGGATAAATTCTGTAATACGCCAGGTATAATTCGGAGGCTAGCTACTGTCATGAATCATCCAGACCATTTCCACGGAAGACTGACGGTTGGGTGGGTAACCCTTTAGAGAATCCTGATGGATAACATATTTGGTTCGCTTTCTGTGGCTATCTTCTGGTTTCCGACTTCGGTTCGTCACGGATATGTGAGTGAATGAATGCCTAACCCTGCTCCGTTTAGTCCTGTGTAGACTGGATACTGCAGCACTATGTTTCTCAGGTGAATTCAGCCCCCCTTCCCCCATGGAGTTAACTCGTCCAAAGTAAACTCTCGGAAGCATAATAAAAGGCTGTGTTCCAGGTTTACAGACTCTAGGTCCTAAGGACTTCAGAGAGCCTTTCATTACCGCTGGGAGACGCCCACTCAGAGTCCCCCAAGTGTCCTCTAGGAAGGGATGCCTCATCATTTAGGGAGATGCCCCATTAGACCCTTTGCCCTTTGCTCCTTTCATTAGTTTTTCTTTCTCTCTTTTCTGAAAAGAAGCTAAGTGAAGTTTTTCACATTCCTCCCCAGCGTTGGGTACCTGCATTTGAGTGGAGCAAGGGTAAGGGGGTAGGTTAAGTGGAAACAAATGTGAAGGTGACTGTCTGCCGGTTCCATGGAATGAAATTCCCAGGAGGCAGGCAGGCAGCCCGTCCAGGGACAGTGGAATCCGCCGAGAACGAGCATCAGCTCGGACGTCTGGATAAAGAATTATCAGGACTTGCTCTTCTGTTTTTTACCCCTCTGCCAGAATTGTGTCCGTACTTTTATTCTCCAGTAAGCCCTTAATTTCTAAACACCTACTGTGTACGTCACAGGGCAGTGTTCTGGGCCCTGTGGGGGGGCACCTTGGCTCTATCCCCACAGAAGCTTTAATAGAGTTCAGGGTTTTATTTTCGCTTTTAAAAATAGTGATGTGAGGCCTTGAGACGGAGTGAATAGTTCAGCTAATAAATTCCTGAGACCCTTCAGCACAGAGGTGAGGGCCCCATCTCTCACACGTGTCTCTGACTCTTGACCTGTGTAGCCCTTTGCCACACTGTAGCAGAGCCTCTTCATATTAATACCAATTTATCATGATTCCATTTAAATGTTCTTTTTTTTTCATCCAAGAGAAAGAGACAGAAAGCATCTGCATATCGAGTAATGTTAGCTACAGTTGGTGTCTCAAGTGTGAATCAGTCTGACAGCCCCATTTATTATATCTGGGTAGGTTTTATTATGGAGACTCTCACATTTGAACTTTCCCTCTGTAAGATACGAAAGAGTCTCTCATGTATTCCTATCTTGCTTTAAAAACAACATTTTGAAATACAGGGGAGATAGCAGCTATAGATAACATTTCAGTTATAATAAGAGAGGCCAACTGTTAGCCAGATTTAAAACAATAACAACAATAAAGACACTTAGAAGTGTTATTCGTTATTAAGCCATATGGTCCATGTTACCACGCTGTTCTTTGTTCCCTGCCTGTGTTGTCAGCGTTCATGTGATTGTTGTGATCTGTCGTGTCTAGTGCATCACACTTTTCAATACATTAGGCTGATAACTCTGGTCCTTTTAAGAGCAGTGTCATGATCCGTTTCCCTCTGGGTGGGGCTGGCCATCGATGTTAAAACGTGTCATTGTTAAAACAAACCAAATTAATACTGCCACTGAAACCACCCCCCCACACACACACACTCCTTTCTGTCGATTTACAAGTCAGCCATGTGAGGCTAAGTAATACATTGGGGTAATAACTACATCGGGGTAGTTATGGGAAACCTTCAAAGAAGTGACCTATCAGTTAGCTTTGTTCACTGTAAGTGCATGAAGACTTACGTGTAGCACATGTTAGTGTGCGTGTTGCATGTGTCTCAAACAGCAGTGATGCTTAGTAACTATTGTTTCTCCATCCCTAGCTCTTTGACGAATAAAAGAATGACTCTGTTTCCTCCTAACTTCACTGGATCAGGTGGCTCAGCAGGTGCTGTCTGTCATCCCGAATCCCGGGACACAAGCCCTCAGCTGAGGCCTGACAGCCAAGCAAGGGTCACACTGGGTATTTTCTCCTTGCCTTCCCTCCTTACTTGCCCTATTTTTTAAATGAGTCCCAGTACTCAACACCAGGAAACAGGAACTAAAACAGGGCTCCCGTTCAGCAGACTGGTGGTCAGCATGCAATTGTTTATGTAAATCTGCGCAAATCCAATATGTTTATTTTTTTATGTCAGTGTGTCTTAACATTTCCTGTGTGAGAATTTTTTTTTAAAGCAAACCATTTGCATGCTATAAACTTGATTTTTAAGACATTCTAAAACTGCAGGCCTCATATTTCTATGTCAATTAAGATAAAAATGTGTAGAGAACATTTATGAGCATTCCAATACTCATGGGCCTCTGTTAGTTGCAAATTAAGATGGTATTCTTTTCCTGCTCCTTTATGGGTCTCTGTCAGATTTCTCTGGGTCTTCAGTCACCTTCACTTAGCTCCCTCTGACTTACCCATTCTTGATCACCATCTCCTTTATTCTTTTGTTTATGGTCTTTGTGTGCCTGGAGCACCTACTTTTCCCCAATCCACTACCGTCCTTGACTTTTATTATTTGAAGAGCTTTCACATTGTTAATTTCAATTCTATTTTTTTGCCCCCTCTTAAAACATACCTACAACACACACACACACACACACACACACACACACACACACACACACACACAGAGTTCAGGATACCCCTTAGCCTAGAGGAGAGGTTCAACATATGTTAAATCAAAGATAATTATAAAGTAAAATGTGATAAACATTGTGGGAAAGATCAAAGCCCAGTGCATGTAAAGGTGGAGAGATTTAATGGGGAAAGTCTTCTTTTAGGAAATGTATTTTATTCTTCCTATAAAAATAACACATTTAGAGTGATGTCAGCAAGAGGGCTGATAAGGAAGCATCAGAGCCTTATTCTCCCACAGAGACACATAATTAACAATGATATACAGACCAGAATATGTTTGCAAGAACTCTAAAGACCAGTTGAGAAGCTTCAACACCTAGACCACCATAAAACCAAGAAGGGATCCCAGTGAAAGAGTTAGGAAAGTTCACTGCATTTTACAAACTTGTTCATCCCCGTCCCTCTCTCTGGCCTGGTGTCTCACATACCAGGGATCATTCCTTGGGACAGAAACAAAAGAGGGGAATGTGAAGCCAAATTTTGACTAGTCTGGGGGCTGTCTGAGGGACTGGTATCTGTCTCTCCTGAGTCAGAGTGCTGATGGCACCAGTATCCTCGTTTGGAAGCTGTGGAAAACAAATAGAATCACAGCAACACATTAGTGCTGCAGTTCTGCAGGCAGGTGCCAGGGGGAGCAAGAGATTACAGCCTTCCGAGAAGAACCGGGGACAAGCTGTCTAGGGAGTTTGAGAGGACTCTGCACATGCCAGAGAAGATACATCCTCAGAAAAGGTTTGAGAGATCCTAGAATCTCTAGCTGAGCTGATGGTGCAAGTCTTCCCCTGCATGAAGCCAATCCATGAAGTTTGGAAGCGGTAGTTGTTTCTTCAAATGCCTAAGCCTCAACAATAGCAACAACAACAGAAAATAAGGCACACTAAGATAAAAGGGAACATGGCTGAATCAAAGAAACAAAACTCCAGAAACTGACCCTACAGAAACACAGATCAGTGAGCTGCCTAACAAAGGACGTAAAAGAACTGTGCTGAAGATGCTCAGTGAACCAAAAGAGAACACAGACAGTTAAACAAAATCAGGTAAACAATACATGAACAAAATGAGAATACCAGCAGAAACAGAGACACTATAAAAAAGAACCAAACAGACTCTGGAACTGAAAAATAAAACAACAGCTAAAAGAATTCATTAGAGGGATTCAACAATTGCCTTGATGAGGCAGAAGAAAGAAATTGAAGACAAGCCATTTAAAGTCACTGAGTCAGAGGAGCAAAAAGAAAAAAGAATGAAGAAAAGTGAACAGAACCTGAGCAACTTATGGGACACTGCCAAGAAGCCCAATATATACCTTAGGCAAGAAGCTCAAAGTCTCCAACCAGGATAGATCCAAAGAGGCCCACAGAAAGACCCACACAAGATGGGAAGTTCAGCACAGACAGCGTTGGCTCTTTATCTCTTGGTGAAGAAGTGTTCCATTCTTATGAACCTCAATGGGAATTGAAAGATGGCATGCATGACACTGCCTTTCCCAACAATATATAAAGGTGTAATTTGTGACATCAATAATATAAAGTGGGGCTTCCCTGGTGGTGCAGTGGTTGAGAGTCCGCCTGCCGATGCAGGGGACATGGGTTCGTGCCCCGGTCCGGGAGGATCCCACATGCCGCGGAGCAGCTGGGCCCATGAGCCATGGCCGCTGAGCCTGCGCGTCCGGAGCCTGTGCTCCGCAATGGGAGAGGCCACAACAGTGAGAGGCCCGCATAATGCAAATAATAATAATAATAATAATAATAATGATAATATAAAGTGAAGGAAGGAGTTTACAAGAATAGAGTTGTTGTATGCTATTGAAATTAAGTTGTGATCAGATTAGAATAATATAACTTTAATATATTTAGATATATATATTTAAAATTTAATATATATATTTTATCAAATTGAAATGGTATCTACAAAGAAAATATCTATAGAATGTACACAAAAGGAAGTCAGAAGTATGTCACCACACACACACAAAATCAATGAAATACAAAGGAAATTAGTAAGAGAGGAAAGGAGGGACAAAAAGGTACAAGACATACAGAAAACAATTAAGAAAATGGCAATAGTAAGTCCTTCTAAATAAGTAATTACCTTAAATGTAAATGGAATAAACTCCCCAATGAAAAGACATAGATTGGCTAAATCAGTTTTTTAAAAAGGATTCAACTATATGTTGTCTACAAGAAATTCACTTTACATTTCAGGACGCACATAGTTGGAAAGTGAAATGATGGGAAAAAAACGTTTCATGCAGGCGGTAACCAAGAGAGGTCAGAAATAAAGGATACTTCACAATACTAATATCAGATAAAATAGACTTTAAGTCTATTACAAGAGAAAAAGAAGGACTTTATATAATGATAAAAGGGTCAGTTCACCAAGATATTACAGTTATAAACATATATGCATCAAACATCAGAACTCCTAAATACATGAAGAAAACAGCTATAAAACATTTCTTCAGATTTGATGGAAAAATCAAAAGCTTTACGGACAAGCAAAAGCTAAGAGAATTCAGCACCACCAAACCAGCTCTACAACAAATGCTAAAGGAACTTATCTAAGTGGGAAACACAAGCGAAGAGAAGGATCTACAAAAACAAACCCAAAACAATTAAGAAAATGGTAATAGGAACATACATATCGATAATTACCTTAAACGTGAATGGATTAAATGCTCCAACCAAAAGAAACACGCTTGCTGAATGGATACAAAAACAATACCTGTATATATGCTGTCTACAAGAGACCCACTTCAGACCTAGGGACACATACAGACTGAAAGTGAGGGGATGGAAAAAGATATTCCATGCAAATGGAAATCAAAAGAAAGCTGGAGTAGTAATACTCATATCAGATAAAATAGACTTTAAAATAAAGAATGTTACAAGAGATAAGGAAGGACACTACATAATGATCAAGGGATCAATCCAAGAAGGTATAACAATTATAAATACATATGCACCCAACATAGGAACACGTCAATACATAAGGCAACTGCTAACAGCTATAAAAGAGGAAATCGAGAGTAACACAAAAATAGTGGGGGACTTTAACACCTCACTTACACCAATGGACAGATCATCCAAGCAGAAAATTAATAAGGAAACACAAGCTTTAAATGACGCAATAGACCAGATAGATTTAATTGATATTTATAGGACATTCCATCCAAAAACAGCAGATTACACTCTCTTCTCAAGTGTGCACAGAACATTCTCCAGGATAGATCACATCTTGGGTCACAAATCAAGCCTCAGTGAATTTAAGGAAACTGAAATCATATCAAGCATATTTTCTGACCACAACGCTTTGAGATTAGAAATCAATTACAGGGGAAAAAAAAGGTAAAATACATGGAGGCTAAACAATACATTATTAAATAGCCAAGAGATCACTGAAGAAATCAAAGAGGAAATCAAAAAATACCTAGAGACAAATGACAAAGACAACACTACTATCCAAAACCTATGGGATGCAGCAAAGGCAGTTCTAAGAGGGAAGTTTATAGCTATACAAGCCTGCCTCAAGAAACAAGAAAAATCTCAAATAAACAATCTAACCTTACACCTAAAGGAACTAGAGAAAGAAGAACAAACAAAGCCCAAAGTTAGCAGAAGGAAAGAAATCGTAAAGATCAGAGCAGAAATAAATGAAGTAGAAACAAAGAAAACAATAGCAAAGATCAATAAAACTAAAAGCTGGTTCTTTGAGAAGATAAACAAAATAGATAAACCATTAGCCAAACTCATCAAGAAAAAGAGGGAGAGGACTCAAATCAATAAAATTAGAAATGCAAAGGGAGAAGTTACAACAGATACTGCAGAAATACAAAGCATCCTAAGAGACTGCTACAAGCAACTCTATGCCAATAAAATGGACACCCTGGGAGAAATGAACAGATCCTTAGAAAGGTATAACCTTGCAATACTGAACCAAGAAGAAATAGAAAATATGAAAAGACCAATCACAAGTAATGAAATTGAAACTGTGATTAAACATCTTCCAACAAACAAAAGTCCAGGACCAGATGGCTTCACAGTTGAATTCTATCAAACATTTAGAGAAGAGCTAACACCCATTCTTCTCAAACTCTTCCAAAAAATTGCAGATGAAGGAACACTCCCAAACTCATTCTATGAGGCCACCATCACCCTGATATCAAAACCAGAGAAAGATACGACAAAAAAAGAAAATTACAGACCAATATCACTGATGAATATAGATGCAGAAATCCTCAACAAAATACTAGCAAACAGAATCCAACAGCACATTCAAAGCATCATACACCATGATCAAGTGGGATTTATCCCAGAGATGCAAGGATTCTTCAATATATGCAAATCAACCAATGTGATACACCATATTAACAAATTGAAGAATAAAAACCATATCATCCTCTCAATAGATGCAGAAAAAGCTTTTGACAAAATTCAACACCCATTTATGATAAAAACTCTCAAGAAAGTGGGCATAGAGGGAACCTACCTCAACAAAATAAAGGCCATATATGACAAACCCACAGCGAACATCATTCTCAATGGTGAAAAACTGAAAGCATTTTCTCTAAGATCAGGAACAAGACAAGGATATCCACTCTCACCACTATTCAACATAGTTTTGGAAATCCTAGCCATGGCAATCAGAGAAGAAAAAGAAATAAAATAAATACAAATTGGAAAAGAATAAGTAAAACTGTCACTGTTTGCAGCTGACATGATACTATACATAGAGAATCCTAAAGATGCCACCGGAAAACTACTAGAGGTAATCAGTGAATTTGGTAAAGTTGCAGGATACAAAATTAATGCACAGAAATCTCTTGCATTCCTATATACTAATGATGAAAAATCTGAAAGAGAAATTAAGGAAACACTCCCATTTACTATTGCAACAAAAAGAATAAAATACCTAGGAATAAACCTACCTAAGGAGACAAAAGGCCTGTATGCAGAAAACTATAAGACACTGATGAAAGAAATTAAAGATGATACCAACAGATGGAGAGATATACCATGTGCTTGGACTGGAAGAATGAATATTGTGAAAATGACTCTACTACCCAAAGCAATCTACAGATTCAATGCAATCCTTATCAAACTACCACTGGCATTTTTCACAGAACTACAACAAAAAAGTTCACAGTTTGTATGGAAACACAAAAGACCCCAAATAGCCAAAGCAATCTTGAGGGAAAAAAATGGAGCTGGAGGAATCAGACTCCCTGACTTCAGACTATACTACAAAGGTACAGTAATCAAGACAATATGGTAGTGGCACAAAAACAGAAATATAGATCAATGGAACAGGATAGAAAGCCCAGAGATAAACCCACACACCTATGGTCAACTAAGATATTTACAAAGGAGGCAGGGATATACAGTGGAGAAAAGACAGTCTCTTCAATAAATGGTGCTGGGAAAATTGAACAGCTACATGTAAAAGAGTGAAATTAGAACACTGCCTAACACCATACACAAAAATAAACTCAAAGTGGATTAAAGACCTAAATATAAGACCAGACACTATAAAACTCTTAGAGGAAAACATAGGAAGAACACTCTTTGACATAAATCACAGCAAGATCCTTTTTGACTCACCTCCTAGAGTAATGGAAATAAAAACAAAAATAAACAAATGGGACCTAATGAAACCTCAAAGCTTTTGCACAGCAAAGGAAACCATAAACAAGACGAAAAGACAACCCTCAGATGGGAGAAAATATTTGCAAACGAATCAACAGACAAAGGATTAATCTCCAGAATATATAAACAGCTCATGCAGCTCAATATTAAAAAAACAACCCAATCAAGAAATGGGCAGAAGACCTAAACAGACATTTCTCCAAAGAAGACATACAGATGGCCAAGAAGTACATGAAAAGCTGCTCCACATCACTAATTATTAGAGAAATGCAAATCAAAACTGCAATGAGGTATCACCTCACACTGGTCAGGATGGCCATCATCAAAAAATCTACAAACAGTAAATGCTGGAGAGGATGTGGAGAAAAGGGAACCCTCTTGCACTGTTGGTGGGAATGTAAATTGATATGGAGAACAGTATGGAGTTTCCTTAAAAACTAAAAATAGAATTACCATAGGTCCCAGCAATCCCACTACTGGGCATATACCCAGAGAAAACCATAATTCAAAAAGACACATGCACCCCAATGTTCATTGCAACACCATTTACAATAGCCAGGTCCTGGAAGCAACCTAAATGCCCATCGACAGATGAATGGATAAAGAAGATGTGGTACATATATACAATGGAATATTACTCAGCCATAAAAAGGAACGAAATTGGGTCATTTGTAGAGACATGGATGCATCTAGAGACTGTCATTCAGAGTGAAGTAAGTCAGAAAGAGAAAAACAAATGTATATTAACGCATATATGTGGAACCTAGAAAAATGGTACAGATGAACTAGTTTGCAGGACAGAAATTGAGACACAGATGTAGAGAACAAACGTATGGACACCAAGGGGGGAAAGCGGTGGGGGGTGTGTGGCAGTGTAATGAATTGGGAGATTGGCATTGACTTGTATACAGTGATGTATATAAAATGGATGACTAACAAGAACCTGCTGTATAAAAAAATAAAATAAAATTCAAAAATTCAAAAAAAAACCCTCAAACTACAACCTTTCTTTACACCTCAAAATACTAGAAAAAGGACAAATTAAATCTAAAACTAACAGAATTAGGGAAATAATAAAGATTAGAGCAGTGATTAATTAAACAGAAACTAGAGAAACAATAAAAACAACAAACCTAAGAGTTAGTTTTTAAAACATGCAAAGAAAATTGAGAAATCCTTCAGTAGATTAACTAAGAAAAAAAAAGAAAATTCAAATAACTAAGATCATAAATGAAAGAGGGTTTATTACAATAAATGCCACAGAAATGAAAAGGATTATAAGAATACTATGAACAATGTGTGCCAACAAATTGGATAACCTAGAGGAATGGATAAATTCCTAGAAACACACAACTTACCAACACTAAGTCATGAAGAAATAGAAAATCTGAAGAAATTAATAACTAGTAAGCAGATTGGATCAGTAATCAAAATCCTCCCAACACCGAAAAAGCCTAGGGCCAGATGATCACACTGGGGAGTTCCACCAAACATTTAGAGAACTAAGATCAGTCTTCCTCAAACTATTCCAAAAAACTGAAAAAGAAGGAAAGTATCCTAGCTCATTCTATGAGGCCAGGATTATCTTGATACCAAAGCCAGACAAAGATGCTGCAAAAAAAGAAAATTACAGACCAATATCCCTGATGAATATTGATGAAAAATCCTCAACAAAATACTAGGAAACTGAAGTCAACAACACATTAAAAGGATTATATACCACAGACCAAATGAAATTTACTCCTGGAATGCAAGCATGGTTCAAACACACAAAAATCAATGTGATACACCACGTTAACACAATAAAGGGCAAAAATCACACAGTCATCTCAATTGATGAAGAAAAGGCACTTGACAAGATTCAACAATATTTCATAAGAAAAATACTCAACAAACCAAGCATAGAAGGAAACCACTTCAACCTAATAAGGCCGTATACAAAAAGTCCCCAGCTAACATCATACAAAATGGTAAAAGCTTTTCCTTTAAGATCAGGAACAAGGCAAGGAGGTCTGCTCTTTCACTTCTATTCAACATAATATTAGAAGTTCTAGCCAGAGCAGTTAGGCAAGGAAAAGAAATAAAAAGCATCCAAATTGGAAAGGAAGAAATAAAGTTACCTGTTTGCAGGTGACATGATATTATATGTAGAAAATCCCAGAGATTCCACATGCAAGCAAAACCTGTTAGAACTAATTCAGCGAAGTTGCAGGATACAAAATCAATGCAAAAAATGAGTTGTGTTTCTATACACGAAAAGTGAACTATCTGAAAAGGAAATTAAGAAGACATCTGCTCTATTTAATAGGGACTTGGTGATACTGACTTTCTTTAGTATGAGCAAAAGCATTGTTACTAATGCAAAGCTGTATGCAAAGAATGGTGGCCTAGTGGGCTAACACGGTGGGTATATTAGTTTGCTACATTGCTGTCGCAAATTGCCACAAATTTAGTGGTTCAAAAAATACAAATTTAGGGGCTTTCCTGGTGGTGCAGTGGTTAAGCATCTGCCTGCCAGTGCGGGACCCAGGTTCGATCCCTTGTCCCAGAAGATCCCACATGCCGCAGAGCAACTAAGCCCGTTCACCACAACTACTGAGCCTGTGCTCTAGAGCCCGGGAGCCACACCTACTGAAGCGCGTTGGCCTAGAGCCCATGCTCCACAACAAGAGAAGCCACAGCAATGAGAAACCCGTGCACCACAACAAAGAGTAGCCCCCGCTCACTGCAACTAGAGAAAGCCCATGAGAAGCAACGAAGATCCAACGCAGCCCAAAATAAATAAATAAATTTATTTATTTTAAAAATACAAATTTATTATCTTACCGTTCTGTTCTTTGGAAGTCTGACATGTGTCTCACTGTCAGGGCTAAAACTAAAATGTCATCAAGGCTGTGTACCTTTCTGGAGGCTCTGAGGGAGAATCCATCCCCTTGACTCCTGCAGGTTCTAGAAGCCACTTGCCTTCTTTGGCTTGCGACCCTTTTCTCCATCTGCACGCTAGCAGTGGAAGGTTGTGTCCTCGCTTTGCATCACACTGGCCTCTTCTGTAGTCACGTCTCCCTCTCTGACCCTCTCCCACTTTTATTTATTAAGAGAAAAAATGTTCCACTTCATAAATAATGCAAGTAAAAACAATGACATTATTTTCAGCTATCAAACTGGCAAGGATCTTTTTAAAAAATAATACCCAAGTTGACATGAAATCTTTTATGAACTAGATAGGCCTTCTCACACATTGAGTAGACGATAAATTAGTATTTGTAGAATAGTTTGGCATTATGTGTTCAAATCATTAAAAATGTTGGTATATTTTTATCCTTTTATTGTTTATTGAGGTACAATTAACATACAATATTATATGTGTACAACATAGTGATTCAACATTTATATGCATTATGAATTGATTGCCATGATAAGTCTAGTAAACATCTGTCCACCATACAAAATTACTGTTATATTTTTTACTATATTTCCTATACTGTACATTACATGCCTGTGACTTACTTATTTTGTAACTGCAAGTTTGTACCTTTTGATGTCCTTCATCTGCTTCACCCAATCCCCCATCCCCATCCCTTAGGCAGCCATCAATTTGTTCTCTGTCCCTATGCATCTGTTTTTGTTTATTTGTTTGTTTTAGATGCCATAGGTAACTGAAATCATATGGAATTTGTCTTTCTTTGTCTGACATATTTCACTTAGCATAATCCCTTCCATCCATGTTTTGGCAAATGACAATATTTCATTCTTTTTTATGGCTGAGCAATATTCCATTGTACAGGTGTACTACATCTTCTTTATCCATTCATCTGTCAATGGACACTTAGGTTGCCTCTGTAACTTGAATTGTAAATAATGTTGCAGTGAACATAGGGGTGCATAAATCTTTTCAAATTAGTTTTTCATTTTCTTCAGATAAATACCCAGCAGTGGAATTGTTGGATTGTATGGTAGTTCTTTTTTTTTTTGAATTTTATTTTATTTTTTAATACAGCAGGTTCTTATCTGTCATCTATTTTATACATATACATATTGACTTATATATGTCAATCCCAGTTTCCCAAGTCATCCCACTACCACCACCCCATCCCCCACTTCCCCTCCTTGGTGTCCATACATTTCTTTTCTACATGTGTGTCTCTATTTCTGCCTTGCAAACTGGTTCATCTGTACCATTTTTCTAGATTCCATATACATGCATTAATATATGACATTTTTCTCTTTCTGACTTAGTTCACTCTGTATGACAGTCTCTAGTCCATCCATGTCTCTACAAATGACCCAATTTCGTTTCTTTTTATGGCAGAGTAATATTCCTTTGTATATATGTACCACATTTTCTTTATCCATTCATCTGTTGATGGGCATTTAGGTTGCTTCCATGACCTGGCTGTTGTAAATAGTGCGGCAGTGAACATTGGGGTACGTGTGTCTTTTTGAATTATGGTTTTCTCTGGGTATACGCCCAGCAGTAGGATTGCTGGGTCATATGGTAGTTCCATTTTTACTTTTTTGAGGTACTTCCGTACTGTTTTCCATAGTAGCTGTACTAATTTACATTCCCACTAACACATTGTCCTATTTTCCGTATCATCACCAATGCTTGTTATTTCTTGTCTTTTTGAAAACAGCCATTCTGACAGGTGTGAGGTAGTATCTCACTGTGGTTTTGATTTGCATTTCTCTGATTTTTTGTGGTGTTCCACCTCTTTTCATGTCTTTGTTAGCCATCTGATGTCTTCCTTGGGAAAATGTCTATTCATGTTCTCTGCCCATTTTTTAATTGGATTTTTTAAAGTATTGAGTTGTGTGAATTCTTTATATTTTTGGATATTAACCTCTTATCAGATATATCATTTGCAAATATATTCTCCCATTCAGTAGGTTGCCTTTTTGTTTTGTTGATGGTTTCTTTTGCTGTGCAAAAGCTTTTTAGTTTGATGTAGTCTCATTTTTAAATTTTTGCTTTTGTTGCCCTTGCCTGAGGAGACAAAAAATTTGCTAAGGACAATGTTTTCTTCCAGGAGTTTTATGCTTTCAGGTTTTACAGTTAAGACTTGAATCAGTTTGTGGTACTTTTTACATCTTTATTGGAGTATAATTGCTTTACAATGTTGTATTAGTTTCTATTGTGTAACAAAGTGAATCAGCTATACATATACATATATCCCCATATCCTCTCCCTCTTGTGCCTCGCTCCCACCCTCCCTATCCCACCCCTCTAGGTGGTCACAAAGCACTGAACTGATCTCTCTGTGCTATGCAGCTGCTTCCCACTAGCCATCCATGTTACATTTGGTAGTGTATATATGCCCATGCCACTCTCTCACTTTGTTCCAACTTCCCTTTCCCACCCTGTGTCCTCAAGTCCATTCTCTACATCTGCATCTTTATTCCTGCCCTGCCACTAGGTTCATCAGTACCGTTTTGATAGATTCCATATATGTGCGTTAGCATATGGTATTTGTTTTTCTCTTTCTGACCTACTTCACTCCGTATGACAGACTCTATGTCCATCCACCTCACTACAAATAACTCAATTTCATTCCTTTTTATGGCTGAGTAATATTCCATTGTATACATATGCCATATCTTCTTTATCCATTCAAATATTGAGAGACATTTAGGTTGCTTCCATGTCCTGACTGTTGTAAATAGAGCTGCAATGAACATTGTGGTACATGTCTCTTTTTGAATTATGGTTTTCTCAGGGTATATGCCCAGTAGTGGGATTGCTGAGTCCTATGGTAGTTCTATTTTTAGTTTTTTAAGGAACCTCCATACTGTTCTCCATAGGGGCGCTATCAGTTTACATTCCCACGAACAGTGCAAGAGGGTTCCCTTTTCTCCACACCCTCTCCAGTGTGTATTGTTTGTAGATTTTTTGATGATGGCCATTCTGACCGGTGTGAGGTGATACCTCATTGAAGTTTTGATTTGCATTTCTCTAATGATTAGTGATGTTGAGCATCTTTTCATGTGTTTGAAATCTGTATATCTTCTTTGGAGAAATGTCTGTTTAGGTCTTCTGCCCATTTGGGGGTTGGGTTCTTTGTTTTTTTGATATTGAGCTGCATGAGCTGCTTGTATATTTTGGAGATTAATCCTTTGTCAGTTGCTTCGATTGCAAATATTTTCTCCCATTCTGAGGGTTGTCTTTTCTTCTTGTGTATGGGTTCCTTTGCTGTACAAAAGCTTTTAAGTTTCATTAGGTCCCATTTGTTTATTTTTGTTTTTATTTCCATTACTCTAAGAGGTGAGTCAAAAAGGATCTTGCTGTGATTTATGTCATGGAGTGTTCTGCCTATGTTTCCTCTAAGAGTTTTATAGTGTCTGGCCTTACATTTAGTTCTGTAATCCATTTTGAGTTTATTTTTGTGTATGATGTTAGGAAGTGTTAAAATTTCATTCTTTTACATGTAGCTGCCCAGTTTTCCCAACAGCACGTATTGAAGAGACTGTTTTTCTCCATTGTATATTCTTGCCTCCTTTGTCAAAGATAAGGTGACCATAGGTGCGTGGGTTTATCTCTGGGCTTTCTATGTATAGTTCCATCGATCTATATTTCTGTTTTTGTGCCAGTACCATACTGTCTTGATTACTGTAGCTGTGTAGTGTAGTATAAAGTCAGGGAGCCTGATTCCTCCAACTCCGTTTTTCTTTCTCAAGATTGCTTTGGCAATTCGGGGTCTTTTGTGTTTCCATACAAATTGCAAAAATTTTTTTTCTAGTTCTGTGAAATATGCCATTGGTAGTTTGATAGGGATTGCATTGATTCTGTAGATTGCTTTGGGTAGTATAGTCATTTTTACAATATTGATTCTTCCAATCCAAGAACATGGTATATCTCTCCATCTGTTTATATCGTCTTTGATTTCTTTCATCAGTGTCTTATAGTTTTCTGCATATGGGTCTTTTGTCTCCTTAGGTAGGTTTATTCCTAGATATTTTATTCTTTTTGTTGCAGTGGTAAAGGAGATTGTTTCCTCAATTTCGCTTTCAGATTTTTCATCATTAGTGTATAGGAATGCAAGAGATTTCTGTGCATTAATTTTGTATCCTGCTACTTTACCAAATTCATTGGTTAGCTCTAGTAGTTTTCTGGTAGCATCTTTAGGATTCTCTGTGTGTAGTATCATGTCATCTCCAAACAGTGACAGTTTTACTTCTTTTCTGATTTGGATTCCTTTTATTTCTTCTCTGATTGCCATGACTAAAACTTCCAAAACTATGTTGAGTAATAGTGGTGAGAGTGGGCACCCTTATCTTGTTCCTGATCTTAGAGGGGTTGGTTTCAGTTTTTTGCCATTGAGAATGATGTTGGCTGTGGGTTTGTCATATATGGCATTTATTATGTTGAGGTAGGTTCCCTCGATGTCCACTTTCTTGAGAGTTTTTATCATAAATGGGCATTTAATTTAGTCAGAAGCTTTTTCTGCATTTATTGAGATTATCATATGGTTTTTATCCTTCAGTTTATTAATATGGTGTATCAGATTGATTGATTTGTGTTTATTGAAGAATCCTTGCATTCCTGGTTTAAACCCCACTTGATCATGGTGTATGATGCTTTGAATGTGCTGTTGGATTCTGTTTGCTAGTATTTTGTTGAGGATTTTTGCATCTATATTCATCAGTGATATTGGCCTGTAGTTTTCTTTCTTTGTGACATGTTTGTTTGGTTTTTGTATCAGGGTGATGGTGGCCTTGTAGAATGAGTTTGGGAGTGTTCCTCCCTCTGCTATATCTTGGAAGAGTTTGAGAAGGATAAGTGTTAGCTCTTCTCTAAATGTTTGATAGAATTCACCTGTGAAGCCATCTGTTCCTGGATCTTTGTTTGTTGGAAGAGTTTTAATCACAGTTTCAATTTTAGTGCTTCTGATTGGTCTGTTCATATTTTCTGTTTTTTCCTGGTTCAGTCTTGGAAGGTTGTACTTGTCTGAGAAATGGACAATTCTTCCAGGTTGCCCATTTTATTCGCACATAGTTGCTTGTAGTAATCTCTCATGATCCTTTGTATTCTGCGGTGTCAGTTGTTACTTCTCCTTTTTCATTTCTAATTCTGTTGATTTGAGTCTTCTCTCTTTTTTTCTTGATGAGTCTGGCTAATGCTTTACTAATTTTGTTTATGTTCTCAAAGAACGAGCTTTTAGTTTTATTGGTCTTTGCTATTGTTTCCTTCATTTGTTTTTCATTTATTTCTGATCTGATTTTATGATTTCTTCCCTTCTGCTAAGTTTGGGGGTTTTTTGTTCTTTCTCTAATTGCTTTACGTGTAAGTTTAGGCTGTTTATTTCAGATTTTTCTTCTTTCTTGAGGTAGGATTGTATTGCTATAAACTTCCCTGTATACCCAGTTCCTTGAGAGTTTTTATAATGAATGGATGTTGAATTTTGTCAAATGCCTTTTTTCTGCATTTATTGAGGCGATCATTTGACTTTTACCCTTCATTTTTTATGTGGTGTAGTACATTGATTTGTAGATATTGAACCATCCTTGCATCCCTTGAATAAGTCCCACTTGATCATGGTGTGTGATACTTTATGTATTGTTGAATATGGGTTGGTAATTTTTTTTGACGAATTTTGCATCTATGTTCATCAGTGATATTGGCCTTTAATTTTCTTTTTTTAGTGTCTTTTTCTGGTTTTGGTATCAGGGTGATGGTGGCCTCATAGAATGAGTTTGGATGTGTTCCTTCCTCTGCAGTTTTTTAGTAGTGTTAAAAGAATAGGCATTAACTCTTCTCTAAATGTTTGATAGAATTCATCTGTGAAGACTTCTGTTTGTTGGGAGATTTTTGATTATTGATTCAATTTCATTACTAGTGATCATTCTGCTCAGATTTTTCTATTTATTCCTGATCAGTGTTGGAAGATTGTATGTTTCTAGGAATTTATCCATTTTTTCTAGGTTGTCTAATTTGTTGATGTATAATTAGTCATAGTAATCTCTTATGATCCTTTGTGTTTCTGTGGTTAGTTGTAACTCCTCTTCTTTAATTTCTGATTTTCTATGTTGGGCCCTTTCTCTTTTTTTTTTTTTTTTTTGTGGTACGCGGGCCTCTCACTGTGTGGCCTCTCCCGTTGCGGAGCACAGGCTCCAGACGCGCAGGCTCAGCGGCCATGGCTCACGGGCACAGCCGCTCCACGGCATGTGGGATCCTCCCGGACCGGGGCACAAACCCGTGTCCCCTGCATCGGCAGGCAGACTCCCAACCACTGCGCCACCAGGGAAGCCCCTCTTTTTTTCTTGATGAGTGTGGCTAAAGTTTTTTCAGTTTTGTTTATCTTTTCAAAGAACCAGCTCTTAGTTTTATTGATTTTTTTTTCTGTTGTCTTTTTAGTCTCTATTTCCTTTATTTCTACTCTGATGTTTATTATTTCCTTCCTTTCACTAACTTTGGGCTTTTTTTGTTCTTATTTTTCTAGTTCCTTTAGGTGTAACGTTAGATTGTTTATTTCAGATGGTTCTTGTTTCCTGAGGCAGGCCTGTATTCCTATAAACTTACCTCTTAAAACCAATTTTGCTGCATCCCATACATTTTGTAGTGTTGTGTGTCCATTTTTTGTCTTAACGTATTTTTTGATTTCCTCTTTGATTTCTTCAGTAATCCATTGGTTGTTTGGTAGCATGCTGTTTAGCCTCCATGTGTTTGTGTTTTTTGCCAGTTTTTTTTAGTTGATTTCTATCCTTATACCGTTGTGGTTTAAAAGATGCTTGATATGATTCCAATCTTAAATTTACTGAGACTTGTTCTGTGTTCACCTAACGTGATCTATCTTGAAGAATGTTCCATTGCTCTTGAAAAGAATATGTACTCTGCTTTTTTATGGAAGGGATGTTCTGTATATATGTATTAAGTCTGTATATTCGTATTAAGTCCATGGATGGCATAATGCATTGTGCAAAAGGCCAGTGTTTCCTTCTTGATATTCTGTCTGATCATCTGTCCATTGATGTAAGTGGGGTATTGAAGTCCCCTACTATTAATTTATTATTATTATTTTTTTTTGCGGTACGCGGGCCTCTCACTGTTGTGGCCTCTCCCATTGCGGAGCACAGGCTCCAGACACACAGGCTCAGCGGCCATGGCTTACGGACCTAGCCGCTCCGCGGCACGTGGGATCTTCCCGGACCAGGGCACGAACCTGTGTCCCCTGCCTCGGCAGGCAGGCTCTCAACCACTGCACCACCAAGGAAGCCCCCTACTATTATTGTATTACTGTCAATATCTCCCTTTATGTCTCTTAATATTTACTTAATGTATTTAGGTGCTCCTATTTTGGGTACATAGATATTTACAAGTGTTATATCCTCTTGTTGGATTGATTCCTTTATCACTATGTGATCCCTTTTTTGTGTCTTATTACAGTCTTTGTTTTAATGCCTGTTTTGTATGACATAAGTATTGCTATCCCAGCTTTCTTTTTGTTTCCATTTGCGTGGAATATCTTTTTCCATCCTTTCACTTTCAGTCTGTGTGTGTCTTTAGATCTGAAGTGAGTATCTTGTAGGCAGCGTATATATGGGTTTTTTAAAAAAAATCCATTCAGCCACTCTATGTCTTTTGATTGGATCATGTAGTCTATTTGCATTTAAAGTAATTTTGATAGTTATGTGCTTCTTGCCATTTTAAAATTGTTTTATGGTTTATTTTGTAGTTCTTTGTTTCTTCTTCTCTTATTCTTTTGTCTTGTGATTTGATGACTTTCTTTAGTGTTACGTTTGTCTTCCTTTCTCTTAATTTTTTTGTATCTGTTATAGGTTTTGGTTTGTGTTTCCCATGAGGTTCATATATGAAAGCCTATGTATATAGTCTACTTTAAATTCATGGTCACTTTAAGTTCGAGTGCATTCTAAAATCACTACATTTTTATTTCCCCCTCCCTATGTTTTATGTTTTTGACATTATATTTTACATCATTTAATTTTGTGTATCACTTAACTAATTATTTTAGATACAGATGATTTTACTACTTTTGCCTTTTAACTTTCATACTAGCTGTTTCTATTTATGGCCTTTTGGTTTCTATTTAAAGAAGTCCCTTTAACATTTCTTGTAAGGATGCTTTAGTAGTGATGAACTCCTTTAGCATTCGCTTCTCTGGGAAACTTTTTATCTCTCCTTCAATTCTGAATGATAACCTTGCCAGGTTGAGTATTTTGGTTGAAAGTTTTTTTCCTTTTAGCCCTTTGAATATATTGTGCTAGTGACTTCTGGCATGAAAATCTCTGCTGAAAGATCAGCTGATAGTCTTATGGGGTCTTCCTTGTTTTTCTCTTGCTGCTTTTAAGATTCTCTTTTTATGTTTAACTTTTGACATTTTAATTATGTTTCTTAGTGTGGATCTTATTTGGTTCATCTTGTTTGGGACTCTGTGCTTCCTGAAATTGGAGGTCTGTGTCCTTCACCAGGTTAGTGAGGTTCAGGCATTATTTCCTTAAATAGGTTTTCTGTCCCCTTTTCTGTCTTCTTTCCTCTGGGACCCCTATAAC
Source organism: Mesoplodon mirus (assembly GCF_964341445.2). Lineage (NCBI taxonomy): Eukaryota > Metazoa > Chordata > Mammalia > Artiodactyla > Ziphiidae > Mesoplodon > Mesoplodon mirus. The sequence goes on from NC_138976.1 coordinate 220,420,031, forward strand.
GTTAATGTTAGTATACTTGATGTTGTCTTAGAGGTCCTTTAATCTATCCTCATTAAAAAATTTCTTTTTCTTCTTTTTGTTGTTCCAGTTGGGTGATTTCCACTACCCTATCTTCCTATTTGCTGGCCTGTTCTTCTGCATTCTTCAGTCTGTGATTCCCTCTAGTATGCTTTTTATTCAAGTGATTGTATTCTTCATTTCTGATTGGCTCTTTTTAACATTGTCTGTCTCTTTTTTGAAGTTCTCACAGTGTTCATCCATTATTCTCCTGAGTTTGGTGAGCATTTTTATGACTACTAATTTGAACTCTTTATCTGGTAAGTTGCTTATCTCCATTTCATTTAGTTGTTTTCCTGAGGCTTTGTCTTGTTCTTTCATTTAGAATGTACCCTCTTGCCTCATTTTGTTTAATTCTCTGTGTTTGTTTCTATGTGTTAGGTGTATCAACTATATGTAGGTGTATATAGTGGCTTTATGTAGAAAGTGTCCTGTGGGGCCCAGTCTCCCAGTTTCCCAGAGCCAAGTGGTTCAGGAGTATCCCCTGTGTGGGCTGTGTGCACCCTCCTGTTGTGCTTGGGCTACAATCGCTGCAAGTGTATTGGTGGGTGGGGTTGGCCCCAGGCCATCTGTGAACGTGCTCATGAATGGGGCTGGCCCTCTGGAGTGGGAGCCATTTTGGAGATGCACTGGTGCTGGCCGGGGCTGCCTGCTAGGTGGTGTGGGGTTGGAGTTGCTTTGGAGGAGCCAGCTGGGGTGGGTCCTCAGGAAAATGACAAGCTGGGATGCACAGTGTTAGCTAGGTTGATTGAGAGTGACAGACATGGTCCCCACCAGTGCCAGCCCAGCTAGGTGGAAGGAGAGTAAAAAGAAAAAAATGGTGGCCACCAGCACTTCCATCCCTGGAGAAAGTTCTACCAGATCTCTGCCCCTCCAACAACACACACCCTAATGTTAGGCAATGAATGTCCTTTTTGTATGGCCCAGGTGCTTTTCAGGCTGCTACCTCTGCCCTGGGACTCAGAACAAGTGAGTTTGTATGTGAGCCCTTCAAGGACAGAGTCATGGGGGTGGGGGGGCGTGCGTAATTAGGGAGTTTGGGATTGACATGTACACACTGCTATATTTTAAATAGATAACCAGGGCTTCCCCGGTGGTGCAGTGGTTAAGAATCCGCCTGCCAATGCAGGGCATACGGGTTCAAGCCCTGGTCTGGCAAGATCCCACGTGCCACGGAGCAACTAAGCCAGTGTGCCACGACTACTGAGCCTGCATTCTAGCCACAACTACTGAAGCCCACCTAGAGCCCGTGCTCTGCAACAAGAGAAGCCACCGCAATGAAAAGCCCACACAGCGCAGTGAAGAGTAGCCCCTGCTTGCCACAACTAGAGAAAGCCTGTGCGCAGCAATGAAGACCCAGTGCAGCCAAAAATAAATAAATAAAATAAATAAGTTTATTAAAATATAAAAATAAAATAAAATAGATAACCAACAGGCACCTACTGTATAGTACAAGGAAGTCTGCTCAATATTATGTAACAACCTAAATGGGAAAAGAATTTGAAAAAAAGCAGATACATGTATATGTATAACTGAATCACTTTGCTGTCCACCTGAAACTAACCCAGCATTGTTAATCACCTATACTCCAATATAAATAAAAAGATAAAAAAAGAATAAAGTGGTTATACAAAAAAAAAAACAAAAACAAAGAGTAGAGTCATGGTTTCTCATACCAGAATGACTTCCAGCTCTCCTGAATGTAAGCCCAGTTGGTTTTCAAAATGGCTCAGTATCAAAAAGATCATGGTTATGTTACCCAGGGGCAATGTAATGTGAAGGTTAAGAGTCTGGGCTTTGGGCCCAAGGTACCTGAGTTTGAATCCGTATGCCCCTGCTTGCTATGCACAATCTTAAGTAAGCTCCTTACCCTCTCTGTGTCTCAGTTTCCTTATCTGCAAAATGGAAATGATAAAGATCGTACCCAAATTGTTACGAGAAACAAACAAGTTAATTCTGGGCATGTATTATTAGCACTCAGTAAGTCTAGCTGCTATTACAGAGGTCTGCCTGGTTATTAGCAAAAAAGAATTCATGGTTAAAATTCAAGGGTTGGAATTTGTTTAAATTGAAGAATTAAGTATGGCAAAATGATAACTGCAGAAAGGCAGCACCTATACAGAAGGTGATGTCTGGGCTTGAATTGTGTCAAAGTGGCTGTGGGATGGAGGGCTTCATCATAAAGAATGAGCTCCTTGGGCTTCCCTGGTGGCGCAGTGGTTGAGAGTCTGCCTGCCGATGCAGGGGACATGGGTTTGTGCCCTGGTCCGGGAGGATCCCACATGCCGCAGAGTGGCTGGGCCCATGAGCTATGGCCGCTGAGCCTGCGCGTCCGGAGCCTGTGCTCCACAGCGGGAGAGGCCACGACAGTGAGAGGCCTGCGTACCGCAAAAAAAAAAAAAAAAAAAAAAAAAAGAATAAGCTCCTTGGCGGCACACGCGGGCCACCTCCACCTGGCTTTCCATTCGTCTCTGTCTTCTCCATCTTGTAGGAACTCCTCCCCTTGAACCTACCCTGGAAACAAAGGCCGTAACACAGGTGAAGGAGAGGAAATGATTTAGTATCCCTCAGCCTGTGTTGTGGACATCAAGAGGAATGGTAGCCTGTTCGGAAGTCAGCCTGCATCTGCGTGCAACAGAGCCAGGAAAGCCATTGGCTCACACTTACAAATGTTAAAACTCTTAAGAAGGGCTTCCCTGGTGGCGCAGTGGTTGAGAGTCCGCCTGCCGATGCAGGGGACAGAGGTTCGTGCCCCGGTCTGGGAAGATCCCACATGCCGCGGATCGGCTGGGCCCGTGAGCCATGGCCGCTGAGCCTGTGCATCTGGAGCCTGTGCTCTGCAACGGGAGAGGCCACAACAGTGAGAGGCCCGCATACCGAAAAAAAAAAAAAAGTGCTCTCTACTCTCCTGAGCTGCCACCATATTTGGCTTTGAAGAGCATCATGGGATTATTTTTCAGAGGTTGATTTATCTGTTTAATTCTACTTAATATGGGCTGATGTGATGTTGTGACTTATAATGAGAAATCTATATTTGGTCTTTATCCCTGTTCCTGACACAGAGCTCCTGAAACTCTTGGAATGTCCTAAGTGATGAGAACAGCAAAGGTGTTTTCTGTTACGTTAATGAGATGACTTTTGGACCCCACCTAAGGATGGGAGCTGATTTTCAGGGGAGCCACCCATGTGATTACAAGGTTGGAACTTTTCCAACCCCCTGATCCCCAGGGAGAAGAGGGGGGCTGGAGGTTGAATCAATTGCTGATGGGCAGTGACTTAATCCATCATGCCTATGTGCTGAAGCCTCCATAAAAACCCAAGAGGACAGGTTTCAGAGAGCTTCCAGTTTGGCGAACACATGGCCGTTTCTTGCCCTGTGCATCTTTCCCATCTGGCTGTTCCTGAGTTATATCCTTTTATGATAAACCAGTGAGCTAGGGAGTCAGTAAGTTTCCTGAGTTCTGTGAGCTGCTCTAGCAAATTAATTGAACCCAAGGAGGAGGTCATGGGAACGTCTGATTTACAGCCAGTCAGTCAAAAGTACAGGGAACTACGTGGTCTTGCAACTGGAGTCTGAAGTTCAAGGAGGGGGTAGTCCATAGCCAGTTGATCAGAAGCACAGAGATAACTTGGGCTTGCAATTGGCCTCTGAAGTGTGTGGGGCAGTCCTGTAGGACTGAACCCTTAATCTGTGGAATCTGATGCTATCTTTGGGTAGACACTGTCAGAGCGGAGTTGAATACTTGGACATCCTGCTAGTGTTTAAGAACGCTTGTTGCTTTGGGGAAGGCCCTCCCTGCTCCGTGGAATTTGATCAGGACACCAAAAGAGCCGATATTAAAATTTCTTTGTGCTTCTGTACACCAACATTCACAGCAGCATTATTCACAATAGCCAAAGGGCAGAAATAACCGAAATGTCCATCAACAGGTCAATGGCTAAATGAAATATGGATTATACATACAATGTGATATTACTCAGCCTTAAAAAGGAATGAGATTCTGACACATGCTACATGGATGAACCTTGAAATCATCATGCCAAGTGAAATAAGACAGACATAAAAGGTCAAATATTGTATGATTCTACTTATAGGAGGTATCTAGAAGAGGTAAACTTATAGAGACAGAAAATAGAATAGAGGTTTCTATGGGCTGGAAGCGGGGGTAGTTATTGTTTTATAGGTATAGAGTTTCTGTTTGGGGTTATGAACAAGTTCTAGAGATGGATGATGGTGATGCCTACACAACATCGTGAATGTTGTTAATGCCTCTGAAATATACACCTAAAAATGGCTAAAATGGTAACTTTTTTCAATGAATATTTTACTGCAATTTAAAAAACTGTCTTTCTTCATCACAAACCAGTTGACGCTACAGTAAGCAGAAGTATGGGAATGTAAGCTAGTGAGCTAGCCGGAGCTGAACGTCATCTCATATCATGTCATTTCACCACACAACAAACAGATGCACTTGATTTTCTCTTTCTAACACTGTCTACAAGAAGGTTATCCCAAAGATGAAACAATCAAGGATCCCGAGTGTGCTAAGCTCGTACTGTACAGGCCTCCTGCACATACACAGAAGAGGGTGGGAAGGTACAGGAGGTAGATGGGCAGACTGTGCAGCCAGTTACCCAAGGCTGAATCCTTAATCCATCACAGACGAGCTTTTTGACTCTGTGTGAGTTGCTGCCTTTCTCTGTGTTTCCTTTCCTCATCTATAAAACGTAGATAGTATTAAAACGCATCTCATAATTTGTATAGAGCATTTGTTATAGTGCTGACAGTGTGATTACGTGCTATGAGTGATGTGGAAATATGAGTGGCCTCTGCCTGAATCAAGGAACTTATTTCCTTTTTGTTAATACATTTATTTAATTAATTTACTTTTTGGCTGCTTTGGGTCTTCGTTGCCGCACGCTGGCTTTCTCTAGTTGTGGCGAGCGGGGGCTACTCTTCGTTGCAGTGTGGGGGCTTCTCATTGTGGTCGCTTCTCTTGTTGTGGAGCATGGGCTCTAGGCACGCGGGCTTCAGTAGTTGTGGCATGCGGGCTCAGTAGTTGTTGCTCGCGGGCTCTAGAGCGCAGGCTCAGTAGTTGTGGCGTACGGGCTTAGTTGCTTCGCGGCATGTGGGATCCTCCTGGACCAGGGCTCAAACCCGCGTCCCCTGCCTTGGCAGGCGGATTCTTAACCACTGCGCGACCAGGGAAGCCCAAGGAACTTATTTCTTATGGGGAAAACCAGACTTAGACTGAGAAGCAATTAGCAAACACCATAAAAGAGTATTTAATTTGCTGGGGTGGCAATAACAAGTGTCCCAGAGCACTTTATGCTTCATTGAGTTCCTCCATGTACGTGGGTTTGTTTGATCCTCGCCACATCTCCACTGTTTTTACATGTTCGAAAGCAGAGACTTTACATATTACTGTAGAAAGCAGAGACTCAGAATGATTACCTTGCTGAAGGATTCACAGCTTGTAAGTAGTACAAAGATAAGAATCTTAGGAACTCAGAGAAAGGAGAAAACTGTGTGTTCTAAACCCAACAAGGAAGGCTTTGTGAAAGTGTGACTTGAAAATCACCTTGACTAAGAAGAGAATAATGAGAAGACCATCTGGGGCTGACACATGGATTAAAGTGTGAACACGGTTTTTGAGAGTTGTGCAGTGCACAACCTGTGTGGCCAGACAAGGCAGCCCTGCCTGTAAGGGGAATCACAGGAGCGGGAATGAGCAAACTGTCTTTGTGGTACAGGAAGGAGTCCACGTTTGACTACCGTAGGAGAAACATTTGGTGGAGTGAGAAGTCCACTGTGATAATAGTCTGATTGTTTTAATGTTTGGATTATGTTTCTTTTTAAAAAAAAATTTATTTTTTATTGGACTAGAGTTGATTAACAATGTTGTGTTAGTTTCAGGTGTACAGCAAAGTGATTCAGTTATACATATGTTTCTAGATGCTGAGAATTCCTACAGTGGAAGGAGCTTCAGAACAAGAGACCTGTGGCTTCACTCCTGACTTGCCCCCAGTCAACTGTGTCACCCTGGGTAAGTCATTCCAACCCTCTGGGCTTCCAAGTGCCCATCTGTACACTGAAAGGAGTTGAAATGTTTCCTCCAACATTCTGTATTTACGTCTATTAAGAAACCAAAAATATTTTGTCACATGGCTCTCCTGTTTCTCTTACTGAAAGAAGGAGGGGCGTAGGAAGGGCTCCTTTCCCAATTTTCTTCTACTCTAAATACAAGCACTCATTAACAGAGAGGGAACTCTCTAAAGCCCTATTCTCTGAAGTGTTTTAGAGGAGTTAGTGTAAAAATGACATCCTTCTGGCATTTTTATTTTTTAGAAAACAGGATGGGATAGACTCATGCTTTTCTTCTCCGGCTGATCAGTCTCTCTCCTTTCTTTCCCCTGTATGGGGGCAGCAGACCCCAAAAACTCAGGCCTTCAGAGCTGAGTTTTCTACTGACATTGTTACCCAGGCTCTCTTTGGAATCAATCTGAAATGATAGGAGCTCTTCCATGCTTATTCTGCAGCCCCCAACCATGTGACAGCCCAAAGTAGGTGCGAAACAGTGTATCCTTGAATTGGATTCAACCAGATATGTAAAGAGCCAAGGTACTTTTCATCATTTTACAGTTGGAGGAACCAAGGCAAAGAATGAGAGAGTGACTTAACTGATGTGTAGACTAAAGTTCAGGTATGCTAGGAATGAAAGTCTTCCACAGTAGTACAGCCTGCTCTGCTAACCAGGTGACGATGGTGAGAGTCCCTTGTGCAGGGAGTGAGGCTCGGGCTTTGCCAGGGCCACCAGATGGGTTTGGAAGCCAAGGAGAAGGGAAGCATTTTACTCTGCACACGTAATCAGCATTTACCACCACTCGCTTACAACAAGAAACATTAAACAATTTTCCACATTTCCTCTAAATGAATGGGACTCCAAAGGAAAACCCTAAAGGGAAGTGTTGAGAAATCGGTGGCAGAGGAATTCAACTATGAGGAGAATGAGCCAGTTCGTTGTGTTTGCTTATTAATAGGTTCTGTGTCGCCAGCTCCAGGGGGAGTGGGCTCTTGAATAGCTGGCAGGGAAACGCATTCAAGGGCTCCGCTTGATGGAAATAGGGAATAACGGGAAGGGAAAGGAAGGGAAATAACTTCAGAAGAGATTGGAGAGCTTGTCCTCTGGAATGAAAACAAGCGGCTGCTAATTTGACTGCGTTTCTGCTGAGGCTGGTGAGAGCTGAGCACAGGGCTGAGTCATGCAGAAAGTTGGAGCCTTGCTTCTCACGCGCTGCATTTGCAACTTACACGTAGCATATATTCCGTCTCATTCTTTGAGATAAGGCTGCATTTAAAATCTAGCAGATTTCAAAAGACGATCTGCTAAGGCTGGGGTGTGTATACAGCCCAATCAGTTGTTGTGGATTAATAAATACATGAGAAGGATGTTTCTCTTAGTGAGGCGTTATCCAGATGCAATATAGAGCAATGTCGTCTTCCTGCAGGAATGTTCATTTGATCACCTAGTCAACAAATGTTTGTTTATGTCTGAATTAGGCCTTGCGCTGTGCTGAGGATATGAAGCCAATTGAGTGGTGCACCCTATTCTCAAAGATGCTTGTGGGAAAGAGAGAAAACAGACAATCACCATACAAAGTGATATAGCATTAGGGTACAGATTTGTATAGGGTCTTAAGGAAGGGGTGCCTATACCAGGCTGGGTAGGATGGAGAGGTCAGGGCACAGCAAAAGTTGCCTGGAGGAAGAGGCCTTTGGAGGAGAATTAGGAGTTAGTTGGCAGGTTTTTCTTCCCTAATGAAACATCTGCATCTTAAGTACTCCGGGACCCGTTGGCATTGTCTGCAAATTATTTTCTGTATTATGTGCATCTGCCTTTCTTCAGAGGGTACATAATTTTCGTCGGGTTCTTAGGGGCCTAAGACCATCTCTTTCTCCAGTGAATTATTTAGATTAACTGCACAATACTTTTGAATATTATGTTCAACTAACAGACATTCTATTTCACTGTGAATATTTATGTATTTATGTGTATATATTATATTTGCGCATGTATGTAAGGAACCGTAGCAAACGTCAGTGTACTTAAATCTTTGTGCACACACAAGTATTTTCCTAGAATAGTTATTGCGTCACCAAAAAATGTGGATGTTTTAAAACTTTTGCTACATATTGTCAAAATTCCCTCTTCAAATTTGTACAGGTTTACATGCTCACCAGCAGAGGGCTAGGGCCATTTTCCTGAACTCTTGGCAACGCTATATTTATTGCCCTTTAATTAAGAAAAATTTTCAATGTAAAATGGTATGAAATATAGACACCTAAACACTTATTTGCTCAGATTTAATAGATGTTAACAATTTGCCATGGCGTTTCTGATCATCGAATGAAGAAATAGTGCAATAGGTATAGCAGAAACCAGCTCTCCTACTTCAGCCTCCCATTCAGCTCCTTCCTGCCCCCAGTATTTTTTAAGTGCGTGTTTTTATACTTTGACTTCTCACAGATAACTCCAACGATATGCGATAATGTTTGTGCCTTAAAAATACATATTCATGGTATCATGCCGAACATAGTTAGTTTAATTTCTTTTAAAAATGTATTTATGCCCTCTGTACCTCTTCACTTTTCACTCACTTCTTTCCCGTCCTTTCCCACCATCCCTTGACTTGAACAGTTTTTTTTAGTCCCCACCTTACCTCTCCTGGCTTAGCAATTATATGGATATTCTACTCTCATAGGGGTCACCCTTAACAATGTTTTAAACAGCGTTAGTGAGATATAATTCACAAGCTATACAATTCATTCATTGAACACGTGCAATTCAGTGGTTTCTAATATATTCACAGAGTGGTGCAACCATCGCCACAACCTAACTTTACAACATTTTTATCAACCCAGAAAGAAATCCCATACCTGCTATCAGTCACGGTATCAGTCATTCTCCCTTCCCCTCTGCCTTTGGCAACCACTAATCTATTTACGGTCTCTATGTATTTGTCTGTTCTGGATGTTTTATATAAATGGAATCATACAATACATGGTCTTTTGTAACTGGCTCCTTGCACTTAAACTAACGTTTTTAAGGTTCATCCATGCTGTTCTGTGTATCAGTACTTCATTCCTTTTTATGGCTGAATAACAACCCATTGTATGCATCACCTATATTTATTTTTCCATCCGTCAGTTGGTGAACATTTGGGTTGTTTCCACTTTCTGGTGATTATAAATAATGGTGAAATGAACATTCATGTGCAAGTTTTTGTGTAGACGTATGTTTTCAACTGCACCGTTTTACATTCCCACTAACAATGTATGAGGGTTCCAGTTTCTCCACTTCCTCACTTAACACTTGGGATGACTTTTTTTTTTTTTTATAACCATCCTAGTGGATGTGAAGTGGTGCTTCATTGTGGTTTTAATTTGCATTTCCCTCGTGGCTAATAATGTGGAGCATTTTTCATGTGCTTTTCAGTCATTTCTATATCTTTTTTGGAGAAATGTCTATTCAGTCCTTTGCCCATTTTTAAACTGGGTGGGTTATGTACCTTTTTGTTATTGACTTGTAAGAGTTCTTTATATACTTTGGATATCATAGATCACGTATATGATTGCAAATATTTTTCCCATTCTGTGGATTGTCTCTTAGTCTCTTGATGGTATCATTTGTGGCACAAAAGCTTTTAATTTTGGTGAAGTCCAATTTATCTAATTTTCTTTTGTCACTTGTATATTTGGTATTGTGTCTAAGAAGACTTTGCCTAACCCACATTCAACACGATTTATTTTTGTGCTTTTTTCTGTGTTTCATTGTTTCAGCTCTTACATTCATACCTGTCACCCATTTTTGAGTTAATTTTTGTGCTTTGTTTAAGGAAGGGGTCCAAACTCACTCTTCTCCATGTAGATATTCAGTTGTACCAGCACTGATTCTTAAATTTGTAACATGCATATTTGACTTAAGAAAACCTTAGGTTTACCATTATGCCTACTCTCCTTCCAAAAAAAATCAGGATTTATACCACGTTCATCCTGATTGTTTCTCCCTCTTCTGTGGTATTGAGACCTAGCATTTTTTTTTTTTTTTTTTCTTTTTGCGGTATGCGGGCCTCTCACTGTTGTGGCCTCTCCCGTTGCGGAGCACAGGCTCCGGATGCGCAGGCCCAGTGGCCATGGCTCACGGGCCCAGCCGCTCCGCGGCATATGGGATCCTCCCAGACCGGGGCACGAACCCGTATCCCCTGCATCGGCAGGCGGACTCTCAACCACTGCGCCACCAGGGAGGCCCGAGACCTAGCATTTTATGTCCACCTTGTTTTTAAAGCTCCAAGAATTCTTACTATTAATGCTTATGTAATGTCCTTGCTCACTGTTGTTTTTGTCTTCCACTTCTTCCTCCCTGGTTCTTTTTCATTCTTAACAGAAGTCAACCATTGGTGGCTATTACAGCCTAGATGAGTCTTTACCTAAAAATGTCAGTAGTTGGCCCTTATTCAGTATGAAAGTTTAATTGGGTATCTCACTTTGAGGATACCTCATTGTCATCTGGCTTCTAACGTTGCTGCTGAAAGTTGAATAACAAGAAACGTCTTTTTATATTGCTTTTTAAAAAGTTTTTTTTTTACTTTGCATTTTCTCTGTAAAATATCTCAGGTGGATTTCTTTTCATTGTCCTGCTTAAGGAGTCATTGTTTTGTGAAAATAGAAACAATCAGAAGCAACCTTCTCCAAATTCTCATGACCACATCTACCTGCTTACCTGCATCTCTGTCCACACACACTACCTTCTCTTTTGTTACTTTGGAAGAACTGGCTGAGACCCACCCTTCCACTTATACACTTGATGTAATCTCTTCCTGTCTACTCAAAGGCACCATTCCAGGAACCCTACACTCTCTCTCCTACATACACATTTTCATCTCTCTATTGGACTTTCCCATCGGCACACAAATAAGATTTTATTTATCCCGTCTTAGAAATAGACTCTTTCTTGATTTCACTTCCCCTCTGGCTTCACCCCTTTCTCTTTTCTCCCTTCCCAATAAAGCTCCTTGAAAGACTTGTCTATATTTGCTGGCATCAGTAACCCTTTTCCCATTTCTCCATGCGTGCATGCTTATCAGGAGGTCACGAATGACTCCCATGTTGTTAAATCAAATGGTCAGTTCTTAGTCCCCAACTGACTTGAACCCTGAGTGGCGTTTGACACAGCTGTTCCTGATTGAAAGCCATCCTTCACTGGGCTTTCAGGCCACCACGCTCTCCTGGCTTTCCTCCTGCTTCACTGCTCGCCCCTTCTCGGTCCATTTGTTACCTCCAAACCATCTCCTTAACTCTCTAGCTTTGGAGTGTTCCTGATTCAGTACATGGACATTTTCTCTCTTCTGTTTGCACTCACCCCCTTAGTGATCTCATCCATACTTATGGTCTTACAAGCCCTCTGTAGCAAGGTCTGCAGATCTGCAGTCCAGAGGCCAAATCCAGCTCGCTACCATGAGCTAAAGATGCCTTTTACATAAGAGTATGCAAGGCAGATCACATATAGCTTGCCAAGCCAAAGATATCTACTGTCTGGCCTTCTATAGAAAACGTTTGTCATCTCTTGATCTATAGCATGATGATGACTTCCAAATTTATATCTGTGGGCTGAACCTCTCCCCCAGATTCCAGGTGAGTTTATTCAGCTGCTCACTGGATATCTCCACATGAATGTCTTCAACGCACCTCAGTGTTGACTCATACAGAACTTTTGTGTTCTGCCCATCTCGTTATGGCCACAGTCTTCCTTCCCATAGTCAGTAGCAACACAGCCCTTCCAGTTGTCTAGGTCAAGCCCCTGAGCATCACTGTTGACTCTTCTCTTTCACTTGTGCCTCATGTCCAATCATGTTTAAGATGTGTTCAGATTCTCACCACTTTTACTACCTTCACCCGGACCCCATTCTCCCTTACCTGGGTATTACCACAGTCTACTAACTGGTCTCACTGGCTCCCCATCAGCCCATTCCCTACACACTGGTCCAGGTAAAAGAGAAGCCAGATGATGTCATTACTTGGCTCAAAGCCCTCCAATGGCTTTCCATCTCATGCCAAGTGAAAACCAAGCCCTGCCATGGCCTCTGTTACCTTTCTGACCCCTTCCCCTACCACTGTCCCTCCCCTTCACATCATGACAGTCACAGCGGCCTCCTTGCTGCTCCCCAAACACATCAGGCTCGCTTCTGACTCAGAGCCTTTGCATTTGCCGTTCCTCTGCCTGAAACATTCTTCCCCAGGGTATCTGCATGGTCCATTCCCTGACACCCTTCAGGTCTAAATCAGATATTACATTTTTTGTGTCCTCTGCAACCTTTCTATGTAAAATTGCAACCTCCATAATCATTCCTGTCCCCATTCCCTGTTTTAGTTTTCTCGCTACCAGTCCCCACCACTGAACATGTATGGTAGCTTATGTTTTTGCTCACGATTATTTATTTTCTCCCCTGTCAGAGGGTTACACACACCTTCCCTTGCCATGCTTGTCTCTAGTGCAGAAAGTGTCCTCATTCCAGCGTTCAGTTTGGGTATGTGACTTGCTTTTACCAGTAGAGTGTGAGCGAACATGCCACTTGTAAGCAGAAGGTTTACATACAACAGCGTGATGAGCTTGGTGTTTTATGTTTTTGTCCTCTGCCACTATAATTGAGTGTCCCAGATAGGGGCTCCTCCTTCAGCGCGTGTCCTGGAATGAAAGGACACGTTGGATTAGACCTACAGTCAACCCACAGCCTGGAGCCAAGCCACAGGCAATTTGCAGCACTCATAACCTTAATGATATATACATGTCATTGCAAACCACTGAGATTATGGGATTGTTTGTTACTCTGGCAAAAGCTTAGTAATACACATACTCCATATTGTACTTAAGAAAAATGATTTCTCTTTTCCTCTTGAAAGTATATGCCGTGAAAGCAAGGATTTTGGGGTTTTGTTCGCTGTTCTCTCCCTAGTATCTAAGAGCCCCTGGCACATGGTAGAGCTTTATGAATATATATGATTTGAATTAATAAGTGCTGGAAAATTCTTAGCCGTTTTTCTTTTAAATATTGCTTCTTCCCATTCTCCCTAGTTTATTTTCCTGGAACTCCTATTAAATGTATATTGGACATTCTTATTTCATCTTCCACATCTCTTAACCACTCTTTTATTTTCCATTTCTTTACATCTCCATGCTTCATCATGGGTAATTACCTCAGAACTCTCCTCCAACTCTTTACTACTCTTTTTATCTGCAACTCACCTGCTGCTTAATTTATTCTTTGAAGTTTTAGCCTAATGAAAATGTTTTTTGTTTCTTTAAGTTCTGTTTTATTCTTTTTTCAAATGTACCTATTATGTTTTCATAATGTCCTTTTCTTTTGATATGGTTTTTATACTTTCTTGAATCATTTTGATAATTTAAAACATATTAACTTTATGTTCTTCAGTTGAAAAAACTCTTATAATCTGAAGTTTTAAGGGATGGTAAATATCCACCTTTTTTGAGTTTGTGATTTTGGTCATGGAAGATTATTTCCTCTTGTGGTTTGTAATATTTTGGAAGCTCATATCCAGTGAGCAGTTAAAAAAATTCTTGTCAGATCCACATATGTTCTTTAAAAAAAATCACTGGCGTGGGATTTCTTTTACCAAGAAGATAGTAATAATTTGTACTCCATACCTGCATATGGCATAGACTTGGGTTTATACCGTCTTTCAGGAGGTTTTTTTTTTTTCCCCCAGAAACCTAGTCAAATGCTTCTTCTTCCCTTAGCTACTGGATGGAGTTTTTTAGTCCCCTCTTTATGGAGCGGGCAGCCTTTTCAGGGTCTGTCTCTGGTATGTTCAGGGGTCTTCATCAGTGTGAAGCCCCCCTGAACTCTTAGGTCTATATCCTTGTTTGAGACCCCCCTGACCCTTCACCCCACCCCCATCCCCAGCCCTGAGGAATCAGCTTTCAAGCTTCCTTCTCTAGCTTTAATTTTTCTGTTTTCCAGAGAATATGTAAAAAGGTCTTTCTTGCCATGAGATCCCTTAAAATAGCCACCTGTATTTTTTCTATATTTGTATTACTTCAGTTTCTTTACATTAAAAATTTCACTCACATGAAATTTATTTTGGTATGTGTTGTAAGGTAGATAGCTAATTTTACTTCTCTCCCAAATGGTTAACCAGTTGTCTAAACATAACTTACTGAATAATTCGTTCTTACTCTGCTTTTACCTTTATCATAAGTTCTTATGTGAGCTTCAAGGCTTTCTGTTTCACTTTAATGATCTGTCTGTCATTACCTGTGCTATTATCATATTCTTTCATGTAGTGTATCTTTCTAATACATTTTAATACTGGGTAACTCAAGACAATTTGTAGTCCTGTTTTTTCTTGACTAGTGACAGGTGTTTATTCTTTTTTTTTTTTTTTTTTTTTTGCGGTACGCGGGCCTCTCACTGTTGTGGCCTCTCCCGTTGCGGAGCACAGGCTCCGGACGCGCAGGCTCAGCGGCCATGGCTCACGGGCCCAGCCGCTCCGCGGCATGTGGGATCCTCCCGGACCGGGGCCCGAACCCGTGTCCCCCGCATCGGCAGGCGGACTCTCAACCACTGCGCCACCAGGGAAGCCCAGGTGTTTATTCTTTTCAGTGAACTGGAGAACTATTGTATTCAGTCACAAAATATATATTTGAAATTTGATTGGAATGAATCACATTTAAAAATTAATTAAAGATAATGGCATCTTTATGATATTGAGCCATCTCAAGAAGGAACAGTTCATCTTTCTTCATTCCAGAATTTTTTCTCTTATGTAATTCAATACAGATTTCAATAGTTCCTCATATAATATTTCCTGTAAAATGTATTATGAGTATTTTTTGTTTTTCTTTCAAATGGCTTTAAAATTTTTAATTGTGGTAAAATATACATAACATCTTATCCACTTAACCACTTTTTAAGTGTACAGTTCAGTAGCATTAAGTGTATTCACATTGCTGTACAGTCAATATCCAGAGCTCTTTTCATCTTGCAAAATGGAAACTCTTTACCCATTAAACAACAACTCTTTGCTCCCCCATCCCCTGACAACCACCCTTCCACTTTCTATGTCTATGAGTTTTCCTACTCCAGGTACTTCATATAAGTGGAATCATATGGTATTTGTATTTTTGTGACTGATTTATTTCACTTAGCATAATGTCTTCAAGTTTCATCCATGTGGTAGCATATGTTATAATTTCCTTCTTTTTAAAGGCTGAATAATATTCCATTGTACATCCATACCACATTTTGTCCATCTCTTAATGGACACTTAACATTGCTTCCACCTTTTGCCTATTGTGAATAATGCTGCTATGAACATGGGTGTGCAAATATCTCTTTAAACCTCGCTTTCAATTCTTTTCTATTTATCTTTATTTCTATTGGAGTATAGTTGATTTACAATATTGTGTTACTTTCAGGTGTACAGCATAGTAATCCAGTATTTTTGCAGATTATATTCCATTATAGGTTATTATAAGATAATGGGTATAATTCCCTGTGCTATACAGTATATCCTTGTTTATCTATTTTATATTAAGTAGTTTATATCTGTTAATCTCATCTGAGTAATATTCCATATATATATATGTATACATATATTTATATTAAAATCTTCTTAATCCAGTCATATGTTGATGAGCACTTGGGTTCCTTCCATAGCTTGGCTATGGTAAATAGTGCTACTATGAACATTGGGGTGTATGTGTCTTTTTGAATTAGTGTTTCCATTTTTTCTAGATATATACCCAGGAGTGGAATTGCTGGATCATATGGTAGCTCTATTTTTATTTTTTTAGAGACTCTCCATACTGTTTTCCATAGTGGCTGCACCAATTTACATTCCCACCAACAGTGCACAAGGGTTCCTTTTTCTTTACATCCTCTCTAGCATTTGTTATTTGTAGACTTTTTGATGATAGCCATTCTGACAGGTGTGAGGTGATACCTCACTGTGGTTTTAATTTGCATTTCACTAATAATTAGCGATATTGAGCATTTTTTCATGTGTGTGTTAGCAATCTGTGTGTCTTCTTTGGAAAAATGTCTATTTTAGTGCCCTTTTTTGATTGCTTTTTTTTGATATTGAGTTGTATGAGCTTTTTGTATATTTGAGATATTAATCCTTTGTTGGTTGCATCATTTGTAAACATTTTCTCCCATTCCATAGGTTGTCTTTTCATTTTGTTGATGATTTCCTTTGCTGTGCAGAAGTTTTTAAGTTTAATTAGGTCCCATTTGTTTATATTTGCTTTTATTTCTTTTGCCATGGGAGACTGATTGAAGAAAATATTGCTATGATTTATGTGAAAGAGTGTTTCACTTATGTTTTAGGAGATTTATGGCTTCAGGTTTTACATTTAGGTCTTTAAATGATTTTGAGTTTATTTTTGTACATGGTATGAGGGAATGTTCCAATCTCATTGTTTTATATGTGGCTGTCCAGTTTTCCCAGCACTACTTGTTGAAGAGATTGTCTTTTCTCCATTGTACATTCTTGCCTCCTTTGTTGTAGATTAATTGAGCATAGGTGCGTGGGATTATTTCCGGGCTCTCTATTCTGTTCCATTGATCTATGTGTCTATTTTTATGCCAAGACCACGCTGTTTTGAGTACTGTAGCTTTGTACTATAGTCTGAAGTCTGGCAGGGTTATACCTCCAGCTTTCTTCCTTTTTCTCAACATTGCTTTGGCAATTCTGGGTCTTTTGTGGTTTCATATAAATTTTAGGATTATTTGTTCTAGTTTTGTGAAAAATGGCCATTTTCATAACATAAATTCTTCCAACCCAAGGGCACAGATGTTTTTCCATTTCCTTGAATCAGCTTTAGTTTCCTTCATTAATGTTTTATAACTTTCAGAGTATAGGTCTTTCACCTCCTTGGTTAAGTTTATCCCTAGGTATTTTATTTTTTTAATGTTATTTTATGTGGGATTGATTTTTCTTTTTCTGATATTTCATTATTAGTGTATCAAAATGCAACAGATTTCTGTATATTAATCTTGTATCCTACAACCTTGCTGAATTCATTTATTAGTTCTAATAGTTTTTGGGTGAAGACTTAGGGTTCTCTATATAGAGTATCATGTCATCTACAAATAGTGACAGTTTTACCTCTTCCCTTTCAATTTGGATACCTTTTATTTCTTTTTCTTATCTGATTGCTGTGGCTAGGACTTCCAATACTGTGTTAAGTAGAAATGGTGAGAGTGAGCATCCAGGCCTTGTTCCTAAATTTAGTGGGAAGGCTTTCAGTTTTTCACTGTTGAGTGTTATGTTGGTGGTAGGTTTGCTGTAAATGGCCTTTATTATGTTGAGATACGTTCCCTCTATACCTACTTTGATAAGACTTTTTATCACGAATGAATATTGAATTTTGTCAAATTCTTTTTCTGTATCTATTGAGATGGTCACGTGGTTTATGTTTTTCCTTTTGTTAGTGTGGTGTATTCAGTTCTTTTGGTTATATGCCCAGAAGTGGAATTACTGGGTCATACAGTGATCCTATTACTATGAATATTTTATATTCTTGTTGTTATTAGTAAGATTTTCTTTACATCATATTCTGTGATTGGTTCTTGAGGGCATGAACCGAAATCTATTGAGTTTTGTGTATTTCTGATATTTATATCAGTGATTCTCAAGTGTGCATGCACATTAGAATCATCTGGGGAGCTTTTATTTTTTTATTATTTTTTTAAAGATTTTTTGATGTGGACCATTTTCTAAGTCTTTATTGAATTTGTTACAATATTGCTTCTGTTTTATGTTTTGGTCCTTTGGCCCCGAGGCATGTGGGATCCTAGCTCCACCCCCAGGGATTGAACCCGCACCCCCTGCATTGGAAGGCGAAGTCCCAACCAGTGGATTGCCAGGGAGGTCCCCGGGAAACTTTTAAAACATACACAGAGCCAGGCCTCCCTCAAGAACAACTAAATCAGAATTTCTGGAATGAGCCTCTAGTATTGGTAGTTTTTAAAAGCTTTCTAGGTGATTCTAAAGTGAAACAAAGTTGAGAAACACTGGTCTAAACTAACTTATTGAAGTCTCATTAGATCTAATCATTGTTTAGTTGATTCACATGGATATTTTAGCAGACAATAAGGTCACCTGCAAAGAATGATAATTTTGTAGTCTTTCCTATGTTTATACCTCTCATTAAAGTGTTTTTTGACTTACTGAACTGACCAAAACTTCCTCAACAATGCTTAATGAATCCTTGTTTTTATTCCTTATTATGAAAGAATAATATAGCTTTCTTCGCTTTAAGTATGATATTAGATGCTGTTTCAAAGAGGTATTTTTCTTATGAGCATTTCTGGAGTAAGATATAAAAGCAGAGAGGATTTGAAGAGTTTACATATTATCCATACCTGCATTTTTTGATATTTTAGTATATATTTTCCTGAAGCAAGCACAATTTTTTTAAAAAGAAGTCAAATTATGAATGTGTCTTCTATTCATTTTACTAATAAATTTAGCAAAAATGGACGTTGACTTGTCAATGTATGTTGAATTTTCCTTCATTTCCTCTCCCTCCCTCCCTCCCTCCTTCTTTCCTTCCTTTTATGATGTTTATCACACGGTTCATCTTATTGACCCAATTGATTTTTTGGAGCATATTAATGGATGTGCTAATACTGAAGCCACGGGTTAGGGCTCCTTTATAAAGATGCTCTTTTCTTCCCCTTCACTTGGGTCTGTGACCCTCTGAACTGATGGTGTGCACAGCTGCTTTGCTCCTCACAGTCTCGGCCACCTTGTTTCTTTTTACCTCTGCCCCTACCTACAGGGCCTTGTTTGCTGGGACTTGCCCTTCTAAGATGTCATGTGTGACCACCTTTCTCCATATTTTGTTTCCAGATGTCTTTCTGGGAGTGGCTATATCGGAATGATTGTAAAACAAATATTGGGTGAGAGTGTGTGACAGGAGAATGGTATTCTGCCAAGACTAAAAAGCAGCACCCTCCTGATAGAGGGCTAGCCCCCAGTTTTCTGGGTCTCTGAGTTAGGAGGCAATGGTGAGGGAGGAATGACTTATGTTCCTTGCACTTCCCTCCTTCCCTCCTTCCCTCCTTCCTTCCTTCCCTCCTTCCCTCCTTCCTTCCCTCCTTCCTTCCTTCCCTCCTTCCTTCCTTCCTCCCTCCCTCCCTCCCTCCCTCTCTTCCTTCCTTCCTTTCTTCCTTCCTCTCTTTTTCTTTCTCTCTTTCTTTCGTCCAAATAATCACCTTTTTATGAGGCAAAGACTGATATTCATGAGGCAATCATTGGGCAGATTATACTCAGTAAAACTCCATTTGTCTATAGGTCTGAGGATGCCTTCCAATTTTGACATTATTTTGTCTAGCCGATTTTCTTTTCTTTCTGTCTTGTTGTGAATTTTCATCCCTTTTCCCCTCCATCAGAGACCGGGAAACAAAGATCCAGAATCAGATACTACTTTAAACCAGAAATCTAATATCATTTTATCTTCAGTGTGCATTTGAATCAGGAGAGTGATGTGCAGATTTGGATTAAAGGGGAGCCAGGAGAGGAAGCACAGAGACTCGCAGGGAAGTTACGCTGGCGTATTAAACTCTTTGAGGACAGTTGAATGCAGCATAAAGTAAGGTACCAATGTGAATGTAATTTGGATATAACCAACCTCCTGTCACTGGATATGCTACCAGGAGATCTGAGCTTTAATCATAGTTCTAACTAATCCCAACTACCTGTGCAAACTGGAAGAATTCTCTGAACTTCTTTAAGTCTCAGTTTCCTCATGTGAGAAGATCCAAGTAAGATTCTGGACACTGTCCCAGCATTCTAGGTTTTGCTACTCCACGCGTAGAAATGAATGGGGGTGGACTCTGAGTACAAAGATGGCCTGGAGATTGGCTGGAAGCAGGTGGGATTTGTGACGGGGAGAGCAGCGCAGCCCCCGAGGGATTCCTATAGGGGATTGGTTGTGCCATTTCTGGTTCACGTGCCAAGGTTGACAGAATAGTTTGTTTCCAGAGGAAGGAGTAAAGGAGGAGACATTATTAGAACGGATTTTAAATTTGGATCTGGTATATTATTATGTATCTTTGCAGTAATTCATTGGAATTTTCTACATAAAACTTGATCTTCTCAGTGGGGTGGTGCCAGCCCTTTACATACATGAGGTCATACAGTTTTCATAGTACCTCAACTGGGTAGACACCACGGTGACTTGGTGAGGTTATGTAATGCGGACAAACCCCCCAGACTGTGAATGGACGGACTTCGGATTCTGTCGACATCTGCACGAGTCCAGAGCTCGTGGTTTCCCCGCTAAGCTGAGCCGCCCTAACCCTCAGGTCCTGTAGGTTGTAGGGTGGTGTTGATAGCAGAACCAAAGAAACGCGATCTGTTCTGTGGGCTGGTGAGACGCTCCGCACTCCTTGAGGTCAGCGGCTGTGTTTTATCAACTTTCCGAACCCAATGACTAGCACAATTACCAGAGCCTACAGTAGACACGTAATAAATATACTTAAGTGGAATTGAACTACCCGCAATACCGAACGGAGATCTGAGGGTGCTCGCTCTGTCTTTCTGGACGCTCTGTCTGAATTTGTCCGGGAGTCTTGGCCTGGATTCCTCTGTCCAGGTGCTTGTCAGGAAGGGAAGGGCATGGACTTGAAGGATTTGCTTACAAGTTAATTTGGAGATCAGCAAGACCGAGTCTCCGCACTGAGGGGCAAGAGAGTGATGCCTTCAGGCTGGCATTTGGAAACCAAACCATTAAGTTCATTAAGAGTAATGGAACGTGGGAGGGGAGCAGCAGGAAAGAGCACAAGTGTAAAGTGAGGGACAGCTCCCCCCTTGCCCTCCTCCCTCCCTCCTCTCTCTCTCCCTCTCCTCCTCTCAGAGTGAAAGTTGCTGACCCTCTGGGCTTTGTTTACCCCTGTGAACTGTGAAACTACTGCGTTCCTGAGTAATAGCAACTAATCATGGGAAAAAGACCTTTAAAAAAGGCCTAATTTAAAGCAGCTTGGTACAGAAGGGCAGACCTTGCATTTTGAAAATGTAACTGGATCAATGCAGACTCTTAAGATCTCTGAGGACCAGGAGCAAATCATATTTTATATGTGTGTGTGTGTATGTGTGTGTATTTCTAGTGCAGTGCAATGCTTGGCACAGAACAGGTGCCCAAATTATGTGTGTTGAATCGCATTGGAGACACAAGTCTTGAGCTACAGTGTGAACTGACCTCTGTGTTGAAGCTCCCATTCTGATCACTGTGGTCAGCTGGGGTTGGCTTGGCAGAATGGAGGGGCTGGACAAAAAGCACCCCACGTCTCTCAACCAAAACAGATTCGTGGAAGATTCACCAGCAACGCAAATGCAGAGCCAGGGACAGGACGGGAGAGTGGGAGGGAGGGGGCCAAGAGGAAGGGAAGCCAGTCCTGCATGACTGGTGTGCGCGGCGACATGCTTCTAATAGGTGAAATAAAATTGCAGTCACCCCTGTAAAAGATTTCTGCTGCAATTTATGAATCAGGGTCTGGGGAGATCGATGACACTGAATGATTATGTAGCATTAGGCTAAGCCCCTGGTCCTTCGGCAGAGCTGCTCTCTGGATGGGGTACAGATGCTCACATCTGCTTTTGTTAGAGACCCAAACTCCTTGTGTCCTGGTGTGAAGTTAATGAAGGTCCCCTGCATTATTCTCCGCATTCCTTCAGCAAAGTAAATCCTATCTGGCCAACCTGGAAATCCAATGAGTTAATTAAGGGAGAATTGTCTATGATTTCCTTTTGCGTTATAACTGCCCCCTCAACCCTTACACCCCCCCCCCCCACCACGTGGACCTGGTCCCCCTCCTCCCTGCAAACCTAAGCAGTGAAACTGCCTCTTGCCCCATGTGCCAGAATGATTAATGGGGGGACTACAATGAGGTCAATTAGCCAGGGTCGGCTTGAAGCTGAAAGGTGGAGTGTGTTTCTTTATTGAACACTGCATTCACACTCTAAACAGTGACCCGCGCTGCAGTGATTTATTATGAGGGCAGTCCTCTGATCACTTACCTTCAGTGCTTATACCTTGGCTTTGAAAACCGGGCTTTCACTGTCAATTAACGCCAGACAAGGAGATCCATTCAAAATCTGAAGTGCATACCTAATAACAGTGGGGGAGGGGCAGTGCAGGGGAGGGCATGGAGGGAGGCTGCCGGGATGTTGGCTCTGCCGCTTGCAGGACACCCAGCCTGGGCACGTCTGGTTGGGCTTTCCTAGGGGGACAGAAATGCTTGGGTTTGAAAGCAGGTTACCCTGCCTAGCAACGGAGTCCCAGAGGGTAGCTTACGCCCCAGAGGGCACACTCTTCCACTCGATATTGTAGACATCACAGCGCTGCCGGCGGAAAAACTTGGCAGTTCCTGGGTATTCTTAAAGCAATGTTTGTCTCTTGTATGAGCCTTTGAAATGGGATTCCAACCGGAGACATTTGCATTTGGGGGTTTTTCAGACAAAGACTGTTAGCCTCTCTGGGTAACATGACAGTTTGATATCTGTATTAAGAATGCTAGGGCAAGAAAGAAAAACCCAATTTTCCAGGTGTGGTCCACGCTTTTTAGTGGACAAACTGTGTTTCTTCCCACTACCACACTCAGCATCCTCAGAACATGCCAGCAGTGTGGTCACGCTCGGGACTGTCCCAGAATGTTAAGTGCATTGGGAAGAGTAGGGTCCTCATCCTTAGGTCTGAAGCATCCCCGGAAGGCTCTCCCCCCGTGTCAGCACAGATCACACCTTGTGTCCTCCAAGGTGACAGAGTGTGACACCTTCTTAGTGAGACCTTCCCTGACAGCGTATTCAATTTGCAATTCCCCTCTCCCCTTTCCCACTGTGTTTTCCTCCTTAGCTTTTGTCATCATCTGACATACTCTGTTTTTCACTAATGTATTTGTTCATTGTCTGCGTCTACCCCAGGAATGTAAGCTCCATAAGGGCAGAGAGTTTGGGGCCTGTTTTGTTCATTATCGTGTCCCAGTGCCAAGAATAAAAGAACGAATTCAGGAAACCTCCCTTAACTCTGCAATATTTCCCCAAAGACCGTGTGTTTTATTGGTTCCCCAGACTGCTTGAATTTATGTTTTAAAACTACATTTTATTCTATATTTAATTTGTATTTTTCAGACCCATCTAGAATTGACAGCGCTAATGAGAATAATAGTGTTATATTTGATTACAGCTCCTTATACCTGTCAAAGCACTTCGGCATGCCTGTTTTTCTCTCCAAGCCTCAGTTTCCTTCTGTAGGATGGGGATAATAACTCCTTCCCGGTAGCGCCTTTGTGTGGATTAACTGAGCTGATGTATGTTTTGCATCAGCTAGTAGTAGGTGCCTAATAACACTAGCTCTTGTTACTTTGCATCTGAAAATCAGAGCAATCCTCCCCATAACATACACAGAGTTGGATAATAAATTATCCACACCTTGGATGTGAAATACCTACAGTC
Organism: Mesoplodon mirus; assembly: GCF_964341445.2. NCBI lineage: Eukaryota > Metazoa > Chordata > Mammalia > Artiodactyla > Ziphiidae > Mesoplodon > Mesoplodon mirus. The sequence goes on from NC_138976.1 coordinate 220,443,627, forward strand.
AGAGGCATTAAATGACTTGCCCAGAGTCACCCCATGAATCCATGTGGGAAGTGAGTCGAAACTCTTGCCTTTAAGCCTTTATGTTTCTTGGTCATAAATGGAAACTCCTGCTCTTGGTTTTTATTTCTTTAGAAATAAAGAAGTTACCTGAAAAAGTACATTATATTCAGCCTCAGAGAACTAAAGAAAGGCTGCTGATGGCGTTGAGGAAAGAGGCGGTTTTAAGAATATGTAGGAACTCAAATGTTTTCCCATCTGGATTGAAGTGATACATTCACAGCCCCAACACAGGGCCCTGGGCAGCTCCCTCGTCACTGACCTTGACTTCACTCCTTTCTGTCCTTCCCGTGAAGGCATACTGGAATGAGAATGACGGGAAAATTTTGAGTTCCCGAATTTACAGGAAAAATTATTTGCAAACCTGTGTGTACATCAACAGAAACGAATTGTCCTTCCCATCCACCAAGGGGGACTAACTCTCTTTCCCTTCTCTGGGCTTGAAAGTCATCCTCACCTTGAATTTCCTCTCCATATTCGACTTGTGGAAGGGGCAACACAGCAGTGAACAAGTTCCTCTCCTGGCAATTAACAGTGGTATCTCTCCGCTGATTTAGAACTAGACAGCTTCTATACTGAGGAAATAAAAAGGATTAGACCGACCTTTCCCCAAATCTGTCCTGGTTTCTCTGCCCCCTTCTCCCAGGAGAAACTAACAACAGACGTGTGAGTTTGGAAAGACCATTTTGGTTGTTTCTTTCTTTCCCAGTTACAGATTTGTTCCTGTGGAGCGTTTCTGGAAGTTTCTGGGAGCTTCATCTGCACTGCATCCCCACTCCCATACGAGTGGGGTCCCAGGGGTCCTGAGAGTGAGGAGAGAGGTTTGGCCTTTGCCTACTGGGTATCATCTGAGAAGAAATGGAATGTGCATCCTAAATAGATTAGGATAGAACAGAGAGGTCTAGGGCATCAAGTCCCAGCAAGGAGGCTGGGATTCAGGGGAACCCATAAAAGGGTCCACGAGAAGGAGTGGGACCATGAAGGCCATTGGTTGGCTCACAGGACTGATGCTGAAAGCTTGGCCTCTGTGCACGAGTGCTGAATCAAATCTTGGAGACAGAGTTCTGGGTGAAGTAGAAAAGAATAGCTCTATTGCTTTGCCAGGCAAAGGGGGACACAGTGGGCTCCAGCCCCGAAAAAGTATGTGTCCCAACCCGGGGAGGATTTGATGAGAAGTTTTATAGCAACAGTTCAAGGGTGGGGTTGCTGATAAGATTAGGGTGTGTGTAGGGGGCCTGCGCTCCTCTAACCTGGTCTCAGGTAATCTTCTTCATGAGCTTCTCTGGTTCCTTTAATATAGCCTCAGGTGGTCTTTCTCTGGTATGAAGAATGCTGACATCTTAAAGAGCTTTAAGATATTGTTCTGTGTATCCCTTGAGGTGGAACCAGGACCCTCCCCCAAGGCTGCACTATTGTTCCCTGGCTGCCCCTCCCTTGTCTTTACATCCCTTCCCTTCCCGGATTAGCCACTGTTGAAATCTGCCCTTTGGAACTCAGGGAACCTCATGGAGGCTGGAGTCAAGAAACAGGAATAGAAAGGCTTCTGTGCCCAGAAGCCCCACTGGGTCCTGCTCAATTTCAGGACTAACGGGGTTGAAGTAGAGCTGGACAGGGCGTTTCTCCTCTTTGATTCCTCCACCCCCACTACTCTCTTCTTCCATCCTGCAGTTGCAACAATTTAGGTCTAGGGGCAACTTCTGCTGGCAAAATGTCCCTGTTCTTAGAAAGCTAAGTGACAACACAGATGGAGTATAGGGCAGCTTGCCTCCATTCATGTGCATAAAATGTTCAGTAAAAAAGGTTCTGTTGGGAGGGCTTCCCTGGTGGCGCAGTGGTTGAGAGTCTGCCTGCCGATGCAGAGGACACGGGTTCGTGCCCCGGTCCGGGAAGATCCCACATGCCGTGGAGCGGCTGGGCCCGTGAGCCATGGCTGCTGAGCCTGCGTGTCCGGAGCCTGTGCTCCGCAGCAGGAGAGGCCATGACGGTGAGAGGCCCGCGTACCGCAAAAAAAAAAAAAAAAAAAAGGTTCTGTTAATTTGGAGAAATGTTGGGTTCCACAAAGTTAGGTACATTTCTTTATGGGCAGATTTCTCAGGCTCCTGTAGGTGCTGCATTGAAGGCTATCATACCTCTTAGACCTTCCCTGAGTTCCAAAGAGTGGATTCAAGCAGTTACTAATTAGGGAAGTGAGGGAATACAGTAACAAAGGAAAAGCAGTCAAGAAACAATAGTTCAATGATAAAACAGAGCCCTACTTCCTCTTGAAGGGATATACATAACAACCTGATACATATCTTTGAGTTGTGCAGGAACTAAGGCCCCCATCCAGGTGGAGGACAGTAACTACATGCTGAGACCCAGACTGGTCAGAACCAGAAGGCTGATGATTGAGATTCCTGGAACACCTTGTTACTTTACCACCAACCAATCACAAGAAGTCATACACCATGCAGCCTTCCCCCCAAGTTTTGCCTTTAAACTGAAAACCATTGGGGAGTTCAGGTCTCCTGAGCATGAGCCACCTATTCTTCTCGCTTGGCTCTGGAAAAAACTTTCTCTGCTCCAAACTCCAGTGTTCTGGGTTGTTTGGCCTCACTGTGTGTTGGGCACACAAACTTGAGTTCAGCAACATATACACAGCTGTGTCTTCACCCGGGTACACAAGGTGACTATGCACATGCACACATAGACGTCTGCATCCCAACTTCCTAAAGTCACGGAAACGTGAAACATTAACCCATGTGGTCGTAGATATAGAATAGCCTATAATGAGACTTAAGAGCAATCCTACCGACAATGGGAACATATTCTCTACCCAGTTGTATAAAATGAAATGGAATGATCGCAGACAAAAAGTGAACTAGTCTCAGAATCAAAGTCCATGTCAGCGAGAGGAGAAAAATCTACCACTTATCATGGGATTGGTCGTAGATTGCTTCTTTCCTAATTGAAATCTAACTCTTAAAAGTTAAAAATGAGAAGTATGTGGAGGGAAGAGAAGTGGATTAAGAGTCAAGAGACCTGGGTTTTCATCCCAGCTCTGTGGCTAATTAGCTGTGTGACCTTGTCAAGTGATTTAATGTCTCTGGATCACCATTTGTAAAAAGAAGGGAGATGCGGCAGGTAATCTCTAAGGTCCTTTTCAGTTCTAAAAGGCTGCAAGTTTAATAACTAAATGAGCTCTTTAAGAGAACTTGATGGCTTCTAGAAATCTACAGTTTTATCTTTACTGTTATCACAAGCACCTGTCAAGAGCCTGTTTGCATATGCCATCATGCACATTAGCATATGCACCTTCCAGGGGGGAGGCTTGCTGGCCTCTTCCAGGTTCCAGCCTCTCCTTGCTTTTACTAACTCCTTCCTCTCTCAGGACTGGAGTCCTGCCCAGAACCTAAGGCCTGAAGCTAGGGGGTCCACACTCTCCTGGAACTCCACCTCAGGTGGCTCCCAGATGCCCTGTGGCCATGTCCCCCCCCCCCAAGGGCCTCTTGGTCACATATTCTCAGCTCCTGCCTGATTAGATACCCCTCCATTGGTAGCACCTGCTCTGTGCTCTTCTTGGCCTTGGGCTTCCCATCTAACCAGCTTCCTGAGCACCTAGTTTCTGTTTTGACAACAGTTGCAGTTCTGGGCGGCATATATAAGTCAGGGTGGCAAGAAGCATCAGATAACAGGCAGGAACCCCTTGTCTTGCTGTTGTCAGGAAATAGGACCTGTCCACCCGTCATGGGATACTAGTAAATGATTACGCTTTAGCAGGACTTGGCTTTACTGCCTCTGTACCCCACTGACACAATGCTTCCATCACCCATTCTTTTCTACATCCACCCGTCCTCCAAGATCTGCCCTGAATCTCATCTCAGACTTCCAGGACTACAGGACGAAGTAATCCCTCCTATGATCCAGCCTCCCCACTTTCAGCAGAGCTGACTTAACTCCTGCTTCTTCAGATCTCAGCTGAAAGGTCATTTTTCCTCCAGAAAGCCCTCCCTGACCACCCAGACCGATCAGATGCCCCTGCCATATATGCGCAGGGCTGCCTGGACTCTTCTTTCATCTCCCTTAGCAGGCTGATCATTACATATTTACCTGAGTGAAGCTGGGATTCACGATGCTCTCTCCCATGGGGACAGGCTCTGGCCTTTCCTCCTCACCACTCTTCCCCCAGGTCCAGCGGAGTACACCTGGATATGCACTGTGACCTTGCTCACTCAAAACTTCTCTATAAATTCCAGCTACTTAAGGTCTTTTCTCTTCAGCTAGTCTGCAGCCAAGCAGATGATTAGTCAGAGACAACCTGGAAAGCTAACCACGTTACCATAAAGCTTGAGACTGCGAGCCACGTGTTAGAGCAGTTCTCCCGGGTTCCCTCACCCTGCTGCCCTCTGCTCGGGCGCCCCTTCCCAATAAAGTCTCTTGCTTTGTCAGCACATGTGTCTCCTCAGACAATTCGTTTCCGAGTGTTAGACGAGAACCCGCTCTCGGGCCCTGGAAGGGGTCCCCTTTCCTGCAACAGGTAGAAGAAGGTTTGGTCTTGGGCCCAGTTCCACACAGTCTGCATTCCAAGGAGGGTCGCTCAACTTCCCCGAGCTTTAAGTCCTTTACCAACTATTTAATATTTATTTCTTTAAAATTTAAGATTTATTTTTGTTCCTTTTAATTGTAGTAAAATAACATAAAATTTACTGTCTCTCCATTTTTAAGCATTGAGTTCAGTGGCATTAAAGTACGTTCACATTGTTGTGTAACCATCACCCCCATCTATCTGCAGAGGTCTTTCATCTTCCCAAACGAAAACTCTACCCACTAAACACTAACTCTCCATTCCCTCCTCCTCCAAGCCCTGGGCAATCATCCTTCTACTTTCTGTCTGTATGAATTTGACTATTCTAGGTACCTTATATAAGTGGAATTACACAGTATTTGTCTTTTTTGTGACTGGCTTATTTCACTTAGCGTGATATCCTCAAGGCTCATCCATGTTGTAGCATGTATCAGAATTTCCTTCCTTTTTTAAGGCTGAGTAATATTCCATTATATATATATACCATATTTTATTTGTTCATCTGTCATGGACACTTGGGTTGCCTCCACTTCTTGGTTATTGTGAGTAATGCTGCTATGAACACGGGTGTCCATATATGTCTTCCAGATTCTCCCTCCAGTTCTTTTGGGTATATACACCCAGAAGTGGAATTGTTGGATCATATGGTGGTTCTATTTTTAATTTTTTGAGGAACAGCATAATATTTTCCACAGCAGCTGTGTCGTCTTACATTCCTACTAATAAACAGTGCACAAGGGTTCCTGTTTTCCACACCCTCACCAATGCTTTTTAGTTCCTGGTGTTTTTTTGACAGTAGCCATCCTAGTGAGTGTGAGGTGGTGGTCCTTTTCCCTTAACATAATGCAATGGCTATAGTAGTGCCTGGTAAACAGGAGAACAGTAGGCACAGGTAGAGAGGGTGATCATTTCTGAGGACTCATAGGATATTCAGTCCTTTCCAGGATCCTGGACCCAGGCTTCCATTCCTTTCTGGATTTTGACCAAATAACGAAATCTCTTTTTGTCTCTGTTTTCTCTGAAAAAGATGGTGGTGGGGCGGGGGTAGAGGCGAATAAAAATAGCTGCCTTCTCTCCGCAGGGTTGAGGAAACATCAACTGGGATAATATATGTGAAAACACTATGAAATGAAAACATCTATTTAAATCCAAGAGGTTGTTATTTACTGTCTTAAAATCTGATTTGCCCTGCTCTAGCTGCCTGCCTTTAGCACACTCCACAGGAACCATGGGGACTAGAAGAACCACAGAATGTGATGATTACATTCAGAAACTCAGTCTGACCCGATCTGTTTTGGTTGGCAATCTCCTGGTGCCGTTGTCTCCTTTTGGGCTGAAGAAGCTTTATCGATGGGCTGTGAGGACGAAGTCTGTTAGAGGCTGGCGGCAGGCCGTGCCTTCAGAGAGGGAAGCCTAGCTGTTGTTAAATCTGCTGACTGATTCCTTGTCAGTTTCAGATGATTTAATGGCCACGCACTTCAACTGCCCCCAACCAAACATCGATCTGGGACTGTGTAGGAGAGAAACAGTGAACTGTATATGGCCAGATGGAAGGGAGCAGGGCAGGCAGCAAAGAAATGTCTACCAAAGGCCACGGACTCATTCTTAAGCATCAGTGCAACCTATTTATTGATGTATCTTATGGGAAGCCCTCAGCATAGGAGTTAAACACGTGGACTCTGTAGTCAAGCAGACTTGAGTTCAAATCCTGGCTCTACTCAGGAGCCAGGGGAAGTTCCTTTTCCTCTCCGTGACTCACTTTCCTCATCTGTGCAGGGGTAATAAAGTACCTGCCTCCAGTGATTATTGTGAGGATCAAATGAAACATACATAAGTGTTCAATAAATGGAGGTTAGTATTATTCTTATTAGTAGATACATAGCATCTCCTGAATCCATTCAACTCTTTTGGTTGTTTGATATTATTGGCACTTCTAATATCCATGTTCTCTGAAGCAGCATGGTGAAATGGCAATAGGTCATGAAGGTAGGTAGGGGGACTGCATTCTGGTGGATCTGTCACTAAACAGCTCTGGGACCTTAGGCAAAGTCGCTTCTCTGGCCTTGCTTTGCTGGTCTGTAAGGTGAGGGTTGTGTGTGTGTTTGTGACATGTAGATAGATGGTACAAAGAAGTGGCCGCTGTGGGAGAGCCAAAGTCGGGGAGGGTTGGTGGGAGGACTGGCAGAGGCAGGGGACTTCGCGTGTGTAAAACCTTAGTGATGGGCAGTATGGCGGTGGGACAGGGTTGAGAGCTGTGGGCAGCCTCCTTGGGCGTGCAGGAGGAAACGGAAGACGCAGGGCAATAGCTTTTGGTAGAGGTCGTTGAAAAAATGAACACCTGAATGACCGAGTCGATTATAAAATAGATGTTGTGAGCCAGGGTCTGGACCAGGTGGGTTCTGCGGATGGTTCCGGGCACAAGGTGGACACAAGGGTTACCCTTGGGCCTCCCGGCACCTCCAGCTCCAGGAAGAAGAGGAGAGAGGGAGAGAAGACTGGGCAGCAGCTCTGCAGTAATGGGGGCGCGGGGGGGGCAGTCCCAGGACACCCAAATCGAGTGGGTTGGGGGCACCACCCCACCCGCTAGGGGGATGCCAGGCCCAGGTTGGAGGGGCGTCCGTGGCTCTCGCTGATTGGTTGGTGGTGGGCCAGGGGCGGGACCGCGACTCCGGGTCCAGTCGCCAGGGCGCTAGTTCCAGCTCAGGCTAATTTCCTTAGCGGAGAGCTGATTTTGATGGGCCCCAAACCTCACAGTGAGGTGGACTCCAGCTCTTGAATTTCTGGCTGGGAGTCAGCGCTTAGACAAACGCTTCCCATAAACTCGTTTTCTGCACCGGACGTTGCTGGGTATGGTGTCACCACCCCACTCCCCCGCCCCCATGTGCCTCCCCCTTCTCCCTTTCCTTCTTTACACCCTGGCCCCCCTCCCCTCCCCCCTCCCCCGTTGGCCATCCTTTCCCTTCTCATTTCGCCCCCGTTCCTCCCCTGCCAGCTCCACCCTGGTTTTGAAAGAGGCGTCCTCTTAGGTTGAAATCCTGGCATGAAGAGGCAGCGTGTGACCTTCCCTGATTACCACGCTGTCAGTGCTGCTGGGGGGCGGCGGGGAGGCTCTCTCACACTCTCTCCTCCTTCTGTCTCTTAAAATAAAATAAAAAAAAAAAGAATCACCCACCTCCCCTTCCAAATTAAAAAAAAAAGAGAGAGACGAAGAGAGAGAGAGACAGAGTGAGAGAGAATTTGACATTATTGTATAATTTAAAATCGCACAGCCTAGAGCCCACAAAACCGAGCATGTAATTACACACTTACTAGAGGTAACAGCAGAGCTGATAATTATTCTTTACACAGGAGAGACCCTGCTGATATCCCACAGTCAGAAAGTGGGAACTACAATATCTTTAATACCATCCTCAGAGACCCTCATAAGCAGGAGAGAAGTATGAGAAAGCTCACAGGGTCCAGAGCAATATCTTCATCGCGCCGGAATGTCAGGGGCTTTAGCACAACAGAAATCAATAGTTTCTAGTACATTTTTGGTACAATTTTTTTTTTTTTTTTTTTTTATGACCCAACCTGAGAAAGTACAGGGAAGGCAGAGGTACCGAACAGTAGGAAACAAAACCTTCGTAAAGGAAGGCCTGTCTGTTTAGATAGGTCACGCCACGTCAGTTTCTGAGACACATATTCTTTATCAGACCAACAGAACAGTGCAGCTGGAGCAGGGCCCTCCTCCTGGACTGCATTTGGTCATCTTTTCATTTAAATCATAAACTATTCGCCTCTCCCCGTGTCCCCCGATTAAGGCAGCACCTTTGCTTATTATTGCTGTAAACTTACAGAGCCTTACATCTCAAAAGAGAGGAGATAAATATTTGGATACTTGTTTCTGGGCGCTCGACCCTTTTCTTCCCCTTTCTCCCTCTATGCAGGAAAGGAGTTGGTTGCATTTTAAAAATAAGGAAAGACCAAGCATTCGTGGAAACATTAAGAGGATTTAAAGCAATTGTCCGTGAACTCAGCATAGTGGGGTGAAAGGTTTTCGGGTGGAGAAATCAAAGTGCAACTCGTAACACTGTACGTGCTTTCAAAAGGAGACTACTTTGATTTTAGCATCTCTGTACTAACCACAGGAGCTGGGACACGTGGCTACCTATTTCTACTCTACGACCACCACCAAGTCTCTAAGTATGTCGTTTGCTCTTTAAAACATGCCGCTTTGGTTGCTTGCACGTCGTGCTGACATTCTGACTTGACAACGTGCATGATTTCAGTTGGGCTAATAAACCATTTTAATTGAGTCCATTGCGCAGTAGGAATGACAGCCAATTTTTGCTGGAGGCTTAGGGGAAGAGCCCTCTTGATTACTCACTGCGTGCCAGACATTGGGTTAGATGCCCTTGTGTACATTAATCATTTAAGACACACTCACTCTGTGAGCTATGTAGTAGCCCCCCATTTTAAAGGTGAAAAGACTGAGACTCAAGCAAGTGAACTTGGCCAAGGTCACACAACTAATAAAGACTGAAGAGCTAAGACTCAAATCTATTCAGGGGCGTGGTATACCATTTCATTTTGTCATTCAGGTGATGATGGCCAGTGAGTCTGAAAGGGTGTGCAGCTCAGAGCAGGGAGCCCCTTGGAGATGACTTTATAAAATGTCTTTTAGTGAGGACAACACAACAACAAACAAAGAAACACAGTGGCAGAGGACCCTTTGGTAACTACCCAGGGGTACAGTTACAGATTCTGGGGGAGGCCAACTCCAGGATGGTCTGCACCTGGTGCCCAAAGAAAGCAGCAGGTAAGTGTTGGGTGACCTGAAGATGGGGAGTTAGAGAACAGGCTAGATGTTTGCAGTGGCTGAGCAGAGAGAAAGATATGGGTGGAAGTCCCAAGAATCTGCAGCGATGAACTGAGCTCCATCCACTGGATGGAGTCTTGGATATGCAAGACCATTCGGCCCGTTTCAGGTGAACAGTTGGCAAGCCAGCCAGCTGTGTTTCCTGGCTTTTCTTTAAGATTGGAATGAGGGTAGGGTGTGGTTAAAGGGCCCTGAGGTAGGTTCCTGGCACTGCTGATTAAAGGGGCTGTACTGGCGGATGCAGGGAAGAGGTGTGTGAAGGCCTTGCCAGTGGCTACCACAGACCACTGGCTTTGTGCTTCCCACAGTGACTGGCTCTGGATCCTCTGAGATGCCTGCTGGTAGACAAAGGGCATGGGATACTGATCAGGGCTTGTGCCAGAACCTCAGGACTGCCTCTGAACACACCTGTGAGGAAATCAGAGTTTGTCTTCTGGTTGGAATCTCTGCTTTCAGCTACTTCAGGAACCCCAGCTCGATCCTGGCGAACCAAGAGCCTGGATGAAAACTACAGCTGTGATCCGTCTCACAGCTGTAGTTTTCCTGGGATAAAGGGACCGTGGATGCTACTAAAGGCTCCTAGTCTCAAACCAATGGCATGATGAGGGGGACGTGATAGTGTGATCGATGTTTCGGGACAGGGACAGGGGCCTTGTCCAGCGACCTCTCCACTCAAACGATTGGTGTGCTTTACGCAGCTGGCCCTTGGTAAATCCATCCCTATCTGTACTTTGAGGGCACGGTTTTCTGGGGAAGAAATGCAAGAGGGTTGCATGGTTGGTAAGGGAGAGAGCGTATGTTAGGGTCTGGTACCTGCTAAAGATCTGGGGCCCAGAAGCTCAGCAGAGCAGGAAGGTTGACCCTTCCAAGCAGAACAGTTCTGGATGCGGCTGCTCTAGAAGCCCGGGCCATTTGGGTCTTAACTCTCTTATATGTTCTGCCCAAATAGGCAGTGGCCTTGGGAGCCAGGACAGCGGCAGGAGTTAAAGAAAGAAACGGGGCAAGATGAGTTCCTCTTGGGGACCCGTGCTAGGAATGTCTTCAGTTCTCCGTGGGAGAGTGCCATTTGGAGACAAGGCCTTTTAGGATCCCCAACTTAGGCTACTGACTCATAGACCAAATCCTTTCTCTTACACCGTATTCATGGATATCTATGAGAATTATCAGAGCAAAAGCACAGGCTTAGGGGTCAGACAGCTCTGGCTCTGAGTTCCTGCTGGGTGATTTACCCGCTGTGTGACTTCCGGTAAGTTATCCTTTCTGAGCCTCAGTTTCTTTATTTGTAAAATGAGAACAAAACTCTCTCCTTTGGAGTTGCTATGGGGAATAAACAATAAGTGCCATTGCCCCCGGCACAGTCACTTGTACACGGTAGAGACTCAGTAACGGTTAGTTCCTTTCCCCTCTTCTTCCTCCACCCAAATTCTGAAGCTGCAAAAATTCGGGGAAAAGAATAGTGAAATCACACATCCTATGAAACCCCACTTGGGGATGCGTCTCAACTTCCCAGAGCATCCAGGACGACTGCTCACCTCACGGGCAGGATCTTTCAATCCCACAGGGGTCCCTGTTGCCATGCTTGTTTCATTTCCAAACCCGCTGGCGAATGAAAGCCATCACGAATGTGAGAAAACAGTGTGGAACAGTAACATGCATTCAAAGAAAGAAAACTGCTAATATCTCTTTGCCTACCTCCGAGATAGAGAAGGCATATGGAGAGGAGTTATCTCAGAATCCCTCCTTGTTTTTGTCGTTGTTATTGGGTGTTGGTGCCCAAGTCTTTAGATTGTCTGAAGTTGCAAGCCACTCCTTCATCATAAAGTGGAGGAAGTGAAGGTTATTCATAAGCAGATCTACCCTGGGTGAAGGCTCCTTTCTCCATTCATCGTTCAAAAAGGTGGCGCTTCTCCCGGCCCCCTTGCAGCCTCCTTTTGCTTCCCTATGGCAGTGGGCAGATTAGAGAACATTGTAAAACACTTGACTTTGCTGCGTCTCAGGTCTTTTCATCCTCTGTCCATCTCCTGCCCCCGCCTACCCCCAAACCCTCTCTCCTTTGTGCAAATCTGTCTTCACCACAGGAGCACATGCTGTGTCTTCTAGCTACAACACTACTTGCTAATTCAACGATTCATCTTTAATGAGGCCCCCTGCCAATGTTTAAATAGCATTCAGAACAAAGAGAAGGCAATATTTCCAAAACAGCTGCTTCTATAGCATCCTTGTAGCTCATCTCGTCAGAAAATCAAGAAAGGTACGTTGACAGAGGTAGATGATGGAAAAATACAGTTATTAAAGATAGAGCTATCTATGTATCTACAGATGGATATAGATCTAGATAAAATACTTGCCTCTGTGATGCTGGAAATTTTAAATAGAAGCACTCTAAAAAAGTTTTGTTGGCCTCAGATAGTACTGCTGTAGGCAGGTTTTTCTTACATGGCTTTATTGTTTGTTTTTTCCAGAATTATTTGGAAAATATATGCAGTAGTGGAAAGAGCATGGAATCTGGAGTTAAATATAGGCCCATCTTTTTCCTTTGTCACTTCCTAGCTGTGTAAGTGGGCAGATCCCTTAAGCTCTCTGCCCATGTATTGTTTTACTGATAAAATGGAGATAACATCATCTTCCTTTCAGGATATATATCAAAATGCGTAGTTCAATGTTTGGCAAATAGAAGCCACGAGATAAATACTAGTGTCATTTTCTTGTTTAAATGTAGGCCCTTCTAGGACCGTAAGGAGTGGTCAGAGTCTGAAGGCTCTGTCTGTGTTTACAGAAGCTGCTTCAGTGGCCCCTCACCAATAGGTCTTCACATTAGCCACCCCTCAGATGTACCTCTTCCGTCCCACATCAGGGTCATCCTTTGAGTAAGGAAGTGGAGGGTGGAACATCATCTAAAGAAAGTGCCTGGTAAGAAGTTCACGTGTGCCTTTCACTTTCTTTAAAACAAAGATTGAAAATAACTGAGAGTAGAAAACAAATAACAAAATGGACTCAAGGAAACCAGAAGGAAGGAATGAATACATTCTAATAAATGAACTCTAAAACAGGAAAATAGTAGAATTTATTGAAAACAATCCAAGAAATGGTTCTCTGAATGGGGGAAAAGGGCAAAGTTTGGGGAAAAAAAAAAAAAAAAAGCCTGAGTCAAGAAAATAGAACTACTCGACCTTAGGCCTGAGATAGGAGATATAAACACAAATAAAGAAACTTTTTAATTATTAGCAAAGGGTGGAGCAGCTGTTCACAGAGAAGTGTGGAAAGATCCCAAGAAGGCAAAGAAAGGGAGGAGGGAGGAAGAAGCCAGGCCCAGTGTCTCCCATACTGGCTGCCCTGCTGTTAAAATCTTCCAATTTTCCATCTGATGCTTTATCTTCCCTTTTTGCTTTCGCTGTTTTGAAGCTGATTTCTACTACTTGCAATCAAGAGAGCATTACTAACATAACTATGAAAATAGCAAGTTACAACGTAGTTTGTGTAGCATGATCCTGTTTTTGTTAAGTAAAATATGTGTAAATATCTATAAAATAGAGCCTGGAAGTACACACCCTAAAAATGGTAACAATGGATAAATTTGGGTAATGGGATGGTGGGTGCATTTTACTGTCTGCTTTTTGCTTGTATAATTAACGACATGTGGGCTGCTCTGTGCAGCCTTCAGGAGCAGATTAGTAGGGTCCAGCCAATCAGATTAGCTGGATATCAGTGATCTCCTTGGGAGTTCAGAGCCTGGCCCTCGAGGGAGGGGACACAGGGCAATGATGCTTCAACAGCAGGAGGACAGTGTGGCTGCAGAAAGGACCAGAGTGAGGTTGGACAGAGACCAGTGGGTGATGTAAACAGACAAGAGGTTAAGGGGCAAGAGGGAGGAGCTAAGCGGGTGACTCCAGTGTTCACTGAGAAAGCTCGAGAGAACAGAGGCTGAATGCCAAGAAGGCAGTGCCGCCACAGCTGTTGTAATCAAGAATCATTTAGTTGCAAGGAACAGAAATTCCTCTATGCGTAAACTTTAAAAAGAAGGTTTCCTAAAAGGATATAGGGACATCTCATTGACCTCCAGTGCAGGAACACAGCCTGCTGGCCTCTCCATGTCTGTCCGTCTGCCTGTCTCTCTCTGTTTGTTGACCTCTCCTCACTTCCCTCTGCTCTTCTGTCTATCATAGCCCAGATGTCTCTGCAAGCTTTAAAACCACCTCTAACAGAAACTAGAGCGAGCCGGCCTCTCCCACTCTGAGCTTCCAGAGCGCATTCCACTGTGTTGCTGTTTTCTGTTTTTGTTTTTTCCTACCCTATGAGTTCATCGACGGGTAGGAACAAACTTTTTTCCTTTCTCTCTTGTCCATCACCAGGAAGCTGCTCGATGGATAAACATTTGTTTTGAGTAACAAATATGACGGTGTGAGTGTAAGTCTTTTATAAACTGAAGTGCCACGTAATTGTAAGATATTTTGTTATGTTCATTTAAGGCAGCCTTTATTGTATTCTTATTTTAGGCCTGTTCCTAGTAGAATGTTCAGGCAGGCCAGTAGCAGAACTAAAATGAATTTTACCCACTGATCTCCTGAGAAATGTGAAAGTGCCTATCACCATTCCTGGCACATAGTAGCCTCTTAAATTTTGTTAAATCCCTGAAGAGGGTCTGCTCTCCCAAGAGAGGCAGGGGGAGGATGCACCAAAGAGAAGCAATGCTCACAGTGTTCTTCCATGGCCCCAGGGTCTTCAGTGAAGAGCCTCTCCCAGTAGCTTGACACAGGCTGGACCATAGCCCATTAAGGCGCCTTAATGACCACATCCGCCTCTATCACATGGCTTTGTCGTGCTTCTTGGACCTTTCTCATCTTCTTCCACGATTACAACCCTTTGTGCCCCAAAACTACAGCTCTAAGTACCCCTCTTTGATGCCTGACCTTCCACTTGGCAGGGCTCATACTCAGAATTTTCTACACTAGCTTAATAACATGATCGCACTTCTCCCATGCTGTTCTTAGATGATTCTCCCTTGTTTTTATCCGGAGTTGCTTTATTTCGGATTGTTTTAATTATGTAATACGACGTCAATCCTTTTAGAAGCCAGGTTAGGTAAAAATAAATCCCCATTTAAATAGCTGTCCCACTACAGCCTTGCTCAGTGGCTTTTAGGAACCTTTCCCGTTGAGCAGGACTCATCCTGGCTCCCAGCTCTCACCTTTAAGGCCCTACTCCCCATCATTTTCTTCAGTGAGACATTAATTCAACAAATATCGATATTTGTTCAATAGTAACATGCCAGGTCTCTGGTGTTGCTTGTTTGTTTGGAGATTATTAAACCAGTGCTTTCAGGGAGCTCACAATGTAGATGAAAGACAGAGTAAAATGTTTCAGTTCAGCTGTGGCAGGTGTGGAAGCTCATGTCCAGCCCCTTTTCCTTTGCCTTTCTCTGATAGAGTTTGGAACACTGCAGATGAATCTTCCACATTCCCTTGCAGCCAGGAGTGACCATGTTCTGGTTACAGTTGTGGCCAGTGAAACATAAGTAGAAGTGAGACCTCCTCACCGTCCTTCCCCTGCCTGGAACGAGCGTGGGGCCCGAGGCGTCTCTAAGGCTGGCGGAAAGGGAGAGGGGAGAGCTTGGTTCCTTGATGGCACACAGTAGCCCTGGACTGCCTGTGCCGATGTGTTGTTTTGTGAAAGAGATCAACTCCTTACCATTTAAGCCATTGTCTGTTGGTTTATGGGAGCTTGCAGGCAAGAGCAATCCCAACGCACACGTCTACCTTCTCACAAGAGCTTGGTTCCAGATATCTCCTTCCCTGGAGGGAGTCTGGACTGTCCACTTTAACGCAGATCGTGCCAGATGGGCTAATCCTAAATGAAGTGAGATATCTGGAACCTAGACTCCTTACTGTCCTAGACCATTCAGAGTCCTTCAAACACACCACCCACATGTATTTGGATGCATTACCTCCTCCACTTGGAGCTCACTTCTTCTCTACTTCGTCTGGGAAAACAATCCTCTCTCTATCCTCCACATTCCAATGTAAACATTAAATTCAATTAGTTCTAAAGCTTTTTCCAACCCAACACCCTCACCCCCAGGAACAAGTCATTACTCCTTAATTCTGTTTTCCTGCACTTGATCCCCATTTCTGCACAAGTGTAGCATCTTGCGTCTTCTTATTAGTTAGCTATGTGATCCAGGTAGTATAAGTAGAGCCACGGGACCACCACCAGGGAGACAGTTCACTAAGACGTGTGCCTCGGGACTAGTAAAAGGGCTTCTTCCAGAAGCAGGCGAGGGGGCCCAGAAGAGGAAACACAGGACAAGAGCAGGTGAGCGTGATGTCTGCTGGAAGGCCAGGACAACTGAGAGAATGGAATGGGAAGTGGAAATGAATTAGTGAGGGAGGGACTTGCTGGGTGCCCAGATATTTCACTTCATTTGGGATTAGCCCATCTAGTCCATCTGGCATGAAATACATTAAAGTGGGCAGTCCAAACTCCCTCCATGCAGGGACGATTAAACTATAGTTACGGGAAGAACCTTAATCAACAGCAAAAAAGCATACATGATATCATTTAATAGGCAGACTACACCATGCCATTTAACCCCCGAGTCACGGGTCCCTGCTTTCTCCCACTCTCTGCAACACTGCCATCTCATCTGCTCTTGTCCTGTGTTTCCTCTTCCGGGCCCCCGTGGGGAAATGGTGAGAGGGCACCTGAGCACGAGGCTGAAAAGGGGTGTTTGGACCAGAGTTTGGAGAAACGGAGAAGTTTTGAATATTTTTAGAGGTGAATAGTAGCCAATCAAGGACAGAGAAAGAAAACTAGACAGTATATTAAGCAGGGAAGAGGATCTATATTTAGTAAATACCAGCAGCTTGGCAGTACTACCCTCTTTAAGTTAGTAAATTTTTTTCTTACCGTCAACCGAGGCGGTAGGTATTATAGTCCCCATTTTATAGCTAAATGAAGAAAGACCAGTCAGGTAGCTAAGGCAATAACCTACACAGAGATAACTGGGAGCCTGAACCAGGAACAAAGAGAACGGAGAAGAAGAGACGGGTGTGAGAGATGGTTCAGGAACAGAGCCAATAACAGAGGGTCAACAGGTATACAAGTGGAGTAGAAAAGAAAGTTAGGAGAACACGAGAAATGTGTCAGTGATAGAATCAATAGGGCAGAGATGTTTTGTAGATAGAACTAGTAGGACCTGGAGAGAACCAACAGGGCATGGAATCAGTCAGGTTAGATACAGTGGTTCCTGTTGTCAAATGTTGTCTAGGTCAAGGAGAAGCCAAACTGATAGAAATTGAGTGAAGAGGTCACGGGACCTGGAAGAGACCATTTTCTCTAATAGTGGAGGCAGAAGCTAAATAACAGTGTTATGACGAGTGAATGGAAGATAAGAATAGGGACCAGAAAGACATGCAGCCTTGTTTCCAGGAAATCTGGTGGTCAACAAAGAAGAGGCTGTGTGGGAGGTGGGCGTTAAAGTTGAAGAAACATCCTTTGAAGGATGAGAGACTTGAGCTTGTTCAGAAGGGAAAGGCAGGGAGAGGAAGAGACCCTTGGGATAAGCGGGAAGGGAGAATAATAGTCCCTCCCATTTGTAGAGAATTTTATAATTTTATACAGTGCTTTGCCTTCAGTATCTCATATGGGGCAGATAGAAACGACATCACCATCTATTCGAGGCTCAGAGAGATCAAGGGACTTTATCAAGAGAAAAGAATAAGGATATGAGATCAGGCCACATGAAACTGGTTCAGCTTTTGTTTTTTTGTTTCTGTTTTTATTCTTTGCTTTCCATATGAGGGGAAAGATGACTTTAAAAGTACTATTGAGTAACAAGGAAATTTTTTGTGGAGAAACACATTCATTGCCTAATTTAACCACCAGAATAATCATGTGAGGCTCATCAAACCAGCATTCTCCTCATTACATTGTTGAGCAAACCGAGGGTGGAGGAGGCCAGATGACTTCCGTAAGGCCACATAGCTAAGAAATGGTACAGAAGAGCCTCAGACCCTTGACTTCTGACTCCTAGTCCAGGGCTCTTTGCCCTGAGCCTTCTCGTTGACAATGCAACTTCCTCCTGCACTTGTGGATAAGAAAGCCTATGTGGGAGATCAACAGTGCTTCTCCCCCATATTTCTGATTCTCCTCTCCTTCTTGGGACATTGGACGAGTGTACATCTGCATCCCCTTGGATTAGCCATGACCACGTGAATTGTTTTGGACAGTGTGGTATAAATGAGTGGGTAGTTCTCCACACTAGCTACCTTGGCAACCTTGGAAGAGAGAGGACTGTAAGACGGAAGCTGCTTGAATGTTGAGTCAGCACTTGGAGAATTGTCTAGAGAATCGCCTGAACCCAGAGCCGACTTAGAGTGACTGAGAAATCAACTTGAGTGCCTGATATTTAGGGATCGTTACCGCAGCCTAATCTAGTCTATACAATGGAAGACCAACAAAATCTTCCCAATGGAAAAAGAATACCCTGGTGTCTCATAGGTAGTCCAGTCCCAAAGAGGCAAGAGGCAAGCATCTTCCCAGAATAACTAGGAAATAAACATCACCAAGTCCCTCTAGTAGTTAAAAGGCCATCAGAACTTTTTTAAAAAAAGGCTATATTGGATGGCGAGTTTTTATTATGAGGTTCAGTTGTAGGCTTGAGGAGAAATTGTTTTTACAGATGTTCAGGGTGTGTTATAAGGAAATGGCCTTTTACAGTGGTTCAGATTGATGGGCTCTCTAGGGAGCTCCTCTGACTACACGCACAGAGGAAGTAGGGAGGGGTCTGGATAGGCACAAAAGGACACAATGGAGTTTGAGGAAAACCATGAAAGGGAGGCAGCTGAGTCCATGGAATAGAACAAGATTTGGAGTCCCAGAGACTTGGGCTTGAGTCTTGGCCCTGCTGCTCATGAGCCAGATTACTTACCCTGCCTGTCAGAAGGGTGCTGTATAAAATGAGACCAATGATACTTGCCTCACAGAGCTATCATGAAACTTGATAGATTCAATGAGTCACAACTGTTATCATTACTTTTGTTATTATTGTTACTGCCTTACAGTGGGGACCCACTGGTTCAGTTGTTTACTTTTTCTTCAGAGGCTTCACAGACTCTGGGCAAAGGGTGGATGGAGCTGGGAGAGAGGATTAGAAACTTCTACATCCCGTCTACTTTTATTTCTTCCTTTGTGACAATGCTTTGGGGTGGTGAGATCTTGGGAAGTGCATTTTGGGGCTGGAGATTTTTTTTTAGAAGTTGCTTTTGAGTCTTAAAAACTAAGAAGAGCTGGGTGAGGCTGAGGGGAAAGGAGCCGAGGGCTGGCTGCTTAGAACTGGCTCCACGATAATGGTTCTAAGTGGGATGACAAAGAGCCCTTTCAACAGACTGGCCTCCTGCATTGGTCCAGCCTAGTTGGCAGGAGAACCCATCCAGGGTGGGATCCTGGTCAGTATTAAATAGGACTCAGTGACTGAGGTTCCTGTCTGACCCAGCTCTCGGGAACCTCAGCCAAGTGCTGGGCGGGGCATTGGATACAATCAAAGGGACACGAAGGAAACCCCCAATGCACTGACTGGCCAAAACGGAGAATTGGTCTGGTGGGTCCCTATCTTGTTCTCCATCACGTCAAGAATTTTTTTTTTCCTCCTGCTTGGAAAGTTATCCAGTCTTGAGAGAGAACACTGGAATCCTTCCTTTAACTCAGATTTCCCAAACTTTATTTACTGACATCCAGTTCTCATGGTTGTGTGTGTGTGTGGCATGCAATAGCTGCCCTATTATTTACTTGATCATTCCTTAAAATCGACTCACATTTTTTTTAAACACCTACTTTCATTTGATGCTGAGCAATCCTATCCATGAAATCACAGCTTTTGCATGTTTTCTTTTCTAACGCACATGACAATAAATGTGTGACACATTTTTTCAAGACTATTCACTCAGGCCGTACCTCCAATCATCTGGCAGACCTCTAGGAGTGCCCAGGCCACGTTTTGGGGTCCCCGCTCTGGAAGACGAGGGGAGCAAGTTGCGGGGGGAGGTCTCCCCGCGGGGGTGGCTGGAAGGGGGACCCGCACGGGGCGCCGATGTCCCGGAGGTTCGCCCCGCTGGGGCGGCCACCATCTTGGTTCCAGCGCCGCCGCCATCTGCTCCGAGCGAGCAGCCTTTTGTGAAAAGCTGTGGGAGGATCAGCATGGCTGATTGGCTGGAGCCGTGCCCAGAGTGCCCAGATGTACACGCGGCCGTGAAGAGGGAAGAGGGGTCACAGCTGGGGTTCGCTGCCTCCCCGGAGGCTGGGCTTTGCTGGGGAGGCTGGGCTATGCCTCCCCCTCGGCTGCGGGGCCTTGTGCCGGGCGGGCGGCGCGGGGCAGGCGCACCGCGCGCTGCGGCTCCCGCGCCGCCGTCTGCCTGCCCTGTGCTGCCCCTGGGGACCCGCGAGTGCTTCCATGGCAACAGAACCGTGGATTGTGCTTCCAGAAAACATCTCAGGCTCATTTGTATGGAGTTGGGCTGGGGGTGTGGAGCGTGTGGTGGTCACAGAGGAGGGGCGGGAACAGGGAAAGGGAGGATTTGCATGGAATCCCCCATTTTCCTCGAATCCCAGGGACTTCATTCTTTCAGGCTCGTGAAGCGCGTCTTGGAGACTGGGTCTCACTGAGGGGCGGTGTTAGGAAGGGATTCCCGTTACATCTGACGAGGCTTCGCGCAAATAGCTGACTTCCGTTTGGTCTGGACGGTTCTCCTTCTCGGAGGTCTCCCTCAAAGCAGGGAGGTGCACCAGGGACGCAGAGAAAGACAATGGAAGGGCGTGTGCGTGTAGCGTTTCCCCCAGGCCTCCGTGTAGGACGCGTCACTAGGCTGAAATTCCATCACAGTCCTTCATCCTCTATCAGGCAGGGCACCGTAGCCTCAAAGATAAATACATTTTGTGAACTCCTCTATGTTTCTTTCAACATCCAAACATGAATCTTGGATTTTCTGTCTGCAGTGGAACAACAGGTTGGACTCCCAGCCAAAAGGAGCCAAAGAGCCAGAGTAGGTGCCTCAGTGGGGAGCGTGGAGTTGGCATATGTTGCCCTTCCAACGCCTAGCTGGCAACATGGTGACAGAGAGACACAGAGGGTGAGAGAGAAACATCCAATGGGGAGAGAAAATAGGAGGTTAGAGCTGCTCAGAGCAGCTCAGGGATTCTTACTACCCTGGCTTAGTGGAAGGAAGTGAGAAAAGAAGAAAAGATGTCAGGATCCTGGACCTGGAATACCTCACATAAGTGTTGCACTGGGATTAACATACAACATTTATGTGCCCTGTGACCTTTTGTTCCATTTAGGTGTTCCACCCAGTAGAATGGTGGTCCAAAAGGATGTTCTGGGATTTAAGCAATCTAGGCCATGACTTCTCCTCCTTGGGGATGGACTGTCTTGCCTCCTCCAAAGTGAAGAGAGAGGTCTTATCCAGCCTCCCCCTCTTCCCCTTAAGGAAGGGAGATGCAAAACTTCTACCATAGAGTGGTTTGGCTTCCTTCTAGTATGTTTGTCTTCTTTCCTCTTCGGACAATGACATTGGGTTTGCCCGGTATATAAATGTTCGTTATGGTGCATCTGGGGATCCATGGGTACTAATAAAAATAACTTCAGTTGACTAGTATGCGATGCCTGGAACCTTGCGCATGGCTCTTGCTGTTCATTTAGAAGAACAGTGCCCGCACACATCTGTGCTCTAAAGAAGTTATAGTTGGGTAGGTGTCTCAGACTACAGTTCTATGTCACCTCTTAAGAAACTAGAAAGTGTCACCATGTGGCAGGAGGCTGAGCTCTTAGCAGTGTGCCAGGTCTTGGGGTGCTTGGCCCAAAGCAAGCTAAGCAAATAATTGTTGAACAACCAAATAGCTATTTTTCCTTATTATATTCTAGGATTAGAATTCTTCCAGGAGTAAAAAGCATTTGGACAACAACTTTACAATACCAACTTTTAAAATTCGGGATTATCACAATATCTTCAAAGAAAAATAAATAATGAGTGGTCGTCATACCATTCTCTATGCATTGAATTTCCTGTCTTTTCAGAGCTGTGGTTCTTTATTCTCTCCTCTTGCCTCCTCCACCCTCCCCCTACCCTCCAATGCTGCACAGCGTGCATTTACTTCCGAAATGAAGCACATTTCAATCCTGTTTCAAGAATTTCAGCATATCCCTGCACGTCTCTGGAGATCCATAGGATGGCTCCTAGCCCCAGATTGCAGCTATCACAGTGTAACATCAACCATCATTCAAGCCCGGCTCCATGGAGCTGCCTGCTTCTATCACGTCTGTGCTCCCGTTGGCATTGCCTGCTTGGCACTCACCCAATCTGGTCTGACACTTGCTGCTGAGGATGGGGAGGGGACCCAGGCAGGCTTCCAGTTCTTTCATGAGCTGGGTGCTGCAGGTAGCCAGCAAACTGTTCAGCCCTGTTCTGAAGGCATCAGAGGTCCCCAGCATGGTGGACTGGGGTGCTGAGCCATGGGAAGTGTATAAGCAGAGAGTGACGTGGAAAGTAAATTAGCTCCTGGCATTGAGTCCTGCTGATATAAGCTCTTGATTTTTTTCACCCCTCGAGTACCACTTAACGTCCCTGAGCTTGCTTCCTCACAAACAATGGAGACGATTGTTCATTTGTTTGCTAGGAGTGGCTTGGGCTTTCCCCCCCGCTCTCAGTTCCAAAGGCTAGAAGTGCTCAGCTGTCCTCTCTCCAGAAGCCTGCCCCCCTTGGCTTTAGTGTCTTCTGTGTTTAATTGCAAATTATTGATTTGAAGGGAATTAATTTTTAGCTCTTGCCAGATTCAGTTGCTCCTGGGTTGGACTCCCCAGCAGGACACCCTAGGGATCCCAGCTGGGGAGGGGTGAGGGCGAAGGCTCATGAGGAGCTGTGCTGGGCGGGAGACCACACGCCTCTACTTACAGACTGATCGGATGCCAGGGCTGACGTTGTCTAGCCCAACATTTTCCTCTCTTTTACCAGAGAGGAAACCGAGGCCCAGTGATTGGCAAAGCTTTCATAGCCAAAGAGAGTGGAGCTCCTGACTCCTAGGCTGGCACTTCCACAGCAGTCCGTGACATGTATGGATTCATTTACTCCTCACAAAAAAACTCAAGTGGTGGGGATCTTGTCCTACTGCAGATTCTGATTCAGTAGATCTGGGGTGACACCCAAGCTTTTGCATTTCTAACAAGCACCTTCCAGGAGATGCTGAGGTTACCTGTCCCAGAAGCAAGGATCTAAACCACATCATTGGCTCCTAACCTTGTCAGTGGAATCACCTGGGAGTTTAAAAAATTACTAATGTTTGTATCCCGCCCCCAGGAATTCTGATTTACTTGTGGAGTGCCCCAGACAGGGGGACTTTAAGAACCTTCCCAAGTGCTTCTCCTGTTTAGCACATCAGTTTCATTAGGGAATAATGAACCCCCTGAGCCTTCCTCGATTGTGTACAAATATGCATTCATTTGCATAGAGATGTCCTCATACATAAACGTGTGCCTGATTTTCACAACAGCAGTGATCGTAGAACCAAAGGAATAAAATACTAGTTACAAGAATATAATAAGTTTTCCCTGAACACCTATTCTGCACCTGGCACTTTACATGCCTTACCTCAATTAGTGTATCACAAAAACCCTACAAGAAGGTGATGCTCTAACCCCTAGGAAAGGTCAGCTGACTCCAGTCCCCATTCTTCTGTCAGGTTTGGCATAAACATGCCCACTCTATTCATGAGGCATCTGAGACTTAAAGGTCATCCTTCCCATGTGTCATGTGGGGCGACTGCCCACCCAGGTGGGCGAGGAGGTGCTGGGTTCATTTTGTGATTGTCAAGATGGGGCTTCTTTCTGGGAAGCGGTGGCAGCAGGAGGCAAAACATCAACGACCAGGGGAAGCAGCTGCGGAAACACAGAGCCGGAAAGCCTTAGGCAAGTCGTGGCCCGATTTCGTTGAGCTGGTTCACGGGTGTGAACTTCACAGTAGTGCAAAGTAGTCATTTGGACATCGTGTGTGCGCACGTGTGCGGGCACCCGCGTGCCTTGGTCCTGTGCTGTGTCCCCTGCAACTCCTCCCACCCCTACAGGTTCCTGCAGGTGTCTCTGCATCCTTCTTCTCTCATCTGTGAGGTTCTATAAGTGCCCCCACCACTCGGAAGCAAATATTGCTAGAGGAAGCATTTCCTGCGTACTGGGCTCCATTATGAGCGCTTCACATATATGAACTCACTTAGTTCTCATAAAATCTTAAAAGGCAGACATTATTATCACCCCTCATTTTACTGAGACAGAGAGAGGTTAAGTTACTTGCCCAAAGTCACGTGGTAGGAGTGGTGATTCAGTGTCACTCCGGCTCCAGAGCCCACACTTTTCCTGATCTCACTAATTTGAGATCCTGAGCGTCAAGGAGGACTACTGCACTCATGAAGGGATGTGATTAGATGATTTCTTAATACTTTTCAACTGTGACTTTGTCTCCTCCCATCGTGTGGACCAGTAGCATCGTGAATAAATCTCCCACTCTCCATGGCCTGTACTTCCTCATTTCTTGCACGACTGGGGCCATGGATCTGTTCATACCTGTGACACGTGCCTGTTTTTCCCTTACTACATCCTCTAGGAGGACAGAATACTGTATTCCCCTGTGCAGATCTCCAGTGCCTCACATATCGTAGCTGCTCAGCCAGTCTTAAGAAACTTGAATGTCACTGAAGTGAATAGTAGCCCAAAGACTAAGTTTTCTTGATGAAAGGAAAGGGAGGAGGAAAAATGGGAGGGAGGCGACAGGCTGCATGGAAGACAATTCCAGGATCAAGTTCCGCATTTTCCTTAAATTTGATTCATGTTAACCTTCTGATCTGTAGTGCTTTGGAAGCAGATCTCCAACAGAGCATCTTTTAAATTTCTCCATCATCACAACGGCTAAGGCTCTCTAAGCCAAGCTGCCACCTTGCATCCTTCTCCTTCTCTTTCAGTTTCCCAAAGCAGTGGAAGGGGCTATGGACTCCACATGTCCTGAGCAACAGAACGACTCATTTTACATGGGGCTCTGTCTGCTCAGTCCCTCTCTGCCACAATGAACACCTCAGGGAGGGAACTTAAAATCAAGTGCTTCTTTTTCAATTACCAGTTAGAAAACTGTGTTATAAAACACGACGCCAAACCTGCTTGCTCTTTTCGAAAGTCTAATTAATTCATTCACAGAGGTTGCCTCTTGCCTGGCACTGTGTCACTGGCTCATTTAAAAAGGTGCTAAGGCTTGGAATCTGTGGGTTACCACTTGAACAAATCCATTTTCATGTCCCGTTTTTGTTTTGTTTTGTTTTTGCGGTACACGGGCCTCTCACTGCTGTGGCTTCTCCCGTTGCGGAGCACAGGCTCCGGACACGCAGGCTCAGCGGCCATGGCTCACGGGCCCAGCCGCTCCGCGGCATGTGGGATCTTCCCGGACCGGGGCACGAACCCGTGTCCCCTGCATCGGCAGGCGGACTCTCAACCACTGCGCCACCAGGGAAGCCCTATGTCCCGTTTTTGGAGGCTGAGAGAAGAGCAGTGGAGGCTGAGATAGCCTGGGGACAACACAAATGTCCTACAATCCAACAAGAGAGTCTGCTTTTGGCTTCTCAGAGAATCCACCATCCACCATTCTGTCTTCCACACTAACGCATCTATGTGGAATATAGAAAAATAGTACAGATGCACCTATTTGCAAAGCAGAGATAAAGACACAGATGTAGAGAACAAATGTATGGACACCAAGGGAGGAAAGGGGGAGTGGGATGAATTGGGAGATTGGGATTGACATATATACACTATTGATACTATGTATAGGGTAGATAGCTCATGAGAACCTACTGTATAGCACAGGGAACTCTACTCAGTGCTCTGTGGTGACCTAAATGGGAAGGAAATCCAAAAAAGAGAAGATGTGTGTATGTGTATGGCTGATTCACTTTGCTGTACAGTAGAAACTAACACAGCATTGTGGAGCAACTATACTCCAATGAAAACTAATAAAAAAGGGAAAAAAAAAAGAATCCGTCATCAACCTCACCTTCTACCCTGGGAAGCAGGTGGCCTGGGTCTAGGCCCGTCTTGGCCAGTGAATGGTTGTGTGACTTTCAGCAGTCACCACCCTTCCCTTTTTAAAAATTAAATCATAATTGACATGTAATATTATATTAGTTTCAGGTGTACAATGTAATGATGTGATATTTGTACATATTGTGAAATTATCACCACAATAAGTCTGGTTGACATCCATCACCACACATAGTTAAATTTTTTCTCTTGTGGTGAGAAATTTTAAGATCTACTCTCTTAGCAGCTTTTTTAAAAAATAATTTTTATTGGAGTATAGTTGATTTACAATGTTCTTAGCAACTTTCAAATGCAGTTGTCCCTTGGTATCTGTGGGGGATTGGTTCCAGGACCCACTGAGGATACTGAAATCTGGGGATGCTCAAGTCCCATAGTCGGCCCTCTGTGTCCCCTGTATCCGTGGATTCTGTGGGAACCATGGATCGTAAACATAGTATAGGATCTGAGGTTGGTTGAATCCACAGATGTGGAACCCATGGATGTGGAGGGCTGACTGTACTTACTGAAAAAAATCTGCATACGAGTGGGCCTGTGCAGTTCAAACCTTGTTGTTCAAGGGTTAACTGTATACAATACAGTATTATTAGCCACCATGCTTACCCTTTGTTTTTTTGAGCCTTTAGTTTCTCGAATCTTTCCCCTTAAACTCTAATATTCTAAGTTAAACCCATCTCCAGCTATCACTTTGCTCACCAAATGTGCTGTTATCTTTAGCTGATTAACCTAAAACCAATTGGTTTCATGGCATTTCATTTATAATGTACCTCCTTGACAAATTTTTGATGAAAGAATTTGTAGGGAGGACAATAAAACAAGTCAGTTGGTTCACAAAATTTGGCATCTCCTTGCTCCCCCAAATAGTTTGTGTGTATTGAGAGAATTCTAGCCCACAAGGTGTTAATCTGGATGGGTTTCCTCTAGGGCTTTGATTTCTCTAACCTGGTCCTCAAATTGCAATAAGAAACTAATGTGTATATTGTTTAATTGTTTAATTCCCTGTAATATCTTCTCATTAAAAATCTTCCCACATTGCCAATCAAGTGCTCCTAAGTAGTTTTTTCCTACTCAAGGGCACAAGATATTATAGTCACGTGCTGAGACTCACTGAGCCCCTGGAGTGGGGGCATGGCTGGCCCATGCCTGAGCACGTGAGTCTGCACATGAGGAAGAGAAAGCAAAAAGCCTGAGGGAGTCCATGTGAGCTGGAAAAAGCACATGTGCAAGGCAAGTCTAGAGCCTGGCAAGAGGCAGTGAAGGTGAAACAAATTGCTATGAGCCCAGATAAGCATGGGGACCAGGAAGCTGGGAACCAGAGTCAAGGCCAAGTGTGGATCTGGACAATAGAAATAAGGAGAGTGCAGGGTTTATAAGGGGCTAAACAGCTGCCAAACAGGTGACTTCTGTTTCAGGATGGATACTTGTTCTTTTGTCTCCTTTTGCTCTTGGCACAGTAAGTGTGGCTTTGGACATCTACACCTTTTTCTCTCCATCCCTTGAGAAGAACAATTGATCTGAGGCTTTCAGTGTCTAAATCACATCAAAACAGGACTTGAGGCAAAGCTTATGTGGTCATGCCTTATTGAGGAAGTGGGAGTAGGGTGTGCAACACCAGGGCTGGGAGGGTGAGGGAAGTAGAGAGGTGAGGCAGGAAAATAGAGGAAGAATCCAAACCAGTCATGCAGTCATGTGGCTATCTTTGAACCATCTGCCCCAAATGCTGTGCGTTGGAACCTTTTGTTAGAGGGAGGTAAGGAGAGAAATTTATCTGCCGGATATGTTCTCATTCTGTCTCTTGTTGGTGAAAGTTCATCGCCTGCTATTTGGCCTCATCGAGTGACAGCTGAGGAAGAGAATCCCATGCCCAGTGGTACAGCACTTCCTCTGAATATGGACATGGTGGGAGGAGGCAAAGTCTCTGTAGGTATAGGCAGGCCCCAGCTGGGCACTTGGAGCTTCTGTGGCCCCTACCATGCAGGCATGATGGTGGCCACGCTAGAGCCCAACACTCACCTGGGGAGGTCTGGGCAGTGGGTGGTACCATGTGAAGAGGCAACAGTGACCGGACCTGGGCTTTTCCATTGGCAGTGTCAAAGGACTGGGGTCAGAAGAGGCTGAGTGAATATGAAGAAGAAGTAAATTAGGTGCCATGTTCTTAGATAATTAGGAATTTGGGGTCCATGGTGGTGGGTTGGCAGGGGAGGGAAGAAATATGTCTTTGACTAGGAGAACTGACCTGATCTTACAGGTGGCCCTAAGGATATTCAGTCTCCCAAATGACAGTGTTCAAGGAGCGGTGGAATTCTGAGTACTGACTAGTTTCACTTCGTTGTCCATGGGGTCTTTCAGACCTTCTGCTGGCACTGGCCCAATTCCCTGCCAGGAGGCTGGGAGTGGTTTGGTCCCAGTGAAGCTCATTTCGACAGAAGCAATATCATCTGGAAAAATCTATTGTACACTCATGAGAAAAGGAGAATGAAAAAGGCAAATGTCATCTTTTTATTATTCTAAAAATAGTTCTGACGTTATGGACCTCCTGGGAGAGTCTCAGGAACCCCCCAGAGGTTCCTGGGCTATACTTTGAGAACTGCTGACTTATAAATAGGGTGAACGCATGTCCCAGTTTGCCTAGGATATTCCCAGTTTATGTTTGTTGTCCTGTTAATATAGTTATTACAAGCATCCCTCTGTACTCTTAAAAGTTTGGATAAAAACTATACAGACACTATCTACAAGTGACAGGTGTAGAGTATCTGTTTAGGCAGTTTTCCTATGCAGATCATAAGGAGGATAGTTTTCGAGAAGAACAGAGTCTAGACTGAATCACTGATGTGTTTTCTAGGGACAAAAACCCAATAGCCTTGCTCTGAGTTGAGCTCCATTGGGATGGATAAAACAATTCACATTTTTATAAGGAGGATATTTTTCGAGAAGAACAGAGTCTAGACTGAATCACTGGTGTGTTTTCTAGGGACAAAAACCCAATAGCCTTGCTCTGAGTTGAGCTCCATTGGGATGGATAAAAAAAATTCACATTTTTTGATGCGTACAGAGTTTCATTTTGGGGTGACAAAAAAGTTCTGGAGATGGATGAAGATGATGGTTGTACAGCAATGTGAATGTACTTAGTGCCAATGGACTGTACACTTAAAAATAGTTAAAATGGTAAACTTTATGTGGTGTGTATATTACCACAATAAAAAGTGCAATGAATTTGGGGGTGTTGCTCAAGGAGACTGTCCACCTTATCCAACTTTATCCCGAGTCCAACACAGTAAGAGAACAATGGACCACCAATTGCTGAGAAAGGCAGAGGGACCTGAGATGGATAGAGGACAAGCAGAGGCCTCTCAGTATCATTGAGGGGATTTGTCAGTGTCCAGACATGGGCTGTATCAGCCATAAGTCTTGATGGGGAGTACTGACCTCAGCTGGATGCAGCGGGTCTAGAGGCTGCCCAAGAAGGACCAGGTGGGATGATGGCCATCTCCATGAAGGCTTGAGGAGAACAGAGGACAGCTGTACCAGATGAGCCCCTTACTCTGAATGTTGTGCACACTTAGCCCACCTGGAGCTGGTCCCTAGGGAAGAGGAAGAGCAGACTCTTGAATAGCCTGACAAAATCCTGACTTGACCAGGGCAATGCTATCCAATAGAAATACAAGGCAAGGCACATAAGGACTTCTACATGTTCTAATAGTTTCATTAAATAAAGTAAAAAGAAACAGGTGAAATTAATTTTAGTAATATGTTTTTTGTATCCCATATATCTAATATATTATCATTTCATCATGAAATCAGTATTAAAAATGATTGAGATCGTTTACATTCTCATTTGTACTGAGTCTAGGAAACCCAGTGTGTTTGTACTTCTGGCATATCTGAATTTGGACCAGCACATTTCAAGAGCTCCTTAGCCACATGTGGTTAGTGACTGATACATTGGACAGTGCAGGAGTAGTGCAGGAGTAGAGGTTAAGCCAGAAATAGCCAAAACAAAACAAAAACAACAACAAAACACTAATGACAGGATTTACTTGGATGTGGTTACATTATGGTTTTCTTTTTTCGGCTGCACTGCGCGACTTGTGAGATCTTAGTTCCCCAACCAGGGGTCAAACCTGGGCCCACGGCAGTGAAAGCACTGAGTCTTAACCACTGGAGCACCAGGGAATTCCCTACCTACGTTATGTTCTTAATCAATGAAATGGAAGTGGAAGTGATGTGTGTTTTTGCTAAGGGGAGAAGCATTTAGTTGCCAGTGATTATAGTGCAGCTCTCTACAATCACCCATGTGGTGAGTGTGAAAACATTTACCTCCATCAGATTGAGTCCCTGAGTAATTAAATGGTAGAGCCACCTAACTACTTATGTTGGACTGGTAATAGGAGAAAGCAATAAACCGTCTAAGATTCAGGAGATGTTTGTTACCGTAGCATACTTTAGCTTGTCCTGACTGATACATGTGCTTCCATACTGTTTTGACTGATTAAAATTCTAAATATAAGCTTATAATAAAAGGGCATGTCTTCTGTTTTAAATATTTACAGCATTTCCAGTTAAAAGATTGGGGAAATATGCCACTTATGAATGCTGTGAACTTATTTACCTAGGTATTTTAATGAAGAATGTATGAAGGGAGACATTACACAAACAAGTAGAATAAGTGTAATTGTTAAAGACAGCCCCAAAAGAGAATTTTATCTATCAGTGTCTGTTGAGAGATATAGGCATGCAAACTAAAAATTTAATCCTGAAGTAGCAATGCCAAAAAATTATTTCTATTTCCAACAATAATCATGGTCTATGAAAGAAAAAAACCTGGCATTGGTGAGTGCTTTTCTCTACAGAGTTTGAAACATTTTCTACTTATTTAGAAA
Organism: Mesoplodon mirus; assembly: GCF_964341445.2. Lineage (NCBI taxonomy): Eukaryota > Metazoa > Chordata > Mammalia > Artiodactyla > Ziphiidae > Mesoplodon > Mesoplodon mirus. The sequence continues at coordinate 220,474,103 of NC_138976.1, forward strand.
CTGATGCTTTAAACACAAGAGGTTGTAGAGTCATGGACAATCTGAATATTCTACCCATTCTTAAATAAATGGAAATAATAAAGCCCAATTTTTACCAACTTCCTCAGAATTTGTACTTGTCAGCATTACTCATTTATGGAACATGTATGAGCTCATGTAAGTCTGTTTAAAGTGTTTTAAAACTATATATAGAATCTTAACATTGCAAAGACTTATCATTATAAAACACAATTAGAATTTTTCATAATGAGTACTAAAAAAGTTCTCAATTGCTAAACCTTCTTTCCACGGGTCAAACTTTTAAATTATCTATCTCATTTTCTTTGAAACTCCCTCTGCATGAGTACACTTCTTTTAGGGCAAAGAATTACCTTCAATTCTTTCTTAGTATTCAGATAGATACAAAGAAATTAGCGCATTCCTGAAAACTTTACTTTCTCTATACTGAGAACCTTTTTTCAGTTGGCTTTGGGGTAAATTCCATTTTGTTGAGTATTTTTCAAATACTCACTATGTATATAGTGTGCTTGGGTGCTGTGAAGAAATGATGGATATATTTAGGATGCCATAGGATGTTACGGAAAAACACGAACGAACTTTTTGGCCAACCCAATAGAAGATGTCTTACCTACCTTGAAGAAACTTATAGTCTTGCTGAGACTCAGACACACAGACAGGGAGTGACCAAATGACTAAGAAGGTAGCAAAAGAATGAAGGGACACAAGGAATGGAAGACAGGAGAGTGTAGAAGGCAAGAACTGGCAGGGAGCCTGGGCACTTAAGTTTTAGCCCTCGTTCTCCATATGTAATAATGGTACATTTGTATGGAATAATACACTTCGTAAAGTGTTTTCACATATTACCTCATTTAATCCTCAGAACAAGACTGAGAAGCTGATATTATTGTGACCCTCATTTACCACATGAGGGAACACCGATGATCGCAGACTTTCCTTAATAACTGAAGGAAGTGGCCAGCACCCCCAGAACTGAGGGAACAGAAGGGAAAAGGTGGTGTTAGGTTAAAATGGTGACTAGGTAACAATAATAACAGTAAGGAAATTTCATTCAGCCCAATAATCAGTCATGGGAAGGATCTTTGACATAAAGTGTGATATAGCAAATCCTGAAAACTCAGGACCCACACTGGCATTGTTTGGAATTAGTGAACAGAAGAAAAGGCAAAAGATGTTTTCTAAAGGCTCTAGACCTGAGAGCCGTTAGAATGCTCAGGAAGCAAGTGGCTGGGGCATGCTCTCCTGCTCTACCAGGAATACTTACTAATTCATAATTGAGGTTAGTTGTATGGTTTATTATTTGTGCAAGATCTTATGCTTTGATTTCTGTAGTTATCATATATGGATTTTAAACTCCTGCTTATAAACCCCACCCCATATCCACCCTTACAGAAGTGACTTTGTGACTTGTAGTGAAACATATGTTGAGAGGTGGAGTATAATAGCTCATTACTGAACTCTTTGAGAAAATGGGCTTGCCTAGGAACTGATGATAAATGCCCAAGTCTCATTTCAGGTTCAGTTGCTGATGTGTCTGTTGAACAAAAGCAAATTGTTATTAGCACATCTCAAGACTTCAGAGGTGGAATATTAGGATTTTAAGGAATAAGTGGAAGACTCCTGGGTATTGATATTTTGCATCTAGAGCTGTGTATGTTTTCACAGTAAAGAAATACCTCCAGAGTTTATGTGAGATATTTCTGACATAGTATAAATACCCAGTGCTTTAGAGGAACATGTGTTGTTTCAGTTCATGCTGTGCTAAGGGCTCTTGACTGACAACTTATGTTGCAGTATACTCCTCACAGTGGAACAGGGGATGCAGAAGTACCTGTGGATGCTGATGGCATATCTTGCCTGTTCCTTGCTAAATTACTAACCTGGTTACTCTCCACTAGTGAATGAGTCCACATTTAATTCTAGTTGTCTGACCTAATAGTTTTTGTACCAAGAGTGAGGGTCAAGCGTTAGAGGGTTATGTGGTTAAATAACAGCAAGATCAAAGAAATCTCTCCATTTGGAACCATGAAGTATATAGCCCATAGTTGCTGATGCCCTGCCATTCATGAGATGATCATTGTACCACTGTGGGAGGTTAAGGGTTGCCTCTGTCAATGGCAGCTCCTTAGAGAGATGTGAAAACATTAAGGAGTTAATGCATTAAGGCCAGGACAGCATCTCCTCGTTGACTTAGATAAGACAGTGAAGAAAGAGGTAGTTCCTATAGAGGGAATCAACAACTTTGAGCTTAAAAGAAAGCTAAATTGGTGAATGTGATCCTTCAACAAGAAAGTGTTCTTAGGTAAATGAGCTAAACGGACAGGACTCCAGGTACAGCAACTTGATGAGTTGGTCCAGCAGGTTAATATGTAGCCAAATAAAGTCTCATGGTCAAGACCAAGTAAGCTATAACACTAATCCCAAGGGAGAAAATGGATAGAACTACTCAGCTGCTACTATGCTCTCCATCAAGGAGAAAATGGAATGGGGAATATCCACAAAAGAAAAGTAAAGACAAAGAGAGAAGAAAACTAGCCAAGTCATCTTCTACATTTTGGAGCTTTCATGCAGAAATTATTTTCAGTGTCTGTCAGGGGAAAAACCAACCCTGGAATCTTATTCCTTGGAAGGAAGGAAGGAAGGAAGGAAGGAAGGAAGGAAGGGAGGGAGGGAGGGAGGGAGGGAGGGAAGACAGAAAGAGTGCTTTGATATAGTATATACCAGGAACTGGTACCAGATAGATTCACACAGGTTAACTCACATTCACATTTCACAAAAACCTGAAGAGTTAGCTTTTGTTTTTTCCATTCTTAAGATGAACGATGACATATATTGTTATGCTTAAAGTAAACCAGCTATTAAGTTTCAGAGCTGGGATTTAACCTGAGTCTATGTGACTTCAAAGCCTATGTTTATTCTATCTAATTTTAATAGAGAGTTGTAAAACTGAACGTATGGCCGTGGACTAGCATGGGAAGGTTCATAAAGGAATGGAATAAAACTTCATAAAGGAAGGAAATTTCGACCTGAGCCTTCAAAGGTGTTGGATATGATTAGGCTAAACAAAAAGGGAATTCATCAAAAGTGATGCTTCAAGAGAACTGTATAGCCTTACATAATTTCATGGAAATAAAGATAGCTTCAAAATTAATGACCTAAGTATCCATCTTCAGAAGCTATATAAATGAACAACAAGAATAAACTCAAAGAAAGTAGAAAGTAATAATTAAAGTAAGAGTAGAAATGAATGCAATAGACATCAATAACAAAAAGTCAAAGATAGTTAACAAAGCCAAAAGTTGATCCTTTGAAACTAAAAAACTAGACAAATCTTTGGAAAAACTTTTCAAGAGAGTAAGAGAGAATACAAATAAATAACGTTATCAATTGCAAAAGAGTACATAACCACATATATAGTAAAATTCCTGTAAACAACTATGTGGCAACATTTTGAAACTTACCAAGACCGTATAAAGAACTCCTATAAATCAATAAGAAAAACACAAACAATCCAGTATAAAAATCCAAAATAAAAATGGGCAAAAGGGCCTCCCTGGTGGCGCAGTGGTTGAGAGTCCGCCTGCCGATGCAGGGGATACGGGTTCGTGCCCCGGTCTGGGAGGATCCCATATGCCGCGGAGCGGCTGGGCCCGTGAGCCATGGCCGCTGGGCCTGCGCGTCCGGAGCCTGTGCTCCGCGACGGGAGAGGCCACAACAGTGAGAGGCCCGCATACCGCAAAAAAAAAAAATGGGCAAAAGACATGAAGGGGCATTTGAGGAGAGGAAGCCCATGTAAGCAATAAACACTTGAAGGTATGTTCAACACCATTAGCAATGTAGGAAATGTGAATCAAGGCCACAATGAGATACCATTTTACCCCTATTTAATTGTCTAAAAATGATAATACCAAGCTGTGAAGGATGTGAGTCCATAGGATCTCCTCTACATTGCCTGTTGGAGTGAAATGGCAAAACCACTTTGGAAAAGTTTGTCGTTATCTTCTGAAGTCAAACATTCACATATCTTACGACCAATAATTCTACTCTTTGGTATATACCCAAGAGAAACTCCTGCACATTTACAGTAGGAAATATGTATGAGAATGTTCGTAGGAGCACTCTTCACAATAGCCAAAGCCTGGAGTGATGCAGAAACCCATCAACAGGAGAGTAAATGAAAAACCTGTGGCAGAGTCACCCAATGGATAGCATATTACATATCAGAAAAACCAAATGACTACATCATCAGCAATATTATGCTAAATTTTAAAAAGTCTTTTCCAAAATTACATTTAACCTATTTTCTTAAAGCTGAAACCACAAAATCATACAAATATGAAAAGGAAATACATGAAGGATATGAAGAGGAAAGCAAGGGCACGAATCCACATAGGAATCCCAGTGATGGTAATTTAAGGTGGGAGGAAGACAGCAGATTGGTATGTGGAGGGGGACCCACGATTATACATAAGTTATTTTCGAGGTCCTGACTTTAATTTTGAATTGTGGTTTCATGTATAGTTACTACAGAATTAAAACAAACAAATGTTGGGTCACGCATAGATCAACGATGAAAATGTGTTATGAAGTAAGATTCTGATTGATCCATTTAATCATAATTAGGGAAGAACAAGGAGCCCTTTATAGGTGTCTGGAGGAGTTCCATCCATAGAACTCTCTGAGATGTTGGAGACGTTCTTTGTCTATATTGTCGAACACAGTAGCCACTAGCCTACATTGAATACTTGAAACGTGGCTAGTGCAGCTGAGGAACTCAATTTTCAGTATTAATTTGTATTAATTTATATTTAAATTTAAGTGGCCACACAGTACAGTTTTCAGTGGTGGGAAAAAATAAGCTCCAATATCAATGAGCAAGATGGCGTGCCTTAAGTAAATGGTTCTCAATCGAAAGTAGCCCAGAATAAGGCTGACCAAAGACTTTAAGTTACCTGCCTTGTGGGAAATCCAGTTCAACGTCTCCAAAGGGTAGATTCTGTACTTTTCTTTCCTCTTCTTGTCTTTCTACTTAGAGTAGTGTGAGAAGCCTTTTTTAATATCACAAAACTCAGCTACCTGTTACTGTATTCATTTTTCATTCATTCATTCATTCATCAAGTTTTCTTTCTCTCGTCTCAAGCCTCCTGTTTCGGTAAACAAACAAGACTCCTGAAGACATAAACCAGTTATTATCTGAGTAAAGTCTAAGGCTGCGTGTTTAAATGTATTTACCTCCTCTTGTTAATGGCATCATTCAATCACAGTTTAGTAGCTTCCAAGTGAGAGGATTAGAAGTGTCATGGGAATTGCTCACTCAAACCAGGAAATGTGAGGTTTTTAGTTCAAACAGTATCTGAAGGAAGCTGGTAAGCAACAGCTGAGAAGATGAAAGATCAGATCAACACCTCCCTTTGAAGTAAAGACTACTCAGACTGTGAGTATAATATAATGTTCATTACTGCCAGAACTCCAAGTGGTTGCTCCTGACGCATGCCTTAGAATGTATCATAAAATCTATAAAAATATCAACAAGATGCTTTCAAGTGACACGAAACAGCTAGAGTGCCCTATTTGCAGGGACACTGCTGTTTAAAGGCAATTTGCCGGATTGCTTTCCATCTGGGACCAAGGCAAGTGCCTTCCAATCGCTCTTTCTCCCCACTCCCCCCTTTCTTCCTTGCTCCCTCCTCCCACCCCTAGTTAGAAGCTAAGATTCTTAATGTTTCAATTCTGCTTCCTTTGAGGGCCAGGGGGAGAAAATGAAGCTTTTCTTGGCTGGCTTCTCAACTCTCCTAAGAGATTCAGAGACAAAAAGATTGCTTTGGGAAAATAATAATGCCAAATGAGCATTAAAATAATAAATGGGTTTTCTGGAAATTAGGTTCTCAGAGGTCATGCAATTAAAAGTTAGGAGGAAAACACACCTCAGGCTTGATTGGAGGAGACAGCCCAGAGCCAGGGCAGATACTTCCTCCATACTTAAAGTTCCATTCAAGGTTTTAAGCACGGGAGCTGGTTGATTCATCTATTTGCATACTTCCAGGACTTGACAACAAGCCAGAGTGTAGTACAATTTCCTAGGCACTGATTATTAATAATAATGAGGGGTGTGATCAGGGCCCTGAATATCGAGAGGTCACAGCAGGGCACAAGGCAAACATGAGTCAGCAGCAGAACATTGTTTGAAAAACAACAAACAAAGGCTCTGAACTGCCTGAGGAGATGCATGGATGCCTTTCCTTTTATGAATGTTGAGATATTAGACTTTGTCACGGCTCAACTAAAATCAAGGAAGTTATTTCACACGTACTGTCCTCAGGAAAGCTTTATGGAAGTTCAGGAACTCTTGGCAACTTGTGCTTATTCAATAAATGTGCTTCCCTTGTGACCAGCGGGTCTCTCAGTAAGCAGGGTCTGTTGTGATTTGTCACCTCCTCCCAGCAACCTGGTTGATACAGCCAATAAGTACAGGAACAGGTCACCAACCCAAATCTGACTTCACTTTTGCTCTGTGTCGCGTCTCTGCATCTTGTCGTTCTTGAAGATTCATCCTCTATGACTTTATCACCTGTCTGAAAACGATGCCTACATTTGTTTTGACAGTTCTGACTTCTCAAAAACTCCCATCACAGGGCTTCCCTGGTGGCGCAGTGGTTGAGAGTCCGCCTGCCGATGCAGGGGACACGGGTTCGTGCCCCGGTCCGGGAAGATCCCACATGCCGCGGAGCGGCTGGGCCCGTGAGCCATGGCCACTGAGCCTGCGCGTCCGGAGCCTGTGCTCCGCAATGGGAGAGGCCACAACAGTGAGAGGCCTCGCTTACCGCAAAAAACAAACAAACAAACAAAAAAAAACTACAAAACAAAACTCCCATCACATCTCTGTAAGAGCATAGGGAAATGTCTCCTTGGATCTTCCACCTCTGTGCTACCTCTAAACCTTGCAGTTCTTATCTGCAGTGCATTTGTTTGCCACTCCCTCCCTTCTGGGCTATGAGGGTCCCACCGGAAATGGACTAGGTCTTATTGGTCTCAGTATCTTTAGTGTCTGGCATGTAGTCAACTGCATACAAGTGTGTTTAACTGCGTTATTTTCCTGCTTCCACCTCAAACTCATGATGTCCCAAACCAAACCATCATCATCTCCATCCTAGCTAACTAGCTTCTCCTTTTCTCTTCTGTGTGCCATTCAAGACTTCACCCTTCTCACAGTCCTGCAAACTTTGCAGCATTTGACACCTGCTTCTCTTTTAGGCACTGAGTCGTCTCTCACCTGTTCATTATGTTCCGTAGTCCTCACTCCCATTACACTATTTGTGGATTATTGCACTTTTCCTGGAACTGGTATTCTTGTTTCCTCCTCTTCTCTTCCAATCCATTTTGAACATTTCTTCACAAATGCCAGATGTTTCTTTTTAATACACTGCCTTTATTTCATCACTGCCATCTCAAAATTCTTCAGTGGCTGGTAACCCCAGGATCACTTCTCGCTATTTAGTTTTTGTGAATCAGGTGGGATGCTTTCAACAGCAAGTAAAACGACCCTTGAACTGGTTTAAAGGGTCTAGAAATCCCTCCTGGAAATCTGGAGTTCAGAAGTAGGATCCAGTGGCTCAGGATATTAAGCATCTAGTTTTTTTCCATCTCTCCAGCATTGGTTTCATGCCAGGCCTGATCTCTCTCATGATTTAGGTTACCTGGTGACGGCATCAGGGGCCCCATGTGCCCTGAGTAACTCCCAATAGGAGATTCACTCCTTGTGACTCTTTTTAAGGATAAAGAAAAACGTTTTCCAAAAGCATCCAGCAGATCTTTCCTTTCATCTCCTTGTCATGTGAAATTCGCCGTGGCTTACAACAAGGGTTTATTTCTTGCTCGTGTCTGATACGGTTTGAGTGCAGATCTGCTTCCTATCATCCTCACTTTGGGATCCAGACTGAGGAGCAGTCCTCATCTGGGACGTTGCCAGAACCACACCTGGACTCACTTTTATTTGTCAAAATGAGCCTCATGACCAAGCATAACATCAGTGGAGCCAGGGAATCAGTGGGGTCCACAGGGAAGGGAGTATTACAAGTAATAATAGATCTACCACAAGTTCTCCAACCTAACTTGGGTCACGTACTGCTTCTTGAACCTGTCAACAGCAAATGAGTGGAGACTGATTATCCTTATGCCAAGGCACACCCCTTGAGCTGAGGTCTAGTCCCCAAGAAGTTTTAGTGCAGCCCAACTGGGGAAAAGAAGTTTGGGACTTACCATTATATGTATGTATATTCAAGTCTTTAATCCACTCTGTCTTGATTTTTGTGTGTGATGTAAGATAGTGGTCCAGTTTTATTCTTTGGCATGTGGCTGTCCAGTTTTCCCAACACCATTTATTGAAGACACTGGCTTTTCCCCATTGTATATTCTTGCCTCCTCTGTCTTAATTAATTGACGTACAAGTGTGGGTTTCTATCTTGGCTCTCTATTCTGTTCCATTGACCTCTGTGTCTGTTTTTATGCCAATACTCTTTTTAAGTTTATTTCTAAATGTTTTACATTTCTGTTACTAGTCTGGATAGAATCTACTCTTTAAAGTTAAAAAAAAACTTTTTCTATTAATAAAAAAAGTCATACATATTCATCATCAAAAATACAAAACCGTGCTAAATTAAAGAAAAATAAAACATTCGTAATCTCAGCACTCAGAGATAATTCCTGAGAGTTTCTGTGTGTGTTTCTTTCTAGATAATTTCTTCTATGTGCATATTTATACACGCTTTTATGCTCCACACAGTGGTTTCATGCTCTATGTAAACTTTTGTGATTCTGTTGGTTTTACTTACAATCTATAGCCAGTATTTCTCCATGGGAAAACAATACTCAACAACAACATTATTCTTTTTTCTTTTTTTTGAATTTCTTTATTTTTTTGCAGTACGCGGACCTCTCACTGTTGTGGCCTCTCCCGTTGCGGAGCACAGGCTCCGGACGGCAGGCTCAGCGGCCATGGCTCACGGGCCCAGCCGCTCCACGGCATGTGGGATCTTCCCAGACCGGGGCACGAACCCGTGTCCCCGGCATCGGCAGGCAGACTCTCAACCACTGCGCCACCAGGGAAGCCCTCCTATTTTTTTTTTTTAACATCTTTATTGGAGTATAATTGCTTTAAACTGGTGTGTTAGTTTCTGCTGTACAACAAAGTGAATCAGCTATACATATACATATATCCCCATATCTCCTCCCTCTTGCATCTCCCTCCCACCCTCCCTATCCCACCCCTCTAGGTGGACCCAAAGCACTGAGCTGATCTCCCTGTGCTATGCGGCTGCTTCCCACTAGCTATCTGTTTTACATTTGGTAGTGTGTATATGTCCATGCCACTCTCTCACTTCGTACCAGCTTACCCCTTCCCCTCCCCGTGTCCTCAAGTCCATTCTCTATGTCTGCGTCTTTATTCCTGTCCTGCCCCTAAGTTCTTCAGAAGCTTTTTTTGTTTTTAGATTCCATCTATATATGTTAGCATACGGTATTTGTTTTCCTCTTTCTGACTTACTTCACACTGTATGACAGTCTCTAGGTCCATCCACCTCACTACAAATAACTCAATTTCGTTTCTTTTTATGGCTGAGTAATATTCCATTGTATATACGTGCCACATCTTTTTTATCCATTCATCTGTCGATGGACACTTAGGTTGCTTCCATGTCCTGGCTATTGTAAATAGAGCTTCAATGAACATTTTGCTACATGACTTTTTTTGAATTATGGTTTTCTCAGGGTATATGCCCAGTAGTGGGATTGTTGGGTCGTATGGTAGTTCTATTTTTAGTTTTTTAAGGAACTCCATACTGTTCTCCATAGTGGCTGTATCAATTTACATTCCCACCAACAGTGCAAGAGGGTTCCCTATTCTCCACACCCTCTCCAGCATTTATTGTTTGTAGATTTTTTGATGCCATTCTGACTGATGTGAGGTGATACCTCACTGTAGTTTTGATTTTCATTTCTCTAATGATTAATGATGTTGAGCATCCTTTCATGTGTTTGTTGGCAATCTGTATATCTTTGGAGAAATGTCTATTTAGATCTTCTGCCCATTTTTGGATTGGGTTCTTGGTTTTTTTGATATTGAGCTGCATGAGCTGCTTATATATTTTGGAGATTAATCCTTTGTCAGTTGCTTCGTTTGCAAATATTTTCTCCCATTCTGAGGGTTGTCTTTTCATCTTGTTTATGATTTCCTTTGCTGTGCAAAAGCTTTTAAGTTTCATTAGGTCCCATTGGTTTATTTTTGTTTTTATTTCCATTTCTCTAGGAGGTGGGTCAAAAAGGTTCTTGCTGTGATTTATGTCATAGTGTGTTCTGCCTATGTTTTCCTCTAAGAGTTTGATAGTTTATGGCCTTACATTTAGATCTTTAATCCATTTTGAGCTTATTTTTGTGTATGGTGTTACGGAGTGTTCTAATATCACACTTTTACATGTACTGGTCCAGTTTTCCCAGCACCACTTATTGAAGAGGCTGTCTTTTCTCCACTGTATATTCTTGCCTCCTTTATCAAAGATAAGGTGAGCATATGTGCGTGGGTTTATCTCTGGGCTTTCTATCCTGTTCCATTGATCTATGTTTCTGTTTTTGTGCCAGTACCATACTGTCTTGATTACTGTAGCTTTGTAGTATAGTCTGAAGTCAGGGAGCCTGATTCCTCCAGCTCCATTTTTCGTTCTCAAGATTGCTTTGGCTATTCGGCGTCTTTTGTTTCCATGCAAATTGTGAAATTTTTTGTTCTAGTTCTGTGGAAAACTTCTTCTTTTCTGATTTGGATTCCTTTTATTTCTCTTTCTTCTCTGATTGCCATGGCTAAAACTTCCAAAACTATGTTGAATAATAGTGTTGAGAGTGGGCAGCCTTGTCTTTTTCCCAATCTTAGTGGAAATGGTTTCAGTTTTCACCATTGAGAATGATGTTGGCTGTGGGTTTGTCATATATGGCCTTTATTATGTTGAGGTAAGTTCCCTCTTGCCTACTTTCTGCAGGGTTTTTAATCATAAATGGGTGTTGAATTTTGTCGAAAGCTTTTTCTGCATCTATTGAGATGATCATATGGTTTTTCTCTTTCAATTTGTTGATATGGTATATCACTTTGATTGATTTGCGTATATTGAAGAATCCTTGCATACCTGGGATAAACCCCACTTGATCATGGTGTATGATCCTTTTAAGGTTTCGCTGAATTCTGTATGCTAGTATTTTATTGAGGATTTTTGCATCTTATGTTCATCAGTGATATTGGTTTGAAGTTTTCTTTTTTTGTGACGTCTTTGGTTTTGGTATCAGGATGATGGTGGCCTTGTAGAATGAGTTTGGGAGTGCTCCTTCCTCTGTTATATTTTGGAAGAGTTTGAGAAGGGTAGGTGTTAGCTCTTCTGTAGATGTTTGATAGAATTTGCCTGTGAAGCCATCTGGTCCTGGGCTTTTGTTTGTTGGAAGATTTCTAATCACAGTTTCAATTTCAGTGCTTGTGATTGGTCTGTTCATATTTTCTATTTCTTCCTGGTTCAGTCTTGGAAGGTTGTGCATTTCTAAGAGTTTGTCCGTTTCTTCCAGGTTGTCCATTTTATTGGCATAGAGTTGCTTGTAGTAATCTCTCATGATCTTTTGTATTTCTGCAGTGTCAGTTGTTACTTCTCCTTTTTCATTTCTAATTCTATTGATTTGAGTCTTCTCCCTTTTTTTCTTGATGAGTCTGGCTAATGGTTTATCAATTTTGTTTATCTTCTCAAAGAACCAGCTTTTAGTTTTATTGATCTTTGCTATCATTTCCTTCATTTCTTTTTCATCTATTTCTGATCTGATCTTTATGATTTCTTTCCTTCTGCTAGCTCTGGGGTTTTTTGTTCTTCTTTCTCTAATTGCTTTAGGTGTAAGGTTAGGTTGTTTATTTGATATGTTTCTTGTTTCTTAAGGTAGGATTGTATTGCTATAAACTTCCCTCTTAGAACTGCTTTTGCTGTATCCCATAGGTTTTGGGTCATTGTTTTTTCATTGTCATTTGTCTCTAGGTATTTTTTTATTTCCTCTTTGATTTCTTCAGTGATCTCTTGGTTATTTAGTAGTGTATTGTTTAGCCTACATGTGTTTGTATTTTTTACAGGTTTTTTCCTGTAATTGATATCTAGTCTCATAACATTGTGGTCAGAAAAGATACTTGATAGGATTTCAATGTTCTTAAATTTATCGAAGCTTGATTTGTGACTGAAGATATGATCTATTCTGGAGAATGTTCCATGAACACTTTAGAAGAAAATGTATTCTGTTGTTTTTGGATGGAATGTCCTATAAATATCAGTTAAGTCCATCTTGTTTAATGTATCCTTGAAAGCTTGTGTTTCCTTATTTATTTTCATTTTGGATGATCTGTCCATTGGTGAAAGTGGGGTGTTAAATTCCCCTATAGCATTATTCTTAAAAGGCTGTATTTTATCAACTTGCAGTTGCTCACATTTTTTCTTTTACTGTTATAGACAATATTGTGATTAATATTCTTGTAACAAAAATCTTTGTACACATTTTTAATACTTTTCTTAGGAAGGATTCCCAGAAATTGAATTGCTGGTTATAGGGTATATTAAGCATTTAAGGTTTAATATACAGTCTTGCTACATTGTCATTTATATACAGATTGCTAAATTGCCCTAAGGAAAGTTGAACCAAATTTACATTTGCATGAGAATAGCCAGTTGCCTCCACCATTATCAGTCATTGGGTATTGTTCTTAAGGAAAAGAAAATTATCCAGTTTATAGAACAAAGGTATGTAGGTTTATTTAGGATTTATTAATTACAAAAAAGGTCAAATATTTACAATATTCCTTTCTGTGAAGCACTCTTTCATGTCCTTTGACTTTTAAAATTAGGTTCTTATCTTTTTTTCCCTCTTATTCATAGAAGTATTTTGTGCTTTAAGGACATTAATCTGAATCTATCATGTATATTCGAAATATATTTCTAGTATTTTTTGTTATTTTATTTGTCTTAATTTCATAATTCAGAAATTTCACACTTTATTCCTAGCTTTATTGAGATATCATTGACAAATCACATTGTGTAATATTAAGGTGTGTAACATGATGATTTGTTATATGTACGTATTATGAAATTATTACCATCATAAGGTTAGTTAACACATCCATCACCTCAGATCGTTACCTTTTGCATGTGTGTGTTGACACACACAACATATAAGATCTCCTCTCCACTTACGGAGTAATCTAGCCTTTCTCACTGATTTGAAATACCACTTCTGAACTTTTGATTAAACTTGGCAAATTGAACACACATGCTTATCTCCTATTTCTCCTAAAAGCACAATTAAAATGGCAATAAAAGAATACAAAGGCTTAAACCCACAAAAGTTAGGAGGGGAAATTTATAGGAGGTGAGACATGTCATCCAGAGAAGCTCACAATTTACACATGCACATGAAACTTGCAATTAGCACTTCTGAAAAATCAGGTTCACTGAAGTATAATTTACACACAATAAAATACACTCTTAAATATACAGTTCTGTGCATTTTGAAAATACACTTGTGTAACTACCCTCACAGTCAAAATATATGAACAATTTAATCAAGCATGAAAATTATTTTTTGACTCTTGGATAGCCAACCTCCCAGTCCCTGGCAGCCACTGATCTGTTTTGTGTCTCTAAAGTTTTGCCTTTAGATGTAATATCATGTAAATGTAATTAATGTCATGTAAATGTAGATTTTTGATTTGGCTTCTTTGAGACTCATGCATGTTGTTGGGTACATCATTATCCATTCTTACGTTCTTATTGCAGAGTAGAGTTCCAATATTTGGATGCACTACAGTTAATTTTATCCGTTTATTAGTTGTTGAATATTTGGGTTGTTTCCCATTTCCTCTCAATCTGTTGGCTTTTGTTTTCATTTTCTTAACAGTGCCTTTCAAAGAGCAAAGGTTTTTATTTTCTATGGAGTCCAGTTTATCAGTATGTAATTTTGGGATCATACTTTTGGTATCATAACTGAGAAATCCTTGTCTAATCCCAAATCACAAACACTTTCTTCCATATTTTGTTCTAGAAGTTTTATATCTGTATGTTTTACATTTAAGTCTATAGTTTTAAAAAATTAATATTTGTGTATGAGGTAGAGTATGGGTTGAGGTTCCCTTTTTTCCATATAAATTTCCAGTTGTTCCAGCATTATTTGTTGCAAAGACTATCCATTCTTCATTGGCTTGTGTTTGCACCTTTGTTGAAAATTGACTACATTTATGTTGATTGGGAGGGGAGCTGTTTTAGGACTCTATTCTGTTCCATTCTATTTACCTACCTATCTGTTTTTTTATTAATAACATGCCGTGCTAGTTTTTATAGCTTTATAGTAAGTCTTAAAGTAGTATGAGTCCTCTAACTTTATTCTTTTTTTTCAAAATTATTTTGGCTATCTTAGTTCATTCGTCTTTCCATATAAGTTTTGGAACTAGCTTGTTGATTTCTACAAAAAAAAAATCTTCCTGGGATTTTGACTGAGACTACATTGTGTCCACAGATAAATTTGGAGAGAAATAACATCTTAACAATAGTGAGTCTTCCAATCCATGAATGATGGTATGTCTATTAGGTTAGGTCTTCTTTGATTTCTTTCAATTTCTTTGATTTCTTTGATTTCTTTGATTTTCGTTCAAGAGTAAACTTGTTGTTAATGCTATTCACATCTTCTATATCCTTACCAATTTTCTATCTACATGTTCTATCTGTTACTGATAGAACAATGTGGAAGTCTCTACTAACAATCATGAATTTGTCTTTTTTTTTCCTTTCAGTTCTATCGATTTTTGTTTCAAGTAGTATGAAGCTCTGTGTTTTTGGTGCATACACAATTATCTTATATGTTCTTGGTGAATTTACCCCTTTATCTTTATGCAATGTCTTTCTTTATTCTAAATAATATTCCTTGTTATGAAGTCTATTTTGTCTGATATTAATATAGCTATTTTAGCATTTTTCAAAATTAAAATTTTTTATGATATATCCTTTTTCTTCCTTTTAACGTCTATATGTATAAAGTGTGTTTCCTATAGAAAAAGTATAGCTGGGTCTTGCTTTTTTAAAAAGTCCAGTTTGACAAGCTCTATGTTTTACTTTATGTGCTTAGACCATTTGCATTTAATGTAATTATTTATCTGTTTGAATTAAAATCTAGCATCTTGCTAATTTTTTTCCTGTGGATAGTTTTCTTTAGAGCAATTAAGATAAGAAAATATCCTTTCTGGAGATTGTCTTTTCTTTGTTCAGAAGCAAGATTTTTTCTCTTTTTTTCTTTGTTCAGCTATAAGTTCTCTCTGAATAATTTCCTTTAACATTTTTTTGTTGGACAAGTCTGCTTGTAATTTATTCTCTCAATTTTTGTTTGTTGGAAAAGTCTTTACTTCACTTTTATTTCCACTAGGTATAGAATTCTGGGTTGACAGTTGTTTTGTTTTGTTTTTCCTTGTAGCACTTTAAATATGCTCCTCTTGTTTTCTGGCTTGTATATTTTCTAACAAGAAGTTTGCTGTGATTCTTACCTTTGTGTAAGTATGTAATATGTCTTTTTTTTCACTGCTGCTCCCATGATTTTCTTTTTAAATTTGGTTTCTAGCAGTTTGAATATAATCTGTCTTTGGGAAATGAGGAGGGAGAATTTACCCTGCTTGAGGTTCTCTGAGCTTCTTGGATCTGTGAAGATGTCATTTATTATTCTTGGATAATTCTTGTTTATTATCTTTTAAAGTATTTTTTCTTTATTTTCTCCTTCTAGGATTAAAATTTTAAATCTTTGGATATTGTCCCATAGTTACTTGATAGTCTTTTCTGTGTTTTTTTTTTTTTTTTTTGCGGTACGCGGGCCTCTCACTGTTGTGACCTCTTCCGTTGCGGAGCACAGACTCCAGACACGCAGGCTCAGCGGCCATGGCTCACGGGCCCAGCCGCTCCACGGCATGTGGGATCTTCCCAGACCGGGGCACGAACCTGTGTCCCCTGCATCGGCAGGCGGACTCTCAACCACTGCGCCACTAGGGAAGCCCAGTCTTTTCTGTTGGTTTTTTTTTTCGCTTCCTTTCACTGTGATTTTTCTTTTGTATTTCAGTTTGGGTAATTCCTTTTGACCTGCTTTCAAGTTCACTTATTTTTTACTCACCTGTGTTGAGTCTACTGATGAGTGTGTCAAAGACATTGTTCATCTCTAGTACTCTGTGTGTTTGTGTGTGTTATTTCTAGCATTTATATTTGACTCTTATGGTTCCTATCTCTCTGCTAAAATTCCTCATCTGTTCATTCATGTCGTTCATCTTTTCCATGGGAACCTTTAACATATTAATCATAGTTATTTTTAATTCTTTATCTTATGGTTCAGATATCTGTTCATATTTGAATCTGATTCTCTTGATTGCTTTGTCTTTTCAGTGGGTTGTTTTTTCTTGTTTTATTGTGTCTAGAACACAGGTAAACAGTATTTGTGTCTGGAAATAGGCATACTGTTTTACAAGGTCAATATACAGGGGGGCTGTGTCAATCTAAACAGTAACTGAGCTAGTTCTGCATTTTATTGTTGTTGTCATCTTCAGTGAATCAAGGCTTCAAATTCTTCTAGTATTACCTTATGTTTAGGGTGGAGGCTCATTTGTCGTTTCTTTTTTTCTCTCTCTCTCAATATTTCTGCTGTATCCTCAGCTTTAAGCCTTCTTTATGTGTCTGTGCCTCAGAGATCTCTCTCATCTTTCTTCTTTCCAGGTGTATTAGTTTCCTAGGGCTATAATAAAGAATCACATGACTTAAAACTACAGAAACTTATTTTCTCACAGTTCCAGAGGCTATAAATGTGAAATCAGTGTGTCAGCTGGTTTGGCTCCTTCTGAGGGCTCTGTGGGGGAATCTGTTCCATGCCTTTTTTCTAATTTCTGATAGTTTTCTGGCAATCCTTGGTGTTCCTTGGCTTTTAGATGCATCGTTTATTCCAATCTCTGTCTTCATTTTCACATGGTGTTCTCCCAGTGTCTCTGTCTGTCCGTATTTCAGTCTTTTTATAAGGACACCAGTTATACTGGATTAAGTTCCCACCATACTCCAGTACTCATGTTAACTAATACTAATATATAATATTGCTACTAGTATTATAATACCAGTATAATATAGTACTGTATTAGTATATAGTACTATATAATATACACTATGATACACTGATATAATACTAAGAACTAATACATCTTAACATAATTAGTTACACCTTAACATAATTAGTTACACCTACAGTGACCTTATTCCCAAACAAGGTCACATTCTGAGTTACTTGTGGGGGGGCTTAGGGTTTCAACATATCTTTAGGGGGACACAATTCTCAGTGATCATTGCCCTTCTTCAGTGGTTGACCTCTTATGAAGCCCAGGATAGCCTCCTGGGCTATCATTGCCCTTCTCCAGTGGTTGACCTCTTACGAAGCCCAGGATAGCCATCCTAGGGATAGACTTTTTTTATTTTATTTTTCTCCCAGTGCAGTGGGTTTTCTACTGGATCCTGGGGTAACAGGGTTTCCTGCCCTGCCTCCAAAGACTTAAGGCTTTTCTTCCTTGGGGAGAAGTGTCTGGGAAGGGCTTTGTACTTTTTCTGCAGTGCACCCACTACCCTACTCCAGTCTTCCATCACCAAGGGAGGTTTTCTCCAATCTCCACCTTTCCTCCAATCTTTTCCAGATAAGCCATGAGTAAGTCCATGGAGAAGAATGTGGGACTGAGTGCAGACTCCTGTTTTATCTGTAGCATCCAGGGGTTCTAGTCTCTCTTGCTAGCCTTTAGCATTTCATTAAAAAAGTTTAGCTGAATTCTTCTTACTCACTTGTATGGTAGTGCTCTTTGCCCCGTGCTCTGCTATAGGTGAATCAGTACTCATGTCCCACCTCTCCTTGGAAGTGCTTGCCCTTCCTTCAATTTCAGGCCACTTAGTTGCTATGTGACCTCAGTACTCTGATGCCGTCAAGAATAGTTGAAAATTTTGAGAATTATCCTGGGTTTTCTTTCTTGTGTTTAGGCTTTAAATGCCACACTTTCAAATAAGAACACAGGCCTAGTTTCAACAAACGTATGAAAAACGTCTTTAACATGAAAAAGAGACATCAATAGACAAACAGAAAAAGGGAACTCAGAGGAAGCCAAGACAAGCAGAAGAAAACTTCAAAACAAAAGCAATATCTTTAAAAAGAGAAGATAATATGTTGTATTAACAAAATGGGAATATAATAAGTATATATGTATGTATAGATAGAATATATGTATACATTTGTATATATAAAACATTTAGAGAACAAAACTCTATTATAAACATCATATTAAAATGTGATAGTAGAAATAAATCATGTTAGTAGAAAACAAGGAAGGTAACATTGAGGAAATCTCTCAGAAAGACATCAAAATACAAGAAAGGAAGGAGAGGATATTAGATGACCAACACACAATACCCAACATCTGACTAACAGAAGTTCCAAGAAGGGAGAATAAGGAAAATAAAACCAGGAAATCATCAAAGAAATAGTATAAGAAAATTACTCAAACCTGAGGACATGAATTCCCTGTTTGAAACTTCTCATCAAATGCCCGGAAATGGAATAAAAAATAGCCACACCAAAATACATGACTGTGAAATTTCAAAACAGTATAGTTAAAAAGAAGAACCTCAAAGTTTCCATTGAGGGAAAACCAAACGAGTCACCTATAAAAGATCAGGAATCAGAATTCATTTGGGCATCTCCACAGCAACACTGGAAGCTAGAAGCAATGTCCTCAAATTTCTTAGGTAAAATTATTTGCAACCTGGAATTTCATACTCATCCAAACTATCCTTTACTTAATTGTGAGAGCAGAATAAGGACATTTCAGAGAAAGCAAGTTTTTAAACTTGTACATCCCTTATACACTTTCTCAGGAAGCCACCTGAGGATATGTGTCACCAACATGAGGGGGTTATTTAAAAAAAAAACAAAAGAAAGAAAGAAAAACACAAGATCCAGGAAGAAGAAACTCAACACAAGAGAGAATTGGAATTACAGTGATTTAGCCAGATGGCATCTGTGAAGGTTGTCTAGAGACCATTCTTTCTGGATAGAAGCAGGAAGATGGCACACATCAAGATATTTCCAAGGAAAAAACAAAATGAAATGAATAGAATTGATTGATGTGTTTGATTTCTATCAAGAGGACATTTATAATTATAGAGGAGATTTGGGGGACTTAATTAGTGATAGGTACATGGAAGACAAAACAGCTAAGAAAATGGGACAACAGTTAACTCCAAGAAGCGGTGGGGCATTGTTACAAGAAGGAAAATATGATCATGGTCCACACCTGACTTTGTGAATAATATTTTTATTATTATAACGTAACAGTAAATATTGTTTTAACCAACTATTGTTTAATTACCGTAAGGTGAGGATAGGAAACTATTGTGCCAAAGAGAGAGAAATTCTTATCTTTCCGACTTGGAAGTCAATAGATAAGGTCTAAAATTGAAAATATCAAGAAATAGCAATGTAAGCTTTACACTTAGAAATATAAGGTTAGATAGTAACAGCAACGCTAAGATAATTGAAAGTGGCAGCCTCTGGGGTGTGGGAATTTGGTGTATCAGTGAGACATTGGGTTTCATTTGAAGCTTTGAGGTATTATTTGACATTTTAAGTTATGTACATGATTAAAACTTTATCATATATTAAGTTCTAAAACATCTTTTACAAGCTCTGGGGATGGGGAGCCTAGATTTGCATACAGTCCCACATTTACCTGCTGTGTGAATGGGGATGGTTGTTACTTAAGCTGACTGCTCTGCTTTCTTCTTGGGTGGAGATAAAAATAGTACCTACCTCACAGCAGTGTTATGTATGAGATAAAATTAGTTAATGCATGTAAAGCACTTAACAGTTGTGCCTTGTATTCCACTTAGTATAGCTTTATATTTTATTTAATACAAGGTTGGGCAAATTAGCTCTCATTGCTCTTCTATTTCTGTGTGTGTGTGCTAAATTTCATGAGTTTTTTTTCTTCTAAATAAATTTAAGAATCATTTTATCTTCCCCCCAAGAAATATATTTTATTTCTGAACTTATTTAAGCCTTTTGTCCAAGAGCAAAGACTACGACTTCCTTTATCAAAGTCTGCGCACTTCTTATTTAGTTTATTCCTTAGGTATCATGAGTGTATCAGTATATCGACATGTTTCTCTCTCGCTCTTATTCTTGCTCTAAATCTAGTTTTATTTTATACACTCTTGTGTCTGAGATTTTATTTCTTTACATGTTGTTTATATCTCTTTGTATAGAGAAACAATCTTGATTTTTGCCATCTTAGTTTTCAACTTTTGTTTCTGAACTTTCTTATCAGTTTTAATAATATCTCAGTTGATACTCTCGTGTTTTCCTATCACAGAATCATAGTATCAGCAAATTATATTTTCTCCCCATTTCTAACATGAAATTATTTTCTTTCCTTGTTTCACTTTCTGTTGTTTTGTTTTTTTTTTTTTTTTTTTTTTTTGCGGTACATGGGCCTCTCACTGCTGTGGCCTCTCCCGTTGCGGAGCACAGGCTCCGGACGCGCAGGCTCAGTGGCCATGGCTCACGGGCCCAGCCTCTCCACGGCATGTGGGGATCCTCCCAGACCGGGACACGAACCCGTGTCCCCTGCATTGGCAGGCGGACTCTCAACCACTGCGCCACCAGGGAAGCCCTCACTTTCTGTTTTTAATTTGTGATATATAGCTATATTGTATGAAAGTTTAACTTTTGTCTAGCTTAACGTTACTTTGATCTTGTTTTGTGCTTTCCCATTGTCTCCTTGTTTTCTGTCTTTTCATTTATGGAATGTTTTATACATTAATGTTTTAGTTAGGTTTATGTCCCATGTTTATTCAAATAGTAATAACAATAGTAACAATAACTCTATTATTGTCGTAATAGTCATTTATTAAAAACGTACATGCATCTGGCAGTGTTCGGCACTTTACACACTTTTCAATGATACTAATATTATTACGAACAACATCAACAACAGTGACAACGATTGCTAACAATATGCAACGTTTTGTATGTGCTGGACATGCTTTTAGCACTTTACCTGCATTAACTCACTTAATTCTGTCAACGCTTTATGAAATAATTGGCATTATTAATCTGACAAAACCGTGCAAGGATTGTGTACATTTACCTTCATTTTTTTTTTTTTTTTTTTTATGGCTGTGTTGGCTCTTCGTTTCTGTGCGAGGGCTTTCTCTAGTTGCGGTGAGCGGGGGCCGCTCCTCATCACGGTGCGTGGGCCTCTCACTATCGCGGCCTCTCCTGTTGCGGAGCACAGGCTCCAGACGCGCAGGCTCAGTAATTGTGGCTCACGGGGCCAGCTGCTCCGTGGCATGTGGGATCTTCCCAGACCAGGGCTCAAACCCGTGTATCCTGCATTGGCAGGCGGACTGTCAACCACTGCGCCACCAGGGAAGCCCCTTACCTTCATTTTATAAATGAGAAAATGTGATTCTCAGGTATGACACCAACACCTAACAGTAATCCATGGTCTCTCATACTTACCTTAAAAGTTTTCAAAAACATTTTTCTGTCTTTACCTTTTTTTCTGAATCCTGTTGCTGCATCTCCTTCTTCCTCTCCCTCTTCCTCTTTCTCTTCCTCTTTTTCTTCTCCTCCTCCTCCATATTTCTCATCTACGGTCACTTTTCTCATCTTCTTTCCCCTCTATCACAGGCAGTTCCACTCTGCATTTCCTTTTCCTTTTTCTTCTTTGAAGAACAGTAGTACAACATCTATTACTCTTACACCGTTTAAAAAAGAAAAGAAGAGACAAAGAAAAGAAAAGAAAGGACTCGTTAGAGAAGAGAACCTTTCCAAGACAGTGACTTCAGGTTATTCCCAGTAACAATCTTCCTTATTCCAAGGTCAGGGCTCCTTACTCTTGCAAGGGGTCTGCCCAGGCAGTGAAGACAGCACACACTCAATACCCAGTGTGTGATGGTTCCGACAGAGGGTGGATCCTCCTGGGTTCAGGTGCCTGAAAACAGTCACAGATGGTGCAGGCCATTACTCACTACCCTGAGGCAGCACAGCCCAACCCTCATTGTTCATGGATATAACAAAGTGCTTCGATCAAGCCGGTGACAAAGGCATTCTCTCTGAGCACTAATTAGCCTCTGAGTAATTTCTAATCTAACTCCAATTTCAACCATTTGTATATACAGATGCAGTTTACTTTACACTTCTTGTCTTCTTTTTTCCCTCATTCTTAGATCCTCTTGCCATCTTCCTCCCCCAATTCCTGCATCCTTTTAATTCTATTCACCAATTTCCTTCCATAAGCTATTTTAACATTTCACTTGGGACTCGAAGGCTGGTGACTTTGGGGACCCTACATATTCTCCCACACAACTGTGTGGGGCTCTTAGGAACCAATCACTAGAGAATCCTTTTTTTCCCCAGAATGACAACACAGCTGTAAATGCAACTAAGACAGGTGTTGTGTCTGCTGACTGTTACCTTATTATTATTTATTTTTTATACTTCATATTCTTTATATTTTACTTTTTTAATGTTTACCCAAAGTTAACTACAAAAGGATCATTTTGTTATTTTGAGTACCTTTTTTTTTTAATCAGTGAAAACATGCCCAAGGTTCTCAGAGAGACTTTCCCCTCATTTGTTCCTATTCTTTTAATATCAGAGACCTTCTTGGGTTATGGATTTCTTTAGATTATTGCACTTATATTTCTATCTGACATTAGGTATGACTGTATTG
Organism: Mesoplodon mirus; assembly: GCF_964341445.2. Lineage (NCBI taxonomy): Eukaryota > Metazoa > Chordata > Mammalia > Artiodactyla > Ziphiidae > Mesoplodon > Mesoplodon mirus. The sequence goes on from NC_138976.1 coordinate 220,496,955, forward strand.
TCACAACTTTACTTTAGGAACTTGTATTTCTTCTTTTTCTCTGTCCCATGGGTTGACTCCTCTTTTCCCTTCATTTTTTTTCTTTTCATTTTCAAAAATCTGTTTCTCAGATTGCATGGCACATACTCACCATGCCTTTCATTTGCTTCCTAATTGGCATGAATTCCAAGAATACAGTGGCGTTCTCCTGTAGGTTCTTCTTGCTTCCACATCCACTACCAGGTCAGTGTGGTCATTAACTCTGCCAGGAGATTGCATGGTGCTATGAAAAGGTATGGCCTTGGAAACAGGTAAGCCGAGGTTAAAATCTTGGCTCTCTACCTCTTCCTAGCCATGTGGCCTTGAGAAAGTTTCTTAGCCTACCTAAACCTCAGTCTCCTGATGTTTAAAAATGAAGAGAACAACACCTACACCTATGTTGTAATATTGTTGTGAGCATTAGAGATCATTATGTAAATTACCTGGCATGTGATAGGGATACAAATGAAAACTACTTTTATTTTGAGTCAGTCAAATATGGGATTCAGATCCCAGTTCTTCCACTTCTTAGGACTTTTTAAAAGGAAGTTTACTTAACCAATTTTGAGCCTAAATTTTCTTATCTGTAAAATGGGGACAAAGGTCCCTATCTTGTAAGGTCATCAGAAGACTGTAACCTCAGACAGGGTATAAGACAGTTGCACATGCTCTCAACAAATGTTCTTTCTCTTCCACCTTCTGGACAAAGACATACTCTGCTGGACATGTCTGAATTTTACCTGATGTGTTGCTTTTTCACAGAACAAACTTCCCATAGGTATTACCCTAGTGTGAAGGGCTCACTTTAGCTCAAAAGAATGCTTGTTTTGGTCTCAGAAGGGGAAAAGCATCCATTTCCCCCTTCTGATCAATGGAAATGTTTTCATAGAAGTATTACTTCTGATTTTCTGTCTTTACAAGTAGGTACATCTTTTAACCCCCGGGTACCCTTTGAATAAAAAGAAAGAAAGAAATGAGAGAGAAAAACCACAACTTAGTGAAGATGATAGGTTCAGATAATATGTAAAACAAAAGACTTAGAGAAAATGCCATAGTAATCAAGAAACATTCGTGCATTTTGATGAACCCATTTTTCACAGTCAACGAGAAGAAAAATTCTTATTCATTTTTTCAAGGATTTGGAAAATGCTAAATAAAAGGGAACCAATAAATTGGGGGAAATATTACTCTCATTAGAGTACACACAGAGATTCTTTGCTTCTCACAGGATTCTAAGAAGAAATGCTCTTAAAATGCAGGTTGCTTCCCATCCTTTATAATCCCTAAGGAATACCTCCACCTCTGATGAACTGAAGGATGTGGGCTTTGAAATCTGACATGCCCTGATTTTAATCCACACTCTGCTACTTACCATTGGCAATGCATTTAACTTCTGCAAGCCTCAGTTTCCTTAGGTGTTAATAAAATGGGCAGCCTAGATCTTCCTTCGTACAGATTTTAATAGGAACAAATAACATAATTGATGTGTGCTGAAGCATGTAGCCCAATGCCTTGTATAGAGTAGAAAATAAATGTTAGGGCCCCTTCTCTTTTTCCCTTACATCTATCCAATAGTGTGAACTTGATAATCATAGATGATCAATATAAGTAAATAATGGAACCTGTTGGAAGAATGTATCAGTGGAATTAATCTCATTTTCAGTAGTATAAATCAATTTGAAGAAGCTATCATTTGTTGATTTAGTATGAACCAGGTGCATGTCCCTTAAGGAAGGGAAATACACATCTTACATATGAGGAAACTCTGGCTCAGAATTGAGAGGATATTTCCTTAAGGTTACACAACTAATGAGTACAAGAGCCAGCATTTGAACCCAGTTCCTCCCTCGCCACAAATATTTGTCATTTTCATATCTTATGGTGACAGAAATAGACTATTGCTGCAAATAGGCATGTTATTTGGTTCACAGTATAACTGAATCCATGATCAAATTTTAAAAATTCTTATTTTCATATATTCTCTGGGAAAACTTCAACACCCTAGGGGTATAATTTCATTTTTGTCCAGTTTTGGCATCTAACTCTATTTTATTGAGTTTATCTATGTAAATGACTGGAATGTTCTACCATTAGATATAAGATATCATCTTATTAGCAAATGAGGCCATCCCATGGCTGAGGCATCAATACAACATATTTACCAACAAGTCAGGGAAGTAAGAGATATATATTTTTTCCTTTGGAGTTTTGACACTTTCAGAGTTTAGGGAAGTCAACTAACATTCAAAGTGTATTTACAATGTGGCAAGAACTATAGGTAGTGGCATTGCATGTATTCTTTAATACTCAAAACAATGGGTGAGACAGATGTTATTATCTCCGTCTTATAGCTGAGGAATGGAGGTTTTGTGAGCTTAAGTAACTTATGTAAAGTAGGAAATATAGCTAGGTTTTGAGCCCTGGACAATGCACTTGTATTGAGGATCTCATTCCACGATGATGCTAGTAAATGAAGTGTTAGAGTTCTTTGCCCTAATTCTCTGTTTACCTTGACAAGAAAAGCATCCATTACTTTCCCTGTGGTGCCCTGGCTCATGCCAGGGTCAGGCTGTCTTTCAACTAAATGATATACAATTTGAGAAGCACACATGACTGGAACATCTTCCGCAGAACCCTCAGTCTGCAAGCTCAGGGGTGGGGGCGGGGAGGAGAGAAGATGGATGGAAGTAATGGAAAATGATGTGATGTTGTGGAAATTTAGATTTGGAAATGATTTTTAATCAAGTTCAGCCAGGAGAGCCTCTCTCCAGGTGTAACCTAGAGGTAATCAATAACTGACATTCCCAGCCCTCTTGCCTCCCGTGTGATTTTACTGAACACAGGTTTAATTGACCTGAGAAAGAACTTACTTGTTCGAAAAGCTGTGTGCACCGCCAGCAAAATAAACTTGCCTCAGTTCCTGCCATGTGGGGAACTTTGCTGGACTGTTTTACATGGTCATTTTTGAGTAGAAAACTGTCAGGTCACCAGGCTTTAAATGCTTGGGAAACAAGTCTATGAGGTCACTTTGATAATGAGAGACACTATAAAATGGGGTAAGGATTTACTTTCGCTGGGCTTGCTTATTCCAGAAATTGAATTGAATCAGTCACCGTGGAAGGATTCCATTGCAACCGTGCCCAAGAGGGGCAAAGTGACACAGGACCAGACTCATACAGAAAAAAACTTACCTCCTTTATATTGTATAATCCATGAGGACCCTACCTTGAAGGAGTAGACTAGGAGGGATTGCTCAAAGAAAAAGTCCATTTCTTCGTAGAATCAGACTATGCACTTTGTCTCCATGAGCCCCAGTTTCCTCATCTGTAAGATAAAAATAAGTCCTACCTTGTCAGAATGATACAAAGACTTCTGGACCTTAGCAACTGAAGAAAGTTTAAGCTTTGCTTTCTACTGATCAAATTCTTCTCCCGTACACTTAATATTTTGGTGGCCTGAAAAATATTTTGTGAGCCTCACATTTCTTATATGTACAGTGAGAGGGTTGAGCTAGATTATCTCCAAAGTCCTTCCCATCTGTAACGCCAAATTACTGCACTTCCACAAATATCCTAGGAATAAGGCAGCCTTGCATTTACAGAATATCCCAGGCTCAGAGAGCTGCTTTAGAAAGCAGCCATGGCACAGAGGAAGGACCTAGAGTCAGAAGACCTGCAGTCCAGCCTCACTTCAGCCACATCCTTGCTGTGTGGACTTTGGCAAGGCATTTAACATCCCTAAACTTGAAGTTCTTTATCTATAAAAGGATGATAATAATAACCTACCACAGAGAAAGGTTGGTAGAATTTTATTAGATTGTGAATGTGCAAGTAAAACTTTTTACACTGTGAAACCCTGTATACATTTAAATATTTTGACTATCATCTAGTAAAGCCCATGCACTTATTTTTTTCCCCAAATAAGAGCTTTTTAAAAAATCCGGATTTTTAAAAAATGTCATTTTAATCAAAGTTATGTACGTTCATGGTTTAAAGCATCAACTACCTATACAGAACTTGTTATGTAACACATGGTTCTATGCCCCTTCTCCCTACTGTCACTGATGTCCTGTCCCCAGAGGCAGCCACTTACAACTCTAAGTTTTTGTTTTTTAAATATTTACCTCCATGTATCTAAATATTCTGTGCATAGTGTCATTTTTTGATTTTTCAGTTTTAGGCATTTATAATGACCTACCAATCATGGGAGATGAGGATTTTCATCCCTATCACTCTACCACCAGAAAATACATGCACCGTATTAATATTTCCGTTCTCTCAATACAAACATATTGTAATATAATTTTGGTTAGCTCTATCATCAGTCCTTAAGTTAAAGTGAGTACATAAATCCTATTCATAGCTGAGCCACATAGAGTACTATAATTTTCTTCTTTCCTCTCACAAGTATTTTTTCCCCCGAGATTTAACAGTTGTTTTGTTTTGTTTATGTGCTGCATTTTCTGTGGTCTTATTACTAACTCAGCCCCAAATTCTCTCTCACTGTGTCTCAACGTATTAAATATTTTTTACCAATTTTATCTTTTTCGAGACATCACCGAGAGAACCTTCTGATCAAAAGATCTGGTTTTGTGGGTCGATAAGTCCTACGGCCTGATACCATCCCGGGATTACTCTTTGTCATCATTCTGGGGGTTTTCTTTGACCTCTCTCTTATTGAATTCCCTATTACTTGGGCCCTACGTCTACATCCATATAGGCTTATTCGCTTGTTTTTAAAATGGAGCACCTTCTCCAGTAATTTCTCTGAAATACGTGTATCTTAAGAATGTACCTGTCTGGAAATATATTTAGTCTCTCCTTATACTATGTTAGTAGTTTGGCCAGGTTTGGAATTTAAGTTGAAAATAATTTTTCATAACTTTATAATTTTGATGACATTGCTCTAGTATTACATTAAAATGATTGGGGCTATTCTGATCCTTTGTATCTTCCTGATTTTTCTTTTGAGATACTTTTATAATCCTCTTTCCCTTTGTGTTCCAGAATTTCATGGTAATGTGCCTGGGTCTATTTTCATTTATTGTGCTAGTGCTGGGCAGTAGACTAGATGGTCCTTACGTTCTCCAGTCCTGAGGTTTAGTGAGCCTCTTCTCCTTGGCTGTTTTTAACTGAGTACTTTAATGTTCTGCTTTTACAGCTCTACAGACATATTTCTGTGACAGCTCTTGCTATATTGTTTTATAGTTAGTTGTGTATATCCCTAGCATAAGCATATGCTTCCATTACGGAAGCTCAACTGATTTTTGTTGTATGAATGAAAACAAAATTTACTTGTGATCTGGCAGCGTGGACATAGAAACATAGTATGTCATATGGATCTGAAAAATTAATGGCAGCTAGAATTGTACTAGATTTCTGAAAATATACCTCTACTTTAGAGATTTTACAATTTTCCATACATTTTTTAACTCTTTGTAGTGAATGATTTTGCTCTCAACCTGAACAAATTCTAGACTGCTATCCACAACCACTTGAAACTTAAAAGGAGAGAAACAAAAATAGTTTGAGGTTCTTGAGGTTTCTAAAGACCTTTAAACATCCATTGTTATTTATAGCCAGCATGTTTATAATCAAGGAAAAGGAAATGTTGTGGAGACAGGCCCTCCTTTAACATTTGTGGGGCCCAAAACAAGCATATAAATGGTGACCCACATACATATGTCTAAATATTTAAAATTTATAACTCAACCTTTAAAAATGTTGAATAAAATATGCTCTAGCCACATACCTTAACAAGTGTACTTTCATCAGGACCTGGAAAGCTAGACTGCATTTAAATTTTGGGTTTCCTTAGCAGCTCAGGAGGAGTCAGTCTTCAGCTTGTCTCTCATCTTCTTACCTTTAACCAGATCTGTCTCATCTTTGAGACATTCAGCTGGCACACATGTAGGTACATAGACACCACAGCCCCATGACCAAGCTCCGCTCATGTGCTCTGAATGCAGGTGCCCTTTGGCCAGTGGTTGGGAAAATGGTAAGCATATTTGTGGCCCAGTCAAAATTTGGGAGGACAGTCTTAGAACAGAACTCTGCAAGACCTGAAAGTGGTCTAGGGGGCATTTGTGCAAGGAATTCCAGGGTTCCATGGAGAAATGTCTAGAGGGCAGGCATGGGTTCCAGGTGGGCATATCCCCTTGACCCTGTGTCCTCCTCCACAGGAGGAGAGCAAGAACATGTCCCTCTAAGTGCAGAGTCCAGGGCAGAGTCTCCTCCTGACTGGGGCTGAAGGTTGGACTCCCAGAGAGTAAGAGGAATCTGACTGTGATCATTTGATCAATTGATGGCAAATCTGAGAAGGAACACAAATTGGTCTGTTCTATTCCTTTGACCTGTAACTATATCTGCCAACTCCACAATCAATTCCATTAACCAAGCAGGAAGGAACTGAGCAAGTTCAGTCCTTTTACTTCTACTTTACATTAAAAAAAATAACGGTGGAACATGAGATTTCTTGATAGCTTGTGCTGGTCCAGCCTAAATCATAAATCAGAATTTAAATGTCTCGTGGTTTGTGGTAAGTCCTAAGCTGACGTTATCCTCCAATTTTATGAAGCCTTGGAGGCTTACAAACCCAGATTCAGACTTGGTGGTTTGGGTATTAAAAACGTTCCTTTCCCTGGGTTTTATGTTACTACTTCAAATTCCACTAGACAAGGAATAAGGGATACAGTAGGAAAGCTCAGAGGACAAAGAATGCCCACCGAGGGCTCCAGGAAGGACCCTCAATGAGAATTTGGAAACTCAAAATATCTTTGTTCCTAATTAGACTGACTAAGGAACCTGGAAGAAGCTACATCTTGAATTTGAAAAACTTTATAAATAACTGATGTCTTCAAAACGAGTCTTTTCCACCCCACCCCATCCCCACCTCCCACCAGCTGCCTTTGTTATGCTCCAATATTTATAAAGCACCTGTAATTGCTTTCATTTCTTCTACTCTTTTTGACAGGCTACAGGAATGCAAAGGAGAGATAAACCAAAATAGCTAAGCCATGGGGTAATTTTCAAACAGGAATTAAAATTTAAAATTCTTTAAAATTTAGGAAGGAAATATATATTTTTAAAGGAAATATAATAACAACATTATGGATTTATAAAGTATCAAAAGAGAAAAATATATTGCAACACTATGAAAAAGGAGGAGGGTATACATTTAAAATTATATTGTAAAGGTCGTGAGGAAAGGAGTGCTGGGTGTGCCGCCGCCATTTCTTCCGCCTTCAGGTTCTGCACCTTTCACAGGGCTTCCAACAGCGCTATGTTGGGACAAAGCATCCGGAGGTTCACAACCTCTGTGGTCCGTAGGAGCCACTATGAGGAGGGTCCGGGGAAGCATTTACCATTTTCAGTGGAAAACAAGTGGCGGTTACTAGCTATGATGACTTTGTACTTTGGGTCTGGATTTGCTGCACCTTTCTATATAGTAAGACACCAGCTGCTTAAAAAATAATCCACGAGGGCCTCCCTGGTGGCGCAGTGGTTGAGAGTCCGCCTGCCGATGCAGGGGATACGGGTTCGTGCCCAGGTCTGGGAGGATCCCATATGCCGCGGAGCGGCTGGGCCCGTGAGCCATGGCCACTGGGCCTGCGCATCCGGAGCCTGTGCTCCGCAACGGGAGAGGCCACAACAGTGAGAGGCCCGCATACCGCAAAAAAAGAAAAAAAAAGAAAAAAAAAATAATAATCCATGAGACAGATACGAAGAGGAGCATTTTAAGATGTGTAGTCTCTTTGAAAAAAGGATCAGACTCTTGAACTCAGCATCCTAGATATGTTTGTAAATAAACTTATAGCATAGAAAAAATTATATTGTAAAATTCTTGTATTATAAGGGAAGCAGAATGTCATTAATTCAAAGTAGATTGTGACAAGTTAAGGATGCATAGTATAATCTTTAAAACAACAACTCTAAAAAAAATACAAAGGAGTATAGCTGAAAAGCCAGTAGAAGTGATAGAATGGAATACTAACTGATTGGGCTAACACTCGTTAGCCCAAAAGAAGACATGAGAGGAAGAGAAAAGAAACAAAGAACAGAAGGGACAAATAAAACAAATTAGAATAATTGTAGAATTAAACCTGGCCATATTCATAAATACATTAAATGAAACACTCCAATTAAAAGGAAAATATTTTCAGACTGCTTGAAGAAGTAAGGCCTAACTATATTGTTTACATAAGAGGCACTTTAAATGTAAAGACACAAAGAGGCTGAAAGGAAAGGTTGAGAAAAGCTACACCATGCAAATACTAAGAAAGTTGGTTTGGCTATATGAATATCAGATAAATCGACTTAAACACAAGGAGTATTACCAGAGATAGAGCAATTTTATAAAGAGAAAAAAACCACAATCCTGGCACAATTATTTGAATATACTAAAACCCATTAAATTGTATACTTTAAATGTGAGAGCTATATGGTAGATAAATTATATCTCAAGCTATTAAAAAGAAGTTTATTGAATTGATTTTCATTGATTAATATACTATATCACAGTCCCATTGGTCAGCCATTTTTTTCTGTTAGTCATGGAATGTGTTGAATTAAATTTGTCAAAAGCTCATATATAGGGCTTCCCTGGTGGCGCAGTGGTAGAGAGTCTGCCTGCCGATGCAGGGGACATGGGTTCGTGCCCCGGTCTGGGAAGATCCCACATGCCGTGGAACGGCTGGGCCCGTGAGCCATGGCCACTGAGCCTGCGCGTCCGGAGCCTGTGCTCCGCAACAGTAGAGGCTGCAACAGTGAGAGGCCCGCATACCGCAAAAAAAAAAAAAAAAAAACACCTCATATATATATATAGTCAAGTGTTTATTTCTAGAGGCATCAGTCTTTTAAGAGATGACCATGCTGATGTTATGTGTCTATTCATCTATTCATTTTTTATTCATCTCTTTATCTAAGTTATACTATGTATGGTATTTTAAATAGTTTTGTTCATATAATATCATTTTCATCTTTATAATATGTTTGAAAAGTAACAAAATATGCTCACCTTTATATTTTGTCATATTATTATCTTGATTAAATGAAAAGTTCTTACCATAGGAGAAAAAAGTGACATAACAATCCTAGCATGTACACAATAACAAAATTTCAAAATATAAGAAACAAAAATTGACAGAACTAAAAGAAAAAATACCAAATGTTACAATTACAGTTAAATATTTTAATATCCCTCTATTTAGTAATTGCTAGAACAAGTAGAAAAAAATCAGTGAGGGTATGGGAAATTTGAACAACATCATCAACCATGTTGACCTAATTGAAATTTATAGATCATTATATCCAATAACCACATAATACACATTCTTTTCAAGTGCAGATGGAATTTTCAATAGTCGAATGTATACAGGGCCATAAAATGTCCAGTACATTTTAAAGGATTAAAATCATGCAGAGTATGTTTCTAGAACATGACATAATTAAACTAGAAATCCATAACAATAAACCACCTAGAAAATTCATCAAAATTTTGAAATGGGGGCTTCCCTGGTGGTACAGTGGTTGAGAGTCCGCCTGCCAATGCAGGGGACACGGGTTCATGCCCCGGTCCGGGAAGATCCCACATGCCGCGGAGCAGCTGGGCCTGTGAGCCATGGCCTCTGAGCCTGCACGTCCAGAGCCTGTGCTCCGCAACGGGAGAGGCCACAACAGTGAGAGGCCCGTGTATCGCAAAAAAAAAAAAAAAAAAAAAAAAATTGAAATGAAAAATTTCATTTCATAAATTCTGAAAACCCATTTTTAAAAGAAAAAATTAAAAGAGAATTTGGAAAATATTTTGAACCAAATAATAATGAAAACATATCAAAATGTGTGACTGCAACTAAAATAATTCTTAAGGGAAATAAATAGCTTGAATACATACTCATATTAAAAATGAATGAGATAAAATCAATTACCTAAGCCTCTGCCATGAGTAATTGGATAAAAAAGAGCAAATTAAATTCAAAATGAGTAGAAAAAAGTAATTAAGATGAAAACAGATATAAGTATAATGGGAAAAAGTAATAGAGTAAATAAACAAAACCAAAGTTGCAGTTTTGAAAAAAATTGATAAAATTGATAAACTATTAGCTACACTGATGAGGAAAAAAAGAAAAATACCAGGAATTTAAAAAATGGGATAGCTTTACAGACCCTCAGATTTCAAAATAAAGGGATACTATATACAACTCTGTGTCAAAAATTGTGATGACTTAGATGAAATTTATAAATTCCTTAGAACCAGAATTTTACACAAAGATGCTTCAGGGACAGATAGTTTCATTGGTAAATTCTATAAACATTTGAGAACACTAATATCAATCCTATTCAAACTCTTTCCAAAAATAGAGATGGAGAGAACAATTTTCAATGTATTTATTGAGTCCAGGATTATCTTAATATCAAATCCAAACAAGATGCAAGAAAGAAAATTGCAGGCCAGTGTGCCCCATGACCATTGATGGACAAATCCTAAAAAAAATGTTAGCAAATCTAATCCATCAGTATATAAAAATGATAAGGCATGTGAAACAGTGGGAATTACCTCACAAATGTTACTTTGGTTCAGCTTTTAAAAAATCTATTGATGTACAATTTACCACATTAGCAGAATATAGGAGAAAATTATGTAATAATTTAAGTTGATACAAAAGAGCACCCATTCATGATAAATACTCTCAGAAAACTGGAGAGGGAAAGAAATTTTCTCAACCTGATCAAGGGCACCTATGAAATCTATGAAAAACCTATAGCTATCACATACTTGATACTGTATTGAAGGTTTTTTCCCCTCAGATTGGAAACATAGCCAGGATGTATGATCTCACTACTTCTGTTCAAAATTGTTCTGAAGGTCATAGCCAATGCACTAAGACATGAAATTGAAATAAATAGCATGCACATTAGAACAGAAGAGATAAAACTGTATTTGTCTATGAAGAAAATTAACTGTATTTGTATAGAAAATTCTAAAAAAGCTACAGAAATTGAATATAATTAATGAGTTTAGCGCATCCTCAGGATACAAATGAATATGCAAAAATTGTCTTTTTCATATGTGAGCAACAAACAAGTGGAAGATGAAATATTTTAAAAATCATTTTCAATAGCATGGAAGAAGACATAAAATACTTAAGAATAAATTTATGGCAGAGGGTGCAAGACCTCCTTGCTGAAAACAAAACAAAACAAAAAATTTGCAGAGAGAAACAAAAAGAAACCTAAATTAATGGGGAGATATACTACATTTGTAAACCGGAAGATTCCGTTTTGTTACAATTTCAGTTCTTTCAAAATTGATCATACAGATTTAGCACACTTCCAATGAAGTCTTAACAGTAAGACCTACTGTAAAGCTACACTAATCAAGACAGTGTGGTATTGGCAGGAGGACAGATAAATAGATCAATGGAAATGAATAGAGAGTCCAGAAATAGGTCCATACATGTACAGGCAATTGATTTCTGACAAAGTTGCCAGGTTAACTGAATGAGGAAAGGATAGCCTTTTCAACAAATTGTGTTGGATCAATTGGATACCCACATGAAAAAATTGAACTCTGATCTCTTCTTCACACAGTACACAAAAATTAATTCAAGATAGTTCATAGACCTGAACATAAAACTGAAACCTACAAAACTTTTATTAAAAAAAAATCTTTTGGCCTGGGGACAGGCAAAGTATTTTTGACATAACACAAAAAGCATTCACCAGGGATAAAAATAAATAAATAGGACTTTATCAGAATTCAAAATTGTTTTTCAAAAATGTGGTTGACTATTTTCCTCTCATCCTGATATGCCTACCCCTTTGCAGTGTGATTTTGCCATTCCTCACATCCAGAGACAGAGCCTTTTTCTCAGTCCCTTGAATAAAGCCTGGTCTTGTGACTTGCTCAGACCAAGAGAATGTGGCAGAAGTGATGTTTGCAGGTACCAGAGCCAACTTCCACACGTGTGAGTGAGGACATTTTGAACCTCCCAGCCCAGTCCACCCTCCAGCTGAATCAAGCCTTATGAATAATCCCGGGCTAAACCAAAGAGGAGATGCTCAGACAAACCATGCCACTGTGAGAAGGAATAAATCATCATTGTTTTACGCTATGAACTTTTGGGGGTGCTTTGTAATACAGCAAAGGCTAAATGAAAGAGAAATTGCTACCTGGAGGTGGGTGCTGTATAAAAAAACCTTAAACCTGCCAATAGTTTGGGGACCAGATGGCAGATGGAAGCAGGAAGGATGTAGAAAGGAACAGATAATGGAGACTGAACGATCACAGGAAAGTTCTGTCGGTGGCTGGAGAAAGACTCAGGTTAGGTAATGGTGGAAAGACTGGCAAATTTCATGCCTGTAGCAATTTAGAAGCTAGGAATGTATTTAATTAACTTGTGGGTGTGAACAAGGAGATTTCCAGACAATATTGAAAGTATCAATGCCAATGTTCAGCTATACATAAGATACATGGAGTGATAAATGAACTGAGGAGGGAACTGCTTGGCTTTCAAGGAGAAATTAGGACATGTAATGGAAAATTAGGCTCAATCATGGAAAAGAAAATTAACTTGGAAATAAAACTAACTTAGAAAATAAAACTATTTCTTATTCTCAGTCTTTCCCAGCAAGGAGTCTTGAAGTAGGAAATTGGGTAAAGATCAAACTATTGGTGTGGCTATAAGATAGTTTTTTAAGAGCTCAAGACAATTTAAAGTGGTGCCTAGAAGACCCTCTCACCTTGACAAAGGACATTGAAGAGCTGCGAGAGCCTTGTCCCCAAAGCAACCCAACAATGGCCCAAAATACAGAGGGGACTCTCAAAATTACAGATGTAGCTTTGGGAGCATTGAATGAATTCCAGTCACATTCATAGGAAAGCCATAATTTTTTAAAGAGTTGCATTAGAAAGAACACCACCAGCTTCACAGACATGTGGTTCTTCTGCTTCCTCCTATTCATCATTTTGTCCCCTCCAACATGACTTCTGCAGCTGTTGCTGTAGAGAAACTGCTGTCTTGGTGGGTGACAGTCAATGCCCTCCTAATCGCCCATTGAATGAACTTTTTTTTTTTTTTATTTCCTTGTTCTCCTTGAACTTTTGGGGAGTATTTTAACACTGTTGCTTGTTTCCCTTTTCTTGATGCTCTTCTCTCAGTCCAGCACTACACAACCTAGTTCTTTTGTTTCTCCAGTTAGTTCTTCTCTGACCCCTTTATGATTTTGCTTCCTCTTGCTCACTAAGTAAATCTAGTTCTTGGCCATCTTCTCTTCTTTCCGTATATTCATTTCCAGGCTAATATCATATGTAATCCCCTAACCTAAACTATCATTTCTGTATGGAAATTTAAATCTACATCTCCACACCTTACCCTCATTCTAGAACTCTAGTCCTGTCATTTCAACTGCTTTTAGATCAGTCAGTCTGCCCTTGAAGCCCAACTCATTTAAAGGCAACAAACTTTACCATTGTATCTCCAAGAGCCTAGCACAGTGCCAAGCATAGTGTCTGATACATGGTGAGTGTGAAATTTGGTGATTTATTGGATGTTATTGGTGGGTAGGTGGTAAGTACAAGGATGACCTGTAACATTATTTTGGCTACTGCAGAGATGATGGTTGTTAACTGAGATAGGGAATGGAGAAAGAAGAGGATGTACAAGAGGAGGAAGAAGAAAAAGAACACTACATACAGTTTTAAGCATGTTGAGTTTGAAATCCCAGCTGTATACAGATACCGGAGTAAACTTCCTAAAACACAGTTTGATCATGACATGACTTCCTTGTTCAAAAACCTTCAAGAGTTCGTCACTGTTGACCAAATCTGTATCAGTCTATCCTGGAATTTAAGATCCTCCACAATCTGGCCACTACTAGCTTTCCAAAATGATCTCACATCCTTCCCTTTTACCAAACATCTGCTATTCATCTCCTGGGCATGCGTCAGACAGTCCCACCTACTGAGCCATTCCTTCCATCTGGAGTGTACTCCTTCTCCAGCCTACCGGTGAAAATCCCATCCATGCTTTAAGACTCAGCTCAAATAGCACTTTATACAATTAGAATTGTTTTTCCGATTACCCAGACAGAAAGACCTATACCTCTGAGGACAGATCAATCTCATTATATGTACTGATCATATAACATTCCTTCTTAACTCGTGTTGTAGCTATTCACATACATGTTTTATTACACCTATGAGAGTTAAAGTGTTAAGAGGGTAGAGATTGTGTTTCACTTATATTTTCCAATCCTTCCATGTTCCAAACCCATCATAGGACATATAATAATGCTTAATAAATCATTATAAAATGAAACAGTAGAATAGAGATGCATGAATAACTGAAGGCAAGAATGAATGAATGGATGAAGTAGTTGAGAATAACTCTTCTCCAGTTGCTTTTACATAATACCCTTCAGTAAATCCTTAATAACTATACCGAATGTGCCAACACTGAATGAAGCATGTGTTGAAGGAAGAGGCCAAGAAATCAGCTTGTCCAAAGGACTTTCAAAGTTTGGGCTAATCAATCCATAGCTTGGAGTTTGTGGCTGTTGGTCCCACGTGGAACTTCTGTGCCAATTAGTAGAATAGACAATAAAAATAGCCAAGTAAAATGTTTATACTTCTCCAGGTTCACTACATAATAAATTATTAATGCTTCCTGATACTACATTTTCCCTGAATCTATTTAAATGTGAATACATTGATGGAAGCAGAAAATACACTTACATTTCCATTGCTCCAATGTAATTTATAAAACTAACATTTATTACATATTTCTGATTGCAAAACAAATACATGTTCATTCTAGAAAATTTGCACAAGAGAAGCACAGAGGTGAAGCACAAAGAGAAGCCCAAAGGTGAAATTAAAAGCAGCTATAAGCTTCCTTCCATAGTATAAATCTGTTAATATATTGGTATATATTCTTATGGGTTCTTTTTCCTAACTATGGGATAATACCATCTGTAATTTGGTTTCTTTCGCTTATATGCTTAGAGTATTTTCTATGTAATTAAGCATTCTTAACAGAACATAACTTTTGATGGTTGTACATCTTCTATCATATCCTCACATCATGAGTCAGTTTGTTATTGTTGGACATTTAGCTTGTTTTTAACATTTCGTAATTACACATGACTGTGATAAACAGCCCTGTAGCCAAAGCTTTAGCATCTCTCTCATTATATCAATAGTTTGGTAAATTCTAGCCATGGAATTACTGGGTCAAAGAGTGTGTACAGTCTTATGATTTTTAAACACATATTACCAGAAGGTTTTTTGTTTTGTTTTTTAAGAAATTTATACCTTCATCAACACTGTGGAAATTTCTATTTACCCCTACTCTTTTCACCAGTTCTATAGGTAAAAAGTTATACTTCATTGTTTAATTTACATTTATCTGAGAATTCTTCTATCTTATATAAGCCCCCACCGCCTTTTTTTTTTTGGCTCCGCCGCGTGGCTTGCAGAATCTCAGTTCCCCGACCAGGGATTGAGCCTGGGCAACAGCAGTGAAAGTGCTGAGTCCTAACCACTGGACCGCCAGGGAATTCCCTTATGTAAGGCCTTTTTTTTTTTTTTTTTTGCGGTACGCGGGCCTCTCACTGTTGTGGCCTCTCCCGTTGCGGAGCACAGGCTCTGGACGCACAGGCTCAGCGGCCATGGCTCATGGGCCCAGCCGCTCCACGGCATGTGGGATCTTCCTGGACCGGGGGCACGAACCCGTGTCCCCTGCGTTGGCAGGCGGACTCTCAACCACTGCGCCACCAGGGAAGCCCCTAGTAAGCTCTTTAAATTTCTTCTTTTTCCACTTGACAGTCTATATCCCTTGTATTTTTATTGTACTGATGTTTGTAAGAGCTATTTATGTATTAAAAATGTGAATCTTTTGTCATATATTACAATAACAACTTACCAGTTTTTGTATGCCTGTGAACTTTATTTATGTGGATTTTTTACCTATAGAATGTTTCCATTCATGTCAGAATGTCCTTATTTTCCTTTATGAATACTGCCTTTACATATATACAGGTTAATGTGCTTTTGCTTATTCTTTTATTTCATTTTTAATCTTTCAGTCAATTCATAGTTTACACTGAAGACGTTGTGAGATAGGATTATTTATTTTCCCTCCAATAATTAGGTAACCCTCCTACTACTATTATTGAATAATCACTTTCTTTGAACAATTTGAAACACTACGTTTATCATATATTGAATTCTTACACCATTTTCTGCTCTTGACTTTCTATTTTGTTTCATTTATCTGTTTATTCTGAGAGGACACTTTTCATTATTGTAGAATTATAATGTGTATGAACATTTACTAATGTAATTTCACCCTCCTTTTTAGAAGATTTATTGGCTCTTCTTATCTATTTACTTTTCCAGATAAACCTTTTTAAGGGATTTACTCAAGTCCCAAAAAAGTCCTTTTAGGATTTGATTGGTGTCTCAATAAGATTCTTAAATTAAATAATGGTGAACTGACAACTTGCAAAATCCTATCTACCCAATGAGAAACATGATTTTATTCCAACTGTTCTTTCGTCAGTTAAGTTTTCTTTATGCATCAAGCAATTTTCTTATTACATTTATGTATAGAAATCTCATTTTATTGTTGATATCATGGATGGAATTTTAATTCATTATATTTTCTAACAGAATATTGCTGACATATTGTCTATTTATTTTGTAACTGGCCAGTTTGGTGAACTCTCCTGTAAGACATAAGGCACTTCTCGGCATTCTTAAGTGTTATATATTGTCTACAAATATTTGTCTATTGGTTTTGCTATTCTTTTTTCCCTGATTTTTAGGAGTCCTTTTTTATTCTAGATATTGATCTTTTGGATTTTGAATATATACGTATCTTTTCCCAATTGTCACCCAGCAATTAACTGCATGCACGGTGTACTTCACTTAACAGAATTCTTTAATTTTAATACAAAGTCATCAAAATTTCACCTTAAAGTTTGTGGTTTGGGGGTCCCATTTAAGGTGCTTTTCCCCACCCTTAGGTAAAATTTACTCCAAGCTATTCTTTATTAACTTTATAGTGTCGCATTTCACATTTTGATCTTTAATCCATTTGGAAAAGATTTTTGAAAACAGAATGAGGTAGGATTCTTCCATATTGTAAACCAGTTTTCTAACACCATTCATTGATTAAATAATCCATCCTTTTGATACCAGTTTGTGGTATCACCTCTTTGATAAATCAAAAACATGTATAAAATAGTAAAATTTTGAGCTCTTTACTTTCTACTTATATCTCTTTGCCTTCCTATCTGATAAATTCTCTCATGACCCTTTATATTTTTCAAAATTTAGCTATTCAAGAACTTTCATTCTTCCACATAATTTTTTAAATGTTTGTTGAGCTTCTAAAAAAAGTCCTGCTGGAATTTTAATGGCCTTGCATTGAGTATATAGACTGATTTGTTCAGATTAAAATCTTTATATCATGGAATGCTATCTCATCCATGAGTGTGTTGTCTTTCTATTTTATTGAAATCTTCCGTTATATCCTGTGAGTTGTAAATTTTTCTCTCTAAAAGTTGTGTGCATTCTAGATACTTTATAAAATTTGTTGTTACTATGAATGATACCTTATGTTCTAATTTATTTTCAGATTCATTATTGGTGTCATAGAGGAATATTGTAACTCTGGCTGAATTCTCTTGTTAGTTCTAACAGCTCCTATTAGGTCTTCGATATAGATGATCATATTATCAAAGGAAAAGAATAGCAGTTTTAATTTTTCCCTTTCTAATCTTCCACCTTTTACATTCAGTGCTATGTTAAAAGTAGTAGTAATGAAGAAAATGCTTGTTTTCTTCCTAGTCTTAAAGGGAATATGTTCCTACAAATCTCCATTGAGTTTGATGTTTGCTTAGGGTTTTGGCATAAAATCTTTATCAAGTTAAGGAAGTCCTTTTTATTCTCAAGCCTCTAAGAGGCTCTTAAAAAATAATAAATAAATATTTTAATTTAACCTTATAAAGTACTTTCTCTGTGCCTACTTTTAATGTGGTAAGTTACATTGATAGACTTTCTAATGTTAAATCACCCTTACCTCTTAGGATGAACTCTCTTGATTAGGATGCACACTTGTGGGTTTAGGTAGCTAATATTTTCTTCAGAATTTGTGCATCTATGCTTATATTTAAACTTGTTTATACTTTTTTTCTTTCTTTCCTTCGACCATCCCCCTCTTAACTTTGTTGGCATTATCTAGAATTTTAACTCTGGATCGTAACGGATATATGGTAAATCTATTTCAGTCAGTCCTTCATTTATATTACACTATCTTCCTGAACTTTTTTTTTTTTCTTGCTGGAATATTTTCTCTAAGAGAGTTTCCAAAAAGATATTTGTAGCAAAACCCTTTATGCATAAAAATATCTTTATACTTTAATGATGGTTTCAGTAGATATAAAATTCTAAGCTTCCAAATAATTCTAACATTTTGAAAATATTTCTCCTTTGCCATCTGCCTCTGGTGCTACAATTAAGAAGTCTGATGTCAAACTGATTCTTGTTCCTCTGTAGGTGATCTACTTCTTTGTTCTGGAAGCTTTTGTAAATAACCCTTTGGTTTTGATGTTTTAAAATTTTATAATTTAAGGTGTGGGGTGTTTTTATATTTATTCTGCACTTCTTCTTTTTTTTTTTTTTTTTTTGCTGTACGCGGGCCTCTCACTGTTGTGGCCTCTCCCGTTGCGGAGCACAGGCTCCGGATGCGCAGGCTCAGCGGCCATGGCTCACGGGCCCAGCCGCTCCGCGGCATATGGGATCCTCCCAGACCGGGGCACGAACCCGTATCCCCTGCATCGGCAGGCGGACTCTCAACCACTGCGCCACCAGGGAGGCCCTCTGCACTTCTTTTTAATCTGAAGTTATATTTTTTGAAATATGGAAAATTCACAGTCATTTGATTACTTCCTCTCAACTTTCTTTTTTCTCTTCTTCCGGCGTTTCTAAGTATCTTTTATATATAATTTTTTGTTTTCTTAATACATTCTTGGTGTCTTCTAGGAGAGTTCTTTAATACCATCTCCTTAAAATGATAAGCATTTTGCTATTCACGATATCAATTGAACTCTTTCCATTTTATTTGTCATACCTAGCATGTCTAGATAATTTTCCTTTATGACTTCTTCCTCCTCCGGCGTTGAATAGACTCTCTTTCATGTTCCTCTTTTGTGTTGTGAACGGCCGCCCTTATCCCACTGATGCTAATTAATGCCTTTAAGTTCTTGCTTTTTAGCAAGAAAGAGAAAGTCCCACCACTTTCTCTTTGGTTTAACTGGTTGGAGCTGCTGCGCTCCTTTTTATAAAGGTTGTGAAGATGGCATGTTATTGTCATCTAGCCACCTCCCAGCCTCCTGAAGGCTCTGATTCAACCACCTTGGTTTGTGATTACAGCTCAGGCCCCAGCCTGTGCCCTTCCTGCTGAGAAAATGCTTCAGCTCTCTGTTGTCTCTGTCTCTGCCCCGCTCAGCCTTTTCAGGAACTGTAATCACCTAGCTGCTGAGATGGGGATGAGTATGGGGCAAGAAAGCTCAGGGACAAACCTGAGTTGTTTCTGGTTTTCAGCTTTATTGAAGTGTGATTGACAGATACAGATTGTATATGTTTATGGTATACAACGTGATGTTTTGATATAGATATACAATGTGAGATGATTACCACAATCAAGTTAATTAACACATCCATCACCTCGCATAGTTTCGATTTTCGGGTCTGGGTGTGTGGGGAGAACACTTGGGATCAACCCTCTTAGCAGATTTCAGTGGAATATCATTCAGCCTCAGAAAAGAAGGAAATCCTTCCATTTGAGACAACATGGATGAACCTGGAGGACATTATGTTAAACAAAGTAAGCCAGATGCAGAAGGACAAATACTGCATGATCGCACGTATATGTGGCATCTACAAAAGTCAAATTCAAAAGCAGAGAGTAGAATGGTGTTTGGCAGGGACTGGGAAGCAGGGAAACAGGGAAATGTTGGTTAAAGAGTACAAAAGTTCAGTTATGGGCTTCCCTGGGGGCGCAGTGTTTGAGAGTCCGCCTGCCGATGCAGGGGACGCGGGTACATGCCCCGGTCCGGGAAGATCCCACATGCCGCGGAGCGGCTGGGCCCGTGAGCCATGGCCGCTGAGCCTGCGCGTCCGGAGCCTGTGCTCCGCAACGGGAGAGGCCACAACAGTGAGAGGCCCGCGTACCGCAAAGAAAAAAAAAAAAAGTTCAGTCATTCAGGATGAATCAGTTTTGGAGATCCAATCCTAATGTACAACAAGCCCTAGTTGTTAGCTGCACTCCACTCCTGACCGTAGATGCACTACCTCGTGAAAAAACCCTTTCCCTAATCCTACCTGTGGTACCCAGCTCTTTTTTCATGTTAATGGCTTATTCTCTTACTACCAGGACCCAATTACATACTGTTGCCCAGAAGGGTTTTTTGGTTTGCTTTTTGTCCTTGTTTGTTTGTTTTTAATGTTAACTACCTTGATTCATGAATCTCCTCCTAGCTTCTATGGCATATGCATTCACGAGAGGAGGCCAGAAACACTTCCTAGCGCTGTTATCCTGTCTGCTGTGATTTTTATTTTTATTTATTTATTTATTTATTTATTAATAAATTTATTTTATTTATTTATTTGGCTGCGTTGGGTCTTCGTTTCTGTGCGAGGGCTTTCTCTAGTTGCGGCGAGCGGGGGCCACTCTTCATCGTGCTGCACGGGCCTCTCACTGTCGTGAGTCTCTCCTGTTGCGGAGCACAGGCTCCAGACGCACAGGCTCAGTAGTTGTGGCTCATGGGCCCAGTCAGTCCGCGGCATGTGGGATCTTCCCAGACCAGGGCTTGAACCCGTGTCCCCTGCATTGGCAGGCAGATTCTCAACCACTGCGCCACCAGGGAAGCCCTGCTGTGATTTTTATATGTTGGTCTTTTACCAAGTGTTCATGGCGAATCTTGATTATTTGTAGATTAGATGTTCTGTGTGGAGAATTATGTCTATGTAGAAATAACGTCAGTGATGTATCTCCCTTTGCGATTATTAAACTCTTTTTTTCTCGTCCTATTGTATTTGTTAGATTCTTTAATAGAATATTAAGAGTAAAACTGATATTGAGAATTATTGTCTTGCTCTTGACATTAATATAAATAATATTTGCTTTAGGTTTGGGATAGATGTCCTTTATCAGCTTAAGAAAGTTTCCTTCTATCCTTAGTTTTAAAACTCAGAGAGTTTTTAGTTTTTGTTTAAATCATGAATGTTGTTGAGTGCTTTTTCTGCATTTATTGCTAAGATCATATGGTTTGCCTTCTTTTTTCTCCTTTTTTTCATTCTTTCCTGTTTTTGGTTTTCTTTCTTTAATCTGTTAATTTATGTGGCAGGAATACATAAGTGGATTTTCTAATATTGAATCATCCTTATGTTCTTGGAATAATATGTACTTGGATTTGACTTGCTGATAGTTCAAAATTTTTGTATCTGTGCTCATACATGAGATTGTGTTATATGTTCTTTTGTTCTATTATTTTTGCCCAGTTTGGGTCAATTTTATATTAGTCTTAAAAAATGAGTTGGATTACCTTCCCCGATGAAACTATTTATTGGGTTTTGGGCCAACTCAATATGTAAGATAAGGAATACCTATTCCTTCAAACTAGAAAAACGAGGCGGTAAAACTATTAAGACTGGTAATATTTTGTGAGGTGGAAGAAATAGTTTACTGGTTAAATTACTTTAAAAGATATTAACATTTTTAAAATTTCTTCTTGAGATAATTTTGAGAATTTAGATTTTTCTACAAAATTTTCATTTCATCTGTTTCACAATTTATTGGTTAAAGTCGTTCATAATGTTTTCATGATTTTTAAAATCTCTATTATATATGTAGTTATGCCCTGTTTATACATTAGTAACCTTTCTTTATAACCTTTTTTCTTGGCCATTATATATTCTCTTCCTCTAGCCCCAACTCCTTTCTGACTTGGAGTTATAATTTTTATATATAACCTTTTAGTACTTATTCTTTTAAATATGTATACCTATTCATCTTCTAATGAAAACTCTTCAGGAATCCTTAGCCAAAAGATTTTAGATTGCTGGAGTTATCCACTCTGCACACCTTCCCCACCGTCTCCTTTGTTATTAACTGTCTGCGGTTTTAGGTTCACCTTTAAAGAATACTAAAAATTAATTATGTTAAGTCAACTGTTTTATTAAATTTATAAACATACTTCATCAATTTCTGGGCTCACCACTGTTCCTTATAACTCACTCCATTTCTCTAGGGTCACTTGTCACTCTTTGGTGGTTCCTTCAACATGGGTTGAGAGATGAGAACAATTTGAGTCTCTGTATGACTGGAAATGTCTTATTTCCTCCTCACTTTTCTCTGCAAGCTTTCTACTCTTTTTTTTTTTTTCTCCTTTTGGATCTCTGGGATAGAGATTTGGAGTGATCGTCATTCATGGTTCATGACCACTAAGTACTATGTATTTTTGTCTATTTATCTATCTATCTATCTATCTCTCTATCTACCTATCTGTCTTTTCCATCTCTATAAAGGTAAATATCAGTATATATCAATATCAGTTCAGAAACAGATATATAGATATAGTTGATATAGATATATTGTATTTAATATCTAACATTTGAGGAATCTTTAAGAATGAAAAACTAAATTATTATAAAAAACATACATCTTTTAATGGGCTCTTTCCCTATCCCATCCCTCCGTCTCCCTCCCTCCCAGAAATAATCCCTAATATGAATTTTGTGTTTACTTTTCCCTTGCTTTAATACATGTTTTGTCATCTGTTTCTCTAGGCCTTTACAGCATATTATTTGATGTAGCTTGATTTTAAATTTTATAAAAAGGGTATCTTACTAGATACTGTTCTCTGGAACTTGTTTTTTTCATGTAATATTTTAAGATTCATCCAGGCCATTGTATGTAGTTGTAGTTTTTTCATTTTCTTTGCTATGAAATATTCCATGATATAAACTTACACAGTTTAACTTTCCCCTGTCAATGGACATTTAGGATGCTTTAATTTTTTGATATTATGAATAGTGCTGCTATGACATTTTTGTACAAATTCTTGAGACGCATATACTAAAGTTTTTTCTTGGATATATATCTGGGGGTAGAATTGCTGAGTTGCAGAGTATAAGGATGTTCAGTTTTACACGATAATGTCAAATTGATTTTTAAAATAACTATCAATTTACACTCCCCAAGATTACACATGGAGATGCCATTGATACTCTTGCCAAAACTCAATATAATCAGATTTCTTTAATTTTTAAAGATCAAGTTAGTAAAAAATGGCATCTCAGTTTGTCTTAATTTGCATTTCCCTGATTACTAGTGGGGTTGGACATCTCTTTACTTTTTAACAAGCCATATGATTTCCTTTTGGATGGAATTCAGAAAATCTTTTTCCCCCTAGTGAGTTGTTTATTTGTTTCTTATTAACTTGTAGAAATTTTAAATTATATTCTCAGTTGGAATATTTTGTTGGTTGTATGAGTATTTTCTACCAGTTCGTAGTTTGATTTTTCACTTTTTTGAAATCTTTTTCTGAGCAGAAGTTTTAACAATCTTAATGTAGTTGAATCTATCAATCTTTTCTTTTTAAAGTTGGTGCTTTTAGTGTATTATTTAAGAAATCCTACCCTACCACAAGGCCAGAAAGACATTCATCAACACTTTTTTTCTAAAAGTTTTAAAGGTTCACTTTTGACATTTATATTCTTAGAAATTTTATTTTTGGACTCTCCAGTTTTGCTGGGTTTATTTTCCTTATTTTGCTCAGTATTGGTGCATACTTACAATCCAGGGACCCATGTCTTTTCTTCATTGCTGGAAAACTCTCAGCGATTGTTTTTTGAATATTGCTTCTCCATCTATACCTCTAATTTCTCCTTACAGAGCTCCTAGTTAATGGAAGTTGAGAATTCTCAACATATTATCTATCTTTCAACAGTTGTTTCTTTCTTAAAGTTTCTCTATTTCTCTGTGTGTATTTGGAGAAAGCATTTTTATACTTTATTCCAATTCACTGAGTCTTCATTTAGCTATATCTACTCAAGAGATTATCCCATTATTGAATTTATTTGACAACCATATTTTTCAACTTAATGATTTCATTTTTTAAAAATATCCACTTACATTTCATAATTTTATTCTTATTCGTAGATATTATTTCTTCATTTATCTCTTTGAAAACCCTAAACATACTTACTTTGAAGTCTATTTCAGATTTTTCTGTTATTTATTTCTATCTGTTGTGAATTCATATTCTGATAGTTGATTTTGTTGACTTTTTTCCTACATTTTGTGAACTTTTTTGGAATTTATATATTTAGGCTCATCTTGAATGGGTGGATATTTCTCTCATTCTTTTTCTTGGGGATTATTCTCCATTTAGTGGCCTTGAAATAATTGTCCCTAGGCCATCCAGAACCATGTCTTACATTGGAGGCCTAGAACTCCTGCTCTGCAGTGAAATTGGAGATGTCAGCCTGGCTTGGTTCTTTTCTCCGTCTTAAAACTCTGCTTTGTCTTACGTTCCTTAGCCCAGGAAACATTTGGCAACAACGGTTAGGAGGCGTGAAAGTCAACCCAAAAGTATATTTTATTTTATATTTCCTTAATTGTTAAAGTCAAAAGTGAAATATTATCACTTGTCTCCTCCCACTTTAGATGAGGAATTTAGCATATAAATTCCTCCTTCTCTTTTACTTCTTGGTTTTGCTGATATGATTTGGGAATTTAAATCAGGATTATTGCTGTCAATTTATTATTTTTAAATAGCCAGTTCCCTCTTAAATGGGAATGCTCCAATGTAATACAATAGGAACACCCATGATTTTCTATACCTCCGTAAATGGAGCACTGGTGATCATGAAGAAGATAATTTTTGGGGCGACTGCCAATTTTCTTCTATGTAAGTGACAATTGCAAAAGAAACGAAAACAAAAGTAGCATAATGAAAATAGGTGTTCTTTGTAGGTCATTCTAACAGTTAACTTCTTTTTTCAGAGCAGCTTTTAGCTTATATCCTTATTGTAAATAGCTTGCCCAGTAAGGATTGGAAAAACTCATGAGGATGTGGAGATTTTTTTTTTTTTTTTTTGCGGTACGCGGGCCTCTCACTGTTGTGGCCTCTCCCACCGCGGAGCACAGGCTCCGGATGCGCAGGCTTAGCGGCCATGGCTCATGGGCCCAGCCGCTCCGCGGCATGTGGGATCTTCCCGGACTGGGGCACGAACCCATGTCCCCTGCATCGGCAGGCGGACTCTCAACCACTGCGCCACCAGGGAAGCCCATATGTGGAGATATTTAAATGTAAAGTTTTCACAGGCACTGGAAATAGAGCAAACACCAAAACCTAATGGTCTGCACCATCATGGAATTTATGGTCTAATTAAACAAACTTAATCACCTATAGTTCCTTTGCAAGTTCACCTTCAACACATTTCATTCTGTCTTTCATCTCCATAACTCTTCTCAAAGACCCTCATGACCTCCATGTTGCCAAATCCGTTAGCCTTTCACCATATTTTACTTGACAACATTCAAGAGAGTTAACTACCTATCTTTCTAAAAATCACTTTTCTCTCTTAGTCTTTTTAAAAATTATTTATTTATTTATTTATACAGCAGGTTCTTATTAGTTATCTATTTTGTACATATTAGTGTATATATGTCAATCCCAATCTCCCAATTCATCACACCACCACACCCCCATCACTTTCCCCCCTTGGTGTCCATACGTTTGTTCTCCATGTCTGTGTCTCTATTTCTGCCTTGCAAACAGGTCCTCTGTACCATTTTTTTAGATTCCACATGTATGTGTAATATACGATATTTGTTTTTCTCTTTCTGACTTACTTCACTCTGTATGACAGTCTCTCGGTCCATCCACATCTCTACAAATGACCCTATTTTGTTCCTTTTTATGGCTGAGTAATATTCCATTGTATATATGTACCATGTCTTCTTTATCCATTCGTCTGTTGATGGACACTTAGGTTGCTTCCATGACCTGGCTATTGTAAATAGTGCTGCAATGAACATTGGGGTGCATGTGTCTTTTTGAATTATGGTTTTCTCAGGGTACATGCCCAGTAGTGGGATTGCTGGGTCATATGGTAATTCTACTTTTAGTTTTTTAAGGAACCTCCATACTGTTCTCCATAGTGGTTGTATCAATTTACATTCCCACCAACAGTGCAGGAGGGTTCCCTTCTCTCCACACCCTCTCCAGCATTTGTTGTTTGTAGATTTTCTGATGATGCCCATCCTAACTGATGTGAGGTGACACCTCACTGTAGTTTTGACTTGCATTTCTCTAATAATTAGTGATGTTGAGCAGCACTTCATGTGCCTCTGGGCCATCTGAATGTCTTCTTTGGAGAAATGTCTATTTAGGTCTTCTGCCCATTTCTTGATTGGGTTGTTTGTTTTTTTAATATTGAGATGCATGAGCTGTTTATACATTTTGGAGATTAATCCTTTGTCCGTTGGTTCCTTTGCTAATATTTTCTCCCATTCTGAGGGCTGTCTTTTCATCTTGTTTATAGTTTCCTTTGCTGTGTAAAAGCTTTTAAGTTTCATTAGGTCCCATTTGTTTATTTTTGTTTTTATTTCCATTACTCTAAGAGGTGGTCAAAAAAAATCGTACTGTGATTTATGTCAAAGAGTGTTCTTCCTATGTTTTCCTCTAAGAGTTTTATAGTGCCCGGTCTTACATTTAGGTCTTTAATCCATTCTGAGTTTATTTTTGTGTATGGTGTTAGGGAGTGTTCTAATTTCATTCTTTTACATGTAGCTGTCCAGTTTTCCCAACACCACATATTGAAGAGACTGTCTTTTCTCCATTGTATGTTCTTGCCTCCTTTGTCATAGATTAGTTGCCCACAGGTGCGTGGGTTTATCTCTGGGCTTTCTATCTTGTTCATCTGATCTATATTTCTGTTTTTGTGCCAGTAACATATTGTCTTGATTACTGTAGCTTTGTGGTATAGTCTGAAGTCAGGGAGTCTGATTCCTCCAGCTCCATTTTTCTTTCTCAGGATTGCTTTGGCTATTCAGGGTCTTTTGTGTCTCCATACAAATTTTAAGACGTTTTATTCTAGTTCTGTAAAAAATGTCATTGGTAATTTGATAGGGATTGCATTGAATCTGTAGATTGCTTCAAGTAGTACAGTCATTTTCACAATTTTGATTCTTCCGATCCAAGAACATGGCATGTCTCTCCATCTTTTTGTGTCATCTTTGATTTCTTTCATCAGGGTCTTATAGTTTTCTGAGTACAGGTCTTTTACCTCCTTAGGTAGGTTTATTCCTAGGTATTTTATTCTTTTTGTTGCAATGCTGAATGGGATTGTTTCCTTCATTTCTCTTTCTAATCTTTTGTTGTTAGTGTATAGGAGTGCAAGAGATTTCTGTGCATTAATTTTGTATCCTGCAACTTTACCAAATTCATTGATTACCTCTAGTAGTTTTATGGTGACATCTTTAAGATTATCTATGTATAGTGTCAGGTCAACTGCAAACAGTGAAAGTTTTACTTCTTCTTTTCCAATTTGTATTCCTTTTATTTCTTTTTCTTCTCTGATTGCTATGGCTAGGACTTCCAAAACTGTGTTGAATGATAGTGGTCAGAGTGGACATCCTTGTCTTGTTCCTGATCTTAGAGGAAATGCTTTCAGTTTTTCACCATTGAGAATGATGTTTGCTGTGTGTTTGTCATATATGGCCTTTATTATGTTGAGGTAGGTTCCCTCTATGCCCACTTTCTAGAGAGTTTTTATCATAAATAGGTATTGAATTTTGTCAAAAGCTTTTTCTGCATCTATTGAGATGATCACATGTTTTTTATTCTTCAATTTGTTGATATGATATATCACATTGATTGATTTGTGTATATTGAAGAATCCTTGCATCCCTGGGATAAATCCCACTTGATCGTGGTGTATGATCCTTTTAATGTGTTGTTGGATTCTGTTTGCTAGTATTTTGTTGAGGATTTTTGCATCTGTATTCATCAGTGATATTGGTCTGTAATTTTCTTTTTTGTAGTGTCTTTGTCTGGTTTTGGTATCAGGGTGATGGTGGCCTCATAGAATGAGTTTGGGAGTGTTCCTTCCTCTGCAATTTTTTGGAAGAGTTTGAGAATGATGGGTGTTAGCTCTTCTCTAAATGTTTGATAGAATTCACCTGTGAGGCCATCTGGTCCTGGACTGTTGTTTGTTGGAAGATGTTTAATCACAGTTTCAATTTCATTACTTGTGATTGGTGTGTTCATATTTTCTATTTCTTCCTGGTTCAGTCTTGGAAGGTTATACCTTTCTAAGAATTTGTCCTTTTTCTTCCAGGTTGTCCATTTGATTGGCATAGAGTTGCTTGTAGTAGTCTCTTGTGATGCTTTGTATTTCTGCGGTGTCTGTTGTAACGTCTCCTTTTTCATTTCTAATTTTATTGATTTGAGTCCTCTCCCTCTTTTTCTTGATGAGTCCGGCTAAAGGTCTATCAATTTTGTTTATCTTCTCAAAGAACCAGCTTTTAGTTGAATTGATCTTTGCTATTGTTTTCTTTGTTTCTATTTCATTTATTTCTCCTCTGATCTATGATTTGTTTCCTTCTGCTAACTTTGGGTTTTGTTTGTTCTTCTTTCTTTAGTTCCTTTAGGTGTAAGGTTAGATTGTTTATTTGAGATTTTTCTTGTTTCTTAAGGTGGGATTGTATTCCTACAAACTTCCCTCTTAGAACTGCTTTTGCTGCCTCCCATAGGCTTTGGATTGTCCTGTTCTCATTGTTATTTGTCTCTTGGTATTTTTTGATTTCTTCTTTGATTTCTTCAGTGATCTCTTATTTAGTAAGTATTGTTTAGCCTCCATGTGTCTGTGTTTTTTTCGCTTTTTCCCGTGTAATTGATTTCTAATCTCATAGCATTGTGGTCGGAAAAGATGCTTGATATGATTTCAATTTTCTTAAATTTACCAAGGCTTGATTTGTGATGCAAGATGTGATCTGTCTTGGAGAATGTTCTGTGTGCACTTGAGAAGAAAGTGTAATCTGATGTTTTCGAATGGAATGTCCTATAAATTTAATATCAATTAAATCTATCTGGTCTATTGTGTCATTTAAAGCTTGTGTTTCCTTATTAATTTTCTGTCTGGATGATCTGTCCATTGGTGTAAGTGAAGTGTTAATGTCCCCTGCTATTATTGTGTTATTGTTGATTTCCTCTTTTACGGCTGTTAGAATTTGCCTTATGTCTTGAGGTGCTCCTATGTTGGGTGCATATATATTTATAAACGTTATATCTTCTTGGATTGATCCCTTTATCATTATGTAGTGTCCTTCCTTGTCTCTTGTAATATTCTTTATTTTAAAGTCTATTTTATCTGATATGAGTATTGCTGCTCCCGCTTTCTTTTGATTTCCATTTGCATGGAATATCTTCTTCTATCCCCTCACCTTCAGTCTGTTTGTGTCCGTAGCTCTGAAGTGGGTCTCTTTTAGATAACATATATATGGGTCTCATTTTTGTATCCCTTCAGCAAGACTGTGTCTTTTGGTTGGAGCATTTAATCCATTCACGTTTAAGGTAATTATCGCTATGTATGTTCCTATTACCATTTTCTTAATTGTTTTGTGTTTGTTTTTGTAGGTCCTTTTCTTCTCTTGTGTTTTCCACTTAGAGGAGTTCCTTTAGCATTTGTTGTAGAGCTGGTATGGTGGTGCTGAATTTTCTTAACTTTTGCTTGTCTGTAAAGCTTTTGATTTCTCTGTCAAATCTGAATGAGATCCTTGCTGGGTAGAGTAATATTGGTTGTAGGTTCTTCCCTTTCATGACTTTAAATATATCGTTCCACTCACTTCTGGCTTGTAGAGTTTGTACTGAGAAATCAGCTGTTAACCTTATGGGAGTTCCCTTGTATGTAATTTGTCATTTTTCCCTTGGTGCTTTTAGTAATTTTTCTTTGTCTTTAGTTTTTGTCAGTTTGATTGCTATGTGTCTCAACGTGTTTCTCCTTGTGTTTATCCTGCCTGGGACTCTCTGCGCTTCCTGGACTTGGGTGGCTATTTCCTTTCCCATGTTAGGGAACTTTTCTACTATAATGTCTTCAAATATTTTCTCGGGTTTTTTCTCTCTCTCTTCTCCTTCTGGGACCCCTATAATGCAAATGTTGATGCGTTTAATGTTGTCCCAGAAGTCCCTTAGGCTGTCTTCATTTCTTTTCATTCTTTTTTCCTTATTCTGTTCCATGGCAGTGAATCCCACCATTCTGTCTTCCAGGTCACTTATCCGTTCTTCTGCCTCAGTTATTCTGCTGTTGATTCCTTCTAGTGTATTTTTCATTTCAGTTATTGTATTGTTCATCTCTGTTTGTTTGTTCTTTAATTCTTCTAGGTGTTTGTTAAACATTTCTTGCATCTTCTCGATCTTTGCCTCCATTCTTTTTCTGAGGTCCTGGATCATCTTCACCATCAGTATTCTGAATTCCTTTTCTGGAAGGTTGCCTATCTCCACTTCATTTGGTTGTTTTTCTGGGGTTTTATCTTGTTCACTCATCTGGTACATAGTCCTCTGCCTTTTCATTTTGTCTGTCTGTGAATGTGGTTTTTGTTCCACAGGCTTCAGGATTGTAGTTCTTCTTCCTTCTGCTGTCTGCCCTCTGGTGGATGAGGCTATCTAAGAGGCTTGTGCTAGTTTCCTGATGAGAGGGACTGGTGGTGGGGAGAGCTGGGTCTTGCTCAGGTGGGCAGAGCTCAGTAAAACTTTAATCTGCTTGTCTGCTGATGGGTGGGGCTGAGTTCCCTCCCTGTTGGTTGTTTGGCCTGAGGCAACCCAGCCCTGGAGCATAGAGGCTCTTTATTGGGGCTAATGGTGGGCTCTGGGAGGGCTCACACCAAGGAGTACTTCCTAGAACTTCTGCTGCCAGTGTCCTTGTTCCTGTGGTGAGCCACAGCCACCCCCCCGCCTCTGCAGGAGACCCTCCAACACTAGAAGGTAGTTCTGGTTTAGTCTTCTATGGGGTCACTGCTCCTTACCCCTGGGTCCCGATGCACACACTACTTTCTGTGTGCCCTCCAAGAGTGGAGTTCCTTTTCCCCCCAGTCCTGTCAGAGTCCTGCAATCAAATCCCACTAGCCTTCAAAGTCTGATTCTCTAGGAATTCCTCCTCCCGTTTCCAGACCCCCAGGTTGGGAAGCCTGACGTGGGGCTCAGAACCTTCACTCCAGTGGGTGGACTTCTGTGGTATAAGTGTTCTCCAGTTTGTGAGTCACCCACCCAGCAGTTATAGGATTTGATTTTATTGTGATTGTGCCCCTCCTACCATCTCAATGCAGCTTCTCCTTTGTCTTTGGATGTGGGGTATCTTTTTTAGTGAGTTCCAGTGTCTTCCTGTTGATGACTGTCCAGCAGTCAGCTGTGATTCCAGTGCTCTTGCAAGAGGGAGTGAGCGCATGTCCTTCTACTCTGCCATCTTGAAGCAATTTCTCCTCTCTCTTCGTTTTGATGAAACCAAACTCCTGGTTTTCCTCCTGTTTTCCTGGCTGCTCCTCTGTAATCTGACTAATAAATATTGGAGTTCCCAGGGCTTGTTCCTGAATCTCCATTTCTTCTAGTACTCTCTCCTTATGAAATCTTATTCAGTCCCATAGCTTTAAATAATGTACAGTGAGGATCTCAAAGCTAATCCTCAGCTCTGAATCCTCTTTTAAACTCCAAACTCATAGGTCTAATTGCCTACTTGACATCATATCCACTTGATATGGACGTGTAATAGACAACTCAAACAAACCATGAACTGTTGCCTACCAAACTGTCCCTTCTCAATTATTCCCTTACCTTACCTCGGTAAATGATTCTACCAGCCAGTTGCTAAGCTAAAAGTCTACGAATATTTCCTCACTTTTCCTTAACCCCAATGTCCATCCATCCACTTTTCTCCATTCCCACTGCCACCACTGAAGTCTCAGCCATCATCACCTCTTGCCTTTACCACAGCAAATTCTCACTGGTTTTCAGGATTTCGTGCCTGCGTCACTCCAGTCTCTTCTTCACATGGCAGACAAAGTGATCTGTTAGAATATGAATCACATCATGTTATTCCCTGGCTTAAGACCCATCATCACTTCCCAGTGCCTTTAGAAAAAAGCACGTAACATAGCTCCTCTTAACATGGCTTATTTCACCAACTTCATCTTATTCCATTCTCCCCCAGTTCTTTTCTAGTCTTTAAACATGGCAGGTTTTTTTCTGCCTGAGATCCTTTATATTTGCTGTTCCCTCTGCCTGGGAGGTTCTTTCCCTGGCTCTTTGGAAGGTCTTGACTCAACTCTACCATTTTCAAAGATGTTTTCTCTGACCACACTATGAAAGTTATCCCCCAGATTATTTAGTTCTGTAAATGTTTTCCTTTTTCCCTTCATAATATTATATGACATTATCTTATTTATTTACTCTTTGTCTCCACCCATTAGAATATAAGTTCCTCAGGGTGGAGACTTTGTGTTGTTCATTGACATATTCCCATAACCTAAAACTAGGATGACAGTATAATTTATTTTCCAACCTGGGACACTTGTTTTGCACTAAAATACTAAGATGGATTGGATACAAGGATAACAGGTGTAAACATGGATTACCCGAGGGAAACTGTGAATGTGTGGTCAGTCTGGCAAGAGCATTAGCTGACACCTAGGTGGCCCTCAATGATGAACAAATGATTACAGAATAACATAGTGATAAGTGAAAGAACCTGGTATGAAAAGGTTAACTACTGTATTATTTCATTGATACGATATTCTAGAAAAAACAAAAGTAGAGAGAGGGTAAGCACATCAGTGGTCGCCAGTGACTTAGGGAAGGGGGAAGGTTGAATAGGCAAAGCACGGGGGGAGATTCTTTAGGATGTGAAACTATCCAATGTGATACTGTAATGGTGAACATGTGGCAGTATGCATTTGTTAAAACCCATAGAGCTTTACAGTACAAACAGTGAACCTTAATGTATGCAAATTTAGAAAAATTACTTAGGAGGTCAAGGTGTCCTAGGATCGAATGCAAGTTAGGACAAAAGGGTCTAACTATATTATAAATGTATAAAATAACCTCACTGAGGGAAGTTGGGTGGGGAGGTGCTGACCTAAGTAACTTTGGAAGTGAGTGGGGACTGTAAGAGTAAGGAACAGCACATAAGCACCGTCATCTGTTTGGTAAAGTTGTTTCCCACAAGGGTATGGGTTAATAATTCTGAAACCACTATACATTGTACACTAGAATTGAACAATTAAGTGAATGAATGGCAGGTAGTGTGATCCAGGTTCTCACTGTTGGAAGGTTCAGATAAGCAAGGAAGAAGAGACTAGAATGAGCCATGTGGTACTGAATTCGAGTTGGAGACATCAGTACAAACTCATGTTAGTTCACATAGGTAGGAGTGGCTATCTGTATAGATAGAAATATTTATAGCTTTATGTATATACATGGATTAGTGTACACATGTATATTTCCTTGCTCCATAAGCAATGAACACATTCAGCACACAGACCATGGTATCTAATACCTTCTCAAGCAAGAAGAATCAGAGCTCTTTGGAGAAATGGCTGATTCTAGGACTTAGGCGGGGAATATGTAGCCTGAAGTATGTAGTAGTGCCAGTAAATAATAAAATGCACACACACACACACACACACACACACAAAAGGATAAGGACATGCCAAAGGAACACAGCAGCCAACCTGAAAGGGTTCTCTTGGGCCCAAACTGGAGCAATCTGAGCAACAAAATAAATAACATAGTATTAGATTACAGCATGAAGCATAAGATAAATATTCATGAGTTCATACGGATATAAATAAATGATTGAATAAATTAATAAATGGGGGAGAAGAGAGAATTCTCTCGTGCAAAAGATTTCCAAATAATTTATGTAGAAATTCACCTCTCGAGGAGGCGGAACATAGCTCCTCAGTCCTTAAGTGTGGGCTGCACATGGTGACTTCGTCCCAAAGAGTAAAGTATGGAAAGGGGGAAAACAACTTTACAATGGAAAAATCTGACAAAGACTACTGCAGCCAGGTGGTCAGGGTCAACCTTAAGAGTGATAAGCCATATTGATAGCATGTACCCTTGAGAAGATGTGATGAGAATTCCTC
Source organism: Mesoplodon mirus (assembly GCF_964341445.2). NCBI lineage: Eukaryota > Metazoa > Chordata > Mammalia > Artiodactyla > Ziphiidae > Mesoplodon > Mesoplodon mirus. The sequence goes on from NC_138976.1 coordinate 220,531,183, forward strand.
CCCCAAACCCATAACCCCAGTCTAGCCATGATTAAAACATCAGGCACACTCAGATTAAAGAATAGTTTTAAAAATAGCTAAGCAGTACTCCTCAAACTGTCAAGGTCATGAATAGCAAGGAAAGTCTGAGAAACCATCACAGTCCAGAGGAGCCTAAGGAAATATGACGACCAAATATAATATGGTTTCCCAGATGGGATCCTGGGACAGAAAAAGGGCATAAGGTAAAAATTAAGGAAATCTGAATAAAATACGGAATATGTAGATTAGGAATAGAACAAGGGATACCTGACTTAGTCTGGTGAGTGGAGGAGGAGAGGCTTCTTTGAAAAAGTAATATATAAACTGAAGCCTGAAAGGTGACTAAAAGTCAGCCCAAGAGTGTGTCCTGAGTTGGGAGCAAGCTGAGAACATTCTAGACAAAGGGGTAGCATATGGGATGATCCACATGCTACCAGAGAAAAGCATGTTACATTGAAGAAAAGTAAACGAGCCCAATACCGTACGTCCATCATCCCACTCTTTCTCCAGAGCAGCTCTTGAAGAGGCTGTGATTAATCCCACTTTATGGATGAGGAAATGAAGACCATGTTCCCAATGGCACATGGATGAGGAAATGGAAATCATGCTCCCAGTGGCACACAGCTGATTGGTGATTAAAACAGAATTGGGATCCCAGCCCAACAGACTCTAAAAGCTACATCCTTTCCTCTTGTGCTACTTTCCATTTGCCTGTAAAAGTGGCTGGGGTCAGGCAGTGTCTCACTTCTGAAAAGGAGAACGCATGGAGTTAACATGCAGATCAGCAGGAATTCTGGGAACGGTCAGCCACAGCACCATGATTTCTCACTAAGTTGCTCTCACAAGAAGCGTTCTCGTACTTGCCAGGAACCAGAGCCCTCTGAATCCAGAGGTCAAATTCCAACCTATGAACCCAAGGGGAATTATGTATCATGAAAATATGGCCTGAGAGCTGGAACCAAAAAAAAAAAAAAAAAAAAAGCCTGTTATGGGAACAAGAATTAGAGCAGTGGAAAGAAGGCTGGGGCTGGAGACAGGCTGTACTTGGGTGGAGGAGAGGGGCACAAGGTGAAGCCTTCAGTCTTGACTTGGAAGGTGCCACCCAGAAGGGTCATGAGTCAGCCCAGTGTCATTAATTTAAAGGGCTCTGCCTCCACTTTCACCTCCAGCTTTGTCCCTCCTCTACCCTTTAACAATCTGTTAAACAGCTAGGAGGAACCGTCCAAACCTAGCACCCACGTGAAAAGAATCATGGGTGTCCTCACTGGCAGAGCCTGGGGACAGGGCACCTTCTCTGGAGCAGGGTAGGGAAAGGGAGAGATACCTTGCACAGAAAACAAACTCAAGTGCTGCACTGAAGCTTTACAGCACTGGTAACAAAGGGAGTGAGTGATATAACGTCCTTAAAATGCCAAAAAGAAGGCCAAAAAATTTTCTGGAACATCCATACCAATGTAAAAAGCACTCAGAGGAGGTGGACTATTAAGCAAGCTGGTTCTAATGGATCATTAGATCAACTGTTTTTAAGTTAAAGGTCTGGGGATACGTTTACTAATGGAAAAGGATGGAAATACAACACTGTTCAATATTATTTGGCCTAACGGATGTGAGGCTGGGAAGGGAACAGGGAAAAGCTGGTATTCTTTTTTGTCTTCGTCACAGTTCCTAGGTAAAGCCCTTATGTGAGCAACCCCTAAGTTCAGCAGAGTGGCATCTTTTGTGTGCCTTGGAGCCCACCTAGTCAGACCCCGGGACTAGGTCTGATCTGTCCTGGGTCCTGCCCACCTAGAGGATGACCTTTTCAGAGGCTGACCTGTTGTTTGTGTGGTCATTTGATGGCCAAAATTTTCTCTAGGGTGCATTATAATGGCAGGGATCCAGGTTTGGGGCACGCCTAGTACCTCCTAACAACTTAGCTAGAGAGTCTCAGTTTTGCCACACAGTTGGAGTCAGGCATGTTGTTCACTTTCCAAGCAGGCTTGAATCAAAGGGAGGTGTGGTAGAAATTCAGAACTTTGAAGCTGGAAGCAATTGACATTTGGATCCTGGAGGAGGAAGGGGAAGTATTTGTGGCTGGGTGTTTACATTGGCTCAGATAACAGGGCTCAAACAGTTGTGGTCTTACGTTCTCATCATCACGCCCTTCTGCATCAGTGCACTGAGCTGGCTAAGTGGGGTCCTAGGGACATTCTTCACTAGCTGACCTTTGTCCTGGCTGTTTCTAACACAAGCACCATTAGCTGTCCTGTAGCTCAGGATATTAAATGTCGAGGAGCTGGGGGAGGGTGGGAGTTCACCAGGTCAGCCTGCTGCTCTGACTCTGAGTATAGCATACTGTTGATTGTTTGCCAAGAAGTTTGGTACAAGAAGGTGGCACGACTCTGAATTACTAACGGGGCTATGTGGGGACGTATGTGAGGTGTGTATGTTAAGTACTATGAATTCTTTTCACAAAATGAAATAACAGAAGACTTTGGATGAATACCACTGACTTCAGTGTACTTACTCACTGAAGCCAGCTGTATGCTGACGCCATCTTGATCTTAACAGTGACCATGCTTCTGTTGGAACTCATCTTTGGAAATGGTCTTGGGGGATTTGTCACATTCCTTTGCATATCATCAATGGTGAGTCTTCATTCTTGGAGGATGTATTGGGTTTGAGGAAAGAGCCAAAAGTCATAATGACCTCAATCTTGAATGGTAGGTGATTTGGCAGAGAATTATAGTTTTCGGAGAAAATAATTATAAAACCTCCCCCACCACCACCACCATAGCATGATCTCTGACTTATGTCATAGAGTCTAAGAATTTTAGTTTTGGAAGGGTAAGGAGAAATAATGTAAGGCATTCCAAAAGAACTTATACTGAATGATATTTGGACAATCTGAAGTCAGTTCTGAATTTGGAGTATCAATATCTTTTTCAGGGACTATTAAAAAAGAACGGGGGCTTCCCTGGTGACGCAGTGGTTGAGAGTCCGCCTGCCGATGCAGGGGACACGGGTTCGTGCCCCGGTCCGGGAAGATTCCACATGCCGCGGAGCGGCTGGGCCCGTGAGCCATGGCCGCTGAGCCTGCGCATCCGGAGCCTGTGCTCCGCAACGGGAGAGGCCACGACAGTGAGAGGCCCGCGTACCGCAAAAAAAAAAAAAAAAAAAAAAAAGAACGGTATTTCAAGCCAATAAAATTAGTAATACTAACATTTGTGCAATGCTTTTAACTTTTCAGAGAGCCTTTGGAACCCACATGTAGTGGTTACCAAGTTCCCAAGATGCAATATTTGATTGCAGTGATTTTTAACCCTGTCAGGTATAGTTAAAGAGAGGGACTTAAACTAATATTTGAGATATTTTCTTGGTGCCTTGATTGCCTGAGAACTGGTCAAGAATCTCTTGATTTTTAAAAAATATACTATCATATTTTATGGTTAATAGTTAAGAACCTGGGCTTGGCAGCCAACCTGCCTGCATTCAAATGTCTCCATTGCTTACTTAGCTCAAGTTAGCTTCTTAGAATCTGCTTTCTTTATTTGTAAAATGGAGATAATAATACCCATATTATTATGATGTATGTACCTACGTCATAGAATTTTTTTGAGTATCAAATGAATTTAAGATATATACATTGCACATAGCAAGCACTCAACAAATGTTCGTTGTAACCATTATTAGTATTATTATTTCCCAAACCACACTATAAAATAGGTAGGGCGGGTATTCTGAATTTTAATTTTATTTAATTGGCACAAAAATCTTGATTGTGAGATATGAAAATTGCCCAAAGAACAAAGGGTAAGAGTGTGAAACTTTTAAAACTCCCTATACACAAGCTAGATTATAACAATAATGCCTGTTTTCTTTTCGGTGATACCAGTTCTCAGTTTTAGAACATCATGATTAAATGATGGAATTTGTAAAGTCCATTTTTGTCTGTTAGCTTTTTCCTAGTCAGAGCATTTCTGAAAAAGTAAAAGGTTTAATATTTATCAATGCTTTAAAACTTATCCTAGAGGTAATGCAGAAGATTCACATTACATGGACCTTCCCCTGTAAGTGCATTCGAAACTGAAGCAAATGGTTGCAAATTCCTTTTCCAGAGAACATTCTAGAAAACTTTGTAGGATTTTTGGTCTTGCAGATAAATGAAAATGTCTTCCTCAACTAATGTTGTTAATTTGAGGTTTACATGGTAGAATTTAAATATTTGGTTATAAATGACTTCCTCCTTTCAGCCAGAATACTATGATACATTAATGTCTTGTGATCAAGGACAAGTCACTTCTTTTATCTGAGTAACGTTTGGTCAAGTTATTCAGTCACTCTAAATTCAGATTTCTTCGTCAATAAAAAGAGGTTAATAAAATACTTAACATTAGGCTGAGAAAGAGGATCTGTGAGTGTTGTGTATAAATAATCTGCAGTTATTTGTCTACCTGTCTCTATTAGGGAGCTAGCTGTTCTGAGAAATAAGAGATGCTATATTGAAAATGCTTAGCACCATGCCTGGCACATTGAAGCTCTCCATAAAGGTGAGCTACTAAGATTAATATTATTATCGTTTCTACTACTGTGACAACAACTCCCATGTTGACCACTGTCTTTCAAGATCTCATTCAAATAAGAGCTCTCGATCCCTACCCAGCCCCAGCAAGTGCTTTGTTCACGTATCACATGATGCTATACTTTTCTGTCTGTGTGCATAACCCAGGCGCTTGACAGGATGCACACCTTCAAGAGGGCTCCTTCTATGCCTCTAAGCATTAGGAGTTGTGCATACTTGTGAGTATAACTAAGAAAGGCTGCTTGAGCTGGAAAAGGGGGTGTGGAGGGGTTATCATGTCTGTGTGACGTGGGACATGGCCAGGAGCCATAGAGAAAATTCAAGAGACGGGGGGTAATACCGCTGGCAGAGTGCTTAAGATTAAGGTGGTATGAGTAGTGTGGTTGGTGTGGGCAGCCTAACCCTGCACTAGGGGTAGTAAAGGCTCTTGCACAGAGAATGAGGGGTGCACCCTTTTTGTCAAGGGGACCCAAAGCACAAGGCGCCAGGTGTTGGAAAAGAAGAGGGGCTCTGACCCATGCAGACTGCCCTAAGCCAGACACCTCAGGGTCTGAGCCACTGGCCCTTCTACAGTGCCTCTCTTGCCACCCCAAGCATCCTAAGTAACCCTCGTTTGCATCCTACAGCACGCTGTGCATTACACTATCTTAATATAATTGGTCAACGAAGTAAATTCTTCCCTTGAGGAGAGACATAACATGATGTTACCTCTTCCCCACTTGTTGCTCTCAGATATTCTGTATTGAATGTCCGTGCCTCTCCTCACTGGGAAATGGGTCCTTTAGTGGCATTTTGTCTAAAAAAAAATCTCACGATAATCTAACCATTTTTAGTTATGAAGACTTAGTCTGGTTCCATTTAAAACGTTAGCCTCCTCATATATGGTCCAAAGCTCCTCCCATCCTCGCTTCCCCTCCAGTCACACACACAGAGGTGAGGCTTGTGGCTCAGGAACCAAGGGCGGAAACGGGGTCGCGCTGCTCTTTACTCGCCCCCTCTGCACTCATCCAAGTGTGTCTCCTCTGACGTCAGGGACAAGGGAGGAGGAGAGAGGGAGCAGCCTGCTCTGAAAGAGCCTGCTATCGGCCGTGGCGCAGCTGTGCCCCTCGCCTTGGTCTGCTTTGATCTGCTTCAGTCTCCTGCTGCCTGCCTCTGCTGAAGTTGTGCTCTTGGAATAGGTGGATGGCAGCATTTCTTTTCTGGGGGATGCTCACCCCAGCCCCCCTCCATTGCTGAGGACTTCCCTGGTGGGGCACCCATGTTGGCTGTCAGTCCTGCTAGCACGGCACGCCCCAGCTGTCCTCTGGGTTGGCTCAGTAGAGCCTGGGCTGCCCATCACTTCTGCCTCTCTGCTAAGCTCTCAGCTTCTTCACCTGGAGCTACAGGTACCACTGCGCCCTTTTCCTCACCCTCCAAGTCTCTATGAGAACTGGGAGGAGGAAGAATTTTCTCCATGTTCTTTCTGGGCACGTGGCATCACATTGCCTTCAAACTCTGATGGCTCAGGTGTCTTGAAGGGACCTCCTTCAAAGTTTCAGGCTGAGAAGCAGGCAGCTCTTCCTACATTTCCGTATGCTCTACACTTTAGAGGTCGCAGATACAGCTCTCTCCATGTTCTGCCCATGTGGCAGCTCCAGAGAGGACCTGCAGGTCCCACATACCCAGCTGGGATGCAAGAGGCAGGACTGCTTTGCTTTGCAAGCTCTCTCAGTTATACACACCTGAGACTCTTCAGGATCAGGTAGGTCTAGCCTACAAGAGGTCAAGCACCTCTTTCTTCTCCAAAGGGGAGGGAAGAGCTTCTCTCCACAAAGCCCACCCTCCTCACAAGGCTGACTGCTGCTCCATCCCTCTCCTCAACAGAATCCACGGGAGTTGTTCTGACACCGCTTTTTTTTTTTCCCCTGTTTGCATGTATTTTTTTTTTTTCTGACACCTCTTGATTAGCTCCATGGGGTAATGTCTGGTCCCAGCCACGGGCATCTCCTTGTGGATCTCTTTAGGGTCTGGGATTCCTGGTACCTTTGACGTTGTCTAGGGGGCCTAGTCCACAATCCTAGGACATTAGGAAAAATCCCCTCTTAACAACTTGTTACTCCATTTTATTGGAATTTTCTGGTTTTCCATCTGTCTCCTCTATCATAAGCTTCTCAAGGACACAGCTTATATCTTACTTATTGTATTTTTATGAGTATAGACTTCTTAAAATTTTGTAATTTTGGTAAAATACACATAACATAAAATTTACCATTTTAAGTGTACAGTTCAGTGGCATTAAGTACATTCACATTGTTGTGCAACCATCACCCCCATCCATCTCCAGAACTCTTTTCACCTTCTCAACTGAAACGCCGTATGGTTAAACAACTTTCATTTCCTCTCCCTACAGCCCCTGGCAACCACCATTCTACTTTCTGTCTCTATGAATTTGACTACTCTAGGGACCTCATATAAGTGAAATCATGCAGTGTTTGTCATTTTGTTATGGGCTTAATTCATTTAGCATAATATCCTCAAGGCTCATCCATGTTGTAGCATGTGTAAGAATTTCCTTCTTTTTAAGGGCAGAATAATATTCCACTGTTTGTATATAGCTCATATTGTTGAACTGTTCATCCAGTGATGGATACCTGGGTTGCTTCCACCTTTTGGCTTTTGTTAATAATGCTAGTATGAACAGAGGTATACAGATATTTCTTCAAGACTCTGCTTTCAATTCTTTTCAATTCTGGTGTATACCAGAAGTTGAATTGCTGGATCATATGGTAATTCTGTGTTTAATGAATTGAGGAATTGCTGTAGCATTTTCAATAGCAACTGTACCTTTTTACATTTCCACCATCAGTGCACAAAGAGTCCAATTTTTCCAAATCCATTCCAACACTTATTTTCTGTTTTTTTTTTCTGTAGTAGCCATCTTAATGGGTGAGAGGTGGTATCTCATTGTGCTTTTGATTTGCATTTCACTATTAATTAGTGATGTTGAGCATCTTTTCATTTTGCTTATTGGCTCTTTGTGTATCTTCTGTGGAGAAATGTCTATTCAAGTTCTTTGTCCATTTTTTTTTTTTCCTGGTACGCGGACCTCTCACTGTTGTGGCCTCTCCCGTTGTGGAGCACAGGCTCCGGACGCGCAGGCTCAGCGGCCGTGGCTCACGGGCCTAGCCGCTCCACGGCATGTGGGATCTTCCCGGACTGGAGCACAAACCCGTGTTCCCTGCATCGGCAGGCGGACTCTCAACCACTGCGCCACCAGGGAAGCCCTCTTTGTCCATTTTTAATCAAATTATTTAATTTTTCATTGCTGAGTTATACATATATATTCTAAATGTATATATATTTGATCAGATATATGGTTTGCAAATATTTTCTCCCATTTTAGGTTGCATTTCCATTTGATTGATTGTGTCCATTGTTGCACAAAAGTTTTTGGAGTTTAAAATTGTCCCATTTTTCTTGTTTTCTTTTGCTGCCTGTGCTTTTGGTCTTATATCCAAGAAATCATTGCCAAATCCGAAGTTATGAAGTTTTCATCTTTTTTTTCTTCTAGGAGTTTTATAGTAGTGGGTCTTACAATTAGGTCTTTAACCCATTTTGATTAATTTTGGTGTATGGTGTAGGATAAGCTTCCAACTTCATTCTTTTGCATGTAAATATACTGTGTTCCCAATATCATTTGTTGAAGAGACTGGCCTTTCCCAGTGAATGGTCTTGGCATCCTTAAGAACACTTGACCATATATGCAAGGGTTTATTTCTGGACTCTCTGCTCTATTCCATTGGTCCATATGTCTGTCTTTATGCCAGTAACATACTGTTTTGATTACTGTAGCTTTGTAATAAGTTTTGAAATCAGGAAGTATGAGACCTCCAACTTTGCTCTTCTTTTTTCAAGACGGTTTGGGCTATTCAGGGTTCCTTGAAATCCTATGTGAATTTTAGGAAGGATTTTTCTATTTCTGCAAAAATTGCCACTGGGGTTTTGATAAGGATTGCATTAAACCTAAAGATCAGTTTGGGTAGTAGTGACATCTTAACCACACTAACTCTTCCAGTCCATGAATATGTGAGGTCTTTCCATTTATTTGTGTCTTCTTTAATTTTTTTAAACTTTTTATTTTATATTGGAGTATAGTTGATTAACAATGTTGTGTTAGTTTCAGTTGTACAACAAAATGATTCAGTTATGCATATACATGTACCTATTCTTTTTCAAATTCTTTTCCCAATTAGGTTGTTACATAATATAGAGCAGAGTTCCCTGTGCTGTACAGTAGGTCCTTGTTGGTTATCCATTTTAAATATTTAAAATGTCTTCTTTAATTTTTTAAGCAATGTTTTGTAGTTTTCAGTATATAAGTATTTTGCCTCCTTGGTTAAGTTTATTCCTAAGCACTTTATTCTTTTAATGTTATTGGAAATTTAATTTTCTCTTTGGATTATTCATTGTGAGTGTATAGAAACTGATTTTTTTTTTTTAGAAACTGATTTTTGTATGTTGATTTTGTATCCTTCAACTTTGGTGGATTTATTAGTTATAACTGTGTGTGTGTGTGTGTGTGTAGTGTTTAGAGTTTTCTACATATAAAATTCTGTCATCTGAAAACAGAGATAATTTTATTTCTTCCTTTGCAACTTACTTTTAATTTCTTTTTCTTGTCTAATTGCTCTGGCTAAGACTTATAGTACTATGTGAATAGAAGTGGCAAAAGTAGGCATCCTTGTCTTCTTGTTTCTTATCTTAAAGGGAAAAATTTGAGACTTTCACCACTGAGTATGATATTAGCTGTGGGCCTCTCATATATGATCTTTATTATGTTGACATAATTTGCTTGTGTTCTTAGTGTGTTGAGTATTTTTATCATAAAGCGTGTTGAATTTTGTCAGATTTTTTTTCTGCATTAATTGTGGCGATCAAGTCATTTTTTTCCTTCAGTCTGTTAATTTGGTTGGTATGTTACATTGATTGATTTTCATATGTTGAACCATCCTTGCATCCCAGGAATAAATCTCACTCGGTTCTGGTTATGTTCCTTTTAAGGTGCTATTGAATTCTCTTTTCTAGTATTTTGTTGAATATTTTTGTTTCAGTATTCATCTATGGGGATATTGGTCTGTAGTTTTCTTGTAGTGCCTTTGTTTGACTTTTGTATGAGGGTAATCCTGACCTCATGGGATGAATGTAGATGTTGATTCTTGCTCTTCAAATTTTTGGATGAATTTGAGGAAGATTGATGTTAATTTTTCTTTTAATGCTTATTAGGATTCACCAGTGAAGCCATCTGGTACTGGGCTTTTCTTTGTTAGAAGGTTTTTTATTATTGATTCAATCTTACTGATTATTGGTTTGTTTAAATTTTCTAGTTCTTCATGATTCAGTCTTGGTAGCTTGTGCATATCTAGGAATTTGTCCGTTTCATCTAGGTGATCCAATTTGTTTGTACTTTTTAATAGTACTCTCTGATAACCCTTTTTATTTCTGTAAAATTGGTTGTAATGTCCATTACTCATCATATTTTTATATTTAGCCTATCTAGTGCTTGTCCATGTTGAGATAGCCAGAAGTTATTTATTGAGCTGAATATAAAAGACAAAAACACTGGACCCTTCCAACCATGTGGACAACCCATTGTGGGTAAGTTCACTGAGAAGGGATGGGCCTGGAGAAGGAGGCAACCATAGCAGGGCCTTCAGGTCAGAACTTGGGATACCTGGATGCTAGGTAGTGTGACACCTTGTGAGATGTGTGGAGTCTTCAGGCATGGTGTGGGTCAGAGAGACACAGTGGTCTGGCCCATTATGCAGCCCAGAACATGCAGAGTAAGTTTAACCTGGCCTAGGGAGCCAGCATACTTCCAGATCCCACCTTGGACAGCTCTTTCCACACTGCTGTGGAGACCAGTGGAGGTGCAGTGGATTAATCCACATGGGAAGTTGTCTGGCAAAGACAATTGCTCTTGAAAAAGCAGAGTCCAGGCTAGGAGTCATTCAGTGAGCTTCTTCAGGACAGACTGGAGTACCCCCATTTCTTCACTTTTGTAGTTATGACCAGAAAGAGGCTATAGAGAACCATAGGTAGTCCACATACGTGGGTAGGGTGATGGCCAGCTTCGATCTCGCAGTGCGTCCCCTCCCCAGCTTTGATCTACTCTCAGAGAAGCAACCTCATAATCTGAAGGGGCGTGCCTCATCCCCACTATGGACAGCCAAATTGTGCAGACCATTGTTTTCACGTAAAGAACTGTCCTTCTGTTTGCCCAGCATGGTTTCAGACTTTTATTTGCAACTCTGCCATTCCCACCTACCCCCGACCCTACCAAGAATCTCTCTGCACCGGCCAACTTTTGCACAGTTTCCACCATTAGCGCAGTGCCTGGCACTTAGGTAGGTGCTGGATTCTTTCTGTTCCTCTCACCTTTCCCGAGTGTCCTAGTTGAGAGATGGAAGAGAGGTGTGTTCTCTGCTGCGATCACAGAGACCAAAGGGAAATGTGTGTGTCAATGTTTTTCCTCCATTTCATTCTTCTCATTTTTATTCAGCTACCAAGAGACCAGCATTCTCATTTGAGGCCTTTCGAGAAGGAAGCAAACACAGCAGATGACAGGCAATGCTAGCTAGCAGCTTTTCCCCCTTCAAAACAGGTTAGCAGGTTCAAATAAAACAGTGAAGAGGAATTACATGAAACCATAACGGAAACTGTGAAGTGCAAGCTGATATTTTTAGAACTTTGTATAATGACAGGTCAGATTCCTGAGGATTAGCCCAAGTGGCAAATCTAACACCACTTATTCAAAAAGGGGGCGAAAGATACAGCAGTGGGGGGGGGTGTGGAAATCAACTCTACTTGAACTTACTGAGGGGACAGCTTGAGAAGTGTAATTTGAATATAGATGGCCAACCAGAGGGCTTCTACGACGAGGGGGCTGGGAAGCTGGTGGAGAGGGAAGAGAAAAGGAGGGAGGTTGCCAGGAGTTTATTATTTTCATATTTTAAAGCCCTGAACAGTTTGAAAAGATGATTGCCAGAGGGGACCAGGAAAATTAGTGGTTGTTTGATTCAGGATCAATTTTCAAATCTGCCCAGTTTATAATTGTGCGACTCTCACTGTCATCACTCATGTGATTCAAGCGCCAGATGTTCAGGTTTGAAATGTCCCCAGGGCTCCCCCCACTCCCTGGTATGCCTCCGAGCCTCTTTCTCTCCCCACCAAACAATTTTCCCTGGTACTTAATTTATTGATATTCAAAATGCCTGCACAGGGGCTTAAAAATAAAAGAGGTGAAAAAGAAACCCTGAAAATGCAGACTCGAGCTTAATGTGTGTCACCTTTGGAAGAAGTGATGTGGGTTAAATCCACACTCAGACGTGAAGGAAGGGCCAAGGTCCTTCTCTCTTTCAGGAGCAGGTTAGTGAGGACAGAGTTCTGAGATCCCTGGGCGTGAGGAAGATACGGGCATTAAGGCGAGCAGGGGAGCAGAGAAGACGGATTTGGATAACCTGAGGGTGAAAGGCGCACCCTAGTTGTCTAGGTTGGTGTTTATCATTCCTGGCTTTGAGAATAATGGGGCAGCGTCCGAGTTGGAAAGGAGCTTCAAGGTCCTCTGGTCCAGCTTTACCCAACCTGGGTTCAGCAGATTCCTGGGGGCCACAGACATACAAGAGTCTATAACTTTTTTAGATGTAAAATTTTGTCTTCTCATTTTGATGATGTTATAAATGTATTAGCAAAATATTCAGGGCATCTGAATGCAAACCTGGAGCCAGGTGATCCTAGGACTGTGTTTATGTTTGCAGGATAGGGGCTGAAGGGACCACCCAAAGGGAACTTGCACTTGGTCTTATGTGGCTGGGAGTAGGTTAAGTGCTCATGTCACAGTGACAGCAACCAAGCCAGGTCCTCTCTCTGTACTCACACTAAATCCTTTACCAGTAATAAACATAAGGCTTATTTTCCAATGATATTTTACAACTGAATGACACTTTGGTAGACTATGATTTTTGTCCTAAAGTTTTTTAATAACTTAAGACTTTGATTTGACATCATGGAAATGACATACTAAAATAGATGGCTAATGAAAAAGAACAGAGTCAGGTTTAATAGATGAATTTATGCATTTCATAAAGTTAAGATGAAATACTATCATGGCACACTGAGTGAGTAAAAGTTTCCAGTAATTTAAAGAGAGAAAAGTGATATGAGACTTTTCATCAGCACATAACACACAGAAGTACAGACATCTCAGACTCCAAAGTAAGTGGGTTGTAGCCTTCAACACTCTCTTCGTGTTGGAGATAGCAATTTAGTTTAGGCCAAAGAACATTACTTATTATTTTAAATTAGTGAATTTTATTGCCTTTTGAGTTTTGTGTCTATTCGCTTGGTGAATATGACTTTATAGTTGTTTAATATTTATAAGAAATTATACCTAATTTTATATTCATGTAAAATATAATAAAAATATGTTGTCAACACTGTGGGTCTGAAGAAAAACTTCTCCCATTGCAAGGAGTCTGTATATGTAACCCTTGTGTAACACAAATCTAGTCCATCGCCCATTGCCCTCATTTACAGAGATGATTCTTCAGTGTTTATGGGTCTGTCTCAGTGCTGAAACCCCCATAGTCTTTCCCAAGAAAACGCGACCATCTTGTTCACCTAAATATAGGTTGTAATATCGTCTGCTTGGGGTCATTACCCTTCCTCATTTCCTATGTTTGCCTCTCCACTCCTCAACTTCCCTCAGTGTTCCTGCATCCACCAGAGCAAATTCCTGCTCCTGTTTCAAGCCCAGCTCGTTGAAGGTTGCCTCTTCTGTGAAGCTCTGATGTGGGTTTTTTTTTTTTTTTCCCACACCACCAAGCAGTTCTCCAATCAGCAGACACTGACTGGGTGTCCCACGCATTTAACTCAATTCTGACACTGTCTACCTGGAGACAGAGTCAGATCCCACAGGTTCAGAGCTCAAGTCCAAGACTGTCCTCACTCCAGATGTCATCACAAGTCCAGGATTTCAGCTGTGCTTCTGACTGACTGGCTATAGCTCTGAGGTTCCCAGACCCTCTCCTCAGGTTTGATTAATTAGCTACAGTGATGCACAGAACTCAGAAATCCAGTTTACTTACTAGATGACCAGTTTATTACAAAGAGTGTTAAAGGATATGAATGAACAGCCAGATGAAGAGATACACAGGGTCCCCAACACAGGAGTTTTTGTTGGGGAAGGGTCCCCAACACAGTAGTTTTTGTCCACATGGAGTTTGGGGTACATCACCCTCCTGGCACGTGGATGTGTTCTGGTTCACCAACCTGACAGCTCTCTGAACCAGTCTCTTTGGGTTTTTTGTTTTGTTTTGTTTTGTTTTACATCTTTATTGGAGTATAATTGCTTTACAATGGTGTGTTAGTTTCTGCTGTATAACAAAGCGAATCAGCTATACATATACATATGTCCCCATATCTCTTCCCTCTTGCGTCTCCCTCCCTCCCACCCTCTCTATCCCACCCCTCTAGGTGGTCTTTGGGTTTTTATGGAGACTTCATTACATAGTCATAATTGATTAAACCTTTGGCCATTGGTGACTGAACTCAATCTCCAGGGCTTCTTCCCTGCCTAGAGGTCAAGGATGGGGCTGCAAGCTCCAACTCTTGAATCAGTGTTGGCTCCCCTGGCAAGCAGTCCCCATCCTTAGTGACTTTCCAAGAGTCACCTCATCACCGTGAACTCAGGTGTGGTTGAAGTGGATTTGTTATCCATAACAACACACTCCTTTCACCTTTATGGCTCTGGAGCTATTTCGAGAACCAAAGACAAAAGACTAAAGCAAAGGATGCTTCCATGGTTCTTATCACTTAGGAAATCCCAAGGATGTTAGAAGCTGCGAGCCAGAAATGGGGGAAGACCCAATATGTATTTCTTTGGTTTTTTTTTTTTGTTTTTTTTTGTTTTTTTTTTTATTTTGCGGTACGCGGGCCTCTCACTGTTGTGGCCTCTCCCGCTGCGGAGCACAGGCTCTGGACGCGCAGGCTCAGCGGCCATGGCTCACGGGCCCAGCCGCTCCGCGGCATGCGGGATCTTCCCAGAGCGGGGCACGAACCCGTGTCCCCTGCATCGGCAGGCGGACTCTCAACCACTGCGCCACCAGGGAAGCCCCCAATATGTATTTCTTATTCTACATCACAGCATCACAGAAGCTTTCCTTCTTTTCCTGGCGCAGTGAGTGGCTCTCTCCTTTGTCTCCTACAGCTTGCAGTTTCTACCTCTCATGCAACTCTCTCCAGGGGACATTGAACATGTCTACTTACTCCCCAGATTTTTGATCTGAGCTTCTCAAAGGCATGGACCTAGCCTAACTCATCTTCTATCTAGTCTGTGGCTCTTTGTTGGTTCTTAATAAAAGTCTGTTATGTAAGTTCGATCTCTCTATATCAAAATAATGCATCCTAATAAAATTAATCATCACACCGTGCTTTCTCAGGCATGACCTCTAATGTTATCCTTGCAAGATTCTCAAGAGACATTTATGAAGCTGCTAGAATTTTTTTTTTAACCAAATTAGAGCATGAGAGGAATAACACAGAAACAGAGGGAAAATTCACCAGCAAGACATTATAAAAAATCCCTGGAATTTAGATGCCGAAGTGGGCAGGAGGGCTGTCTCTGGGGTTGGCTTTTCACCTTCCCATTTGCGTTTTAGGAATAAGGGTTGGAAGTTAATTCTTGTGTGAATCCAGCCTTGTGATTGGTTGCAAATGGAAAGACTTCTCTCTGCAGGAAATGAGGCCATCACATTGAGAATTGTTTTGCGGACTGGCAAATGGAAAATGTTCTTAATGAAAACACAGAATAATCAGTCTGAGTGTTGGGGAGAAGCACTGGGAGGAAAAAAGAGAAAGAATACATATTAAGTAGATGCATCTACCAGCATGCTGATGAGGAGAGGGACTTAGAGGTTATTGTAGGGGAAAAAAAAAAAAACTCTACAAGTTATTATCCTAATGCTTTTCTGTAGCTTAAAAAGTGAATATATGGTATGGGCCACAAGTGGAGGGAAAATGCCAAATGTCCCTAAAACAGAGGTATGGTTATCATTTTCTGGACCATGATGGAATCTAATATTCTGGCCTGTCACCCTGTCCAACCCCTCAATTAATCTTTACTTGTAAGACTGTTTGTCCAAAGCTTTGTTTGGAAAATGTGGTCACTAAGTTATCAGGCATATGTCACAATCACCACAGTGGCTCCCATTTTTGAGGCCCTGATAGGGCGTTCGAAGGGCTTTAGATGTATTAACGCAATCGTCCCTATAGTACTTTGAGGTAAATACTAATATTTCCCGCATTTTACTCAGGAAATGGAGTCACCAAGCAGGTCAGAAGTATGGCCAAGTCTGCATATGTGGTGGGTCTCACAGCTTAACCCCAGAGCCCCGGATGCGCAGCATTATGCTGTTCTGCCCTCCTAGTGGAAAATCATGGGCTTTGGCATCACATTGGTCTCCATGCAAATCCTGATCATTGGCCCTTGGCACAGGACAAATTCTTTAATGTTTATGAGCCTCCATTTTATCATCTGCAAAATGGGCATTAACTCACAGAGTTATGTAGGGATTAAGTAAACTAATGTGCCTAAAGTTCTTGATACAGCAAACAAAGGAGGTAAATAATTTCCCCACACCTACATCATCCTTGCTTTAGGAATCCTTAGAAGCCAGAGGCTTAAGGTCTTTGGAATGAGACATGATGCAAGAGGCTGGCTTTATGGGCTAGAATCACCAAGAATGTGCATCCCACCAGCTTGAGGTCCCAGTGAGATCATGGGAGGGTACATGGGGGATGCTCAGAATCAGGGACTAATGGGATTGTCCCTCTGTCCTTGTATGTTCTCTTCAAGGGGGATATGACCTAGGAAAATGAGACTTAAATTGCTTCCACTAATCCTTTATGCTTTCTGCAAACAGAGTAAATAACTCCATACCATGCGCAAGTTTAGCTATTATGGGATTGGTGATTAGCTTGTGTCCTCTGACCCACTCATAGTCTCAAATGGAGCTGAAGTTCTGACCTTGGAGTATGACACAGACAGATGATATGGAAGCAGGAGGATAAGGCAGCACTAGAAATGGTATGGAACCCCATCTTGGGGGTGGGGGTGGGTGCTTACATCTGTGGTATTCTCCCAGCCCACACCACCCATATATTGGACAACAATACAGACTCTAACTGGGAGTTCTTGGAATCCTTTCCACTATCCTAGAAATTCTAGTCTGCAGACCCAGAATCCTCTCCATCAATAATTAAGCCAGATTGCAGAATAATCATCAAACCACAGCCCACCAGAAAGGACATGAATTGCATAGCCAGGCCCCTGGAATGCCTTTAGAATTTCAGACTGGTCCCATGTACAAAGTTCACATGGTCATTTCATTAACTTTGGACTAAGGAGGGACTACACTTTATACAACAGGATTTTTTGGACATTACTTACCATGTTATTGTGGGTTTTCTCATAGAGGCTGAATATCAATTATTTGGGGGCACATGTTACATGCTTGGGATTCAGAAACAAAAAAATATGGTTCCTACCTTCTAGGAGCATGTGATTCAGTGGGGAGACAGTCAGATAAACAAGCAATTGCAATATAGGGTGACAAGTGCTGCCACAGTGGGAAGCAAAGGGTGCCTTGGGACTTCAGGGGAGATGCAGGAGAGACATTCTGAACTGTTCCCTGGAGGAGGAACTGGAGGATGGGAAGGGCATTCAGGCAGAGGGAGCAGCTCGTACACCAGCCTGGAGGACGCATGGTTTGTTCCCGGAAGTGAAGAGGAAGAGCATGAGAATGTGATATGAGACAAGACAAGGAAAGGTAGAGTCATGAAGGACCCTAGGTGCCATGACAAGGAGCTTGAACTTTTTGCTTATATGAATAATTCTTAACTTTTCCTGAGATGCAAACTATAGTGGAATTTATGGTCTTTTTTTTTTTTTTTTTTTTTTTTTGCGGTACAGGGGCCTCTCACTGCTGTGGCCTCTCCCGTTGCGGAGCACAGGCTCCGGACGCGCAGGCTCAGCAGCCATGGCTCACGGGCCCAGCCGCTCCGCGGCATGTGGGATCTTCCTGGACCGGGGCATGAACCCATGTCCCCTGCATCGGCAGGTGGACCCTCAACCACTGCGCCACCAGGGAAGCCCTATGGCCATTTTCTTTTTTCTGGGAAAAAAAAAAGTACAGTGACACACATAGATGCACACACATTTTTATGTTTTACATTCAACTTCAAGGATGGTCCTGGGCCCCCTGGTACCCAGTTAAAACCCCCCACCTAAAAGAAGTAGAGATCAGTGAAAGATTGTATGTTGAGCAGGGATGTGTCCATCGGGAACACAGAGGATGGACTGGAAGAAATACAGACTGAAGACAGGGAAAATGGGACCACAGTGAGGTGCCTGTCGTCCGAGTTTAGAAGACACAATGGTTTCGTTCAGTCTCCTCTCACTTGTGGAGTGATGGGCAAGATGCAAGATCTAGATGTTGGACTCAGCATTGTCTGCCACACCCCATCCTTTCGGAGGAAGGTGCCAATGGCCTTAAAGCCGGTACGGGGAGGAAGGTGCCAATGGCCTTAAAGCTGGTACGGGAAGGCAAGGGGAGGGTAAGAAGAGAAGTTGTAATCTACAGGCGGTGTCACCAGCCCCTCGGGTACAGATCACAGAGGATCGCACCCGGGAAGTTCATCTCTGAGAACGTGGTCCTGGAGCCAACTGTCTCCTTCTAAAAGCCTCAGTGGTACCTCACTGGAAGCCTCTAGGCAGCAGGACCCTCCCGTTTGTTCTGCGTTTTGGGAGAGGGGCAGGGTCGTGGGGAGGGGAGAACACATTTGTTTAGCAGTGGAGGAGGGATATTTAGGGATCTGAACTTAATCCTGACTCTTCCTGTGAGAGCCTGGCAAAGTGTCTCTGTACCCTCTTCCTTCATCTATTAAATGGGAATAGCAATGAAAATGCTAACATGCTCTGGGAGGAGTACGGAGGAGGAGATGGGAGGAGGAGATGATGAAGCATTTTGTAAATACCGGAGGAAGGTGACGCAGCAGTGATGGATAACTGCCTTCAGTGGAAGAAACAGCAGGAGTACAGCCATCCTTGACTTTCTGGCACACTTTCGATTTCTCCCCTCAGAAAAGGCCCTCCCAGAAGCTCTGAGAAGGGAAGGAGCTCTGCAGCCCTTTCTGTTTCTTATTGTGGGAGTCAGAGAAGGGAGAGTGTGAAGAGGCTGGGGGAAGGTTAGAAGGTCCAGTCTGCCTCATCTCTGAAATAGCTGCCTGGGGAAAACCAGGGCTGGCTACATTGTAGATGTTTTTAACAAGCTTGGGTTTGAATTTCATCAAAGCCAAGAGGGCGCATAGCGCTTGCTGTCCCCCCTAAACTGGGCACGAACTGCTCAGAATGGCTTAGGTTCCCCAAAGTTACATTGTGGCAGATCCATATGCCCATCCATCCCATTCCATGCCTGCTGATTTTTCCTTTGGACCAGGCTTACACCTGAAAAATGTGGGAATGACAATCCCGGTCAGAATCCAACATTCCCTTCAGGTCCCCAAGTGCTTGCTCCACAGCGTGACGTCGTGTTGGATTTGAGCTTTTTTTTCCCCCCAAGAGCCGGGTTTTGGTACCATCTCCATAGGTTGCACTGGAATATAAGAGGAGGGTAGCTACAGGTAACAGATTATTTTTAATTCTGCCTTGTTATTTGGAACTGATTTCCCATATGTTGTTGTTGTTAAATTCCTTGCATGAATTTTCTCAAATATTTGTAACATATGTCATATCTATATGCAGATTTTAAATTATGGATGCCTTCATCCAATCATTTTTGAAGGGAGAAAAATCCAAGTCTAATACTCTCAGCAGGGCCACAGTCTCCTGGGCATCAGATATCGTTCAGGTAGACACATCTGGTGAAATGCATCACATCAAATTAGTATCAAGGGTATTGAGACTCTGAGACTACAGGCAGACAGCCCCCTTCTAATGTACTGCTTTTTAGATTGTTGGGGAAACTTGAATCCCAATTCTCTTGTGGAATGAGTGATACTAACACGCCTGTTCAAATGCTCAAAGTGAAGATCAAAGCAGCAGTGTCCAAACTGCCTTTGCAAACAAAGCAGCCCCTTGCATCCCCCCGGGGATACCGCGCTAATTTTATCAACTCTCCCTGGCTCTTCTGCTATTAAATAGCAATAAATAAATGTTTTTTTCTGGGTTTGCCAGTGGCTTATTTGTCTGACAAACAAGCTCATTTCCTTTTAAGTATGAGGTTTTAGTCCAACTGATAGAATTAATCTATTTTTAATGAAAATGGGAATGGCTTTTACTTAGAAATCTACCTATCCATCTCCCTCTCTCTGCACCAGCCCCCTCCCCACCATGCCTTCTCTGAACACATACATCCAGTCATGAATATTTCAATACATCTCAGGCTTCCAGATCAATATAGGCAACTCTGAAGCCCTATTGATTTTCAGAGGTTTGACTCACAAGGGTGATCAAATATTTCTCGACTTATGAAACCTGAGTTAAAGAGGCTTTGCTGGCCCTTCCACTTGTACCAGACATCTTTGTCTTCGTTTCTTTCCTCCTCCCATATTCCTTCTGCTGGTTCTCTCTTCCTCTCTCCCCATGCCTCACACTCACAGCCCTGAGATGGAGATTTATGACTAAGCAATAAGTCCTGGAGAAGCAGGCACTATTTTCCCGCTGGGTCCACTTGAGGTCAGAGGGAGAAGGGGCCGACGGAACAGAGCCGCCGTGAGCACGCTTCAGCCCCCATCCATCTCGCCTGCAGGGACTCTGCCAGCTTTCCTCCTGTCTCTCTGATTCATTTATCAGCACAGCTCACTCTTCCTCCGGCACACCTCTGAAGATGTAATCCCAGAAGGCGCCCCTAGCAACATACGAGGAATTCCCCACTGAGGCACAGGAGCTGAGCCGCTCCATATGGGTAGGAAATAAGCTAATTATACAGTCAGCCATGTCCAATGCCAGGATGTATGTTATTATAAGTCTATCCACCCTGGTTATGAAGCAGTGAGCCCAAGATTCTTGGACAGTTTTACCGAACCTTTGGTAGTTAATCCACTGTCATGTGCATTGGGTTAGGAGTTTGGAGACCTGGGTATGGATTTCTCCAGCTAGCCCTGGGACGTTAGTCAAATCAGATCACTTCCCTTCTTGGGCCTCTCTTTCCTCATTTGTAAAACATATTTGTTCACTGATTCATTCCTTCATTCATTTAAGAAACCTTTATTGAGTTCCTCCTGTGTGCCAGGGACAGAAGATAGAATGGCAAATAAGATAGATACGGGTCCCTGCTCTCTTGAAGCCTAATGTCCAGCCAGGACTAGCCAGGGACATGTTAATGTTATATCCTCCTCTGAACTCCCATACCACAAGCCTCTAGATTTCACAGTGTACATTGTATATAAATATATTATTATCATGTTTATAATCTGATCCCTTGCTAAACTGTGTGCTGTTCGTTGGTGTGGATGGTGCCTAGAATTTGGAGTTCTTGTTCACTGGACATGAGTTGGATAAATTGGTTCTTTATAGTTTGTGTCCTGCCCAACATCAAGTAGAATCGAGGTAGCAATCCTATGTGTGGAGACTCAGAGGAAGCACACTCAGTAGTCATGGATCCTGCCCCAGTGGTTCTTCTCCCCAAGTCTTTGGTAAGGAAAAGCATGCAAAAGGACTTACAGAAAGCAAGGTATCAAATGTCAATAAATTGTAGGTGCCCTTGTACTGGAAAGTTAGAGATGACCAAGATGATCCCGTGACCAAAACAGACAGACAGAAAGACAAAAATCTCTCTTGAAGCACAATCACGTTTTGAGTAAAAGTATGGTAGGATATGTTGGTGAGGAGGTAGCTCATTTCTATTTTCTCATGGCAGTGTGATGTATTTTTGCATTTGAATCTTTAAAAAGTTTTAAATTTATTTTCATTTTTAAATTAAAAAAATTTCCAGCTTTATTGGGATAGAATTAACACATAACATTGTGTAAGCTGAAGGTGTACACTGTAATGATTTGATATACATGTATATTGCAAAATGATTACAATAAGTGTCTGTTGGATGAATGGCTAAAGAAAAGTGGTATATATACACATATATAGCAGAATATTATTCAGCCATAAAAAAGAAGGAAATCCAGGGGCTTACCTGGTGGTGCAGTGGTTGAGAATCTGCCTACCAGTGCAGGGGACGCTGGTTCGACCCCTGGTCCAGGAAGATCCCACATGCCACGGAGCAACTAAGCCTGTGCACCACAGCTACTGAGCCCGTGTGTCACAGCTACTGAAGCCCGTGCACCTAGAGCCTGTGCTCCACAACAAAGAGAAGCCACCGCAATGAGAAGCCCGCGTACTGCAACGAAGAGTAGCCCCCACTCTCTACAACTGGAGAAAGCCCGCGCGCAACAATGAACACCCAATGCAGCCAAAAATAAATTTTAAAAAGAAGGAAATCCTGCTGTTTGTGACAACATGGATGAAACTTGAGGGTGTTATGCTAAGTGAAATAAGTCAGACAGAGAAAGATGAATACATTATGATCTCACTTATACTGGAATCTAAAAATGTAGAACTCATAGAAACAGTGGGTAGATTGGTGGTTACCAGGGATGGGGGTGGAGGGAGGAAGGGAGGGGGAGAAATGGGTCAAATTGGTCAAAGGGTACAAACTTTGAAGCTTTTAACTGAAGTCAAGTTTGCTGCTAGGTGACCTTGAGCAACACACAAGCAGACTCAGTGTCCTGATTTAGAAAAGATGCACAAGGCTCCTTCCAGCATTGACATTGCTTGATTCTACACGGCATTGTCTATCATTTATGTGAGCTCAGAAGTAAGCCCCCTCCCTTTTCTCTCCTGCTCCCCTGTAAGTCACACAGTGTGAGCATCCCTTTCTCCAGGAAGCCCTCCCTGGGAGTTTCCCTCAGCCAAGGCCAAGTGAAGTGCTTCTCCCACACTTACCTCTGTTGCAATGATACATTTTCTTAATTGTCTCCTCCACAAAACTTGGAGCTTTCTGAGGGCAGAAATTATGTTTCATTCTTTGTTACCTTCCTAACACCTTCCTAGCACATTGCTAGTACAAAATAGACACCGATAAATGTTTATTTACTTTGAATAAAATTGAGGCTTCTAGAAGAAATACTCTACTTAATGTGCTTCATAAATATATATTAATCACAGGTCTGGAAATGTATAGGGCAGGGGGAGGGGGGATGTCAGTGTTATTCCTCCTTGCTCTTGAGCCCTCAACAAGCATGGAAGAAAGGAATCAGGAACCATTACTTTCTGTTTCACTGGAAGCAGACGATGACCACTGTGGTATCACAGAAAGATATTTGGTGTTTGTTCTCAGTTCCTGGCACCAACACCCTAAAATCCTTGGAATTTCCTGAGTGATAGGATTGATAAGAGCCTCTTTTGTTCTAATGAGGCAACTCTTTCAGGCCCCTAGGTATCTTCAGGTGGGAGCTGGTCACCAGCGAGACCAAGCCTTGGTTAGAAAATTTAAGCTTTCGGCCCCACATCCAACCTCCAGGGAGGGGGAAGGGACTGGAGATTGTGTTAATAACCAGTGGTCAGTGATTTCATTAATCGTGCCTACATAGTGAGACCTCCATTAAAGCTCTAAACTATGGGGCTCAGAGAGGTTCTGAGTTGGTGAACATATTGAGGTGCTGGGAGGGGGGTGCACCTGGAGAGGCCATGGAACCTCCACACATCCCATCCCCAATACCTCTCCCTTTGCATCTCTTCCATTCGGCTGTTCCTGGGTTGTATCCTTTATAATAAACTGATAATAGTAGGTGAAGTGCCTTTCTGAATTCTGTGAGTCATTCTAGCAAATCATCAAACCTGAGCGGGGGGTCATGGGAACCCCAAATTTGTTTCCAAGTCAGACAGAAGTGTGGATCATCGGGGTACCCCATTTGAGACTGACAACTGAAGTGAGGGCAGTCTTGTGGGACTGAGCCCTTAAACCTGTGGAGTCTGGTGCTAACACCAGGTAGTTCATGTGAGAATTGAATTGAATTGTAGGATACCCTGTTGGTGTCAGAATTGGTTGATGTTGGGGAAGGGGGGTGGCAGGCAGGAAGGAAGTGACACATTTGGTGTCAGAAGTGTGAGTAAAAATAGTTCAATGATGAAGATTGCCTTTGCTGTTGGCTTTGGTGGTGAAGCCACCTTCCTTTATGGGAGAAGGCCCAGTCTCCCACCATGCAGACATAAGCTTGCACCTGGGTGGTTATTTCCCGAGGGGTTTTCAGGGAGTGGTGCACAGAGGAGGAGATGTGGTAAAAGAGTTCTTATGGGCAGGAGCTGGTTTGGGGAGAAGGTGGAATTCTAGAGCCTCTCTCATTTGCTCTGAAAGCTTCGAAAGATCTCCAAGACTTTCCCGGGGAACAGTCCTGGTACCTTCCACTAGACTCAGAAATGCAAGCCACACTGGAGAGCACAGAGCTGTGATGGGGATCAGGGCTAGCAGTGGACGTGGAGGTGGGAAAGCGGGACGGTGTGGATGACAGTAACTACACCTCAGAGTGCCAGGGGCTTTGCTTACCTCACTTGTCTCATTTTACACCTCCCCAAATCCTTCTATAGAATAAGTACAATAAACCTCAATGTACCAATCAAAAGTTAATTCTGAAATTCTGAAAAAAATTCTGATTTGTCCAACTACAAGTCACAATGAAATAGTGCATGAGGCTAGGACATGATAAGGACATGATAAGCAAAGCACTTATGTTCCCTCAATTTTATTCAGAGAGGTTTGGGGGGGATTTTAATACTTTTTTAAAATGAATGCAAATTTTACTTAAATATGTAAAGATTAATATCATACCTGCAAAAAAAGCATGTATAGTGACAGGTGTTCAGACCCTACTCTCAACACCCCAGTCTTGTTGGAGTTCTTTGACAGGAAAATTTGAAACAGGGGTGCATGATTCCCAAGGACTTGCAGCTTGCTGTAATGGAGCTACAGCTTTCTAAAGTAGCTGTGAAGAATGTTTCAAAATGTTTTCAGGCGTTAACCCTGGACTTTAATTTCTTTATTTTGGAGAAGGAGAGAGGGGGCAGATTGCTTTATTATTAAGTTTGCAAACAACATTTGTTCTACAGCTTCCCAGGCAATGGCATGCCCTCCATTGCCCCCACCTACCTCAGCATCAGATGGGAGAATCATAGAGTCTCATTAACTGTCATAGAAACAAAACCTGGGCCTCACAAAATAGAGTTGCCCATGCAGAAAGTAGCTCACGGTGTATCAGTCCAGAGCATCTGCCTTGGAGGCTTCTAATTTGGGACTCATTACTTGAAACTTCCTTTTCTCTTTCCATGGAATCATAACATGTAGATCAGAAGTTACAGAGACATCTCAAGTGAGCTCAGTTTCAGATGCTCTGGGGGACAGCTGTCCCTCCCTTTGAGGTACCTCCAAAGGCCCCCCCCCTCACAAAGTAAATGTCACAAACTTTACATGGCTTAGATTTCAAACCAGACCATCCTACACGTACCCTCAAAATTTAGCAAAAAATTCATCCACGTGTTTATATGTGATGTATTTAGATGCTAACAGACAGCAACCTGATGTTTGAGTTTAGATTGACTGTGCTTCCAGACCACATCTTCTTTGGATGCTGTCCTCCAAAGCATTGCTGTCTTCCAGTGAACTCTGAAACTGAGCTCACTTGAGATGTCTCTGTAACTTCTGATCTACGTGTTATGATTCCATGGAAGCAGAAAAGGAAGTTTCAAGTAATGAGTCCCGAGTTAGAAGCCTCCAAGGCAGATGCTCTGGATTGATACACCGTGAGCTACTTTCTGCATGGGCAACTCTACCTTGAGAGGCCCGGGCTTTACTTATATGACAGTTAATGAGACTGTGATTCTCCCAACTGATGCTGGGGGAGGTGTGGCGACAGCTGGTAACATATACATTTCTCCCGCAGAGCAGGCTCCCTTTTACACCTGCATCCTTTCCACTGAGCTGTTCTCTAATAAACAAGTATTAGTTGACTGTTGCTCTGTACCTCAAATAGTGCCAGGTATCTACCCTAAAAGGTAAGACACCAGAGATTAGGATTTTAGAGCTCAAAGGCACTTTAAACATCACCTTGTCAAGACCCTCTTACTTTAATAGTGAAGAAACCGAGGCCCAGAGTTATGAAGTGATTTGCCAAAAGTCATAATTAGCTAATAGTAAAACTGAAATAGGACAGAGGCCCGTTGACTCCTAGCTTAGTGCTCTCTCTGTTGCTCCAAATACCATCCCATCTTGTCCAGACAATCGTGGTGGAATTTTTTTTTCATGTTTTTTAAATGAGTAGCATGATAGCACCCCTCTGCTCAGATATGGTCAGTTGGTCACTTTTCCCTGAAAACAGGGAACTCATGACTTATGATACAAACTGAGAAATGGAAAATGATTTCTCATTGGATGTTGAACAAATATTCCCTCTCCTCTTCCATTTCTCATGGAAAAAGTAGATGTCCTCACACCATTGGTGGGCTTAGACATACGATTTGTTTGTCCAGGGAAATATGACCAGATACAAAAATTCCACATCTGAACAGAGGTGTGGTATTGTGGTCTGGGTCCTGTGTGCCTCTCCTTTACCATAAGAAGACCACGCTCCAGCTTCCTACTGTTCCTTCATACTGGGTCCTAAAATAGAAAGACATGAGACAGCCCTGAACCCAGCCTGGAGTGGGGCTGTTGAAGTGCTGACCCACCAACCCACAGGCAAGGATATAGGTTTGCTTTCGGAAACCATGGAGATTTGGGGGAGTGGGGGGCACTGTTTATCATCGAGCACAAGCTAATGCACTCAAACAGACCTTTCCTTAGGTATTCACATCTTGCCCTCACTTTTCACGTTGCAGTGCAGAAGTTCAGAGAGTTACTCCATGTTTCAAGATGAGAAAATTGCCTTCCAGTCAGATGAAATGCTTTCTATAAGGGTGCACTGGGAAAACATAGAGGCAAATCCATGTATCCTTCCTGACTTTCAGAATTCAGTTTCCTGTGGTATTTAAGCATGAACCTCTTATTGCTCTTGAGGATGAAAAAAAAAAGGCAATTTGTCAATTTAGTATATCTCTCTCTATCATTATCGTCTATCTCTATCCATCCATCCATCTGTCAATCCAACTGTATATTTGTTCGAACTGGAAAAAGTTCTGAAATTTCCATTGTGCTTACTGTTGTGGGGTTGACATTTTAGTGACTGGAAAATCAGCTGAGTTGATAATGTTTAGGTTGATCTGTCTGCATCTGATTATGCTTGTTTCCAGATCCAAGCGGTTGTTAATGAAACAGTTGCTGTTTTGTTGACAGAACATTAATTACTTGATCTTAGGACTCAGTAATTGCACCAGCCCCCTCTGTATACATTACTAATTACATTAGCAATTATATGGCATTTTAAGGACAAAGAAATGACTGAAGCAATTTCAGTGTCACAGGTAACCTGCTGTTAGATTTCAATCACATTTCTAATGTGCCCATGATGTGCTGAAACAAGTTCTAGGGCGTTTTGTGATAGCAACTTGAAGAAATGACCTAAGACTTACCTATGAACCCACTGCCCAGTGGTTAGCCTGTCATGTAGGCAGAGATCACGTGGGTCAAGTCTTTTTACCTCTCAGAGCCTCATTTTCTTTCTACAAAATAATTAGAGAGGAAAAGGTTTGGATTAAAAAAAATTAATTCACTTATTCAACAAATATGTATTGAATATTATTATGGTAAATGCGAAGTGACAGACCTCATCCATGACTTTGTGAAGTTTATAATCTCATAGAGGAGACAGATGGTAAGCAATAAACACTAAAATAAATCTGTAATGGTCAGGGTAATGCTTGTTAGTTGCTATAACAAACAATCCCCAAAGTCTCAGAGACTTAATACAGTAAAATTGTATTTCTTGTTCACATCCTGGTCAGCTCTTTCCAGCGGGTTACTCAGGGGTCCAGTCTCTTCTGTGGTGTGGCCCCATCATTCCAGATGTCTCAGTTCCCAGCTGTGTGGACAGAAAAGAGAGTTGAGGATCTTGTGGGAGATTTTAGAGAACAGGCCTGGCAGGGTAGCATTATTTTTCCTACACCCTCCAAGGAAGAAATGAGCCCTTACCCAGTGTCTGCTGCAGTTGATAATTAAAAATGGTGACTAACGTTGTAAAGGAAAAGCATGTAGAGCAATGGGGACGTGTAATGGGAGCAGTCACTGATTCTGCATTCAGTATCCATTCCTCCTCCTTCTGATAAGAGTGCCCTTATTGCTGAATAAGGGGATTACTCTCCTTCACTGTGTGTAGTTTTTGTGGAGCTGTCAGTCAGGTTTCCCTGCCGCCACACCCCATCCCTAGCAGCCTTGTGCACATGGTATGCCAGTCAGATTCTCTCCCTGGACCGTAAGCTCATCCATGTGTCCATCACATGCAAGGGACACACAGACAAGGAAAGATAGGATCTGATTCCCTGCCATGAAAGCACCATAAACTGATAGACCCACTATCAGCTCTTGTCACGTGGAGCCCTGGATCCCTGGCCCCTGTCCTTCCGGAGCCATTTTTTCAGCTTTCCCTTTGAATCTCTGCATGACCTCATGTCGCAATTAGTTTCCTTTCTTCCTAGATTAACCTGTTGGTTTCTGTGCTTGCACCAAAGAACCCTAATTGATATAGGGGTTTAATTTAGATCCTGAGGTTTAGTGAAGGCTCCTCTGAGGAAGCGGCCATTTTGCTGATGAAGTATAAGTTGGAGTTCCCCAGGTGTTGAGCGGGAACATTGTTTTTAAGGCACTGGAGGAAATCATGTGTGCAAAGGCCCTGAGGTAGAAAAAGCTTGTGGTATTTGAGAATCATACGTAAGCCTGTCAAGGTGGAGGTTGTGGAGTGAAGGAGAAAATGACACAAGATGAAGCTGGAGATGGGGGAAAACTAACAGATTTCCACTGCTTTGTAACCAAGGATTAAGGATTTTGGATTCGATCCTAAATGCAATGGGAAGCCACTGAAGGTTTTAAGAGGGAAAGAGATAGGATCTTATTTACACTTGAAAAAACCCACCCAAGCTGATCTATGGGAGGTAGATAGGAAGGAGTCAGAGTAGAAGCAGCAATGCTCTCAAGAGTTCATAGGAGGGCTTCCCTGGTGGCGCAGTGGTTGAGAATCTGCCTGCCAATGCAGGGGACACCGGTTCGAGCCCTGGTCTGGGAAGATCCCACATGCCACGGAGCAACTGGGCCCGTGAGCCACAATTACTGAGCCTGCGCGTCTGGAGCCTGTGCTCTGCAACGGGAGAGGCCGTGACACTGAGAGGCCCGTGTACCGCGATGAAGAGTGGCCCCCGCTTGCCACAACTAGAGAAAGCCCTCGCACAGAAATGAAGACCCAACACAGCCATAAATAAATGAATAAATTAAAAAAAAAAGAGTTCATAGGAGTAGACAGATGGGAGGGATGACAGTGGTTTGTCTTGGTGGCTGGCAGGGAAAATGAAAAGAGGAAGACAGGCTGCAGACGTGTATTGAGGTAACATTGACATGGCTTGGTGATGAGTAATTTTCTGGAGGCAGAGAAAGAGAGGCTTCAAGGATGACTTTCAGTTTCTAGAAATTACAATTACTGAAATTAAAAAAAAAAATGGAGAGCAGGACCAGGTGAGAGTGGCAGCGCTAAGAATTCCTTTTCGGCCTGTAACTCTGAATTGCCTTGGAGACTTCAAGCCATCCTGTCAAATGTCAACACGTAGGTCTGGCATTCAAGAGAGAAGTCTTGCTTAGAGATATACATTTAGATAGTACAGACATGGACAGGGTGTTGGCAGCCCTGGAGAGGAGGAGACGAGATGTCTGTAAGGTCTTTCCAACCCTGATAATGCCTAAATCTATTAACCTGGGGGATAGACCTCCAAATTGCACCATCTAAAAATTGTACACCTAACCAGGTTTGGACTGTGTTGTATCCCCCGCAAGCCCTGTGCTTCTTATAAGCATGCCAGCCCGTCATGCCCTACTCAGCTAGGACACATTAGAATGGCTCCCTCAGTTCCCTAAACTTGGTCCAAACTCACTCCCAAATTATTTCCCCTCACCCTTCAAATTTCTCGCCTATCTTCTGTACAAAGCAGCCGTGCTCCCGCCTCCCAAGCCTGAAGCCCATTGGCTTTCTCTAGTGGTGACTCTGGTTCTCTCCCTCAGTGGCCCCCACTAGTCCTGTTATTTATTTCTGTGCATTATTTCTGCTTCCCTACCTGATCCAGGCTGGCCCCTGGATGCTCCCCTGGTTTAGTTCCAACCTCCAAGAAATAACACCATGTCCCTATACAACTTCATGGCGTCCTGACCGTTGGCCTGACCACAGCTTTCTAGAGAGCTGAGGCAACGGGTAAAGCAAGGAGAGAGCGGCCGATGCTCGATCCTGGGAAACCAGCCTGGAGACCTGAAACTGGAGAAGTTCCCCAGACGGTGTGAGGGGGATTGTCCCCCTGATCTTTCACCTCACCCCCCACCCCCACGGCCCTGGGTCACCCTCCTCTGTTTACTGAGAACACGCACATGAGAAAAACAGGGCCTGTCTGGGCCAGCACGTTGTGTAGGAGAGAATTTGAACTTTATCGGTCCTGACATTTCTGCCTTGGTATGTGCAACCGTTCTTACACATATGGATTGGATCAAATGAAATAATTTATGCGAAAGCACTTTGAAATTTTCAGAGGGCTACCCAAGGTATTGCTTGTTGTTATTATTACCTCTACACAGGAAAGGCTTTCCTCTTCAACTCACCCAAGTATTTGATTAAAATTAGGTGGCAAATTGGCAAGCCGATAACATGCTTTCTTGGGTGGCTCGTCACCTATACCTATGGTGACCATATGGTGTATGTTTTCCAAGACAGCCTGGATTTTCACGTAATTTTATTCTTTACAACAGAAGTGATTTGTTAAATTCTTAACTGTCATTTGATTATTAAGCCTCTGTCGGACTTTTCTCAAAAATAAATCCCCTGGTATAAAAACTTTGGTCAGAACAAGCGTTTTAACTTCTGGAGAGGGAGACACCTCCATCTTAATTAGTCACCCATGTAGAATGGGGGTACTCTGAGAACTCAGAGCACCCCTTTTCTCTTGGGCATCCCACCTGGCAGAAGAGGGAAGTGAGAGGGCAATGCATTCTCCCTCTTTTACAAGTGAGTAGACTCGAGCCGCAGTGGTCATGAGGACAGCACCCCAGAATTTAGCTGGATCTCAGTGGAAGGTGAAGAGAAGAGCAGGAAGAGCCAGCAAGACCTTTGACCCCTGCCAGTTCTCCCTCTTTCCTCTCCCTCTTTGGTCATTCAGCGCTGCCCATCCTGAAGGGCTGGCTGAAGATGCCTGTTCTCAGTCATGTCAAGCTGCCGGCTCAGGGCTCCCTTTCACCTGGTGGAGGTGAGGGGCAAGAGGGAGGAAGTAGCTTGTTGCCATGGTGAGGGCAGGAGGCTTGGTGGGGATTCTGCATCGGCGGCGGCAGCCCTTCTGGTTCGCATCGTCCACACATTTTCCATTTCCATAGTTTGGGGAATAAGTCGTGAACAGAAACGAAGAGAGTACGATGGACAGTAGGCAGCCTGCTTGTTGTCTATAGGTCAAGTCCTTAGGGAAGACAAAGGAGGTTTGTGGGTTCCTTCCCTGAGATGTCACTTCTTTTTTTTTTTTTTAAGAAGATGTTGGGGGTTGGAGTCTATTAATTAATTTATTTATTTTGGCTGTGTTGGTTCTTCGTTTCCGTGCGAAGGCTTTCTCTAGTTGTGGCAAGCGGGGGCCACTCTTTTTTTCGGGGGGGGGTTTGCGGTACGCGGGCCTCTCACTGCTGTGGCCTCTCCCGTCGTGGAGCACAGGCTCCGGACGCGCAGGCCCAGCGGCCATGGCCCACGGGCCCAGCCGCTCCGCGGCATGTGGGATCCTCCCAGACCGGGGCACGAACCCGCGTTGGGGGCCACTCTTCATCGCGGCGCGTGGGCCTCTCACTATCGCGGCCTCTCTTATTGCGGAGCACAGGCTCCAGACGCGCAGGCTCAGTAGTTGTGGCTCACGGGCCTAGTTGTTCCATGGCATGTGGGATCTTCCCAGACCAGGGCTCGAACCCGTGTGCCCTGCATTAGCAGGTAGATTCTCAACCACCGCGCCACCAGGGAAGCCCGAGACGTCACATCTTGATCTAGTCTGAAGTAGCTGGCCTCCTGGGCACCCGAGAGATGTTTCACAAATGGTAGCCCCTCCTCACTACTTCCTCTTCCGCTTCCCCATCCAGAACACACTCTCTTTGGACAACCTTCTCCTAAAACCCTACCATGGGGGCTTGGTTGGTATTATCCCACAAGGGATTCAGTGGAAACGTCACTTTTTATCTTCAAGTCAAGAGAATTTCCATGAATAAGAGGCCTAGTTCTAGAAGATTATGTGACAGGATTTTTATTTGAGCTTTAATTAACTCCAGTCCTGATTCCACCACCGCCAAGCCCTGTAAGCCAGGGCAGGTCAATGAACTCATCAGGCCTTCCTTTCCTAAATTGCACTAGGAAGGAATGGGCCTTCCAGTGCCATGGAACAGTTCAAGAACAGATCACCTTTTGTCCAGATAGTCTTCACTGAGTTTCACAATGTAAGCTTCTGTACTCAGCTCTTCCATCAGGACACACAGCTACCATTTTCCTGCTTGTATGAATCAGGTTTGATAAATGTTGGAACAAATACCTGCTAGGTATTTGTTGGTTGGCAACAACCTGCTAGGTGGTTGGCACTTTCACACACCTTTTTCTCCTGGAAGCTGCTCTTCCAAACAACAGTATGGAGATGAGATGACATGGACCAAAGCATCCAAGAGAGAACGAGGACTCTGTATCTCACAGAGCTCACACTCCTTGCCTGAGGTCACCCAGATAAGAAGCGGCCAAACCAGGATTTCAGCCCTGGTGTTATGGCTCCAAGACCAGTGCTCTTCCCAATACATCACAGCAATTGCTTCAAAAATGGATGTTCTTAGGGACTTCCCTGGTTGCGCAGTGGTTAAGAATCCACCTGCCAATGCAGTGGACACGGGTTCGATCCCTGGTCTGGGAAGATCCTACATGCCTCAGAGCAACTAGGTCCGTGTGCCACAACTACTGAGCCTGTGCTCTAGAGCCTGTGAGCCACAACTACTGAGCCTGTGAGCCACAACTACTGAAGCCACGTGCCTAGAGCCTGTGCTCTGCAACAAGAGAAGCCACCGCAATGGGAAGCCTGTGCACCGCAACAAAGAGTAGCCCCTGCTCGCCACAACTAGAGAAAGCCCACAGGCAGCAACGAAGACCCAATGCAGCCAAAAATAAATAAATAAATAAATAAATAAATAAATAAATAAATAAATAAATAAATAAATAAAATTTAAAAGTTGATGTTCTTTAAAAGAACTCAAAAATTCAAATTCTATAACCTAATACACACCGAATCTCCTAAAATTAAAGAAGGTTAGAGAAAAGTGTAAGTCAACACAGCATTGCCTGGCCAGGAAAACATTTGAAAGGAAACAAATAACCAAGATATAACTGTTACCATTCTGACTTTTGATAGTACTATATAGATTGTTTTACTTCAAACAAGTGTGCAGTTTATTCTTCAACATTCCATCTGCCTTTGGGGACTCTTCTGGGGTAAACTTACAGAAATTAACTCTGGATTTTTACAAAGGGCCTTAAGTAGGACATTTGGAACAACTCATTCTGGGCCAAAAGTCACATTTCTACTACATGGATCAAAATACAGGAAGGGTCATTGGGATACACAGGGCAGTATTTTGAAGGGTAGAAGGAGAGGCAACTACTATTTTTGATCCTCTGACATATGCCAGAAAGTAAGAGGTGTGCTTTCACCTAAGGTACCTCATCTAATTACCACAGCGCCACTATGAGGCAGGTAATGTGATCCTAGCTTTGCTAGTGAGGAAATTGAGGCTAGTGACTTGCTTATGGTTATTCAGCTAATGCAGAAAATGGAAGCATCAAGTATGGAGCCCAGCTTTCTGGCTTGAACAAATGGGTGCATGTTATTGCCATCTGCTGATGTGAAAAACTTGGATTGGAGGATAGTTTTGGGGGGGATTCAGAAGTTTACTTTCGACATGGTGAATTGAGCTTTCTGTGAAATATCCAAGTTAGCATCTCTCTGAACCTCAAAAGAGAAAATGTAGATGTGAGCGACGTCAACATAGAAGCAGGTACTAAAAGCCAGGCTTGGGGTGAGAGTATAAATTGACACAACCTCTACAGATGGGGGAACCATGTCATTTATCATCTAAACCCAATACTTAAGAGCAAGAGGTATTATTACTAATAACTACATTGAGGCAATGCCCTTGGCAAACTAGAGCAATCGGGCTTTCTTTCTATAGGAGGTAATCTGGCAATTACAAAAGCATATAATTTATCCTTCAGACATACTACAAATATTCTCATATATGTGCAAAACAACAAATTTATTAAATATTAATTACATTATTAATAATAGCAAAAAATAAAAATGTCAATGTCAAGAATAGGGAAATGGTCAAATAAAATATTTACATTAAAAAATGGAATATGATACAGTGATTAAAAATAAGCTTCTCTTTGTGTGTTATGGTAGTCTTCAAACTGTATAGTTATATATGTTTTAAAAACCCACAAGGTCCAAAACATTGTGTAGCATGTGTTACTGTTTGTAGAAAATTTTGGCGGGGGATTTTATATATATATATATATATATATATATATATATATATATATATATATGATTACATATATATATGTGGTTATATATATAATATATAGAAAGAGAGAGAAAAAGAGAAATTACAGATAGATAAATAGATAGATAGACTACCTCTGGGAAAATACACAAGAAATTGGTAATATTGGTATCCTCCAAAGGAAATTGGGTGACTATGAGACAGTGTCTGAGGGAAATTTTTCACTGTACCTTTTGACTATCTTGAATCTTAAACCATGTTAAGATGCTACCTCTTCAAGAAAAAAAAACCAACACATATTAACTTTAAAATAATTCAATAAAATAAAGACAGACTGAACTTTAACCCATAGAAGAAATGTAATGTGAGACTTGCAGTGTTTTATGCATTGTTTCATACAAGGTAAGAACTACAAATACATTAGATTATGCAGGGAAAACTGTTCTTCTCATGTATGGTAACCAAGACATCTGCTCTCAGACCAACAGACTGACACTAAGCAAAAGATGGCAAAATACCGTGAAATGGTATTCCAGATGAATACCTGGAAAGGAGCAATCATAGCATCCAGATGGATACTGAAGATTAGTAAAGATGCTCTATGCACACTTCTACCCAGCAGACACAGACTAGGAAGGATCCCTTCCTGCTCATGAATGAGTAAATAGAAAATGACCACATGGATCTGTTCTGTGAATGTATAGATAAAGAGTGGAGAGCCCAAGAGTCAGAGAAACAGCATATAGTTTTGAAAAAAGGTTTTTCAAAAGAACTGTGACAGTGAGAGAAAGAAAACAAAAATAGTGAACCCTCCAGTTGCTGTGGCTTCCTGCCTGGAGGCACTTTCTGGACCTCAGCACAGGGAGGAGGAACCCAAGCAGGGCACGGCAATCTTGCTGAGTTGAGGAAACAGATTGAAGTTTGTGGGGCAAACTACTGGAGACAAAGAAGCAATAGGAAGGGAATGGCGTGGGGGGAGAGAGAGAGAGAGGGAAAGAGATGTCCAGAAGTCTGCATAAGAGCCTCCTAGAGTCTGATACTGAATAGTAAGCCATACATATATAGGACGCAATTCCATGAGGCCATACAAAATCTACTGATGGGAACTGTAAAGCTGAACAATTGCCAGAGTTCCCCAAGAACTGAGAGATGTCCAAGTTCCAACCAGCCAAAGTGGAGAGACATCGTTGAACACTTAGGCATTCAGGAGACCCCAGAAAGGTCATGTCTTAATGGGAAGACGAAATTAACTCTGGAGTAAAGGCTACTCTAGATTTTCCCTTAATATTTTTTTGGATCTGTCTACTAAAGCAAAGGAAATAAAAGCAAAAATAAACAAGGGACCTAATTAAACTTAAAAGCTTTGCACAGTAAAGGAAACCATCAACAAAATGAAAAGACAGCCTACTGAATGGAAGAAAATATTTGCAAATTTTATGACCATTAAGGGATTAATACCCAATATATATAAACAGCTCATACAACTTAACATCAAAAAACCATACAACCCAATTAAAAAATGGGCAGAAGCACTGAACAGACATTTTTCCAAAGAGGACATACAGATGGCCAGCAAGCACATGAAGAGATGTTTAACATCACTAATCATCAGGGAAGTGCAGATCAAAACCACAATGAGATATCACCTCACATTGGTAAGAATGGGTATTATCAAAAAGAACACAAATAACAAATTGTTGGTGAGGATGTAGAAAAAAGGGAACCCTCATACACGGTCGGTGGGAATGTAAATTGGTGCAGTCACTGTGGAAAACAGTATGGAGGTTTCTTACAAAACTAAAAGTAGAACTACCATGTGATCAAGCAATCCCAAGATGGGTGGATCTAGAGGGTATTATGCTAAGTGAAATAAATCAGACAGAGAGAGACATACACCATATGATCTCACTTATATGTGGAACCTAAAAAAAAAACAAATGAACAAACAAAGCAAACAGACACAGACTCATAGATACAGAGAACAAATGGGTGATTGCCAGAGGGGAAGGGGAGCAAGATAAGTGAAGGGGATTAAGAGGTACAAACCTCCTGGGCTTCCCTGGTGGCGCAGTGGTTGAGAGTCTGCCTGCCGAGGCAGGGGACGCGGGTTCGTGCCCTGCTTTGGGAAGGTCCCACATGCCGCAGAGTGGCTGGGCCCGTGAGCCATGGCCGCTGGGCCTGCACGTCCGGAGCCTGTGCGCCGCAACGGGAGAGGCCACAGCAGTGAGAGGCCCGCGTACCACAAAAAAAAAAAAAAAAAGAGGTACAAACCTCCAGTTATACAATGAATAAGCCACAGTGATGTAAGGTATAGCATATGAAATATGGTTAATAATATTTTAATAACTTTGTATGGGGACAGATGGTTACTGGACATTGTGGTGATCATTTCATAATGTATACAAATGTCAAATCACTATGTAGTACACCTGAAACTAGCATAGTATTGTATGTCAATTATATTTCAATTTAAAATAAATAAGAAAATAAGAAACATAGAAACTAATGACTAGGTCATGTAGTAAAAATCCCCATTGCTTAGAAATTAGAAAAGTGCACATGAAATAATACTTGGGTCAAAAACGCAAAACCAAAATTAAGAATATTGTCAGCTCCCTGGTTAAGCAAAAAACCAAAAACCAAAATTGATCACATTAAGCAAAATAGAAAGATGTACTGAAAGGATCCTGAGGTAACACAAAGAACTGAACGGCAATATGGGCAAAGAAATCTCAGGAAAGTCCAACCACGGTCGTTCCAGGACCTCTCACAGTGGGAGCTAATGGTGGCTCACCGAGGCTGCTGCTAAAACTGGGAGACGTAGGTTCAGTAGATGAAGACAATAGTTACTATGATTCCACAGATGAGAAAAATGACAATTTAAAAACAGTGGGTTGGAGTCAAATCTGTATTCAGAGAGAATTTAAATAACATTAAATCGTATTTCTAATAAATAAAAAGGTAAATAAACTTCACTGAAGTTAAAAAAGAAAACATATCACCACACTATTCCCCCAAAGGAAAGAGATAAGAAAAAACATGATAAAAGTAAACTTTGAAATTTTAATGGAGAATTAGTAATAAATGCAAGAATTAGTTCTTTGAAAAAATAATAAAGTACCAAATTACTAAAAGTTTAACCCCTCCCAAAAAATAGGCCACAAAAAAGTAGGAATTATGCATAATTCTATGCTAATCAATTTGAAATTCTTAATATAATGGTCATTCATGTAGAAAAATTTAAAGTGATAAAATTGACACAAGATGAAATAAAAATCCTTAATTAATCAGTAATTATGAGTAACACAGAAAAAGCTGTCAGAGAATTCTCTCCAACAAAAGCTCCAAGCCCAGAAGTTTTTATGAGCAATTTTTAATTGTTTTTCAAGAAAAATAATTCTCTCCTGTTATGTAAGCTAAAAAATAATGAAAGTATTCCAATTTATTTCATGATTCTAATATTACTCAAGAACACAAGCTTGGTACTGCTAAAAATGAAAAATATAAACCAGTCTTACTTTTGATTTGACTACAAATCAAATCCAGCTGCTTATTTAAATGAAGAACACAGCAGAATGTAGAGTGCAAAAATGGTTTAATGATAGGAGATCTGTTGATATAATTCATCATCTTTATAAATCAAAGGAGTCACATGATCATCTTACTAGATGCCCAAGATACGTTTGATAATTTTCAGTATCATTCTTGACTTTTATTAAAACAAAATTTAAAAAGAAACTTCTTAGCAACAAATAGAAGACTTCCTTAACCAGGTAAAGAATATTTATGTCAAATTGGCCAATATCATATTTAATGAGGAAACCTGGATATTAAAGTCAGACCTAGACATGTGAGCTTGCTATCATCACGACTTTTTAATATTTTCTGGAACTCTTAGTCAACAGTACGTCAACAAAAAGAAATATGAAGTATAAATATTGTATAGGAGAGAAAAGCTGTTATTTGCCTCAGAGGTGACTAGAATAATATCCTTGATGGGCTTGGGCTTTTGGAAACCAGATTGTCCGTATTTTCTGCTTTTTGCCCCGTCTCCTTTCTCCCCTGAGGCAATAAGCAAGTTGCCTTCTATCTGCTTGAAGTAGAGAGAGAAGGAAAAGGGATGTATAGTGGGAAGAAAGAAAGAAAAACTGGGAATACCTCAAAAATATTACACATGCACACAATACACACACACAGAGAAAACAAATTTGGAGAAAATTATAACAGGGCTTATTTCTCAATGGCAAAATGACAATTGGGTTTTTTTCTTTATGCTTTCCAACTACTTCCACATTTTCTACAGTGAACATTATTACCCATGTACTAGAAAAAAAATCATTGTTGTTTCAAAGCAGAAGGCAAATAGGGGAGGAAAGGTTTGCACATTGCAAGAGAGATGTGACTGGCAGGAAGCTGCCAGAAGCAAAGGGGTATGAGGCATTGGGATATATTGGAAGAACCATGACTTTGCAACCAGAAGACCTGGATGCATTTCTGGTTGTGTCACTTCTAAGCATGTTAACTCCAGGCAAATCCCTTAACTCTCTGAGCCTTAGTTTCCTTTGGGGGAGACTACTATTCCCCCCTCCTCACATTCCTACATGGAGGGGCTTCCCTGGAGAAATAGGGCTTTCACCTTGCGTGACATTGGACCTCATGGCTCAAGTAACCATGCATCACAATTTGCCCGGGACAGTTAATCCTTTTTTCTCATAGTATTTATTCATCTCTTGCTTTTCACTCTCAAAACTGTCCTAGTTTAAACAATAAATGGATGTGGTCAGCCCACTCCTGGCGGCTTTGTCCATGGGAAAATGGATATTTTTATACTGTTTTAAGTAAAAGTGGACTTTAGCAGACTCTAGCTGCCGGACTTGAACGAGCAGGCCGCTGGGGTCTTAGTGAAGCCCAGTTTCACGTGTGGCGGCTGCAGCTTCCCCTGGAACCACCGAGGCACAGCAGGGCATCGACGACTCTTAGGCACTGGCACGCAGCACTGTGCTTGCAGCTTTGACTGTGGCTCATAGTCAAGTCTGCAGGCGAAAAGTTTAAATCATGTAGACAGCACATGATCTGCAGAGCCCAAGGGGGTCTTGTGCTAGGCATAGGTAAAGCGGGGCTAGATCAGAGGTTCCAGATGACTTTGTGTTGCTTTGATCTCTCTTGGCACTGAGGGAGGGAACCATGGAGGAATTCAGAAATCTAGCTGGATTCACATGGCTTGTTCACACATTCCAAAATTCACCCCACTTTGGCTTTGAGTTTCTTTAAACACATAAGCACTGACCATGATTTTAGATTTCAGGACCCAAATTGTGGCTTAGCCCACAGATTTTCTCCTTTCCCCCAAATATTACTTACTGGGCCTCTGGTAACACTAAACACTAAATAATTGTGCTCAGATAAGTTCTCTGGTGACTGGAGATTTCTTGTGGTTCCATCTTATGTGTTCTGTTAACTCCTTGAACATGGGGCTCCTGAGAGGATATGAAGGAGCCACACCCATTCCCATGGAAGGCAGCCTGGTCTGCAGCTGCTAAAGGCCAAGACCCTCTGGTTGAGACTGGGCAGGACTGGAAATTGGAAAATGAAATCTGGACATGAATTTCTTTGCATATCAAATCACAGGAAAAACGAAAAATTTGAATTTAATTTCTTGGACTTTTAAGTCCACAAGTTGAGGAAATTTAATTTTGGACTTTAATTCTTTTGGACTGAAACTTCTTTGGACTTGCCTTAGACGAGGATTATTTAATTTTTGGATTTCAGTATCTTCCTTGGAATTTCCAAATGGGAGGGAGTTTATATTCAAACTCGGTCCCCTCTATGTTGCTTGTTTATATAATTGACTATCTTTGTATTGTTATTTAACCATATTGTCAAACCTCTGAAAAGCATTATATTAGAGAATGCGGCTGAACAGTTTTGGTCTGGGGCCGGGGGAGGAAAACAGAGTGAATGTGTACTTAGTTAAATTAATGTATTCTTTGCATCCATTCAGTCTTCTGAGGGCAAATTCTAAACTGTCCACGTGCGATCCCAGAAGGGTTCGCTGAAGGTGCTGTGGCTAAGGTTGGGGGGCTGGCCTCCCCAAGTGGGAGCAGCACTGCTAAGAGAAAAAGTTCCCTCAGGAAAAACAGACTCCCCTGGGATGACCGTCATGTTGATGGTTACACGCAATGCGCTAGGAGAACAAAGGAGTGGGGTGCATCGCTTCCCCTCCTCTCCTGATGTTTCCATGGGTAACACTACTGGCTCTCCTGACCCCTCATCTACTTGTCCCCCAGAAGAGGAGGGAGTTCCCTGATCACTAAGTGGCAGCTGTCTGTAGATGCCTCTCAGTGGGATGGGGTGCGTCTTCCAAAAGCCAGTAAGCACAAGAGATGCGTGCTGTTCCCCCTCACCCCGGATTCTTAGCAAGTGAGTCTGCTGTGAATACTCAAACCTGTACTTGAATGGGCTGCCTCAAGGTCTATCCTGACGTGTGTTGTGTGTGCCTGTGGGAATATTAACAGACTCATCACATGTCTCAGTCACGCTGCCAGATAACTTCTATCAGTAACAAAGCTGACATTTTCCTCTTCACTTGCCTGGCTCCCCTAGGTTCTGAACTTGGGCAAGAGCAGCAGTATTATTTGTTTACTCTGTAGAGCCCCCCAAAAAGTCATCTTTAAAGGGTGAGTAATAAGCACCTCTTCCAGCCAATCTCGAATGGAAAGTCTAAGTAGGTAATGGATGTGAAAATATTTTGTAACTTGCTAATCATTACGTACTTTAGCCAGTGATCGTTGTTACTTTCATTAGTTATCAGATAACCATCACCTATTCTGCAACTCAGAATTTAAAAGGGCAGTGCTCACTGTAGTGTCTTAAGAGTGAAGAATCACCACCTATTGACTGCGCTGGGCGCTCAAGACAGTTTCCCACTCTGAGCATTTCTTGCTTAATGGACATCACAACTTTCCTCCAAATGTCGGGAAAAATATGAAGTTCCTGCAGTAGGGACGGTGGGATGTAGAGAAGGATGAATGTATGCCAACAGGAGGTGCTGGATGTCATTTCTCATAAATACAGAAAAGAGGTGATATTTGATATGGTCACAGCCTTAGGCAGGAAGAGTTGTGAACACTCTGTGTTCTTCTTCAAGGTTGGAAAGGGGCATAGGTTACCCACTTCCTCTCGTTTAAGTTGATATCGCTGTGTCAACTTCCCATTAGCTATTCTGTCGACACTCCGTATAGCTCCAGCTGCCCGGGGAACCCTATCCCCCAAGCAGAGATAATGAGACAGTGCTCCTTATATAACCTGGTCTGATTAGAGTCTCAGATCTTTGCACCTCAACAGCTGTGTGTTGTCACCAATGGAAATTTTTAACTCGTCTGCCAAGTCCCTGGTTGCCCAAATAAGTGGCTGAAAGAGTGGCTGCTGTTTCATCGTTTATTAGCATGGAATTTAGGTTCTGATAAACCCTAATGCTGAAAATTAGCTTCAAGGAAACTGCTGCTGCAGTTCTTGGCCTCTGGCTGATAGGAACAAGTAGAATTTATTCAGGTGGGTTTTTTTTATCCT
Organism: Mesoplodon mirus; assembly: GCF_964341445.2. Classification (NCBI taxonomy): domain Eukaryota; kingdom Metazoa; phylum Chordata; class Mammalia; order Artiodactyla; family Ziphiidae; genus Mesoplodon; species Mesoplodon mirus. The sequence goes on from NC_138976.1 coordinate 220,573,150, forward strand.
GTAGACAGTTCAGCACACAAATTACTTCAGAGCTATTCTTAAAAACGTAATAGGACCAATACTTAGGAGAGCCAGATGCAGTGTGAGGAGGATCAGAAAGCATCTATTATAGGCTTGACATTTGCTCTCCTGCAAAGCCTCGAAAGATATTGAAAAATCTCTTCCCGATCTTCCTGGAGGCTGAGCCAATGTTGCTGGAGTTCTCTGGGTGTTGGCACGACCATGGGTGAAGAAGCCATGTTAGCCTGCAAAGTCATGTTGGAATTAGCCTTTTCTTATGGGAGAAGTCAGGGGCATCCTTCTTTATTCAGACTGTGAGTCACATGGAGAGGTCACCCCACGACTACATTCATTCAAAACTTGGGCAATTGAACATCTTTTTGAGGTCTTCAAAGCAAGAGATTTTATATACTTGGCTGGTGTGTTCAAGTGTCTCACACCTATTTCAGATGGAAAAAGATAGTTATTTTTCAAAAGCATTCTAGAACTTTCTTGTTCTGCTGTCATGGAGCATAAACCCTCTTTTCATTACCACTCCCCTCTGATTCTTTTACACATGGTTCTTGGTGGTTGTAATGAATTCCACCCCCTTGGCTTGTCCTTTTTCAGACTGAAATGATCCATAGCTCAACCAGAAAATACTACGTTCCCAGCTGGGAACCTCAGCGGGACAGGAGGAGGCCACTGAGCGAAGTTATAAGATACAGTTCCTGGTCTCATTGGAACTTACCATCTCGTGAACAAATTCTTTAATTTTTTTCCCTGTCAGGAAAAGTTTTCTTGTTTCTCTCCCAAGCTTTTGTCCGTTTTGGCCGTGTCCTTCCCAAACCTTTCCAAGTTCTCCCAATTCCTGCTTTGTTTCCAAGGCCCAGCTTGAATCTTGTACAGGGAAACAATAATCTTATTTTAAAAGATTTTTAAATTCAGAAAAAATGACATCTTGCTTATATTATCTTAAAATTCAGATGGGAAATCAGGGGAATTAGAGGCAGGGTTGGATTCTGGCTCTGCCTGGCTGTCAGACTTCTGGCGAGGGTCCCTAACTTTTCTCAGCCTCAGTTAAGTCACTTCTAAAATGTGGGATGCAATAGTCGATTTCAGGCTTGGTGGGAGTATTAGACACTAGATAGAGAACCTTGTACTGATTTCTTAAAGTGAAACATTAAAAATATCTGAATCCTATTGCCTTTTAATGAATTCAAACAGGCCCGTGAGTCTCAAAAACAGTGAGTGATACCTTTCCTTAGACAGAGCTGGACCTTCCTGGCCAGTTCCCACAGCCCACGGTTCATGCTCTCCTACCTAATAGAACATTCTGGAGCTGTGTGTCTATAAACCTGCCCCTTCATGGGTAGTGAGGTCCTCCGGGAAATGTGGAGCGTCATTTCACCTATGCGTCCCCAGCACATTGGTACTTGCCTCCCAGTTTATAAATCACTTTCAGATGTGTTTTCATCTCCTCTCATTTAGATCCTTTCAACAATCCCAAGAGCTAGTTGTTTGGGCCCATTTTACAGTTGATAAAATGTGCTCAGAGAAACCACGTAATTTTTCTACCATCAAAATGCTCAAGAACTGGGAGATTTTTGTTTAATGGATATAGAGTTTCTGTTTGAAATGATGACAAAGTTCTGGAAATGGAGAGTGGTGACGGTTGCACAATATTGTGAATATACTTAATGCCAGTGAATCGTACATTTAAAAATGGTTAAAATGGTAAAGTTTATATTATCTATATTTTATCACATTAAAAGGGGGGGAAGAGCTGAAAATTATATACATTATATATATGAAATTCATGCTTCTTATAAAAAGTTAAAATATAAAAAAAATGCTCATGAACAAAGTAACTTGAACGTGAATCTCAGTCTTTTCTTGTTTTTTTTTTTTTGCGGTACACGGGCCTCTCACTACTGCGGCCTCTCCCGTTGCGGAGCACAGGCTCCGGACGCGCAGGCTCAGCGGCCATGGCTCACGGGCCCAGCCGCTCCGCGGCATGTGGGGTCTTCCCGGACCGGGGCACGAACCCGTGTCCCCTGCATCGGCAGGCGGACTCTCAACCACTGCGCCACCAGGGAAGCCCAGAATCTCAGTCTTTTGACAGTTTATTTGGTGTCTCTGCGGCCTCTCTGTCCTATTGCCCTGGCATTCTCTGTTTCCTGCTTCCCCTGCTATCCCTTTTACACACATGCACTCAACGTGCTTCTCTGGGCCTGGAGGTTAAACCACCCCCAGCTAGGCTGAAGGCTCAGATAATCCCCAGGCTTGTGAATTCCAGAAGCGTACTTAAGTTGCCGGGTATCTCTGATGGAGGAGCAGGCTTTGACGGGGACCCACCCAAAGAGCACCAGGCTGTCCTGGGAGCTTGCTCAGCTTACTCTGTGCACCAGAATCTTGCTTGGAATAGTTTTGTATTATCTATAAAGACACACTGAGTGGTTTTAAACTCCAGGCATCATGTGGACAAAAAAGGTGTAGCTGAGAATGGTCAAAACCACACAGTTGAGCAGATTCATAGGCAATGGCTATAAATATCTTATTGCAGCTTCTGATCTTAAGTCCTATTAAGTCCTACTTCCTCGTCACCAAAATGATTAGCAAGTGTACATAAGGTTGGCAGGGGGGTGGGGGTGGGGGTGGGGGGGTCCTCTGTGCTGATCCTGACCAGATTTCTTTTCCTGGGTTACTGTGTTCACTGTTCCCGTCTTGTCTATCCTGGGATATACCCGATGCTCTTCCTCAGCCTCTGCCATCATACTTGCTCAAGGGTCTGTCTGAGCAGAAGGTTGGTCCACTCCCATGTGCTGATCAGAGTGCTTGTTGCTTCTTCCTTTCAGGGAGAAGGAAACAGCTCTTTCTGTTTCCTCAACCCTGTAGTTTTACATCTCCGTTGATTCTGGAAGCTCTGCGTCCTCTGACCCGTTGTGCTTGTGCTATAGTGAAGGGAATGGACGCTCTGTTGTCCACTTCTTTTGGAAAAACCATGGGTTCCAAGATAAAAATTGATTCCCCAGTGGACAAAAGCAAGGACACCAGGACATGTTGTCAACATTCTTTCTGATCAAAACAGACGGAACTTTTACAGTTTTTGTATTTTATCTCCAATCATGGGTGGGCTCACCATGTGTCCAAGGAGCAGATCTTGGCTGTCATCTTCACCTGAATTGGAAGAGGAATGGGATGCCTCTAGAATCCTCGAGGGTGGGGGAGGGGTGTTCCTTGTCATCCCCTGTGTTCTTTGTACAGCCTGAGGCCACCAAGGTGGGGGCAGGATGAAGCTAAACAAAAGAGGCAACATAGACCCCCTCTGCTGTAAGCCTTAGACTTTTTTTTCTCTTGAATTTATCTTTGTGTCTTTTTGTCTCTCTCTTTTTTAAAACCACTTTGCGAAGGCATAATTGACATACAGTAAACTGCAAGTACTTAAAGCATAGTCTTTCTAAAAAACTCTTAGAGGAAAACATAGGAAGAACACTCTTTGACATAAATCACAGCAAGATCTTTTTTGACCCACCTCCTAGAGTAATGGAAATAAAAACAAAAATAAACAAATGGGACCTAATGAAACTTAAAAGCTTTTGCATAGCAAAGGAAACTATAAACAAGATGAAAAGACAACCCTCAGAATGGGAGAAAATATTTGCAAATGAATCAACAGACAAAGGGTTAATCTCCAAAATTTACAAGCAGCTCATGCAGCTCAATGTCAAAAACAAAAACAAACAACCCAATCCAAAAATGGGCAGAAGACCTAAACAAGACATTTCTCCAAAGAAGACATACAGATGGCCAAGAGGCACATGAAAAGCTGCTCCATATCACTAATTATTAGAGAAATACAAATTAAAGCTACAATGAGGTATCACCTCACACTGGTCAGAATGGCCATCATCAAAAAATCTACAAACAATAGATGCTGGAGAGCGTGTGGAGAAATGGGAACCCTCTTGCACTGTTGGTAGGAATGTAACTTGATATGGAGAACAGTATGAAGGTTCCTTAAAAACTAAAAATAGAATTACCATATGACCCAGCAATCCCACTACTGGGCATATATACCCTGAGAAAACCATAATTCAAAAAGAGTCATGTACCAAAATATTCATTGCAGCTCTATTAACAATAGCCAGGACATGGAAGCAACCTAAGTGTCCATCAACAGATGAATGGATAAAGAAGATGCGGTACATATATACAATGGAATATTACTCAGGCATAAAAAGGGATGAAATTGGGTCATTTGTAGAGAAGTGGATAGACCTAGAGACTGTCATACAGAGTGAAGTAAGTCAGAAAGAGAAAAACAAATACCGTATGCTAACACATACATGTGGAATCTAGAAAAATGGTACAGAGGAACCTGTTTGCAAGGCAGAAATAGAGACATAGACATGGAGAACAAACGTATGGACACCAAGGTAGGGGAAGGGGGGTGGGATGAATTGGGAGATCGGGATTGACATGTATACACTAATATGTATAAAGTAGATAACTAATGAGAACCTGCTGTACAGCACAGGGAACTCCACTTCACTGTACAGTAGAAACTAACACAACATTGTAAAACAACTATACCCCAATTTAAAAGAAAGAAAAGAAGACAAAGGAAAGTATAGTCTTTGAAAGTTTTGACATATGTAAACCCCCATGAAACCATCGTTAATCAAGCAAGTGAATACACCCAGCCCCCTCCAAAGTTCTCCTATGTCCTTTATAATCTTCTGAGATCCCCAGCAGCCACTGATCTGCTTGCTGTCACTGTTAGGTGAGTTTGCAGTTTCTAGAGTTTTATAAAAAGGAGATCATAAAATAATGTTCTAAAAGAAAAACAATTTATTGAGATATAATTTACATCCAGTGAAATTCACTGGTTTTAAGTGCAGTGTTAGGGTTCTCCAGACAAAAAGAATATATACATATATGTCAGAGAGAGAAATTTGTTTTAAGAAATTGGCTCATGTAATTGTGGGACTGGCCAGCCTGAAATCTGTAGGGTAGACCAGTAGACTGGAAACAGGCAGAAGTCGATGTGACAGTCTTAAAGCAGAATTTCTTTTCCTGAAAACCTGTTTTTGCTCTTCAGGCCTTTCACCTGATTGCGTGAGGTCCACTCACATTATCGAGGGTAATCCTCTTTACTTCAAATCAACTGACTGTAGGTGTTAACCACATTTACAGAATACCTTCACAGCAACAGTAGACTAGCATTTGATTCAATAAATAGATATTTTCACCCACAAGTTGACACTCAAAACTAACCATCACAGGGTACAACTCAATAGTTTTAGTCTCTTTATTTACTAAAGTTCTGCTCCATCATCAAACCTAATTTTAGGACAGTTCCATCACCCAAAGTCTTCAACACTTTTTCCCTTGGATTTACCTTTCTATGTCTCTTTTTTGTCATCAAGGTCATCAGTGGAAAAGGGACCAAAGCTACCTCTAGTCTAATTCTTCAGATCTTCTGACCTAACAAAGTTTAGCAAGGCTTTTCCATAATTGCCTACTGATTATCTATGACTTATCAATATATTAGAATTGTAAAACAGTCACTGTGTAATAAGGGCCCATTCCTTGATTCACACGCGAGCACTGAATCCCACTGGTGGGTATGGACTTCTGCTCTGTGCTGGGAGCATTCACAGGAGTTGTCACGCTTGGTTCTAACCACACCTCACGAGGTAATTAGGGTTCGGCCCATTTGGCAGGACAGAGAATGGAGTGTCACAGAGGCCAAGAGCTGACGCAATGAATCAGCAGACACACTGAGATTTGAAGAGGCCTTCTGATTCTGTGTCCTCCCATTGCAGGCCAGCGGCCCACATGAGACATTGCCTGCTCTGTGTTCTTTAAAGAGCCGGATAGAGCATCACATGCACATGACTAGACTTTGTCAGGATAAAGAAATACCTTGTGAAGGTCCTGAAGGCAGGAAGCTTGATTAGAACCTGAGAATACAGCTTCACCTGGTATTTCCACGCACGCCCGAAAAGGCCACCACAAAAGGGCACTAGCATATTTACCTTTGTTACAACTATTGAAATTCTTGGTTTTTAGAAAACTAGTTTAGAGCATGTTGGAGAAAGCATCCTTCCCAGACTGATTCCCTCTGGCCTTTCTATTACCAACAGAGTCCTCTATTAGACAGCAAGGACCAGTGCTTACAGGAGGAACCTGGAGCCTTTTGCCTAAGGCTTTGCATCTCCTTGCTTCTTCCTTGCCTCCTCCAGCTGCAGCCTCTGCTTCAGGTTCCTTCTCCTTTGTCACTCTGAGGAAGGTCAAGGTGAGGCTCCATGTTCTTCTGTCATTTCCCAGAAATGGATGCCGTCAGTCACCTCTCCTGTGTTCTCACAAAGGAACAGCCCCCTCCTCACTCCCACATCAAAATATGTCCTACAGGACAGAATTCGGGTGTTGCTTCCTATTTCTCTTCTCTTGTGCCTAAGACCTCTGAGAATTTACTGAGCTGAACTTTTCTTCAGCGTGGTGCTCAGTTCCTTGCCAGTATACACCGCCATGCTAGAAAATTCTTCTGTTCTTTGTTTTAAGATCAAATCCATATCCTATTACATATTTGAAAGTTGCTGAGAGAGGAAATCTTAAAAGTTCCCATCACAAGAAAAAGAAATTTTCATAACTATGTAGGTGACGGATGTTAACTAGACTTACCGTTGTGGTGGTCATTTCACAATATATACAAGTATTGAATCATTCTGTTGTATGCCTGAAACTCACATAATGTTATGTGTCAATTATACCTCCACTTAAAAAAAAAAAGATCAAATACATATCATGTCCTCTCTTTGCTTTATCTCTTCTTCTGCTTCCTGACATTCCAACTTAAACAAAACAGAACAAACAATTAAAAAGGAAAGAGAGGGTAACTAGACTGGAAACTAAACACCATGCAAATTAGCTTAGGCTCACAAACTTGGGGCCCTTAGCGAGTATGGTATGATTCAACATAGAAGAGAAATCTAGCCTCATACATGAACATTGCCCCAGGCTTCCAGGCACACCATTTTCTCTACTCAATATGCCTACCCTGTGAAGCCTGCAGAAAGGGTCGATTTTTAGAAGGCTTATTATACAGGATGAAATTTCTTTTTGGTTTTCCTGCAAAGCCAGGGTAAGTTTCCCTGAAGAGCTGGTTCACTTTCTGTTCTCACCTCTTGCACACTCAGTCAACTCCAGAAAGTGATGTATTCTTGGGTCTCAGCCCACACATACATAAAGACTGTGGAGACAAGAACCAGTTGCTTTAAGTTATCAAAAATAAGACAATGAAAGCACCAGGGCATCACTTAGTAGGTGATTTTGTGGCTTATGCCATAGAACTCTGTACCTCCTGGATTTTCTAAGACAACCCAGTTTTAGACACATTTATAGCTGTCAAGTCATGCATTCTGATTTTTGGCTTACAAAATATGATCGCTTTGGTTATAAGTAAGCCTGTGCTACATGAGGTCATTTTGGGAACTTATTTTTCGTGGGTGGTGTCAAAGATGACTCTGAGTTCTACCAAACTATAGGCTAAATGAGTCATATTATTGAGAGGATACAGTGCAGTTACCAGGTGGTTCTGCTAATAATTAGAAACACATTTCTATATTTCATAGAACCAAAGAAAGGAAAACATCACCAGGAAAATGTTACATGTGGGGACAATTATTCAATAGGTCCTTGGCTGGGATTTGTGGATATGAACATAATTCAGAAGCAAAAATGAAATACTGGACTAATACATGGAGATTTCTGTTATCAATGCTGAGTTGCAGAAAACAGGAATTAACATTCAGCCAAGTCTTGATTATTCAAGGAATGATGACCCAATTTGTAGCTTACCAAAACCTTCCCTCCTCTTTCTCGTTGCTATAGTACAGTACTTCACAAGTTCAGGTAATGTATTTAGAAGAAAATCTTTAAAAGGTCACAGTGTTTCTTAAATGATTGATATGATCATTGTATTAAAATTTACACAGAACTGTAAGATCTAATATTACATTCCTTATGCTAAACTAAAATTTAAGATTAAATTTGTAGACGCTGTTTTAAATAAAAATAATTCATAAAGTAAAAACACCCAACATTGTGAAATCAATAAATGGAATATTAACTCCATTAATTCCCAGTAATGGGTGATGCTGTTCAGCTGGATTCTTTCCTTGTGACCAGAAGCAGACATGAACCAAATATTAGAGATTAGTTTTAGAGATCTGCAACTCCCGCCTCGTCCCATTGGCCATCACACTCCTCCCCCAGGGATTTATAAATCTTAGCTTGAGGAGTACTTCTTTTATTCATGTAGAATTGAGTTTCTTTTTCCATTCCTATTTTCCAAGATCTGCAAGGGCAAAGAAATGATGTGAAACCAAAATGGCTCAGATATCCTTCTTGTTGGTAAAAATTGTCACTAAAGGGAACATAGAGTGATTTGTAAATTTCAATTAAATAAACTTTTGACCTCTTTTCGTTGGTTTCTCATCACCCAGGCTATTAGAGGATCATCTGTAATATTGCATCTCCAGAAATGCCTGCCAACTGCACAGAACTGGCTGTAGCATGGCAGGCAGACACATGTCTTTTTCCAAAGACTTCCACATTGATTTTTGAATGAGGGAACACATTTATTAGGACTCACTTACATTGTAAGCAGATCCACTTGAAGGAGCAGCCAACTCATGTATTGTGATGTAAATGGTGCTGTTCCACACCCAGCACTTGCATCTTCTAAGTGTTTCACAAACACTGACTAATTAATAATCCCACCTTCAGGGCTGCCAGGGAGGAGTTGTACAGAAAGAGTGATGGTGGTTTTCCAGATAAACACATGTTAATTTCTACCCCAGGCTAAGGAGAAAGAAGCAAAAATGTATAGAACCAACACTTTTATATTCATTTTTAAATTTAAACCTCAACCTTGGCGGGAAAATAATCTTGGCGTAAAGGTCTTCTTATCACTATTTTTACAGAGGACGAAGCTGTAGCTCCTTAAGATAATTTTCTGATAGTTATACAGTTACAGTAAGGGATGGAAGTGGGATTTGAACTCAGGTCTGCTACTTTCCAGTGCTCCCACTCCTTTTGCCACTCCACAGTGTCTAGAACGGAAGTTTAGCATTTTCACTGTATTCGTCATTATCGTTATTATTGCTAACAACAAGTGTTATTCATATTTGATGACTGATATTTCACATTTATGTAGTCACAATCTTTGAGGCACTAAAAGCTTTAGGCAACTCTTCTGCCCTTGCTCAGTGCAGAAATGGTAGATATTTGGATTTGATATTATAAGTCATTCTGGTCTCATTCCCGTCTTAAAAGCAATTTTTCACGGGTTCAAACTCTTGGACTTGCGAAAATCTGGAATTGAAAACAATGCTTGCTTTGTCTTCAAAAGTCAGATTCATGACACACCAGATGTTCTGGTCTATGATAAAAAAAATTCTTCTTAACTTTTAATGGAAGAAAACATAGACTGGTGATTGGGACACACATCCTTTACTCTTTTTTTATTATCACTTAAAAAGAACTGGGACCGTGGCTTCTCTTGGGTATACCACTCCCAAGGATGCAGAGTGCCGGAGAGCTCTTTCCTGTTCATGGGGCCTATTGCTCTACCCTAATTTTTACTGTTGGCACAGAGGGTGTCCGTGACCAAATAATGGGCTCATTGCTCTTCATTCTTTTATCCCCAAAACAGACTGGAGTGAGCCTTGTGCTCTGACTGCTTCTCTTCTTAGCTCCTGTCTTGAGAAGCAGCTGGAACCGTGTGAGAGGAAGATGTGAAGTGATTCCAAGGCAGGACCAGGCACGATAGTTTGGCTCTTGCAAAGGTGATGAACCAGAGAGTGCTGAGTTCCCGTGCGTATTCCATCCTTTTACTGGCAAATGGGAGAACTAGGATGCAAACCTGAGTCTGTAGAACTCAAAAGCCCATGCTGAAGCTGTGGTTTTGAATTCACTGAGGCATTTTACATGGCATCCACATGGAGGCATCCAGGAATCCACGGGTAGGCATTTTAGGCATTTTACATATTCATTTAATTGTTAATTTCTTATTGAGGGCTGCCTGCTCAGTACTATTTGAAGTGCTGGGAATAGAGTAGTAAACAGACCCAAACCAGAAAATTATCACTCATGGAGCTTACATCCTTTAATGTACATACATGTTTTCTTTTAATCATAATAACAATGATACATATATACATACATAATGATATCGATCCTTAGCTGTGTACGTCCTTAGTTATGTAATCTTGAATAAATTGCTGCATTGGGTCTTGGTCTTCTCAAATGCAAAACAAGGAAAAGAACAATTCTGTGTATATATGGGTGTGTGTATAGTATACATATGATAGCCATGTGTGTATACATACACACATATACATACACATATAGATGTATAGTTGTTCTTGGTTTACATCTGAAAAGAATAAGACAATGTAGTGATTTACTCAAGATTACATAGATAAGGATAGTACAATTTGAATTTGAATCAACATCTCTGAATTCTAGCCATTCCCATTTTATCATACTGCCTTCTATGCATATGATTTATGGAAAATAGAGTTTTACTGTTTAAAGTGGGATCATCTTTGGGGGAATAAACAAGAGCACTGATGGCATGACAGAGTATGTGCCATTTCATCATATTTCCAAGAGTCAAGCTATGGGTCCCTTTTTGTTTTTTATTCATTGTGACAAATTTCAGCTGGACAATCATTTTACTAGTCGTTTGGGGAATTACGTGTATCTTATTATTTGTGTTTGGTAGAGTCCAATGGAGAAAGTGAAGAATGTAGCCAGTGAGCTGGGCCCCAAGAGCTGGTTATCAAGGGTAATCTACAAGGTCAAAGGTAGAATGGTGGTAGAATGGAGTTCATAGCCCTGTGCAGCAATCCCTTTTTCATGAATTACCAAGATGCAAGGCAGAGAATATGAAGACGTCAGATGAAAATGCTATCATAAGACCTTTTCCATCAATTCCCACTCAGAATCACTCAAAAGAAAACAAGGAAAGGAGAAGGAGAGGCGTGCATTTCACCTTTGATGAAACTAGGAAAATTGGTTACCCCAAAACACAATTAATGAGGAGGGGATGGCAGTGGCAGTGAAAGTCAAACAGAAATGGGTAGAGCCTGAGAAAGGATGCTTCAGATGCTAATGTCAGACAAAGCTGCTGGGATAAATGCGGCTATCCTAAGGGTCAAAACCAACAGTCTCTTGTTGAAACAACTGGAACAAACAGAATCTGACCGTGGACATATCTCTGGACCCCATTTGACAGAGGCAGGAAGCACAGAAGGCAAGACTGATGAGGGAATTGCCCAAACAAGCCAGAAGTGTAAGAAGCAGCCAGTTGGTGAGGAAGAGTAGTATGTATTGTGAGCATTTGTGGAAATGCTGATTTATTTTGCCCAAGAAGAAGTAAAAGCTAAAAGAAGTCTCCCCACCCCCCGACCCTACCACTATTCTTGTATACAAACACATGCACATCTCTGAAATAAGAATTCCTGCTGGCCTGGTACATGGTCCTAGACCCTCTGCTCTCAAACTTCTGGCAAATAGCTGATCCAGGAAAAACTCACCTCAATCAAAGATGAATATTCTCAAAGAGGTATCTAAATATGATTTATATACATAGACCATGAAGGGAAAAAAGAAAAAGTAAACAAATGATAGGTAAAGATACTTACCTGAAAAAAAATCAGTTTTCATGGAGCAGATGGTAATTTTGATCAAGTTCTTTATGATGATAATAATAATAAAATCACAAAATAATTTCTCTATAAAACAATAGCTCAGTGCAGAGATGCAATAGCTCAAAGAAAATAAGCAACACAATAGAAAATGATAGGATATAAGGTGGCACAGCTTATGAAAAAGTGAAAGAGAAAAATAAAACTATCGGAGAAATTAAGGCCGCATGAGAAGGGATACAGAGGAGGACAAGAGCGAGAAAAGCAAGCATACAAATGACCTAAGAGTCAAGAGTGGCTGGAGAGAATGTGATAGACGTGAATGGTGGACCCTAGAGATCCAGCAAATGCATAATTTGTGTCTCTAGTAAGAACAGCGAAAATAAAAGGAACAGAGAAAATATTTTAATATTGTATTTAAAGAAAAACTTCCAGAAATAAAAGAAGACTTGAATCTACACATTGAGAGGGAATGCTGCATCCCAGGGGGGAAAAATTACACAGAACAATCAACACTAAGACACGTCCCAATAAAGTTACTGGACTTCAAATACAAAGAAAGACTCCTTTGGGCAGGCAGACAAAAATACGAAGTCATTTATAAGTAGAGTGACCAAGTGCCAGTTTACTTCTGTTTTCTAGTCATAATTATTGTGGCCTTTTCACGCTCAAAAGTGTCCTGACTTAGAAAACAAATTATAGGATTGCCTTGCTTATATGAGAGCAATAAAAGGAGAGAATGAGAAAAAGAGGCATTAAAAAAAAAAAGAAAAAGAGGCATGCTTCAGACGTCATCACAGAAACATTCAACACTAGAAGATAGTTTTTAAAAACTCCTATGAAGTCCTCAAAGAAAGAGAGTGTAACTCAGGAAAATTTTATACCCAACTAAACAGCCAGTCAAATAGAAATAGAGTAGCCATTTGTTTTTGTATGTGTGAACCAGGGAGTATAATTCTCCTGAGTCCTTCCTGAATAAACTGTAGAAAGCAATCACCAAGTAACCATGAAAGAAAAGGAGGAACTGCAACAGATGTGCCCCAATTTAAAATCATCATATCTTTCAATTCCCTGCAACAGGTTTCTCTCTTTATTCCCTACTTCAGCTAATGTTACCACAAAATCCAATAGTCTAACTAGCAAACTGGGAGTTATCCTAGTCACCCCATCTCCTTCATTCTCACATCTAACCCGTTATAAAGTCCCGTCAAACTGCAAAGCTTTCTCTCAAATCTTTCCTCTACTTTCCATCTCTGTTGCCCAGCCTTAGTTCAGGTATGACTCTCTCTTGTCTGGATTATTGCCATAGCCTCCTAACGGCAGAGTCATTTTAAAACATTTATCAGGCTTCCCTGGTGGCGCAGTGGTTGAGAGTCCGCCTGCCGATGCAGGGGACACGGGTTCGTGCCCCGGTCCGGGAAGATCCCACATGCCGCAGAGCGGCTGGGCCCGTGAGCCATGGCCACTGAGCCTGCGCGTCCGGAGCCTGTGCTCCGCAATGGGAGAGGCCACAGCAGTGAGAGGCCCGCGTACTGCAAAAAAACAAAACAAAACATTGAGCAGCTGGCATGGCACAGACACTGACCAACCAGAATGACACCAGTTGTAGCGGTGGTCCAGCACACTGGTCCTTGTCAGCTGTCTTTTATCCCTAGCCTAATTGGTCTCCTTGCCTCCAATATCCACTTGCTCCAATCCATAATCCACACTGGAATTTTTCTATGGCATAAAGTGGATCGTGTCACTCCTTGACTCAAGTTCTTTTAATAGTTTTCCATTACCTACAGCATAGTCCTGTGGATGAAGACTAAACTCTCTGGCATGATGAACAAGGTCCTTTAGGACCTAGTCCCCACCTAGTTCTTAAAGTTTTCAATCTCATCCCAGTCTCACATTCAGTGCCCTACAGCCACTCTGAACTTCTTGCAGTTCTGTGAATGCACCGTAAGCTCTTTGAGATTTAGGTCTGCAGTGGACAAGTCAAGTGGCATATCTGGAATAGGAATGGAATGTACATTCCCCCAAAGGACCCCATTTCTGGTTCTAGAATGACATCTGAGCATCAGGAGAATCCACAGAATTTCTAGGGCCAAGGGACAAAGTGACCTACCCAACAGGATACCAGCCACAGATCTTTTTTTATTCCTCACTTCCTTCTCATTTTGAGTTTCCTATGTTTATTAAGCAGCCAGTCACTTTATATTATAGACACACTCCATCATTTTTTTTGGGTTAGCTGACTGACAAGATAGTCCCTAAAGAGTGGATTCTCAAAGTGATACTGTTTCCTATCATTTGTGACAGATCAGCTGCCTCTCCCACATGCCAAGGCAGGGCTGCCTCTAGGGATCAGAATTCAGTCTCTCAATTGCTCATTTAACAAGTATTCGTGGGGCATCTCAGGCACTGGGCTCTGAGCTCCACATCCAGGATTGTGACAGATAATGGACCCTGTTCTTATGAGCCTTCAATCTAAAGTGGACCACAAATGAATTCAAATTACAAGGACACAAACAGAGGCCAGCTAAAGAGAATAGGTGGGAAATCTGCATGGTCGGAGGTCAGCAAAGTCCTCCCTGAGTAGATGCTACTTAAACTGTGGCCTGAAGGCTGAGAAGGCACCAGGCAAAGACCCGGGGGAAGCACAGTCTTCGCAGAGAGTCGGTCAACACGGAAAAAAGCAAAACCACAGTGGCTTTTTCAGAATAGTGATTAGAAATAGCATCTCATCCACTTATGCAAGGAGCACAATTTATGTGTTCCTTGCAGATCTCTATACCCTTGTAAAAGAAATCAGATAGTCCTATTATGAGTGTGCTTGTGAATAGTCTGGTGGAAAAATGGTGCTCAGAATCACATTCTCCTAGATGTGCTTTGTGAATTTCCCTTTACTTGCCTTTTTCATGATGGCCTTCCCCTCTGCAGTGCTCACTGCCAACCTCTACTGCAACATTTCTACCGTCCTTTGAAGGCCCCATCAAGCCCGGCCTCCCCCATGGAACCTTCTCTGACCACTCCAACTCGCTGTGATAGCTGTCTTCTCTGAGCTCCTACAGCGCTTCCATCTTCCTGTATGAGCTATTTTCTATAAATTATCTCCTTCCAGAGGCATGTGTCTTGTTCTCTTCCTATGATCTAAAAACAAGCATCACGTCTGTGTCCAGCCTCAGTGTCTGATGGATCAGCCTATAACATTTGTTCAATTTTGCAGTTTCAAATCTAAGTAGACTACTCACCTACCCTAAAAAGTCCAACCCTGGATGTAGGGTCATTGAGTTTTTATGAAGGGATTTGACCAGATGGACACATAAATAAATACATACAGAAAAATGGCCTAAAGTCATACATGTTTCCTCTTCCAGGTAAGCACCTCAGAACACTTTCCATGTAAGCAAAAGATAATAGTAAGATTTCCTCAACCAGAGTTCAGGGACTTGCAGCTATGAGAAGATCCCCAAACTTAAGAATAAGTTCCAAAGTCAATTTTTTCCACTTCAAAAAAAAAAAGCCGGGCTTCCCTGGTGGCGCAGTGGTTAAGAATCTGCCTGCCAATGCAGGGGACACGGGTTCGAGCCCTGGTCTGGGAAGATCCCACATGCCGCGAAGCAACTAAGCCCATGCACCACAACTACTGAGCCTGCACTCTAGAGCCTGTGAGCCACAACTACTAAACCTGTGAGCCACAACTACTGAAGCCCGCGTGCCTAGAGGCTGTGCTTCGCAACAAGAGAAGCCACTGCAATGAGAAGCCCGTGCATCGCAACGAAGAGTAGCCCCACTCGCCACAACTAGAGAAAGTCCATGTGCAGCAACTAAGACCCAATGCAGCCAAAAATAAATATTTTTTTTAAAAAAAGCCAAGTTCCGGGCCTCCCTGGTGGCGCAGTGGTTGAGAGTCCGCCTGCCGATGCAGGGGATACGGGTTCGTGCCCCGGTCTGGGAGGATCCCATATGCCGCGGAGCGGCTGGGCCCGTGAGCCATGGCCGCTGAGCCTGTGCGTCCGGAGCCTGTGCTTCGCAACGGGAGAGGCCACAACAGTGAGAGGCCCGCGTACAGCAAAAAAAAAAAAAAAAGCCAAGTTCCAATTATTTTTACAGTACAAAAATTTTATTTTTTGTTAGGATAATTTAAAGTTTAAAACTGAAGTAGACATATTCATTTTACAAACAAGATATTCTTTCATAAGTAAGACCATTAAAAACAGTAAACAAAAAAGCTGTCTTTACAAAAAGCTCTGTGCATAGCAACTTTATACTGTATATAACTGACAAAGCAAAACGATAAAATGAAACTATACAGTTTGAAAATGAGACCTTACTGTACAAAAGGTAGAGAAGGGGATGGTTTTTAAACCATGCATAATTGAAATGTGCAAAGAAAAACTGGGGGAAAATATGATGCTATAACAAAAAAAAATGAGATAAATAATGAAGTAAATTGTCCCTTTAAGTGAAAAATCTTAACACAGCTCCTTTTACAAAGATAGGATAGAATTTGTAGTTACCTACAGAAATACTTATTCCAAGTGGCACAAAATAACCTGGGACCGGAATGATTTAACAGCAATGACTAAAGAGGAGAGAGTAGCTTTGTCTTTAATTTATTAGTAACTAAAAATCATCCTTACACACATTTGTACACTTAAATAGATCTGTCACTGCTGAGGTTCTAGCTGAATGGTCAAGGATGTCTGGTATTTAGTTACATTTTTCGGTGTAAAGCTACCAAGAAATTCTACAACCATTTTGAAGACAGTACTGCACTCATCTTCATGCAAGAGTGAACTTCACAGATTCTAAAAGCAACGCTACTTAAAAAAAAACATTTCCTTATGTTGGATTGGCTCAAATCCAGGTCTAAACATGCTTAGTTTTGTTCTGCTTTCACTTTTGGGTGGTGATGTTTGTCATCCACACTCTTCCTCTCCCATCAGATTTTTCACTGGGGAAAGTTCTCTTGTGTGTTTCCGTTTTTTTTTTTTTTTTTTTTTTTTTTTTTTTTTGGTGCTTTAAGCCCTGACTAGGAGGAACAGGGACGGTCAGCAGGAATTACAAGTATGCCAGGTTTCCAAACCCTTGGATTATCATGTGCGTAGAACTAATATTTGGGTCATATTGGGTAGTTCTAGAATAGATTAAAGGCAAATAAGACCATTGGGGGTTGAATAGGTGTGAGCAAATGGAAGGAAGGCTGAATTTATGAAGTTGTCCAAAATTGGCTCAGATGCACTAAACATGTTTTTCCAGCAGAGCTGCATCCATTTCTAATAGAACCCCAACCAAGAAGCCCAAACTGAAGTCTGTATAGAGACTATACTGTGGTGCCAATGAGTCAGCAAGGAGAACCCTGGTCTGGAAAAAAAATGACATCCTTGTTGGCAATCCAGATAATTCTGGAAACAGCTCCAGGATCACACAGGCTTTCAAGACTTTACTCCATGTTAGCAGTTCCTGCAAGGTTTCTCCCACTAAGAGGTAGCCCCAGAACTTACGAGTGCCTGTCGCAGGCCTGGGGAAATGTGTTGCTTGGAACACAGATGCCCCTACTCTCTGACCCTGCTAAGAATCTAGGTTTCCATTTCTTTGAAGATCAGAAGAGAGATTAGGGCTTTTAACATGCCTCTTCTGCACCCCATCACATTCTTGCCTGGAAACTGTGTCAAATTGAATATATATTTTTTTCAGGTGAGTTTAATGCCATGAAAGGGGAAATCTGCAGCGAGAAGAAAGAATGCGAACATCCTAAGATTAACGATGAAAGAGTACAAGAAACAGAGTCACCGTCTTCAAATCCAGTTTCTGAAGTTCTGTGGGGCTTAAATCTCTGTGCTGAACCAGGTAAGCAAAGAGGAGGGAGGGAGGGGCTCTGAAAGGGAGATTCCACAGAGGCCACTTGTTTGGGAAAGTCACATGGCTTTGGCTGTCTTTAAGGTGAGACCCGTCTTTGCCTGGGATGCAAAGCCGGGGACACACTAAAACATGGGAATTCTCTGCACTGCTCAGGGGAGAATGTTGAACGCTAATATAAATTTTAAAAATTATGTATTCACAGAGAGTGAATACCTAAAGGGACATGTAGACTATTTAGAAAGCAGACGGAGCTGGGAATGGATTGATGGATTTGAGTATTTGTGTACGTGCATGGCCTTGCATCGTTGTTTCTGCATCGGGTTGTTCTACATAAGATACATGTTCTTGCCTGTGGGTCAGTAAAATGATGGAAAAAGAGGGGGATGCGGGATGGGGGATAAGAGTCTAGTAAGTAACTGCAGTAATAATCACACACCTTTTAAACTTGTTACTACATGTTTGCATCACTTCCATTTTACATCAGGAAGAGAAATTCCTCTCTCTTCCAAAAAGGTCTTAATTTCTACCTCTACTTACAATAAGTTACACGTTTATTTATTTAAATAATTGTAAAACATTTTAAAATTTTTCCTTTTTGTTTTTTTTTTTTGTTTGTTTTTTAAAGAGATTAAACTATAAGCAAACACACATACAACAACATTTCATCATTCAATTCAGGTTTCATTTTAAGAAAGTCTTCCATGCTGGTACCCTGTTTTGTTCAATTTTTTTTCCTGCATAAACTAAATTGGTATCTGAAAGGCTTCATAGAAAATAGAAACTTTCAACTTTTTTTTCCTACAAAGAAAAACAAATAGTATCCAAAATATTAAGCATGAACCGTTTGCCAATTTTTTTTCTTAAATATTTTACAAACATAGGAAGGTGGTTCTCATAATGTTCATAGCAAAGAATTGCATTTCTGCTCTTAGCACTGACTACGTCAATGACATCTTTTGTCCTTGTTCCCAAGAGGGTCAGTTTGTGTAGTTACCATCAGAGCTACACAAGAAACGTGAGACCAGGTAAGAGGCAGCTCCTTGCAAACCCAGATCTGTCCATCGTGTTCACTTGGGGCACAACTTTCCGCAGAGAGCCCCTAGTGCTTTCTTCATTATTGGTCCATCAGAGTAAGCAGTTTTGTGCTATAAGAAAGCAGTTCTTCCTCTTCTTTACATCGGGGGCACGACAAGTCCGGTCATGGCTGCAAGGGAAGAGTGGCACAGGCATGAGACTTAGAGATTCTTTACATGAAGGTCTAGAAACCAGAGAGAGGGGCGGGGCCTGGGATGGACAGTCTGGTACCGTCCAGGGCGATGGTGCCCTCAGCTGATATGGGAAACCCATTTTCTCCAGGTCTGGTCTAGCAGACAGCCAATGAGAGGCACCAAAGCCTTATTGAATCACTGAAACATAAACAAAGCTTGTTGAAGTTTTGCTTGGGAGGCCAAAAATTATGTTTTGCTTTACATTAATGGGTTGTATACACGACATGAGAGATGTAAACATGTAAACTAAATTGTAATATATGTCTAATATATTTTTCACTATTAGACTAAAATAATTTCTATATTATATGATTGGAAGAGGAAAATAAATTCCAGGTGCCAAGCCTATTGAGTTACTTACTAGGCATCGTTTATAACAAATCGGACTTTCTATCCATCCTAGCTGAAATTGGATGAGTTGTTTTTTTTTTTCCTAACTAGCTCATCTTCCTTTGGGGCTCACTGCTGTATGTGATGTCCATTCACTAAGGGATGCTGATCCACTGGAACAAAAGACTTAATTTAGTTCCTAATTTGGGAGTCACCCCAATCTCTACTCTTCACCCCCAATCCAAGCGCAGTGTCCAGCGCCCCTCTGTCAAGAGGATACGGAAAATGCCTGTCTGGGTGGCATCAGGTCCAAGGTTTCCCCTCGATGTGAGAAATAAAGCAGCATCAGCACAATGTGGAAAAATCACACAGCAAAACGCAACCCTCTGGCCTTGGCTTTCGGGTGATGAACCCATCGAATTTTCACATTCTTGGAAACGGGCAGAATAGTTTCCTTGTGTCCACACTTCACACTGCATCTAGAATTTGATCCTTTGAGTTTTACTGCCTAAGCCTCATCTAGAGGGCTTATCAAACATCATAGGAGCATTTTGCTGAACGGTGTTCACTAACCTGATAAGCAAATGGACAGAATTCTTCCTGCTTCTTCCAGCACCGATCTCTCTCCCTCCCTCCCTCCTTCCCTCCTCTCTCCCCCACCCCTCCCTCCCCTCTCCCTCTCCTCTTCCCTCCCCTCCCTCTACACCTCTTCTCTCCTTGCTAGCCAGTCTTCTCAGGCAGAATTGTCAGCCATCTATTTCCCTGACCATACAGCCTTTATTGAATGTTTGTGAGATCCAGATTAAGGTCTTACACAGCGAGCAAACCCTTAATTATTTTTGCCTGTATTACTATATATTGAATCGATGTAACTTTTCAATAAAGGCAGTTCAATTCTGGACACTCCCCAATGATTTGGAGATATAGCAACCCTGGTAATTATCCCAGAGTGTAGGAGGTATTTTATTTTATTCTTTTTTTTTTTTTTTTCCTGGAGGGAGCTGGAAAACGAATCTGGCACACAGCGCACACTATTATCTCGACGATCTATACTCATCAACTGTGAATGCCTGATAAATGAGGTAGAAGGTGGGGAAAATGAACACTGCATGTATAGCTCCCCAGCAGTAGGTTTCGGGCTCACGTTTTCAACGTTAACTTGTCTATTACACTTCAGACTCACCAGCCCCTTCCTTTTCCTGCGTCCTCAGAGTTATCTAAGGAGCTTATTAAAAGGGCAGAGCCGCTCCAAGAACAAGATCCACTGCATGACTGAAGAACAGCAGATTTCATGGATTTTCCTTCTTCCTGGTCCCACACCAGGCACTGCGTGGGCTGCACTCTGCTCCGTGGTGACCCTGACTTTTTGCTTGTAGAAACCGTAGCCAACAGACAGAAAGCAGCAGTGATTTGGGAGGATCCTTAACTGCACTTTGTCCAATTTCTTTTTACCTTTGACGTTTCATGGGAATGTAATAATCCCTCTTCGGTCCAGGTGGAAAGTTGGTACGGGCGAACGGTGAAGAAAGGACCTATACTACGTCTGTCCCCGGAGAGACAGCGGGCTGTCGGAGCACAGGCTCTGGGGTCAAAACGTCTGAGTTCACGTCATCAGTCACTGGCTGTGTGGCCCTGGGCAAGCTCCTTAACTAAAAATGGTGATACCAGTATGACCTTCGCCTTTGGGTCACACAAGAGGCTGGAACAAGATAATTCCTATAAGGCACTTGGTTCAGCGTCTTGCACGTGGGATCCAGGCACAGTCAGCGAGTCTTGGAGAGTGTGGGCTGCACAGTCCCTCTGCAGGTGACTAAGACGACCTCACCTTAGAGCAGGTGAAGAGAAGAAACTCCCTCTCAGCCTGTGATCACCCTCCACCTCAGGCCACATTTACACTCTCCCACTGTCCCTAAAGAGATGGAGCGTCCACTCAGCCCCCGTCACCCCAGGATCCCTTCATTCGGTGATTGCAGGCAGTGTATTCCAGGTCAGCGTGGCTCTCTGCACCAGCGGGACACCTGGTGATGCTGGACCTTGAACTGCGAGTCACCGGTCCCAAATGAGGGAAGAACCAGAGTGAAGGCTTCTGGAAGGCGTCCTTTGTCAGCTCCAGCCTCTCTCTGCCGTACGAAACGTCCTTCACCTCTCCTACTTCTTTGCACACGTTGCTTCTCAACCACCTTGGGATAGAGCGAGCCGTTCTCCTGTTTAACAGGCTAGGAGACTGAGGCGATCCGATGACAGTGACTGGTACGGATGCACTGGTACAGCCTGCAGTGTCTGCTGAAGTCAAGTTCCGTGTTCTCCCCACGGTTGGTAGTCTTTGAGGTTCTCCTCGGAATTCTCTCCCACTTCTCCGCACACTACTTTGTATTTTCATAGTTCTTTGTGTTTCAGTCTCCAGCTCCTAACTTAAGTGTTGCTATCTCCTTCCCCTCCACCTTTTCCTCCTCCATCCCGCCCCCCCATCCTCCTCCTCCTCCTCAAGGTTAAAATCACCAGGGCAATTGGGAGGGAGTTGTAGGATCTCAAAGAGGCTCAGGACTTCTCAGTGATTCTATAGAAATGAACTAGAGCCCAGGACCCGTGTCTGTGTGTAACCAACTCAGTGGTCACTCCTGCACACACAGTTAAGACTGTGCCGCTCAGACACTCCGTCACTGGTAGTGACGGAAGCTCGCAAGGCCGAGGACCCTAGGGGGGGGTCTTCTGGCTATTTCAGCTGCCGCTGCCTCTGCCAGGAAACCTTGCTGTGACCACACAGACCGTTCCAGCCCTTTGGGACAACTGCACCCTGACCAGGTGACACCACAGGAGGCCCTTGGGCATGCAGCCACCAGCAGGGTGGAGATTCCAGGCCACGGCTGCCAGTGAAAACTTTGTCCTGGCCTCCCTGAGGGCTGCAAGCTGGACAGGCCCCACAGATGGGTCTCCCTGGACAGCACAGACACAGAAGGGCCTGAGTCAACCAGCTCTGTTCCCCCGGCTCAGCCCCTGCGTGAGAGAGGGGCTGGGGGAGGGGTGGCAAGTGGCGGGCAAGTGGCACTCTTCTTCCTCAAAGTGAAGCTGAAAATATTTACAGGAGTTGATGCCTGGAGTGAAGGAAGGGCTGTGCCCCTCCTGTCCTCCTCCTGCACCTGCGCTTGCCCTTTGCCCTTGGTCTTTCTTGGGCCTCTCACTCTGCATTTCCCCAACGAAACCTGTGTGGCCCCCGCCAGGTTTTTTTGTGTTTTTAAAAAATTTTTCTTGGAGCCTAGTTGATTTACAATGCTGTGTTAGTTTCTGCTGTACAGCAGAGTGAATCAGTTATACATATACATATGTTCACTCTTTTTGAGGTTCTTTTCCCATATAGGCCATTACAGAGTATTGAGTAGAGTTCCCTGGGCGATACAGTAGGTCCTTATTTGTTATCTACTGTATATACAGTCGTGTGTATATGTCAATCCCAATCCCCCAATTTATCCCTCCTCCCCTTACTCCCTGGTAACCACAAGTTTGTTTTCTAGAATCTGTAGCTCTGTTTCTGTTTTGTAGATAGGTACGAGTTCCTTTGTACCCTTTTTTTAGATTCCACATACAAGCCATATCACACAATATTTGTCTTTCTCTGTCTGACTTACTTCACTCAGTATGACAATCTCTAGGTCCAGCCATGTTGCTGCAACCCTGCCAGGTCTAACGGACATGACTACAACCGTAGTACTTGGAAAGGGGAGTCATATTGCTGAAGGGGAACATGCAGCAAGAATTCAGCAGTTGTTTTCCTATCCCAGTCTGGAGGTGAAGCCATCGTGGGAAAAGTTCTGAGCATGTCCCCTAATGACAGGCTAGAAACCACTGGTCTCTGTTGGGAGGTGTGGCAGGTGGAGACGCTTAGCTACAGGCTGAGCCTGTTTCTCTCTGGATCTGACATCTGGATAAAAAGCAAATACATATATATATATTTTTCCTACAAATAATACAGATGTTTCCAACTATTCCCATGCTGGGCGGTATGTAGACCCAGCTGCTTTGTCTAGTTAGAAGCAAAAGAATTTTTAGGGGCTCTTCTGAGGGCTGGGCTTTCAACTCTTATTTCACAGTTTGTCTGTCAAGTCACTTGACTTCAAGGAGGTACCATCGCTCTACTGGTAGAATGTGTCAGGAAACTGATGTACCTCCCAGAGCTGTGCTTGGCCACAACGGGTGAGTGCACCCTCACGGGTGTCCCCAGAGGCTCGGGAACCCCTGTGCAATCATAAAGCCACTAGGCAGATGCCATTCCAGGGACAGCACAGCCCATTCGAGGCTCTGCTGACCTCGGAGGCTTTGATCCACGAGGGGTTAACCAAACCAAACCTCTGCCCTCTTTGGTTTTATCCAACACCGCTTGTCGTGAATGTTTTCATGTCAAGACGCAGGGAGCAGCCTAAAAATAATGTGGGTCGTTAAGCTCCCTGGCGTTCAGCAGTTTCCAATTTGCTCTTTTGCCATCAGCTGCCTCCCATTCACAATAAGATGATTAGATTCTCATGTACTCATCACATTCGTGCTATGTCATGTCATATTATATTTTAGGACATTGCTCAAAAATGGGTTTGACGGGGGATATTAATGTTTGTTCTTAGACCCAGTATGTCTTTTTTTCTTTCTTCCCTACCCCACCCCGATCAGGCACCTGCTATCAATTTGACCAGCATGTAACCAGAATTCTCAGAACTTGCTCGTGGCTCCTGACGGATCTTGTCCATTCGTGCCATGGGACTGGGAATGCACTGCAGATGGCAAGCTGATTCGGTAAGTAGTAGTCACCACGTGGCATCTGCTGTGGTGGCCAGGCACCTTCTGGGAAATAGTGACATGGCCTTGTGAAAAGCAGAGGTCTGGGGAGTCCGATTCTCCTAGAGGGTATATATGACCCCACCATAGTTAATCTGTGTCCTTGCAGAGTTGTCCGACTTCTCTGTTATTCCCCCATCTCGCTCTTGGATAGAGAACTAGCCCAGCTGTACAAGTCATTTTCAGGTCTTGTGATGAAAACACCAAAGCATCTCCTTGTAGGTAAATGGCTAGAGATACAGAAGGATGCTGAGCTGTTTACTCTTACTTTGCTGACCCTGTGGCACATGTATCATGCGGATGCCCAGGGTGCTGCTTTGCTTACCTCTGAATCCATTTCCGTTGCCACTGGAGCAAGCAGGTGAAGGGGAGCCTTGGGGCCTGATGACAGGGGCGAAGGCACTCTTCTGTTTGACAGCAGGAAAAACTGAAGAGGAAAATGGGAGGATGGAGGACGTGCTGGAAGATCCAACAGTGGGACTGGATGACATGACTGGAAAGCAAATGCACAATCCTTTTTTAGAAAGAGAAACATCTAGAAGTTACGTTCTGTCTTCAGTACATACAGCCTCTACACACTGATTGAGAAATCACGAATTTATTCCAGGCATTGTTCCTGATTCCAGGGATTCAAAAAGAAGTTGAATGTGACAAGGTCCCTGCCCTGTCCCGTGGGAGGAATAAACAAATAAAAAAACTACTAGGGGGGCTTCCCTGGTGGCGCAGTGGTTGAGAGTCCGCCTGCTGATGCAGGGGACACGGGTTCGTGCCCCGGTCCGGGAAGATCCCATATGCCGCGGAGTGGCTGGGCCCGTGAGCCATGGCCGCTGAGCCTGCGTGTCCGGAACCTGTGCTCCGCAACGGGAGAGGCCACAACAGTGAGAGGCCCGTGTACCGCAAAAAAAAAAAAAAAAAAAAAAAAAAAAAAAATACTAATAGGGTCATTGTCCTATTGGAGGAGTGTACACGATGCTGAGATACAGCGGACAGAGTGCTTTTCCGCCTGGAAGAGTCAGGAAAGTGTCAGCAGGAGATGAAATTGTGATAGGTCTTAATCCACGAGTAGAAGCTCGACCAGAGAAGGCTAAGACCAACAACTGAAAAATTATCAAGTCTCCTAAAAAACAGAAACCTCTTTTTTTACCCTAAAAAGTAGTCCTGTCTGGGAGCCGTGTGCTTCCCTGGCAATTCTCAGGGCACCAGAGGTTTGATCTGTAGGGTTGGCATCTTCTCGGAGTGCACCATCTCTATGGGCCACTTCCTCATTAAATGTAAAAGTTTATTAACATTTAAGAGATTACCTCCTTCTTCCTCTACTTTCAGAGCTCCTGGGAAATAAACTGCAAGTCAGCCTCCTCAGATGTGATGTGTAGAAAAAAATACCAATATTAACATTAAAGTGACTTAAAGGAAGCCAAAAACTAAGTATTGTGGATTTCCAGGAAAAATAAAGGCAATTTACACAACGAAGGGCCCCATGTCTTAATGTCAGACACTCCACCAAGTCACATCATACAAGAAGAAAATCTTCTCCTAGGTTCAACTTGCTCGAGAAAGGAGTAAACTTGAGTTCACAAGGGTAGAATTGTTCGAGATAGCATTTTATAGTATAAGGTCAAGTATCAGGGGCTCATTTTAGCATAATGTCCAGAATTCTGAACTGTCCAAGTCACATGACTTGGTAAAAGAATTACTGGAATGTAATGGCAACGGCCATGACAAAGGCTAAGACTGATTTCTACTTCATATCATCAGTGGTCCAGATACTCCACAAACTAAATCTGAAAGTGAGAACATGAGTGCGAGTTATGGTTCAAAGACCAAGTACAAGGTGAATTGAAGGTCCAGTGTTCTGATATCCTGTGGAAGACTCCATCCCCATTTCCCCCCTCTCCATATAAAGATAGACTTTAGGCTGTGTTCACAAATTGTCTATATAAAGCAATCATACAGTGTACCTCCAATATGATGTCTTTTACAGCTGTACAACAAACCAAAGACTTCAAAAAAAAAAAAAGAGCTTTATCTAAAAACTTCTTATCCTGAAGTGGTCCTGATTTAAAGGGCAGTGCAGAAGGAAGCATCCGAATACATCTCGGTCTTTCCACAAGTAATATGAATCAAAAGAAAAAAATGGTGGCATCAATATATAGAGAATGAATAAACAAGGTCCTACTGTGTAGCACAGGGAACTACATTCAATATCCCGTGATAAACCATAATGGAAAAGAATATGAAAAAGAATGTATATGTATGTATAACTGAGTCACTTTGCTCTACAGCAGTAATTAACACAACATTGTAATTCAACTATACGTCAATAAAAAAATAGAAAAGAGAAAAAACTGGAAAGGAGGAAAAATCCTTAAAGAATCTCATGTCATACTTGAAGCTGCAAATGAAGAAGTCTGGCTAATTCACTATTGTTATGGGAGAGGATACAGGTTTAAGCACTGAGAATGGATCTTATTCGTAGTTCTAAGTCAATCTCCTCTTCTAGCCTTGGTTTTAGTATCAGTGAAATGGGTGTGTGTGAGCAGGGTGGGTGGGTGAGTCCTCTCCTCTTTCTGTAAGGCACAGAATCAGAGGCCAAAGGAACGCTGAGAATCAGGAGCCCCTGATTCTGACCACCATCCAATCTCTGCCATTGTGTGATCCATGCGAGCACCAAAATGGCACCTTGGTTTCTGAGTCTGCAATAGCAGAATCTCCCCTCATACACCATGATAGAGGAGGGTTTTTATAACGTGAATTAGCACCCCCCCACACACACACACTCAATTCCATGTATGTTCAGCATATGACTCACTTTTACAAATACTTCTTTTCTAGTAACAGATCTAAAAGCATGCTCAGTAGCATGGCCACCTCTCAGTGGGAAAGGAGTCACTTCAGGCTTCACCAAGTGGTGTAAAAGAATTGTTACAGAGTTGAATAAGCACAGAGCTGTAACATGCCCATTTAAAATATTTTTAATCAGTCTTATACTAGCATAGAAATAGGCAGACCAATCCTTGGCAAAAATAGAGTCCAGAAACAGACCTGAGTATACATGAGAATTAGAACTTAATAAAGGTGACATTTCAAATGAGTGGGGAAATAAACACATGGGAACAATACGCTAGCCATTTGGAGACAAAATTTAGAGTGCCGCCTCGTGTTAAACACGAAAGTAAATCTAAGTGGATTAAACAGTTATTTGTAAAGAGCAAAATTATAAAGGAGCTAGTAGAAAAATTAGGAAGTTATATAATTTACCTAATCCTTTCAACCCCAAAACCTAAACAGAACATCATAAGACATGACAAAAATATTTCTGTAACACATACAGAAAAGGCAAATGACAAATTAGGAAAAATATCTGTCATAATTATTTAGATATATTCAGATTCTCGGTAGCTAATAAGTTTTTATAAATTAATCAGAGAACATCCCACTAGAAAAATGGGCAAGGGAAGTGAAAAGGAATGTCACAGAAGGAAAAATGAAAATGACCAAAAGGCCTTTATAGATCTATAAATGGTCAAACCAATTAGGAATCATATGCAAATTAAAACAGTAATGAGATGTTATTTTCCACTTGCCAAATTGATAAAGATTAAGAAAAAATTAAGAGGGCAGGGAAACAGATACTATCCCTTTTCTAAGGGGAGTACTAACCTCTCTGGAGGACTTCAATAATATGTATCAAAGTATTTGAAAATGTGCATATTTTTAACCCAGTAATTTAATTTCTAGAAATTAATCCCAAGGAAATAATCATAAATGTGCAAAAAAAAAAATCCAAGGGTGTTTTTATAGTCTTGAAAAACTGGGAAATAAGTGAAGTGACCAGCAATAAGGTAAACTATATTAGGTCCATAAAGTGGAACACTATGCAAACATTAAAACTAATATTGGAGAAGAATATTTAATGGCATGGAAAGATACGCCTCCTCAGATGACTAAAGCAGATTACATAATAACATAGACAATGAGCCCACTTTTATTTTTTAAAAACACAAAGCAGAAGTCTAGAAGGATGTGATACACATCCAAATTTTTAATGATGATATCTGGTTGACAGAATTGTGAAGATTCTTCAATTTCTTTCTCTTACTTGTCTATATTTTCAAAATTTCCTACAATGAACATGTATTACTTTTGATGTAGCAGAAAGCAGCAAAAGCTGTTAAAAGAAACAAACGGAAAATCTCTATTTCTTTGGGAAAAAATAGTATAGTCCTGAGCAATAGGCGTAATAGCTTTCCTGGATGTTAATGTGCCTCTTTGATCTAAAGTTTAACTGTCTGTAAACAAGGTTGTCTGTTAACTGTTCTTTCACAAATTCCTGGGAGAAGCTTGTGACTGTAGTTAACTTTGCAACGCAAACACCACTCCTAATATCTGTTCTCCATTCTTAGGACACAGGTCTGCACTGATGGATTTTACGGAGCCTAGTTTCATAACTGTGACTGAGAATTTTGCCATTTTTCTTCTGCTCTCTGTTTCATTGATCTTATGGCTGAAACCCATTAGCTGTGCATCAGAGCAGACGCTGTAATTTTCAAAATGTATCTATCCGTAACTGCAAGGCTATACTTTAAAAGTTAACCATGGTTATCTCTGCATAGAAATGAAGTGTGTCATTTTTCTTTTCTTTTTTACATAGGCGTGCTTTTCAATGCGTCTACAGTGAGAATGTTACAATTGTCATAGGATATTTTTTTTTTCCTTTCTGAAGAAAAAGACAATAGAAATACACCAAAATATTAACAAGGTGGTTTTTTAGGATGGGAGTATACTTTCTTTTAAAAACTATTTCCACGTGTTCTACCATAATCATTTAACACTCTACGACAGAAAATGTCTTGATATTTACTTTTGAAAACATGAAAATATTGAGGCCTGGGACAGACTCTAAGACTATATAACTGAAGTAGGAATCCCTGAGACCAGGTTGGATTCTGTCTGTATGGATCCTGTTCCAAACTTTGCATATGCTTGGTGGCTATTCTACTTTGGAAGAAGTGGTCCCTTGGGTGTTGCAGGCTTGTTGAGTACAACATCTTTGGGGACACCAGAGTGTACTGTTTTAGGAAAGTTGATCACACATACTTGAAATTGAAAATTTCTCTGGACACCTCTCTCTGTGCATAGAGGCCAAAGTAAAGGCAAGCACTTCTAGCCCAGAAATCTCTGTGAACATGGGGAGTTAAGGAAAAACCACTTTTCTTCTTCTAAGGATTGATTGGCTTGCACCGTCCCAGCTGGAACTCACCAGGCACACATCCTCCTTTGCATCGAGCCATTGCATTTGTTGGCGCTAAGGGGTCTGTCAGCGTTTCATTATAACCTCCTATTGTCAGGGGTTTAGAATTCAGCCATAAAAACTTGCACTGAGCTGGAACTTGGCACATACTGCTACCGCCAGGAAGTGAAGTTTGTATGTGAAATTGAAAAAACATCTGTTTGGCCATTTTTGAAGTGGTGTGAGAGCAAAAACAGTAAAGATGCAGGTTTTTGATACTCTGCGTTGGCCGTCATGCAAGTCAACTTGACTGAGAGGTTTGACTTTATTTCTTTTTAACGTCTCTGGCAAGTGATTGCTCCATGGCATGGCCCAGCCACATCAGACTAGTTTAGAAAATAAAATGAAAAATCAGAGAAGGGTGTTTTCAGACACAAGCAACTGAACTGATGAAATGGTATCCCCCTGAGCTTTTTAATTTTTTTTATTTGAAACAATTTTTTTTGTATTTCCCAGAGAATTTGAGACTTAGCTGGGTAGAAATACAGGTCACGTGCTATTGTAATGAACTCCATAGGGTATTCAGTATTTTTGCAGTAGGGGATTTTATTGTTATGAATGCACTGTTTGGAATTCCATTCCCAGTCTGCAATTCCTTCAGACCATTCCTCAGAAAAGGAAGGTGAAAGGGGTCTCACAGACCCAGTAGGAAACAAGAGGACATTCTCTGCTGTGTTTCCCACTCCCTCTGGGCAGGGCACTTTCCTCTTTCTATTTTGTGTATGCTCTCTCTCTTGTTTTAATGGGTGACTTGAAGACAGGGTGTTACTATTTTTCTTGTGGCAGTGGGACTGACTGATCAAGAAAGGATAGTGGAAGGAAGCTGTCACTTGCTGGAGTGGGAAGGGTCCCTTTCTACCGAATGAATTATCTAGTAAGTAACATCAAGCCATCCACACCAGATGGGCAATTTCATTCATCCATTCACTCTCTCTCTGTCTCTCTCCTTCTCTCTGTCTCTCCACCCACACCCCACCCACTCCTTCCTGTCTTTTTTTTCCTCTCTCCCTCACCCATCACCACACTAAGCACTATATTGTTATATTAACCATGTTTGATCTACAAAAATGAGAATTTCACATGGTTCAACCATGTTTATATGATTGAACATATGAAATTACACATTTTGGAAATAAAAAAGAGGTGGTTTCATACGGCTCAGCCTAATAATGTGTTATAAAGACATGAAATATTTTTAATATTATTGAATAATTTAAAAACATGATATCCTGAATCTGATGACATATGATCTAGCCACATTTTTACTGTTTATTGGCAATGAACCCTTGAGTAAGTCATTTAATAACCCTTCATATCTTAGAAGGGAAAATGATGAGGATACTAGTATAATAAATTATATTAATAAATATATAAACATGTAAATTATATACATAATAAGTTATTATGATGATTATATCCATATTATATGGTTGTGAGGATCTGATTGGACTCTATGTGTGAACATGCTTTTTAAGCTGTAAGGTGGAACGTGACTGTAAATTACTCTTACTGTTGTGACCGTTATCATGTGACATTATTTATGCAATGGCTCTTTTGCCCTTGTGTCACTTGCAGGGGCTATTGAAGATGTGGTCCCTTCTGCACGTAGGGTACCCTCTCCACAAGGATGCATGGGAGAAATCTCTCCAAGGTCTCAGCCACAGAAAAATCAGGTTTCTCTTGAGCGGCTGCTGCTACTACTAATAATGTGTGGACATAAAACTTTATAACAAATAGCGCTTGTCTCTTTGCTTTACCATCTTGTAAGCTTCCGAACCAAAGTAACGACTCCCTTCAGTAGACCAAACGACATCCATACTAACCCTTGGGTTCATCTAATTTTCTGATACGTATTTTTTTCTTTTATCTGTTTCTTATAGTTTCTATTTTACACTTTCATACTGCCCATCTGACTATTAATATTCCCCCAGAACATTTTTGGAACAAGAGAAGGTAAAAACAAGTAAGTAAGTAAATAAATAAATAAATGAAGCAAGCAACAGTTTGTTTTCCTCGGTCCCTCTGATCTCATTGATCTAGTTGGCCATCTGACAGGACACCATGAAGAACTCATGTCTTTGCAGCAATGAGATTTTAGTTGTCCTGGGAGAACCAACCTCTGCTGCTTGGCTACTATATCTTCACCGCACTTAGTAGAGTGTTGAGTGTAATGAATTGAACAGATAACCCAGAAGTAACTCCTGGATGTGTGTCCCCAGGGAACCACAGGCCCAAAGGCTGAGAGCGGTGGCCTCCAGACCCTTGGCACCACTTCCCGAGCTGCGGCAGAAAAGGCCCTGACTCACCCTTGTTCCTGGCACGAGGGAACCGCTCTGGGCAGCAGAGCCTTGCAACAAGGTACAGCATTTCAAGGACACTCCACTCAATCGCTCAGGCTCTCCACGGTGGCTTCTCCCCCAGCCTGAAATATTCCCTAAGTAGCCTCATCTTCTGTGAGGCTCCTGGGTTCATTGTGCAAGGTCCCAGCTTAGCCCCCAAAGCCACCCGAACGAGTTTTCATAACTTTCTAGAACGTCTAGCTTGCTGCTAGCCCACAGATTAGGACTAAGAGCTTCTGTCCCCGTATATTACACTGTCACCGGCAGTCAAGTTCCGTCTCTCTGGAGGTACATAAGGGAGGGGAGAGCCATGTAACAAAGTGAAAAGGGAGATGGTGTGTTACACAGAATAACCTGAAGTCATCAACTCTGTGTCCAGATTCTTGTCCTGCTCCATTCTAGCTGTGTGATCTTGCACAAGTCAGTTAACTGCTGGGTACCTAAGCTTCCTTGCCTATACTGGCCTCAGAGAATTCTTGTGAAGAGTAAATAAAACACTACATCTGAAAGTGCCTAATGCAGAGTACACAGAATGTTAACTGAATTGGAATCTTCATTCCTTGCTCTCATCTACACAAGCCACATCTGTTGTTTCCCCGTAAAAAGGGAATCGTTTCACTCCTTTTCTCTCCCTTGAAAGGCTTTGAGTAACCAGATGAGCCCAAGTCCACTAAAGGAAAAGTACAAAAGGCAGGAAAGGACCACTCCTCCGTGTGTCAGTGAGATGTCGGAATGCCACTCTACCTCAAAAGGCTGAAGAGTAACACCCAGGGACAGAGAGACAGGGAGAGCTGGAGGGGTGGACAGGGCACTTACTTCCGTAAGGGGAGCCTGTGGGGGAGCCGTTTAGAAACCCTGGAGACCCTGGGACACCCAGGTTGGCCATGGGGACGTTGCTGTAGCCGTTCATACTGTTACTGGAGGTGCCGTAGTTAGACTGCTGAGGCGTAGAGCTGGAAGAGTAGCCCCGCGGAGAGATGCTGCTCGTGTTGCGGATGTATCCTGGACAACAGAGAAAGCCCAGATAAACGAACCTGGACACACACAGACACAGACACACACAGCACAGACCAAACATGGCAGCATAGGTCCACGTGGCCCCCAGTCTACAGAATTCCAAGTTGACTGTGGGCTGTAGTGGAAAAGCCTGCAGTTTGTCTTCACACTTCTTATGCCTTCCTGTCTCTTCCCCATCTCGCACAAAGCCATATCCCTGCAATTCCCCCCTTCCTCGTCTTTCCCACTGGCAGTCAACGTCTCCACCTCACACCAAGGAGTGAATGACTAACAGCAGTGTGCAGTGACACCTCCCAAATCCTACTTCATGTAACGCTAGAGCCCTCTGAGATACTGATGGGTGTCACTGAGAAAAGCGTTCTGTGGTCAAATAAATAAAGCTTGGCAGATGGTGCGTACCGTAGCATACTGAAGATTCGTATATGAAGGTCCTGGAGAATAAATAAACCGGTTTTACTTTGCTAACCTAGTGTTTCCCAAATTTAACATAACATAGCGTCTTTTCTGGGTGTGATGGGGAAAAGGCATCCTAATAACATTTCAAGAGGCACTCTGAAGATCACAGCTATAGAAGTCTGAAGTTGTTACCATGCCCTGCTGTGTGGGGTGGGGAACATTTTCATTTAAAATGCATTGACGGGCTTCCCTGGTGGCGCAGTGGCTGAGAGTCCGCCTGCCAATGCAGGGGACACGGGTTCATGCCCCAGTCCGGGAAGATCCCACGTGCTGCGGAGTGGCTGGGCCCGTGGGCCATCGCCGCTGAGCCTGCATGTCTGGAGCCTGTGCTCCGCAACGGGAGAGGCCACAACAGTGAGAGGCCCGCGTGCCCCTCACAAAAAACAAACAAACACATAAATAAATAAATAAAATGCATTGATAAGTTCATCTAAATGGGCTGTTCTTTCGAAATAATGCCATTTGCAGCAACATGGATAACACCAGAGCTTATCATACTAAGTGAAGTAAGTTGGAAAGACAAAGACAAATACCATATGATATCACTTATATGTGGAATCTAAAATATGGCACAAATGAACCAATCTGGGAAACAGAAAGAGACTCACAGACATAGAGAACAGACTTGTGGTTACCAAGGTGGAGGGGAAGTAGGGGAAGGGATGGATTGGGAGTTTGGGGCTAGCAGATGTAAACTATTTTATATAGGATGGATAAACAACAAGGTCCTACTGTAGAGCACATGGAACTATATCCAATCTCCTGGGATAAACCATAATGGAAAAGAATATGAAAAAGAAAGAATGTACACATGTGTATAACTGAGTCATTTTTCTGTACAGCAGAAATTAATGCAACATTGTAAATCAACTACACTTCAATTAAAAAAATAAGTTAAAAAAATAAATCAATGGGCTGTTCTTTGACCAAAGACTTGGAAGCATCAGCAATTGAATGCATGGAGATCCAATCCAGAGTGGGATGAGTCCTCCCCGTACTTCTGAAACCCCAGCACAGAGACCTCACCTAATCTATCCTGAAATAACCCACATAGGATAACTGTCTCTAAAGCTATTTAAGAAATGACCCAAATTTAGGGGGAAAAAAAAGGTAATAATATGTCCCACCCATATTTCTGTAAGAAGAACTCACCCTGAGCATGAGACTGAGGAATTCCCTTGCAATGGATGATAGAATTAGAAATAAAACTATCCCAAGGTTAGGTACATCAGCAGAAACATTTACTCCTTTTAAAAAATGATTTATGATAAATTTAGCACCTTAATACAATCAACCTCGATGACAAAAACCTTTACTCAATGTGCTTTACATGTAAAGGCAATGTTAACTGTGTTGCTATATTTATATATTTGTATACATTTGCACATATATATATATATATGAGATAATACACAAATAGAAGTTACCAAACAAATCTAAGCCATTCACCCTTGGCACTAGGAATTTGGGTGCAATTAACAATAATAGCAATAACTCAGCTTCTTTCCATTATTCAGTTTGATGATCACAATAGCAGAAGTGTAGATTTTATTCAAATAATACCTGTAAATCTAGTTTTAGTAATCCTAAACTCTTCTAAATTCACAATACTTAATCTTATTCTTAAATGTTTCCAGTTAAAGGATTCTGCCAGGTACCTAAAGAGCTTAAAGTCTAACAATACACCTAATGTTGAGATAGATAATCCAATGATTGCACTGCTTATCTGGGACACACTCTTTTTTTTTTTTTTTTTTTTTTTTTTTGCGGTATGCGTTCCTCTCACTGTTGTGGCCTCTCCCGTTACGGAGCACAGGCTCCGGACGCGCAGGCTCAGCGGCCACGGCTCACGGGCCCAGCCGCTCCGCGGCACGTGGGATCCTCCCGGACCGGGGCACGAACCCGCGTCCCCCGCATCGGCAGGCGGACCCTCAACCACTGCGCCACCACGGAAGCCCTGGGACACACTCTTTTGATGGCATAGGAATCAAGCTTTAACTCCTTCCACTCCAGCAGAACCAGCCTTTTAAATGTATAAGACGTTTGCCTTTTGACTCTGAGAAAGGCAGTACCTTGATTGTTTCCCTGTGTTGACTCTGAGATGCTGACCCCAAGCTGGCTGCCGTAGGAATTGATGCCCATCATGCCACTGTGAGCCGGAGAGCTGGAGAGAGCTGGGATCTGGCTGGGATTCCTGGGGACACTGTACAGGGCTTCAGCGATGTCTGCGGCACGCTTCAAAATGATGTCCTACAAAGTGGCAGGTTGAGGTGAGTGTTTTTATCGAGCAATAAGAGATAGACCCAAGAGAGTGCAAAATGCGAGCACCTCACCTGGTTATTGTGTGGCGTCCCGTAGAGCGCCTCCACCAGATCTGCAGCTCTTTTCAACAGCATTTCCTAGAAAAAGAAAAGAAAGCGTGGGACATAAGCAAAGGTAAAACCCAAACTGGCCAACACAAAGGAAAATTACATATAAAAATTGAAAGTCCAGGCACCCCCCTAACATGTAAGTAACTCGCCAAGAGGTCCTATATTTGGTTTGACAGGTAGAATAGAATCACACGCATGAACCCCCCTATTAATGCGTATCTACGTGAAATACTTCTCAATAAAAGGGCTCCATAAATAGCTTGGCTACCTCAACAAAACACAACCACATTAAGGGTAAAGTTGGCTAAAATTAATAACGTCATGGGGGTTCCATTAAAAACTACTTACAGACCATTCCATTAAAAAAATCTGGTATTCTAATTAACCAAACAGTCTCAAAATGATTGATTGACCTGAGTTTAGCTGCTTGCCAAGGAGTTGTCCAGAGTACTGAAATTATCTTGGCAATGTCTTCTGCAAAATTTTACTCTAATAAAGATGAATTCTTTCAGTAATATTTCCCCCTGTTCACTTTAACCAGAGAGAATTAGTAACCAGTAATCCCTTTCCTCTCATTTTGTCTTTTCCACCTTCTGTTTTTAACGGCCTTTTAAATTGCTATTAACCTACTTTCCAGATATCATCTAATTTAATGGTGGGGCTGGGGATTTTTCCAAGAGGAAAATAAAGGTGTGGTGCAGAAGCAACTGCGGTACTTGAATTTCACTCACACTACAGAAAAGAGAACATGGCATTTTATAATGTATATGCTTAAAATGTAAATAAAAATGTTAAAATTTCATAATTTCTCATTAATTAATACCTAATAAATTGACGTAGTTTTAAAGAAAGCTAAAATAATGGGCCAGATTCACTATATAATTTTTGTGAGCAAGTTCATTTGAAACGGATACATTTCATAGAAATTATATATGGATGTGTTTTCACTTCCTTAAATATCTGTGCACGTACTAAGGCTTCAGTGAATACTTGATTGTGGATTACTATGTCCCTGTAATTACGGGTAAACAAAATTACGTTTAAATACAAAGGAATGGGAACTTATACTTTTAAGCAATTATACAGTTATTTATTTTCATAAAGTTGGCAATGTTTTATAAGCTGAATAATTGTAGTGTGTTTGTTTTATAGGCCCAAATTTTCAGATTTCATATTTCCTCAGAGATTGATCATAACATATTTCACAGTTAGTAGATATTTTATGCGCATCTTGTATCTCCAGCTTAGCCAAATTTCAATGCCTAACTTAATTTTAAAGAGACTTAAGTCGCTAGATTTATCTGAGTTTGCTGAAATTCTCCAAGAAGGTTTTCACATGTCATTTTCCAAAGCATCTTACCTTAGCTAATCTCTCAGGATCTCCAGGATGCCTTGGGATGACTTTCTGCAGTCTCTGAAAGCCATAGTCTATGGTGGGTTCATTTAATGCTGAAAAACAAAAGTCTTCTTTTTGAGTATATAAACTGGCCATAAAGCAAAGCTTCTAATTAAGTCTGCCATGGGTAATAGAAAGGTCTCCAACGTTCAGGATTATTATAATTATTTTATCATTTCTGCCTTAAGTACACACACTTATCATTCTCTGCTCACTCTTGAATAATCAGAAACATTACACAGTCAACCATATCCCATCCCAGCTTCTTAGGAAGACGATAAAGTACCTTTACATGCTTTTCCCATCTTCCCTCTTTGCCTTCTTCCCCAGTATGCCTTCATCATCTAGTAGTTCTTCTCCTAAACATCACTTTTTCTTAATTATGCTCTTAAATATTTACGTTCATACATATATAAACCTTCTGTGAGTTTATTCTCATAAAACCCTCTATGCATAATAGACTTTCAGAATTTTCAATTATGTTTTGTTACACATACGTTCACTTCATGTCAGGCTTCACCAGATACTGCCAAGTTCCACAGGAGCAGAATTCACGCTTACTTTGTTTTGCCACTGTGTCCTCATTGTTGGAGACAGAGCCTGGCACATAACAGGCACTTAGTGTCAGCAATTGTAAACTGAATGAGTGAGGGAATGAATGAATGATCTATTTTGGCATTTCTACTGCGCTAAAGAGTTTGGGGGGTTGATTCCTTTATCCTTTGTCTGTCTTTCCTCCTTTACTTTTAAATAATTTGTTGCTTATATTTTATGGTTTTAAAATTAATGCACGATCAAAGTAAAGAAAAAAGATATAAAGGGTAAAATAATCATCACCTGCACTCCCATTAGGCAGCAGTAAACACAGGAGGGTGTATTTCCTTTTTAATCTTACTTTTTGCATATATGTTTTATAAATATTTGTTTCTTTTATTTGAACTCTCAAAGCAACACCTTTTATTTAAAGAAATTATTGAACTTTTTAAATATAGAAGCAAAAATAAAATCATCCATAATCTCACAATTTTAGAGATGATGTGGGTTGACATTTTTGCTTATACCCTCCAAGATTTTTTTTTTTTTTTTTTTGCGGTACACGGGCCTCTCACTGTTGTGGCCTTTCCCGTTGCGGAGCACAGGCTCCGGACTTGCAGGCTCAGCGGCCATGGCTCACTGGGCCAGCTGCTCCGCGGCATGTGGGATCTTCCCGGACTGGGGCACGAACCCGTGTCCCCTGCATCGGCAGGCGGACTCTCAACCACTGCGCCACCAGGGAAGCCCACCCTCCAAGATTTAAACACACACACATACTTAAAATTATTCAGAGCATACTATTCATACCATTACATAACCTACTTTTTATCCATTTAAAAATATATCAAATTTTCCCCCAGGTTATTAAATATTCTTTTATAACATTATTTAAAATTCCTGCATATTTTTCCATGACATGGTCTGTAATTTATTTAAATGGCTTCCTAATGTTTGGCATTTAACGTGGTCCTAATTTCTCATTATTATAAAAATCAGAGCAAAAATTATCCTTTGTGCATAACTTTAATTCTTTCAACTGGAAAATTCTAAGAATTACCAGAGCAAAAATTATGATTTATATTTAAGGCCTTTCATACATACTGTCAGACCACTCCTCAGAAGAACATATAAATTTATACTCTCTCCAGCAAGGCATGTGGTCCTTTTAACTTACATTTCTTTATTCATCAGAGAGGCTGACGTTTTTTTCTTACACTTGCTGATCATTTTAATTTTTTCTTTTATGAACAGCTTATAATACTTTCTGCACTCTTTTCTATTGAGAATTAGGCCTTTTTTTTTACTTGTAAAAATACTTTACATATTAATACTTTTAACACTCTGTCACCATGTTACAACATTATGTCCAAATTTGTCCTTAGGTATTACAGGTAGAAAGACCATCCCAACTCCAAGATCTGGCAAAACACACACACACACACACACACACACACACACACACACACAGTGGGGGGGTGTTGCATATACATACATATATATACATAAACGAATTCTTTAGGTCCACCAGTAAAATGTGTACTGTTCATCGTACAGGTAATAAGATTTTTGGTTTTCATTTTTTGCTATGTATTTCACTTTTTGTTGATTTTATTGTGAATATGATTACTCCCTCATCATATTTTCTAAGAGTTTTACTAGCACCTAGAAACACTTTGGTTGATATGTGTCTGCACAGGCAGTGTGTGTGAGGGTAGTGTGTGGTAGTATATACTATAGTCATTAAGAGAATCAGCTTTAGAGTCAAGTAGATCTTGGGTTTAAATTCCAGCTCCGCCATTAACTTCTGTGAGCTTCTGTTTAAAATCCATCTCATGGGTTTGCTGTCAAAATTAAATGAAACATTGTATAGCATGCCCCCAGCACAGTTCTTTGCAGGTAAAAGATCTTAACCAATAGTAGTTGTCTCTTATTTTGTAACCAAACCCCTGACAGATGTACTTATTTTTTCTGTTCATTCTTAGGCTTGTACATTCAGAGCATCTATATGTGATGATCATTTTGTCTCCTTTTGATAAGTATATTAATTCCATTTAGTTCTCTGAATCCCATTCTTGTATTGGCTAAAACTTCCCAAAAAGTGTCTGAAAAGAGGATGATAGTGGATATTCTTGCTTTTTTTCCTTTAAAGTGGGAATGACACTAACACTTCAGCACCAAATGTGATGTTGGCTATTTGAGATAGATATTAGTTATCATGTTTTGATAAGGGCTTTTATCAGGACTTCTTAGAATTTTAGGAAATTACAGTCATATGAATTTTCTCCCTGGACCAATTTAAATTGTATTTTAGAGTAGATTTCTCAATATTTCACAATTAATCCTTGACTCATGGATGTGGTATATAATTTGCTTAGTATACTTCTGAATACAATTTGTTAATGTTTTCTTATGATTGCTGGTGGGAGGATGAAATCAATTACATTACTGAGAATAGTGCCTGGCACATTTTAAGCCCTCAGCAAGCGTCTGTTACTATTATTGTTGCCGGGCATTTGTGTGCCCATGTTAATAACTGGGACAGCGTGCATGGTGTTGTCGGCTTCTGAATTTTTATTGTATACCAGCTTTGAAAAAATAAATTGAGAAGCTTTCTATATTGTATCCTATGCACTATAAAACTTATATTGCATGGATATTATCTCTTGACTCAAAGTTTGAAAGAACCCCTGTGAAATTGCTCTTGTCAAAGTCACCAATAACATCTTAGCCAAACCAAGAGGAAATTTTCCATTCTTATCTTAAACTCAAGTTAGCATCTGACCCTGGAAAAACTCTCCTGCTGGAAATACTTCCACTCATTGGCTTTCCTGAATGCACACTGGCCTGTTTCACCCCCGCCGCTCCACTCAGGCAACCTCAACCTACGTTGAGGACTGCTCTTCCTCTGTCTGATGCTTCTTGTTGCCAAGGCAGTCTTCTGCTTGCCTATACATTCTTCCTCAGCAACCTCATTAGTGCCCCCAGGATTCCCATGTCAGGCTACATGCTATGACAACTCTTTATTTCCAGTTCAGATAGCCTGCCCAAGATTCAGCCTTATTTATCCAAGTATTGGCTGGAAATGTCCACCTGGATGACCCATAGATTCCTGCCATTCAAGATACCCCAACCTCATGCTACTCACACTGAATAGCCATGAGCCATCAAGAAATCATGCATTTCATTAAGATTTTAACTGTTTTAGCATAGAATCTAATATAGTATTTGTTTAAAATTTCTACTCTCCTAGTTTTGACGCTCCACACAGTCCCTCACCCCGCACCAACTTTGTTACAACATTCTGAAGAGTCCTGTTTCTAATTTTGGCTTCCTTTAGTTCCAAAGAGAATATCCTAAAGTTTCTAGGTGATTGAGTATTAAACTCTTAATTTATTCTAATTAATTGCACTGGATTCAAAAAGGTGGCCTGCAGAATACCTGCCTTTTGAAATTTATTAAGTTTTTTGTGAATTCATATTAGTCTTGTCTGTGTTCCCCGGGAAATGCTTTCAATGTATTATTTAATCTATCTTTTTTTTTTTTTTTTTTTTTGCGGTACGCGGGCCTCTCACTGTTGTGGCCTCTCCCGTTGTGGAGCACAGGCTCCGGGCGCGCAGGCTCAGTGGCCATGGCTCACGGGCCCAGCCGCTCCGTGGCATGTGGGATCTTCCCGGACCGGGGCACGAACCCGTGTCCCCTGCATCGGCAGGTGGACTCTCAACCACTGCGCCACCAGGGAAGCCCTAATCTATCTTTTTGAACATATTATTTAGCATCTTTTATACATAATTGCTACTATAAATTTATCCTTCCCCATGTTCCTGGTATGTCTAATAGGTTTTTAATGTATATGTTTTTCTCCAGTGATTAGGAAGATGCACATCCTATTTTAATTTAAAATAGCCCCTCTGGCTTTCTATAAAAGTATTTTATTT
The DNA here is from genome assembly GCF_964341445.2 of Mesoplodon mirus. Classification (NCBI taxonomy): domain Eukaryota; kingdom Metazoa; phylum Chordata; class Mammalia; order Artiodactyla; family Ziphiidae; genus Mesoplodon; species Mesoplodon mirus. The sequence continues at coordinate 220,614,460 of NC_138976.1, forward strand.
TTCCTAATTGTTTGAGTCTATGGAGCCCGTCCACATATAAAAAAAAACTGTTGCTTACCCTTAATTTCCCCACCTCATTCTCTTTTTGTTGATGGTTCATCCTGTTTAGCTAATATTCCTATTATTAGATTTTCTATGATCTGTCCCTTTAAGACATTAATTTTCATGTTTATGTTAAGCTTTGTCATCGTATTAACAATAATTCAGATACTATATGTTTCACCGCTTTTTCTGCTGACCAGTGGGCCTGTGGTACCCTAACTTTTCCTTTCTTGCATTCCTCACTGATCAGTTCTCCAGGAGTCAGCTTACCTCAGGAGGAATAAGGACTGAATTCTGCCGGGGCCCCTGAAACAAGAGAACGTCTTTCTGTTTTCCCCACATATTAATGACAACGTCTCGGGACATGGAATTGTTGAGCGGACTCCTTCTACTCAAGATCTAGTTTCTGCTGTGTCGCTTGTTCTCACTCTGGGGGAGGATCTGGGAGGTTCTGTCAGGGTTTCCCCCATTATTTCCTGGCCCAGCTCTTCTTTTCCCACGAGCGGAATGTCACACATCCTCCAACACAACCCCATCTGCACACATCAGCACAATGGCACAAAATTTCTGGCATATTGATGAGACCAGCCTAGCTTCACGCACGAATACCAGATTTCCCTTATTTTTATGTTTTCTTGAAAATATTCTCCAATATATCCTGGGGATGGGGGCCGATTAAACACTTGTACTCAGATTACCATCTTACCCAGAAACACATGTAAGAATAGCTGTGTGTATAATTGGAATCATTCCGTAAACTGGTTTTTTTTTTTCTCCACTTAGCACTATAATGTCAGCACTTTCTGAAGACTTTTTCTTTAATTGTAGGATTTTTAGTGGCTATAATACTCGAAAATGGTTACGATCTCTGTTAGAATGAAGGTTTTACCATGTTACAGGCATTATGCTCATGCCTTTTACATATATTAGCTCATTCAACCCTCATTACAACCCTAAGACATGGATTTTATGCCTATTTTAAATGCACCTCCGGGCGGTAAAGGTGGGATCTGTACCCTGGATTCTATCATTTCAAGGCCTGTGCGCTTCATCTTTTCTGCTGTAGAGCCAGAGGTGTCATTCCAAGCCCCCGCTAGATATGCCAGCAGCCCCCCCCACCCCGGGCCAAAGGCTACCCCTCTGTCCTTCGCTACTGGACTGGAGCTGACCAAGGGCAGGGTGTTGAACGTGGCCATGCTACCCTCTGCTCCCACCCACCCACTCCCTGCACCGCCTTCCACCCCTCCCCAGGCTCCCTCTGCAGCTCCTAGCAAAGGGCAGATCAGACAGTGCAGCCCTGCGCAGAACACTGAGGGGGAGAGAAGCCCCATTTGGTATCAATCAGCGAAGACCAACAGCGTCCCAGCGCTGCGGGGTGAGCAGACTTAGTGAGAAAATGGTCTAAATCCATCATAGCCTCGTCTTTTTTCAAATATGCACCATTTCATTACCTAAGATGCTGATTTTCTTACATGGAGAAAACGGAGATTTTAAATATGGGTATACTCACACTGTGCTGAGCATAAAGTACGGGCATATCCCAGAAGGCAGAGAATCTAGCCACCCCCCCCAAGGTCCCCACCGTCTCCATGACTGTCCTTGGCCCTTCTCATCCATCTGCACGGGGAACAGGTTCTCGCTCCCTCTCGCTAGAGCTCTAGCGGTCCACCCTCAGCTGCCACTAACCTCCTGATTCCTGGGTCCTTCCTGCTGCTCACAAAGGAATCTGCTAAAGCTGGGCTCTGATCAGCCCACATAATGCCTTCTCTCTCATAGACTTTATCACACGGTTGTACCCACTGTTGTCCCTGTTAGATGAAAACCCCCAGGACACAAGGGTGATGTCTGGTTCGTCTTGTCTGCCCTCCCCTCCTTGCTCCCCACCTAAGTCCGAAATAGCAGACTCTCCTGACCACACTGGGTTAGCAATTCACGTTTTAAACTGAATAAGCAAAACAGACATACTCATCTATTTCTCACGTTGAGTGTTTTCTGGAGGCTCCTGCCAAACTTCACAGGCATAACCTGTGGATGGGTTCTGTGTGCATCCAAGATGAGAAAGGGACACACACCGTCATGTATATCTATATGGACAGGGAATAATCACACGGGTGTGCCTGTGAACACACACGCACACACACACACCATGCCACTTAAGTGCAATTGTGAAGTAAAAATCATGAAGTCCATACTGTTTACTCAACACCAAACTGTAAGAGGAAAAATCAGTCAGTCCCTCAAGGGTTCAGCCTTCAAAACATCAGGATTGCATTGGACAACTTTTACTCTGGTTCCAAACTCACGTCGCATCAGACCAGTTGTTCGGCCTCACCTTGAGTCCCAACTTCCCCCCTCCCCCCTCCCTGGGTGTTCTCTGACTTTTCAGGCCTGGTGTGAGCCAAGTGTACCTCAATTAGCTAATGAGGTGCCCGAGACCAGCACCAAGACTGTCTCTAAGGGCCAACCAGATCATTAACTGCCATCATCAGTGTGAATTTACAGCCTCTGCTACCACATGGAGTGCGGGCATGGTGTGAAGTCCTGCCAACCCCTTGGCTGACGGGGACATAGAGAAATGCTGGCAAGGCAAAAACACAGTAAATTAAAAATATGCTTCAATGTATAGGCTCTATTTATCTATGTCTTTCTTTAGTAAAATAACATTAAGGTAAAAGGTCATATCCCCACTGAAATATAATTTATATTTACCTTTTATTAAATAATTATGGCATGGCATGAAGTTAAATATTACAGAAGCTAATCAAGGGGGAATTCAATAGAGAAAACTCAGACATGAGAATTTCGCCTTTGCTATACATAGAATGTCTTAATCCTCCACTGGGAGTCATTCGGGTTTGCTTAAGGAGTTTAATAATACACATTTCAACTGCCACAGAATCTAAATCCCATTTGGATCAGCCTTGGAAAAACTTTCATCAATACCTTGAGATTTCATAATATTTCTCCTGAGAGCTTGGATCTTACGTGTCATTTCTTATTTTGATTGCAGGGATAATATATGAGGTTACTTACGTATCTTGGACCCAATGACTAGATATAAACTATAAGCAATGTGTGAAGGGTTCCCTTTATAAGTAAATAGTATTTAACTAAAAATATCTACTGGGAACCACTCATTTTTAAAAAGCTGGCTGTTGCTCAATATTAATTTTCCCAAAGCATTAGTGAGATGGATAAATTCTATATGATCGTTTTTCCTGAAGAGGAGTCCCAGAGAGAAGATAATGCTTACCCCAGCTTATGCCTCTAGTTCTGTTTCCCAGAAATAGAGGGAACACTGGCTAACATGGAAAGGGGACTCCTGGTTAGAGTTCTGGTCAACCCTCAACAAAGACACTGTTGACTTTGCAGGTAGGTGATCATTTCTGCCATTGACCAACAGAAGTACTTATCGCAAAGGTGGCAATGTCAAGGGCCGATTGAGTTCCTTCACAGAAATTTGAGAGGAGACCAAGAAGATGATGGGGTGAGGGAGATCTGGGTGTTCTGTCAGGCTGCCACTCTGGGATGTTGGCCTGGGTTGCAGCTTTCCTCACTAGTAAGTCTTCAGTTGGAGCCTAGGACATTGCAGAGTCTATGGGTGGCCATCAAGAGGCCGACAAAAGTCTAGAAGTCCGAACCTAGTTGTGGGTCTGCAGCTACGTGCGTTTATCTGCAGCAAAGGATCTTCACTTCTATCACAGAGACCACGGGCCACTAAGGGGTTCAGGCCACAGAACTAGAGGATCTCTCCAGTCCTAAGTGTAAATTCCAACCTTCTCCAAGAATAAAGAAAGCAATGGAAAAAGAATCCTGCTCAAGAACACTAAAGTCTATGTAATGTGACTGCCAGATCAGAAGATGGACTTTGATGTGCAGGCCGAGGAGAAAACATGCATGAGGAACACCTCTCCGCACAGCTCTGGTCAAAGACAGTTACTCTCTATTGACAGGACAGGAAGGAGTAAAACAGCCTTGTTTGCCTGGGGAGGAATTTGCATGCACACCGACTAGCTCCTGCCCTCATGCCACCTTTAGGATGTCTCCATTCTGCTCTTCCCTCAGTGTCTATGTCTTCAAAGTGCTTTGATCTTAACGTATTGATTCCTGTGAGGTCTGCCTTCTTTGTGCTATGATTTTGGTTCCTCTCTTTCTCTCCCAATCCTTCCAATTTTCTCATCTATTCATCTACCTTCTGCCATACTCCTCAGGTGTCCAAGATTCAAGGCTATGTTCGATTGGCATTATAATGCTCCCAAGTTAAATAGTTTCATAGCATTTGATGGTGTGGTGGAGATAAAGCTGGCCTTTTCCTGGGATGCCTTAATTCCTAACCCTGACCAATCACACCACCTTCAAGGGCAGGTGGACTTTGGTTTATGTCTCTGCAAAAACAAAAGGTTGGGCTAAATGGCCTTGAAGACCCCTTGTAAGCTCTTGCATTATATGATTCTAGGACTATTACTTATTTGGTGCAGTGAAATTCTTCCTTGAGAAGTGGAGATGGGTGGAGTTGAGGCCATGGGCTGTTGAATTAAGTTGTCTTTAACCTTTGCTTCACTGAAATCTCTCCCTACATCCATTTGTTTCAACGTAGCAAAGGTTCAGTGTCACCAATGTAAAAAAAAAAAAAAGAACAAAGATAATATATAGGAACACATTATAAAGAGGTGGTACCTGCCTTTGTGGATACAGGAATGAGAACACGAGGTGAGAAATAGCAGTGCACAAGTGAAAGATTCGACGGAAGCCTTTGATATTTAATTTTAAATGAAATATTAATTTAATATTTAATTACGCTTTGGTTTCAAGAAAAACTGCAGCAGCAAGACAGATTGTTTGAAGAAGGGAGTAATAAACATGGTTAAGGAGACAACTGTAAAAATTACAGATAAATTTCAAGGGTAAATCTAAATGCCACCACGGAGCAGTTAGGAATACGCTCTGCTCTCTGTAATGTGCATTTAGAATATTACAGCTGAGACCTCCAGGCCATTAAGAGGCTGTGATGTCTCTAGTGAAACAACAGCCCCCTATTCTGGGGTCTCCAACGGAGACATCCTTCCTCAGACTCAGCCGAATGATGGATCCAAATTTTACAGGCAGTGGGAGTTTTAACTTCAGTAAAGCTACAGGCTACCAGGAGGGCTCTTCATGCAACCTGTTTCTAGTGCAAACCGGGAACAACTGGTACTTGGGCCCCTTTATGATATCCGAATTGGGTATGTTTAACTAAAAATCAGATTCATTTCTTAAATGAGATTTTTTTTTTCAGGATAATGCTATAAGAAAAAAAAAGAAGAAATGTGAACTGGGTGAGCTATTAACAGTTGCCATCCAGCGTGCACATCTGTGCAGTGCGGCTCAGTGGAAGCGGGACCCCATGCCCTGTGCCCAGCCTCGGGGAGGAGGCTGTGCAGGGCATGATGTGGGCGGCAGGGCTGTGGAAACATCTAGGCCTCCCATTTCTCCTCCCAAGTGCTGCCTGGTTTTGGCCATTTTCTTGTTGATTAATGCTTTCGCCCAAATAATGAACAGGGAAATCAAATGCAATTGTTTGTGCTAAAGGACTTGAGGACACAGGGAGGGGGAAGGGTAAGCTGGGACGAAGTGAGTGAGTGGCATGGACATATATACACTACCAGATGTAAAATAGATAGCTAGTGGGAAGCAGCTGCATAGCACAGGGAGATCAGCTCGGTGCTTTGTGACCGCCTGGAGGGGTGGGATAGGGAGGGTGGGAGGGAGATGCAAGAGGGAAGAGATATGGGGATATATGTATATGTACAACTGATTCACTTTGTTATACAGCAGAAACTAACACACCGTTGAAAAGCAATTATACTCCAATAAAGATGTTAAAAAAAAAAAGTAAAACATAAGAATTGTTCTGGGAAGGAGGTGAGTTGACGTGGATCCTTTGGCTTCTACTTGTTTCTACATAGCCAGGGTGTTTTGTCAGCTTCTAAGTTCAGTGCACACCTTGGGAAGCAGCTCCTGAGCCTGCACCTGGGCCGGCTGGGCCCTGTCGGCCTCTCCTTTGAAAACCTGTTTCCCCTTCAACCCACTTGCAAACAGCACCCACGCTCTCGGGCTGCCTTGGCCTTCTCTGTCACCTAAAAACCCTAATTTCTAATCTCGACCCAGATATGAAAGGTGTGATACAGTGGGTCTTTCAAGAAGAAGCCACCTTTTACAGAAGAGAAGGCATGCAAAACAAAGTCCACCCTTGATCAAACAGCAGTGAGGAAGGAATACCAAGAACTCATCCCAGGAACTCTGTATCCCACAGCCAAACACTTAGAATAGTAAATTTTGCTCTTATTTGTATATTCCTATACAAAATACATTTGCATATCTATGTAATTTCATCCTCCCAGTAAGATAGGTATCTTCCTATTTTTTAGGTTAGAAAACTAAGGTGAAGAATAGGTGATTTGCTGGAAAGTTCAGACTCAAATTCAGGCCTCTAAACTCTGCATCACTGACTGTCTTCCATTCCAATGCTAAGTTTTCTCAAGTTTAATAACAAAGTGGAGTTCATACTTTTTTGCCTTCTGCAATTTCAGTTATTCATGAAGAGGATAATTTCTATGACTTCTAGGGAATTCAAAGCACTTCATGGGCTCTAAGCCTACATATCACACTGAAATAGAAATAGCCATTTAGCAATCTGGAACACCAGGGCATGGGTAAGGCCATCCTCTGAGCCCCCTCCATGCTCACTGGCCAGGCCTGTCTCCCGTGTACTTCCTCAGAGTAACAGCCAGAGAGCCAAGGCCACTGGCATTTGCCAAGTAAAACTCCGGATGAAGCCAAATAATGGCCTTAGCGTAATTTCTTGGAAGAAGCTATACACTATTGGTAAGTGGCACAGTTCAATGGTTAAGAGCACAACTCTGGGATAAGACGGCTATGTTTGGACCTAGCTTGGTGGCCTTAGGCAGCAGGATTCTCATCTCTAAAGCTGAGATACGAATGGAACCATTAACATGGGAAAAGGTGGTGATTATATGAGCTCAAAAGACAGAGCCTGGCCCTACGTGCTCAATAGACGACAGACGTGATCACTGAAGTAGTGGCATCATTTTTTTTCTTATAAGTTCTGTCCAAACTTAACCAGCAATCAAATGTGAAACCCAGACTCTGCAAAAGGCCATATAGGAAGATACTGAAAAGCTGTGCACATTTACTCCCATACCCTCAGTGACCTGCCATCCACTCACGCATCATGATCTTTCACTGGTTTCTGTGGATGGTACAGATTTTACAATTGTAGACGGTGGAAATCCTACCCCCAAATGCCTTGTTCCAGACTTTCTCTCCCTGCATCCTCAAGACAGACAAGAAGTACACTGAACAATCAATAAGCATGGTCCCATTGGGTGCCCCTACCAGGATTATATTTCTGCACTGCCAGTTTTTTGTAGAAAAGTCTGCAAGGGGTATAGGGGATCTCTTCCCCACTAAGCCTCGGCTGGTACCATCTCTAGGTCTCAGACCAGATAGAGGAAATGGGACCTTTCCTGATGAGCTGGATTCTGGTGTGGATCTCTTGACGCTGCAGCAGCAGGCTGCACTTTAGCAAATCGTGGTTGGAGGAAAATAGACCGGCAAAGTCACATGTGTGAAGAAAACGTGTTGCTTTTCAGAGCCCTGATGTTGTTTATATTGTACTTGGCAGCAACAACTGTGGGAAGCTGATTACTGCATCTTGTCTAATTATACCAGGTAAAATTCCATCTAACAGGCTTGGGTTTATTGTGGTGGTGCATCCTTGGATACAGGAACCATCAACAGTTGGACCATGAACCATAAGATGTGTGTGGTGGGGTGGCGGCTGAGGGAGGGGAGGTTTTCTGGAGGCTGCCATCCTACCTCCTGCTTTTTGAGTCTCTTTCTAGAAGATTCCACTTACGAGTAAATACTATTGCGTTCGTGGTGTAAATGACTCAGTCTCAAAAGAACTGCCCCATGTTGTCGAACACTTTACAAGCCAGGAAGTCACTGCAGCAGCCTGATGAGCAGGACTCAGGTTTCCCAAACTCATTTCTTTGTTTAAAACACAGATTCTCAGACCCTCCCAGAAGAGTACAATTCGATATGTCTGGAGCGGGGCCCAGCATGATTCTTATCCTCAGCCAAACTCGGGAAACATCTATGGGTCATAGTATAATTAGCACCAGAGCTTTATAGATGAAGAAAATGAGGCTCAGAGAGGTTAGGTGACTTGACAAAAGGACAAACAAGACGTGGATGACACAGCCCACATCCAAAAGCAGGTCTTGTGGCTGAGTCCGCTGTCCCTCCTCTTAGATCCCATCCCATCCCGGAATCTCACTCCATCCCCACTAAAACCCTCTAGGTTCAGGGTTTCCCTTTCCTCTGGCATCAATGTGATATTTCCCACCTCACCACGGAGCTGAGTGTTGTGTCTCAGCCTTCAGTGGTCTCTGAAGCATCTTCCTGTAGTAGCACTGGCTGGGACTGGAGGAGCTGATTCCCAAGGGACTCACAACGTGTGGCTCTGAGGCCAGGCTGGCTGGAACGCCTCACAGGGAGAAGGCCACCACGATCCTGCAGGCTCCCTGGAGGAGGCCCCAGCCCCATCTTCAGTCACCGGGGCGAAGCCACTGCCTTTCCAGCTGTTGGTCTAAGATTCCCAGTGGGTTGTAAATTAGCTTTACATGTTAGTGGCTGCTAGCTGAGTGGACCAGAAAAGAGACCACCCATCCACTTCCTGTGGTGTCTGGTCCTCTCTCTGGATAACATCAGCCGCTTGCCTCCACCAACCTGAGTCGCATTTGGCCCAGGAACCTCAAAGCGGAAGTTTTTAGGGAGAGTGGCCAGGCTCCTGAGCCATCCTGGACCGCGTTTGTATTTCTGTTTTCTTCTCTGACTGCGAAAGCGTACACGTCTGCGTCCCCACTCTCCTCACCCCTAACTGCCTCCTGAGGTCCTTCCTTCTCAAAGGCGAGAAGGATGAAGTTTCACTGCTTCATCTGGAAATACTTTCTTTGTACCTAAAGAATCAAGACTGCCGATGTGTGCTGTTTCCGTATTTAAATGTGTGATGCTAATTTCTTATAGATTTTCTTCATTTAATTTTGAGTTTAAAATTACTTCATTTTGTTAGAAAATAATAAATATAAGTAAAGAAAATGAAAAAAATTAAATAATAATATCAACATCCAGAAGCCACCACTGTTAACACCTTGGTATGCAGGCTTTCATACCTTGGGTTTTTTAATGCAACTACTCTTTTTCATATATATATATATATGTGTATGTATATATATATACACATAATACATATATATACATACACATACATATATATATATATACACACATACATACATATACATATATATATAATTGGACCATACTGGACATACAGTTTTTAAGCTTTTTTTAAAAAAAAATCACCAACATCTTTCATGTAACTAAATATCCATCCACAGCATTACTTTTAATATCTAAAATGTGTTTCAGTATAAGGATGTTTTGTTATTTATTTAATGAGTTCCCTAATGGACACTAAGAATGCTTTTAATTTTTCACGATTATGAACAGTGCTCCAATGAACAACCTTCAGGCAAACTTAATTATTTCCCAAGTATACATTCCTAAAAGTAGAATTGTTGGGTTAAAGGGTACACACACTTTTTTAAGGCTAGTACCATTAGGGTACTCTCCTGAAGCCATCTACCTTCCTATAGCAGGATGTTAGAAAGTCCCCACTTTCCTCTAATTTTGCCATCCTAGGCATTTTCATTTGTTTAAAAAAAACTTTGCCAACTTGATAGGGAAAAAAATGTTATCCTGCAGTTGCCTTAATTTGCTTTTATTTGATTATCAATGTGGTTGGGATTTTTAAAAACATGTTTATTGCTTGATTATATTCCTTCCTGAATTAATTCCTGATGCTCCTTGCTAGCTTTTTAAAATTAATCTTTATTGGAGTACAGTTGCTTCACAACGTTGTGTTAGTTTCTGCTGTACAGCAGAGTGAGTCAGCTACATGTATACACAGATCCCCTCTTTTTTGGATTTCCTTCGCATTTAGGTCACCACAGAGCACTGAGAAGTGTTCCCTGTGCTATACAGGAGGTTCTCATTAATTACCTATTTTATACATAGTAGTGTATATATGTCAATCCCAATCTCCCAGTTCGTCCCACCCTCCCTTCCCCCCCGCCCAGTACCTTGCTAGCTTTTATTTGGGGGGGGGGTTCTGCTTAATTTATAAGATATCTAATGTTCACCTGGTTATCCACAATGTATAACATAATGGCTGACAAAGAGTAGGCATAAAATGAAGTTTGCTGAACAAATGAATGAATCTTTTTATATGTAAGATAATATGTCATCTGTAACAAATACGTTCCCAGTTAGTCCTTTTCCTTTTGATTTAATGAGGGAAACTTAGACACGCAAAAATTTTCTTTTTATGTTATCACATATTTATGCTTGGTGGTTTCTGTCTTTGGGATCAAGATTAGCAAGGCTCAATTATAATAATTTTTTAAATGCCTACATTTTTAATTAAAAATATTTAATTCAAATATGTTTCAGTTTATGATATGAAATTAGATATCTAACCTTTTTTTTTAATGCTTAACTAGTTGGCCCAACACCGTTTGTTACACATTCCATATTTTCCACACTGACTTGAGATGTCTCCTCACCCATACAGATACTTCTGTATTTATACTATTCGTGTGTACAAAAACTGTTTATTTTTAAGTGTTCTCTCCTGTTGCATGACCTTTCTATATGTTCCTGCAAAACCCCATATTCTTCTAATTATTGAAACTTAAAATAGGTTTTAAAGTCTGGTAGGGTGAGGCCCTCTCATTTTTCAAAATGCGGGGTCCTACTTTAGCACCTTTACTCTTACAGGTGGACTTTTGTAAAGTTCCCCCTAACATTTTGTTGGTACTTTGATTGGCATTGTGTTAAATTTATTCATTAATCGACATCTTTACATTATTAAATCTTCCCACCTCCCCACCAGCTGGAAGTATTCTGTCCTTCCTCTGAACTCCCTTAGCACTTTATACCTTTTTAAAAGTCACTTTTCTAAGCTCTACCCACCCAATTTCTCAAACCTGAAACCCGAGAGTCGTCCCCTCCCCTTCCTTCCCCAACCTTCACCCCATCCAATCAATCATCAAGTCCCGTCAATGTTACCTCCTAAATTTCATCCACTTCTGCCTGTCCCCACCACCAGCACTCTAGCCAAGCTGCCATCATTTCTGGCTGGGGCCACCACACTGGTCCCCAACTGACCTCCCTAGCTTCCAAGCCATTCTCACTGCAGCAGCCAGAATACTCTTTTAAAAGGCAAATCTGATCATGGCACTCCCAGCTTTAACTATTCCAACAGCTCCCCATGGCACTTGGGATAGAGCCAAACAAGCAGCCTCAACCCTCTCTTCCAGCTTGAACCCAACCTCTCTTTAACATTCTTTCTTCCTTGTTCATAGTTGCCATCAAATATATCCCATGTTCTTTCCTACCACAGGGCCTTTGCACATACTGTTTCATGTGTTTGAACTGTCCTTAACCTTCCCTATCATTTTAAGATTCCTCTGACATATATCCCCAGCATCCTATACAACTCGTCACATTTGTAATTCCTTGTTCAAGTCAGCCTCCGTGATGATAACAGTAATAGCAATAATAATATTAATAATATACACCTTTTGAATAATAAGATACAGTTGCTCTCTATTTCAAATGCTTTACATGCAGAGGTGCTCTAGACCTGGTGTGTACCAGCTCATGAGAGCAGGTTGTTAAATTTTCAGGAATGCTGTGAGCTAGCTGATGTCATACTGGTAGCTTGAAATCAGCCATGGCGAGAGTACCTGCACCATGGAAATCAGCAAATGCTACAAACCAATGCTCCCCCTCCCCTTTTCCCTGGAGAGCTGGCTGTTAAACCTTTACCGGCACACCACTGTTGCCATGCACTGTATTAGTCCTCATCACAGGTCTGGAAGGTAGGTAGCCCATTTTCTAGATGGGGAAACTAAGAGGTTAAGTCACTCCTACAAGATTTAAAACTATGTAGAGGCCAGCCAAGCTGTGCATCCAGCCAGTCTGACCCCAGAGCATGAGCAGCTCATGTTTATTTCACTATATCATAACGTTGAGGAAGGAAGGTTCCCCCTGGTCTGACTGGTCTGCAGCGTCCCCAGCACAGAGCACAGGGCTGAGCAGAACGGGCACTTTCAACTGATATTTGCTTCAGGAATAAGTCAACGATGTCTCAGCACACCAGGAAAACAGAACTATTTGCCGACACTGCATTGCTAAACAGAAGTCACCAGACAGGATGGCCAGAGCCCTGAGTCCTTGTTCTGACTCCACACTGAATTCAATGGGCAAGTCATTTCTCCCTGGGTCTCAGTTTTCTCACCTGCAACAGAGGGAGTTTGACCAGATGCTCTTCGATGTCTCATTATCTCTAAAATTTCTGGATTTACATGTAACATAACATCTATTATTTTTACTGTTATGTGGGCTCCTTTTTTAAAAAATCAGGCTTATTCCCACCTCTCAGGCTGTCATCTGTTCTCTACCTGAGACACTTGCCCCCAATTCATTGACTGCCAGGTACTATTCTAGCTAACGCTGGTGAACCAAACAGAAAACACAGCCCCGAGGAGGTCCAGGGACAGAGGAAATGTGAATGGAGAGGACAGGAGGTCAGAAAGATAAGGACGGAGGCAGACAGATTTCCACACCTGCGATACATGTCTCTGCTCAATGCCCCTTCCTCAGAGAGACCCTCCCTCATTCTCTATCCCGTCCTTGTCACTATCTGAAATTATATCATGTATGTTCTTGTTGTCTGTCTCCCCCTCTAGAATGCAAGCTTTATTAAGATGGAGGGCTTTATCTTGCCCACTTCTATATCCCAGAGCCCAGAGTGGTGCCAGCCCATGGTAGGCATGTAATAAATGCTCATTTAAATGACTCAAAAACTATGTCCCTTTGGAGCTAGAATAGTAAATATTTTATTGCAACTGCAATAGAGTCTTCCATAGAGCCACAAAAAAAGGTAACCCAACCAAGATGTGCCTATCGCAGAGAGAAAACCTCAGAGGCAAAATGTTAAATATATACCTAAAAATCACCCTCTTCCACCTACTCCTAACTGATATCTAACCTGACATTTACGCTTAAACAAGAACAGGAGGTTAAGTCCAAATGAGAAAGAATACACTATAATATTATTAGAAATTCATAATATGTCTGATATAGTTTCTTGATTTCTATATTTCTTTCTTTCCCCTTATCTTCTCTTCAAAATAACAATATTCTAGTTGATCTCCCTGCCCTCAGCTGTTCCCCTAACTCAGTCTTTATATATCAACAGCATTCGTTTTTCCTAAGATAACAGCTTTGAGTTACTCTCCCTCACACAGGAACCTTCAATGTCATCTTAGATCTTGCCAAATTAAGTCCTAGCTCCCATACAAGGCCTTTTTTTCATTTTTTAAAACAGTGGTAAAATACACATAACAAAATTTACTTTTTTTTTTTTTTTGCGGTACGCGGGCCTCTCGCTGCTGTGGCCTCTCCCGTTGCAGAGCACAGGCTCCGGACGCGCAAGCTCAGCGGCCATGGCTCACGGGCCCAGCCGCTCCGCGGCATGTGGGATCCTCCCGGACCGGGGCACAAACCCGCGTCCCCTGCATCGGCAGGCGGACTCTCAACCACTGCGCCACCAGGGAAGCCCCAAAACTTACCTTTTTAACCCACTTCTAAATGTGCAGTTCGGTAGTGTTAAGTACATTCACTTTGCTGTGCAGCCAACCTCCAGAACTTCTGCATCTTGCAAAACTAAAACTCCGTACCCATTAAACAACAATTGCCCCCATCCCCCCAGCTCTGGTAACCACCATGCGACTCTCTGTCTCTATAAACATGAACTTTACATCAGTTCTCCAGGCTTTACTTCATGCGACCCTGCTTTACATCACTTCCGCAGGCTTTTTTTACGTCTATTCCCCAGGCTTTTCGTCATGTGACCTTGTTTAATGTCACGTGACCCTGTTTTAGGCACCATACGGAACTTTTTTTTTTTTGGCGGTACGCGGGCCTCTCACTGTTGCGGCCCCTCCCGTTGCGGAGCACAGGCTCCTGACGCGCAGGCTCTGGACGCGCAGGCTCACTGGCCATGGCTCACGGGCCCAGCCGCTCCGCGGCATGTGGGATCTTCCCGGACTGGGGCACGAACCGGTGCCCCCTGCATCGGCAGGCGGACTCTCAACCACCGCACCACCAGGGAAGCCCCATACAGAACTTTTGAGCTGTTTTATGGTTCCTTCCCTGCCATGCCTAGCTCATCTCAGCTAAGTTCTGGTATAAGTTCTACCTAAGTGGATCCCCACAGCTGTTGAACCAGCCTTCTCTCCTCCAGATATAAGCACACGTCACCCTTTGCACCTTTGCACGTAAGAGTCCCATAGTTGAAACTCTCTTCCTTTTTCTCTTTACCTATCCAAATCCTCCCCATCCTTAAAAATGGTCTTCAATTTCACCTCCTCCTTGAAACCTCATCCCACTACTCTAGTCCACATTAAGGTCACTCTTCCTGAAACTCGTATTCCATTCACTGGAAATACTAAACATTTTGAACACTCTAACTCTCCTGCTGTTCTGTGCAATGTACCATTGCCTCTTCCAATAGTTTCTAAATTTCCAAATAGGGACCATGTCTTCTATGTCATTGTCCCTTTAACCAGATGGAAAAAAGTAGTAGATACAATGTAGGCATTCAACAAATATTGAACCAATTAGATAATTTCTACTTTCATAAAATTTTAAAATCATTTGAATCACTCTGCAGCATCATTAGGCAACTTTCTTGAATCCTTTTCAAGAAAATTTAGTTATAGCCAGCAACTTTGTTGAATTTTTTAATCTGATTTGCTTGGATAAAAATCTATTCTAGCATGGTTCCAGCTGAATTAAATTCATAAGGATGGACTCCTGAAATGAGGTGCCATGACCATCTCCCAGACTGCAGAAATTGCTTACATAAAATACAAATTTAGAATCAGGTTCACATGTCCCCGTTCAATGCCTATCACCCAGTCCACACTTCCCACACCGGTAGAAAGACCTAGAAGAGTTAGAATGATTATAAAGTGTAAAGAGTAGGAACTAGAGCAAAGGTGAACCGGGAGCCAGTCTCCCTTGGAATCATTTTCTCACCCACCTGTGTAAATGAACCTCCCTGGAGCTCCTTTGCAGAACTGTTTGGATTTATAAGATAATGTCACTTCTACTACTCCAGGAATGTGCCGAGGAGGAGTCTGCACTCTGATGGCATGAGGAGTTATTAGCTGAGGAATGAACAGGCAGAGAAATAGAATACCTATTATACAAGTTATCATGGAGATACTGAGCACAGGAGCATCTCCTGCTGCTACCCCTCCCCCATCCAGGGCAAACTGGTGCACTCATGACACCCCAGATGCTTTGAATGCCCTGTCCCTGTGTCTCATGTGTTTCTCTCTCTCACCCTGGAAGTTCCTTTCAACCCAACCTGTGTACGCTTCCCTTCCTATCAGCCCAGCTCAAGCCCCTCTCACCTCCTGTGCCCACCCCGCCCCCATCCCTGTCATCATTCCCTTCCCTCGTTCCTACACTGCCATGACCTCGCAAATTGATTTGGCAATTTCTGTTACAAACTTAGCACTGTTGCATATCTTTTTGTAACTTGTTCTGCTGCTTTTCTCATTATCACAGTAGAAAAATTGGAAATTACAGAAAAATAAAGAGAAAACTGTTAACATTGCATAACCCAGAGACAACCGTTATTCATCTTTGGCATGTTTTCAGTACTCTTCTATGGTTGTGTGTTATATAATTAGATTTTACATCCATAGATACTGTTGTCCTGGTTTTTTTTCGCTTAGCATTATAGCATATGTTCCCTTTTCCTGTGCCATGAAAAATATTTCAAATAAAATTTTTAAATGAATGATGACACTTCATCATTTAACCATTCTTCTATTATCCAGTATCCAGCCAGTTTCTAATTTTTCACAATTATAAACAGTACTGCAGTGAATATTTATCTTTTTTAAGGGATCCATGCCTGCAGTAACCTGTGGCTTACGTGTCTTTTAATCCTGGTGCCCCACTTATAATAGGTACTCAGTAGTGTATGTTCCTGCTGCTGGCACTGCAGAATTACTAGTTTCCCCAGATCAAAACAATCTTTGGGGCAAAGAAAATCAGGGAAGCGAGTTGCCTTCGCCTACCTCACTCCATACAAGCATAGTCCCAAACACCACTTGGAGGCCATCAAAGAAGTTGTCCCCAATGATGATGACCATGGCTCCTCCGGTGGTCCAGCCTTCACTCGGGCTAATGGCTTTGATGCATGGAGTAGCTAAGAAGATAGGAAAGAAGAAGTCAGGTTTGCCCTTTGGTGGTTGACGTTTGGAGTTTGGGGGCTGGCTTCTCTTGAAAGCTCTTGGTCATCTCAGAAGTTCAAGTTGAGCTTTGCTGACTTACCCTCATTCCCTAATTGGTTGTTGGTTTTCACCAGGTCATTAAAGCCTAATGAGTTGACCAGTATATATGAAAATGGCCAATTGTGCAAAAGGTGCTTTTAAAACTCTGTTGTTTTTCCCCATATTTTAATAAGTTGATCACACTACAAATGTGTAAATCCCTTTTCTCTCCCCACCTCCTCTGTCCCGAGATGTTAAGATCTACAAGGTCTGTTAATGTGCTAGAGAGAGAAGGAGAAAGCAAAATCTATCAGGGTTGAAGGTTTTTTTCAGCTCTATCAAGAGACAATTTCTAATCACTTGCCTAACGTTGTAGGAAGGATTTTCCCTCCTTCTTCCATATGTTCAAGGCCTCTGGACTTTACATCCCAACAGGAACCCAATATGGTTTTCAGGCCATAACTAAAGTCAATCCATCACTCCATTTCCAAAGTTGACAGGGTCAAAGGTGGAGGAGAACTTTGGCAGGACTCCAAAAACATGAACCCCCTTTGAACAGCCAGCCAATCACATCCAATCAGTCAAAAGAAACTGGATGGGTTCCTAGTTCTGAACCCTGGGATTTTCTTCCCCCCTTTCAGTGCCCACTGTGGGAGAATTAACACCACTCCAAATTCTTTACTGATTCAATCATTTTCTTTCAGTTCATTAATTCCTGTTTGAAACGATACAAGACACATTTTAAGGGCCAAGATGGGGTGGGGTCTGGTGGGCAGTATACAGCAAGACATCACACTAAAATAGGAGGCCCATTTAGCCATTCATTCTATATTACAAGAGTTGAGTTGTACACTAATGAGTTGAGGAATGGGGAAAAAAGAATGTAGATGGGATTTACTTAGGTTTGTCAGTTATCTTCCTCCATATACTTTATTTTCTTGGACAACTTGAAGTTTAACAGTTACCAGTATTTCTAATTACTTTAACGCACTTGGAAAACTACCCAGAGCAGACCATGATTTCTTCTTGTCCAAGCAAACAAAAATCAATTAGTGTCAGTTTCATTCTGCACATTGTTTTGTTTTGCCCACAATCTGTTTAAGGGCACATCTGACACTTATTCATACACGTCTGGCACGGTAATGTTCCTGTTTAACTAAGATGTCATAGGCCTACATTTGCCTGAAATGCCCCTCTAGCAAAAAAAGGAAAAAAAGAAAAACCCACAGAACTGAATGAAAGGGCCAGTGAGGCATGGGGGCCTGAACATTGGCTGGGAGATGTGTGGGGCTTACATGAAAGCAGGCAGAAGTCACTGTTTACAGCTGCATTTTTAAATCCACATGGTCTTGTGTACTTTCTCCACTCCTACTCAGAGACATCAATTTGAAATTCAAACAAGGAAATCTGTGAACATCATTTGTCTGCCAGGCTCAGCCTGGACAGCAGAGAGCCCTACCTTCGGATGGGTCCAGCCTTCTTGCTCTCCGCCCGTGCTTTGAGTTGTTATGAACAAACATGTTGTCGGAAACAGCCAGCACGTGTCCATCCACGTTCACCGTTGTTGACAAAACGACCTGCAGATTTCAAGGATAAGAGGTGGGGGGGGGGTGAGTTAATTTCTCAGAAAGTCATAAAAGTTGCAAAATGCTTTTGCCAGACTTCCATGAGGCTAACAAGAGACAGACCAGAACTTTGGGATGAGCCATGCTCCTGGCATCTCAACAGGTTAGCCTTTTCCTGTAACAATAGCAGAGCATCCTAGAAAGAGACGCCGCCTTTCGCCCATGTGCTATCACGTATTTGTGCTCCAACTATGCCCGGGTGATGAAGTGTGGAAGCTGGCAATCTGACTGGCTGGTTCTAGGAACCTCATCTCTATCAAAGGACTTGGACGATCATTCCCAGGTGACCCTTCGGGCTGCAGTCAAGGAGCAGATTGTGCGTGGTCAGGAAGCTAAGACGGAAACACCAGCTGGGAGGTCATTTCTCAATTTTCAGGAATGGGTTCCTGAACATCTGATGTGTGCCAAAGTAATGCTGGGGTATGGACATGCTGCCTGATGTCCTGATGTACCTGGTGTCCCCCATGCTGGAGAGCAGCGGCGGAGATGCTCAGACCTTGGGTGAGAAGGTAAGGTTTCGGAATTCAGTGTTGAAAATGTAGGACATTTAGCATCTAACCAGACGAAAGGGAAGAGATGGGTGTGGAGTAGTGGAAGGGCATGATTTAAAGTCCAACAAAACGGAACTCAAATCCCATGCCTGCTACTTCCTAACTTAGAACCTTTGAAGAATTATACTTAACCTTTTCGGATGTCCACTTTCCTTATCTGTAAAACATACACAATGATGCCTATCTTGAGGACTGAATGAGATAAAATAAGGATAAAATGAGAAAATAAACGTAAAGCATTTATGGATGAGTTCCCATCCTAGGTGCCTCGCCCCTGCCTTGTTTGGCCAGTCCATAGGACAGAGGATATTACTCACTGAGCCCCTCCCACAGGGGAGGCTCCAGCAAGGGGGACTCAGGGGCTAGGTGACCACAAAAGTTACAAGGCATAGTCCCTACCCTCAGAGAGCTTACTTGCAGGTTGGAGAAACATGGCAAACAAGCAAAGCAAGTAGCACACAGAATGAGGTCAGATTGAGTTCTGTGTGTGTGTGTGCTGCAGATCAGGGTGCAGGAGGAGTTCAAAGAGGTGGCGACCGGCCAAGGAACAGTGGGAAAGCACAGCAGAACTGCGTTGACTTGGGCATATCCACCACCTACTTACTGACCCAGGAAGGTGAGTCATCCTAGAAACCAGTCTACTTGGTAGTTACACATGCCATTTTTTTTTTGAGAAAGGAACTTGTTACATACATATTCATGTATATGTATAGGCCGGAGGAAAGGCATTGAATAGATATGTAATGAAGAGCTGTGTTTAAAAATGGCTCTTCCTGTCCACTCCCAAATGAAATTCACTGATATGCTACTTGGAAATTTTCTGCCATCCCTTCCTTACTTATTAAACAATGTGGGGACAAACCTTGACCCTGCCTTACTTCTTAACATGAAAGAAGATTCACTCCACAGCACTTAAAGTTTTTTTTTTTACTATGAATTATTTCAAGCAAACAAAATAAATAGAATGAACCCCCCCTTTTAAAGTGAAATTTACATGCATTGAAATGTACAAATCTTAGCTGCACAATTTTGACAAAAGGGATACAGCTAGGTAACCCACGCCATATCACAGTATAGAACATTTCTATCTCCCCAGAAAGTTACCTGGTGCCCCTTTTCAGTCCACCCTACCCTCTACCCCTTGCCAAGGCAACACTCTCCTGAATTTTTTTAACCTTAAATAGGATTTCAGATGGTATCTCTAAAAGGAATTTTTATATGTATTGTAATATAATAAGGGTTTGGGAGAACCCCTAAACTCATGAGTCCACAAAGTATTTCACCTAGCCTGGTGCCATGGCATAACAGTGGCATACAGGAATTTTTACATGGACATAAATGGCTGTGCTTACCAACTCCAAAGCATTCCCTGAGCTCCTGGTATGTATTGGGTATTATTATGTCAGGCCCTAGAGATTCTAAGACCACAGAACACTGTGTTCCTGGTTGGCTAGTGTCTCTCCCACACCTCAGCTCCTCACTTGTGACGGCACCACCGATTCGGTGTCCCTGCCTCCCTGTGACACCAGAATGAACTTAAAGGAAACTCCGTTGTCATTCAGAAAATTCTATCAGTGTAATTGCTCACAAGTCAGGGATGCAGCCTGTCTAGCGCCAGGTCTGTTTTCAATTGTGTCCATGTTAACATGGTAAGAGTCTGGGGAAAGGCCTTCCAGAAAGTTCCTATCCTGCAGTGGCAACCATAAGACAGAGACATCCATCACTCCCTGCAAGGGCACGAGGCACAAGCTCTTATCAGGGCCTCTCAGCAGAGCACAGGATGGAATCATAGTCAAAGGGAGAGAGGGGTTAAGATGAACACGAAAGCTGAAAGCAATCACCTCTGTTTCTGCTTATCCGCAGAAAATAATAGGACAAAGCGGAGTAAAAAAAGAGGAATCGGATCACTTTTGTAAATTGTGTGCGTGAATGGATTTTCAGAGACATAGCTGTTAAGATGCAGGGGTGGCAAAGAAGGTAGGCTCCAAAATCACTCTTAGTCTTTGTGACTGGAAGGATGCTGATTTCATCACATTATTCAGGTAAGACCAAAGAAAGAGTATGTCTTAGTTTATATGCATAAAATACCACATCCACTCCTCAGCTTAATACTTGCTGTTCCCTTGATCAGGAACACTGTTCCCATCCTTCAACACACAAGTTAAAAAAAAAAAAAAAAAAGACATAGCTGTCATCCCTGGAAAAAACCAAAAACGAGAGGGTGCTTCAGGCTTTAACTGCTAACGAGCTGTGCTAGGCGCAGGAGGGGAACCTCAACCTGTGTGAAGATGATGCGGATGTGAAGAGCGTTCTCTCCGAGACCACGTTAATTCATTCCACAAGCTCCGTGTTATACTGTACTTGAACGCTCCTCGTGCATTCCTGCCACAAAATATGGGGCTTTCTTGAGCCAGCTGATTTCATCATTGTCCATTTGGGTGGAGTGAGACTTGGTTCCAAAGAGAACATTTCCCGAATGACATACCCTGATGGTTCAGATGCACTTCATTATTTTCTATTAACAATGGAAATAAATTTTAATCTCTTGCTGGCTAGCACTGGCCTCTCATGACAGCAAGGGAATTAACCTGAATTATTTCAGTGTCTGCAAAATTTATTACAAGAATTTAAATTATGTCCAAATGTATGTGCGTGTGCCTGTATATATATAGATATGAGGCAAGTTCCCGTTTTTAATATTCCAAATATCTTAGACTTTGAGGGATCTAAGAGAGCCTGCCAATTTAACTGAATTTATAAAATGTAAAGGATTTGATACACAAACTCCACCACGTGAAACCAGACATGTTTGGTGGTGGTTCTTTTTTTTTTTAGGAATGGTTGTTTTTCTTATACATGGAGACACACACAAATATTGACTTTTCCATACACTCACTCTCCTTCTGGAAGAGTGAACTACATTATGGAGGTGAAGATCCATTTGGTACATTCAAAGCTTCGAGTTTAACTTCCTTCACTGTTTTCTGATGAACGATGACAACACTGATATTATTCTATTCAGAGAAGTTAACGTTTCTGAATGTTTGAAGACTGAAGGAAGTGGACTGTGCATTCCAGCATCGTCTCCCTCCCAGGCCTTCCCCTTCCACAAGCCAACTTCTTTCCCCCAGTGAGTATTTCCTGGGTCACGAAGGCTGACCTTTTCCATCTGGAGTCAATCAGTCAACCCCTGACAACTTCCTGAAACACCTCACTCCATTTCCTGTTCTCTCCCCCTTCTCTCTTTCCCCCTGGTTTGCTTCACTCTTCAAAACTGCAGGCCACAGCAGCTTAATGTTAGAGGGTCAGACACAGTTAGACTCCAAAACACTACACAAGGACACCTTTGACCTTCAAAAATCTTTACATCTTAGCTAAACAAATCAAGGTCAACATTTCTTACCATTACCTTGTTAACTATTTGTAGGCATCTTTGCCAACGATCTTCTGATCACAGACTCATCAATACCATACCGCTTGTTCTCCTAAGATCATAAACTGATCTGTTTTAGAAGTAGTGAATTTAGTATTGACAAAATACCATTCATATTTTAGATTGAGTTACCTGAAACAAAAAATCTCGAGTATTATAATAAACATATGGAGAGTATTCCATCCAAAAGGACTTCTCTGTCTCATCAGTGTCTCCTATCACCTAAACCTGATACCTAGTCTTCTATACAGCTGTCAGACTCTCTTGGCACTGCCATTCTGCTGGCACAGCCCGAAAGGATGCCAGTTAGGAATACAGATGTCCATAATTTGTGTGGGATGGACCCCCAGCTTTTGCTGTTGACACTGGTGACAGCTTTCATTTGTTTCTCAAAGTTGGTGTATCTGTATTTCAGCTCAAAGCTCCAGTAGGAGAGTCTGCAGATCTGAAAACTAAGCCATTGTAGACTAGAGCTCTCCTCAACTGGTACGCTCCAACTCAACACAAAAGCAACAACCAATTATATTCATGCAAATATCATTTATGACACGGTAGCTTTCATTCAAGGTGTCAAGAAAGAGAAGTAAGGATCTATTGAAATTGCTTGCATTATTTTAAGCGAAAGTAGTTTTTCACATTTTGCCACTCCTCATTTTGTTTAGCGTGATCTCTAATTTTTGGTGAGGCCAGATCAATAAACGCAGACCAACTGGTGCGTGACAGTGTAGGTTCCATTTTGAATCATCCAGTTAAACGGCAGTTTTAGCTGATTATACAGAGGTAGAAACGTGAGTAAAAAGTTTGTATTTCCCCTTGAAAAATACAAGAAAGTTTTAAGAACAAAAGCTACAACTGTGTGAGCAGTCCACTCAAAGTACTCAAGAAAACGGATTGGCTTTCTCAAATTATATTTTCCTTCTCATTATCCAAAAGCACTCCCATGTCCCCCACTCTAATAATTTATACAAAGCAGGAGCTGAGTTGTAAAGAGCTCTTTCCTGCCTATAAAAGGCCACAGTGGGAGTTACCCTTTAGGTGGACACATCCGTTAATCTGCCTGTACAACTAATTTTCCAGTAGAGGAGCTGTTTCTTTGGCATCAGAATGACAGCACGTGGCAGGAGGACTTCTACCACCCTGATTGATTCCCACCATCTCTCCAAAATGTCTATGGCTCTTTGGAACATCACATTTAAGAAAAAAAAATCCATCCTTCTCAAAGCTCTAACCGTATGACTTAGTTGAATCAGAAGAATGACCAGCTTGGATACTACTCCCAGCCAGGCTTTCTCAGCTCATACCCAGGTGTTCCTACAAAGACCCTAAGTCTCATACAGGAGGGTAAAAGAAAAAGAGAAGTCAAAATGAAAAAGGTGTGGAATGACTAAATGATCTGCTCTTTGAAACAGGCGAGAATCCCAGTGTCTGTACTTGCTAGAGAATAATCACATTGGTTGGAAACCTCCCTGTATGGATCAGAGTCGTTGCTTTGAAAACACACCCAATTCTACCATTAGTCAGACACATTTCCCCTCCATTTCAATGAGGATCATGTACCTTCTAACTGCAGATGGGGCGTTTGGTAGTTTAATCTCAGTTAAGTTACAATAGGTAGCATTTATAGCCCACTCGACGTGGAAGACTCTGATACCTACTTACAAACATGCGTACACCAAGCTAAATAAGATGGCCTCGAAAATCCCTGTTATTTTGCCAAGTATGGAAAAAATTCTTTATGACATTTTACATCTGGAAATGGACTTAAATTCATGATGTGCTTTCCCCTTATAACTGTTCGGTTGCTATATATGTTATTTCAGCTTTCCCAAAGCATAACTATTATGTGGGATTTTATTTTCCACCTGTGGAAGGAGGAAAGAAACGCAGAGACGACTAAAGGGACAGAGAAAATCAAGACAGACTTCTGGTTGTGGTGGGCAATCAGGTTTGGAGTCCATATCGTGAGAAGAAATACTCCATTGATGTTTTTAAACACTGGCGAGTTCTCACATTCGACAAGGGGAATCTGATGAAACAATTAGCCTAAGCCTCCGTAATTCAACCCAGGCAAAGAACAAACAAATTGGCTACTGCAAATTGTTTCTCCCTACCTCTTTATTCTTGGCACACATTACATTTCCAAGCCAGATTGAAAGCCCGGATTTTTCTTTGTTACTAGACTTCAGAGTCTCCAAAATTACCTTTAAACACCTACCTACCCCATAAGTATGGATTTTGTCATCCTTTTTTTTTTTTTAAGAAATTCCCAGCATTCTTAGCAATCGCTGGTGTTTCATATTCCCCAAGGTTACATTTTCTGTTCAGTTGAGTATCAAGTAGCAAACGAGAGAACGCAAAGTTGATTGCTGCTGAGACAGATGTGGGGCGTTCTGGAGTTGCTCACAGCAAGGGAGGGGGCTGTGGCATTAATGACATAAGTCCCGAGAAGATACATTCGTAAGTCACCAGACAGCGCTGTGTTTCAGTGAGTCAGAGTTATTTTGTGATCTTCCAGGCACCATGCCACATGCAATGGAAGCCTACAGAAAACACTGTCACTACCTCAAGGCGTTTACCATGCAACTTTTTTTTTTGCGGTACGCGGGGCCTCTCACTGTTGTGGCCTCTCCCGTTGCGGAGCACAGGCTCCGGACGCACAGGCTCAGCGGCCATGGCTCACGGGCCCAGCTGCTCCGCGGCATGTGGGATCTCCCCGGACCGGGGCACGAACCCGCGTCCCCTGCATCGGCAGGCAGACGCTCAACCACTGCGCCACCAGGGAAACCCCCTAGCATGCAACTTTTAAAGCAGAACAAACACTACACATAATCAGGAGATATTACTATGTGGTAATACATAATTGAGGGCTGAATTATGTGGCCACTGTATCCTCTAGGAGTCCAAAGGTAAGAAAATTAACCCGAACTGAAGGCAGTAACAAACAGTTTTATCAAGGAAATGAGATTTGAGATAGGGCCTTGAAGAGCTGAAAAACTTTTATCATACAACCCAAGGGTACCAAAAGGATTATTCTGGCAGTAAAAAAAAAATTCTAACTGGTGTAAGTGGAGCAGTATGCCAAAGGGCATGTCTGCTGGCATATTTTGGCAAGTTTGGCTTAGGATGGACACCTTTTAGAGCTTGTTTTTAAAAAACTAGTTGAATAGGTACAGAAATCAAGTGGCAATTTTTTTATCCTGCCTTTTAGGTCATCAGGAAGCCCAAAGGTCATTGACCTGCTTTACAACCAAATTTCTCTTCATCTCAAAGGCCAGTGATGCTTGCTACCATCTACCCTACATCATTTTATTCCATTGAGGGCAATGCTTGTCCCATCTGAAACGTATGCCAAGAGGGATGGTTATGGTCCAGGGCAGTATTTTACTAGCAAACATTTTGAGGCTCACAGGGGAGCCTTAACACATTCGATGCCATTCTTGATTTGGCTGGGCCATTCTCTTTCACCAAACTCTGTCCCTAGGGACCTCGTGAATCACCTGTCATGCGTCAAAACCCAGGAGCACGTAGGCCCCATAAGCAGCTTAAGAATCTATGCACTCTGATTGTGAAACTAAGAAAGCTTTGCTTTCCAGGAAGTTCTGCATCTGATGGTCCTGGAACATGTTCAAGGGTAGGTTTTAGTGCCCAAATTTGAGTCTCTTAAAATGGTGGAGCATTTAGGGTTTGTTTCCACCTAACTGAAATCTGACATATCCTTTCCCAAGGGTTATATAGGCAACTACCTGCTTTTGTGTCTCTCCTTTTCTCCCACAAATAATTCAAAACACAGTTCCTGTGTGAGTTGGTCAAAATTCTTAAACCCTAATTCTTGTCCCCATGTGAGATAGCAAAAGTAGGGGGTGATGGGGGTGGGCAGAGGATATACTGTCCAACAGGCAAGAGCTTGAAGTTACCCACAGAAAGCTTTTCCCAAGCTTAAAGCATTAGACTGGGCAGAGGATCCTCAGGCCTTCAGGGGTTTTCTTCTGACTCCAAAGAGATAATTAGTATTTCTTTTGTGTGTGTGTGTGGTACGCGGGCCTCTCACTGCCGTGGCCTCTCCCGTCGCGGAGCACAGGCTCAGCAGCCACAGCTCACGGGCCCAGCCGCTCTGCGGCATGTGGGATCCTCCCAGAGCGGGGCACGAACCCAGGTCCCCTGCATCGGCAGGCGGACTCTCAACCACTGTGCCACCAGGGAAGCCCCAATAATTACTATTTCTTAATTTGGACTCGCTGGTTTGTGCTATCACCAGATAATGGACCCACCTGTTGATCAGAGACGCCATAAGTCAAGTGCTTTTCATTCTGTGCTTTAAAAGTGTGGCTCAGTAGCCCAGCAACCTTCACACGGTGGGTGAGATCACAGAGCACCTGGGGTGGATCTTGAACTGAGAGACTTGAACTGAAGAAACCTGCAGGCAGCTGGAGCTGTATTAAATCTTTACCATTTGGAGTTAATTTAAACTCTCGTTTCCCTCTTCACGGGTGTGAGAGAAATAGTCACCATTCTTTTTATTTAAGGAAAATAGATGGTGATGCCATTAAAACGTTTTATGTAAGAGCTGGGGTTTAAGAAGTCATACGGGTTTGTTGGATGGAGCTTGGCCCCGTTCCAAGGCATGAGTAGCCCTGCCCTTTGCTTTCGCATCGTTTAGTCAAATAGACGAATGGCCGCCACCCAGCTGTGTGGACTAGGGGCCCTGCCATCCACGTGAACTTCTCCGTTGTTTTGGTGCAGTGGTCGCCTCCAGCACGTTGCAGTAACAGGCTGTAGGCCTCCCACGTTATCCAACTACCCTGATGACGTCAGTCCATCCTCACACGCCTCACTTCGTTTCTCCGTTCTGATGGAGGAGATCTTGGTGTCTTCTCACCACCGTGCATGTCTGCTTTCTTCCTCAGAGGTCTGCGAGACCTGCTAGGTGTGTCCTTGCAAAGGACACCAACCCCTCCCTCACCTCCTCCAGGACCCCCCTCAAAAGGCCCTTCTAGCAGGCCCCTCCTGGGGTTGTACACAGATCTCTGTAATCAAACAGGAATCAATTCAGCACTGATGTCTCTCCCAATCTGACCCTGGAAATGACTTCTCTTTCACCTGAAAGCATGTATGCACCCCTCCACACCTCCTGAATTCTTATCTTTTGAAGCAAAGCATGGCGAGAACTGTTGACGTATCTCCATTCTCTCCCCGACACGGCTGTATAACAAAATGATTACTTTGGTGGACCTCATCTAAAAAGGGAATCGTTAGGGGTGAACTTGAGAGACACCCGTGAGTCACTCAGAAACGTTCAGCAAATGCTAGGAAGAATCTGTATCCCAACAACAAGAAAGCTACACGCTGGAATGAAGGAATTCATTTTAAATGATTCTAGGGTTGGAGATTCAAGGCACCTGCTACCAACTCCAGAAAGAGTAATGTAGCAGTTGGTGCAGCCCATGTGATGGGAAATACTGCAGTCTTCTGCAGTGGCCAGGTCTGTTTAAAACAGTCCTTCTGAGGCAGGGTGGGGTGGGGGAATTGGTAAGGCCTCTCAGCTTCCCAGTCTCCAGTACGTGATCTGCTGACGTGTGTCCTATTATAGCTGATGCTGTGGAAAACTCTGAAAGCTATTGGGAAGAGCATCCACACTTGCTATTATTACAATGGCAGGTAGCACTGGGCTCCCATACCATCTGTACCTGACCACACCACTGAGTCCCAGCAGGCAATACGAGGACGACGGGCACCAGGGCCCCTGTGCCTCCAGTCAGTTCACTTGAAGACCTCAGAAAAGCAGAGCTAAGCTACGTCAATCACTCATTTATCTCACTTTCCTCATCTCCCCACTAGGATATAAGTCCCACAAGGGTGAGGAATTTTCTCTGTTTTGCTTGCTGATGTATCTGCAGCACCTAGGATACTGCCTGGCTCACAGAAGTTCCTCGATAGTACTGGTGGGGGAATGAATCAGTGAAGGAGAGCGTCTGTGTTTTCCCTCTGACGCGGAGCAGACCCAGCCAGCCTGTCTATGAGAGTGAACTGGCAACAAAAGCCCTGATTCTTGTCAACTTCTCCTGTGTTTCAGAATTTGAATGTGGGTAATGACAACATGCCTGACTCTTCCAAGAAAGTGGCTTGAGTTTCTTCTGGATTTTCCAACTGTCTGCTCTCCACTCACGATGCAGAGAAATAAAGAACGGGGTACATTATGTCTTAACAGGCCTGTCAGCTTAAACTATACATAAATTTCTTTTCCTTTCCTTCACTGAGCTGTTAATCTGCGTGTTTCAACTAATTGTTCCATTTCAAGGAGGGCAGAAGTGATTTTCTGCCTTAATGGTCCATGGATTCACATACTTTGGGGGCCCTTTTCTTATTTTCCTTCCTCCCTTTCTCCCTCCCTCCCTCCCTTTCTTCCTTCCTTCCTATCTTTCTTCTTTCTTTCTCTTAAAAAATTCATTGAATAGGGCTTCCCTGGTGGCACAGTGGTTAAGAATCCACCTGCCAATGCAGGGGATGTGGGTTGGAGCCCTGGTCCGGGAAGATCCCACATGCCACGGAGCAACTAAGCCCGCGAGCCACAACTACTGAGCCTGCGCTCTAGAGCCCGCGAGCCACAACTACTGAGCCCACGCGCCCAACTACTGAAGCCCATGCACCTAGAGCCTGTGCTCGGCAACAAGAGAAGCCACCTCAATGGGAAGCCCGCGCACCGCAACGAACAGTAGCCCCTGCTCTCTGCAACTAGAGAAAGCCCACACGCAGCAACGAAGACCCAACAGAGCCATAAATCAATCAATCAATCAATCAATCAATCCATTCATTTAATAACAATTTTTTGAGCTCCACAGAGTGACTGGCATGGGGGAGAAATACAAAAATAAATAAAACATACAGATTATCCTCAAGCAGCACACAGGCTATTAGACAAATAGTAATTGGAAGACAATGTGATCAATGGCATAGTAGAAGCCTGTAGAGAAGTATGTTGGCCAATAGGTCTGCCAGAAAATGCCTCACTAAAGAGATGATGCTCAGGTGCAGGCTTGAAGCATGAGCAGAAGTCACAGACTGGTGAAGAGTAAAGGGCTCCCAGGCAGAGGGGTGAGAAGGTTCCCAGCAATATTCCATGGAATAGAAATCAGTGAGGTGTGCCTGGTGGGTGGGGGAATGTACGGAAGCATCAGGACGGGCGCATGGCAGAAGCCCTGCCTGGTATGAAGCTACTTCTCAGCCGTGCCTTTTAAAATCTGAGCTTTTGTCCATGGACAGGAGATATTTATCACCTACTTTAAGCAGAGGAGTGACATGTTCTAAAAGATCGCTTTGGCAGCCGTGCTGAGGATGCAGTAGACAAGGAAGGAGGAAAGGCAAGGGCCTACTGCAGGTTTTCAGGAGAGGGAGGCTGATTTTACAGATACTTAGGAGGAAGGCACGGATCCGGGAGGAAGCACTGAGTTCTGCTGTGAGCATGCACTCACTAGTCATCCAAGGGAAGATGCCCAGGAGGGAGGCAGATCTGGGTGTCTGCAGCTCCAGAGAAGGGGGGGTCTGAGGATGTGGATCCAGGCGTCATCCGGGAACAGCCAAGAGAAGGGGAAGATCATCAGGATGTGTCCTAAGTGGACAGGTCCCCATCGTAAGGGTTAAGTTACACAGAGGGTGCCCACTGGGTGGTAGATGAATTTCATTTCTTTAGATCAGGGGTCCGTGGAATTCTCAGAGATGTCTTAAGAGGTCTCGGAAGCCCTGACATGGTAAGCAAAACTTTGTTGAAATGTAGCTTTTTACTGGGACAAAACTACAGCTCATACCAAATTCTCAAAGGGGTCTCAGCACCCCCCCAAAAAAAGGGTTAAAACCCTTGCGTTTCAATAAATATTTTATATGCCCATGATACTTAGGACTTGAACTGAATGAAAGAGAGGTTTGGTTCAGATTGGAAAATAAGTTTGATATAATGATTTTGTTCTCATTTGATCATTTTTGGAAAAAGAATTTAGGTTCCACCAATGTTTGGGGGATAGTGGACAGAGAAGGGGTGAGAGAGGAGAGAGAGTTTGGCTGGATTCATGATTTGGTTAGAAATATTTTGTATTTTTATCCTGCTCAGATCAAATCTCCACAAAAAAACAAAACAAAACAATCAAAAAACTTCAGATTAAATCTACGTTTGATCATATAACAAAAGTAGAGCATTGAAGTTATTTGTTCATCTGGTTTAAAATTATTACATTTGTCATTCTGAATGATATATATGTATATTCTAGGAATTCCTAAGCTACCATTCCTTTAGATCACTCTCATGATTATCTACCATCTCTGGTTTTGTTTCATATTTTGAACTTGATCCAAGCTTTTCACTTGACCATTACAGCACATAGTCAAGCCTTTCTGCATGTGAAAGATCTTTCATGGAAGGCTATACTTGTCACAGAATCTGAGTACGGTATAAAAATTGTCAATTCTTTTGTGAATCAAAGGATAGTGTCAAGAAAGTGAAAAGCCAGTGATAGAATGAGAAAAATATTTGCAAATCACTTATCTGATAACAGCCTAGTATTCCGAATATATAAAGAACTCTTACAACTCAACAATAAAAGAGTAAACCAATTTGAGAATAGGCAAAAGATCTGAATAGAGATTTCTCCAGAGAAGATCCACAAATGGCCAAAAAGTACATGAAAAGATGCTCAAATCATTAGTCATTAGGGAAAGACAAATCAAAGCCATAATGAGATACCACTTCACACTTACAGGATGGCTAGGATTTTTTCTATTTAAACAGGAAATAACAAGTAGTGGAAAAGATATGGAGAAATTGGGACCTTCATACATTAGTGATGGGAATGTAAAATGGTGCAGCCACTGTGGAAAATAGCTTGGCACTTCCTCAAAAAGTTAAAGCTGGAGTTACCATACAACCCAGAAATTCTACTCTTAGGTATATACTCAAGATATCAAAAACATGTTCACAAAATAACTTGTACATAAATGTTCATAACAGCATGATTTATAAAAGCCAGAAAGTAGAAACAACCCAAATGTCCATCAACTGATGTACAGATAAACAAAATATGGTATATTCTTACAATGGAATATTATTCAGCCATAAAAAGAAATGAAATACTGACACATGCTACAATATGGATGGACCTTGAACACATTATGCTACGTGAAAGAAACCAGACACAAAAGGCCACATATCGTATCATTCCATTGACAGGAAATGACCAGAATAGACAAATCTGTAGAGACGGAAAGTAGATTAGTGGTTGTCAGTGGGTGGACAGAAAAGGGAATTGGGAAGTATGGGGTTTCTTTCTGGGATGATGGAAATGTTCTGGAATGACATGGTGGTAATTGTTGCACAACACTGTGAATATACTAAAAGCCACTGGATCACACACTTTAAAATGGTCTAAATGATGAATATATGTTATATGAATTTTATCTCAATAAAAAAATGCAAAAAAAATTTTTTCCAGTTGACTTCAGCTCTACCCCAGAAATAAGACAGTCGTAGAATCCACAAACTTAAAAAAAAATCTTTTCCCTTGTCTTTGCAAAAGTCAAGTACATTCACATAGGATGAGAATTCCTCGTATTTTGAGATGAACAATATTTATTCTAACCCTGTTAAAAAATTCAGGCACATGAAAAATTTCACTCAGTAAATAACTGGAGAAGTAGAGGAAATATTACGTGCATCTGCTTAGTAAGTACATTTCTAAAATTTGGGATAAATAAAATAAAATAAAAAGTAAAATGACAAGGCATTCTATTTAAAGCCTCCTAGAAGTGTCTTCTCAAATTTAAAACTCTTTGGAAGGGATGATAGAGAGTAAGGGGGGATAGGAATCTAAGCTGCTAGCTTCTTTCCCTGCCTCTGTTTCTTGCAGACGTGAAAGCTAAGCTTTGGTCATCTGGGCACTTTGGAATTCTTTCGAATTTCACTCTTTTGGGGGACTGAAATGATTAATGTTTCCATTTGGAACACTGAGTACCATAAACTTCCACTGTGCACCATGTTCCTGCTTGACGCCCGCCCCCCCAAGAAAACAATTTCATTTCTATTTGTCTTCTTATCATGCAGCAGGGGAACAGTCTGCAGGATGGAGAGCTGAGGTTTAACTTGCTCAGGCGAGGCTTGTATTAGTGCTCCACAGCGAACAAAAAAAATCGTTCCAGTCACAGCAAGATAGTTTGATACCCATGATGCGGTGAAAAAACATTACAGGAATTTTTGTTTTTCAAGGTCGTGCTCCTGGCCTTGCATGTACCCATCTCTCCTATTAATTCTTTAATGACTCTGCTGCCAAACCACAGAAGCTGTTTGAGCAACAGGCAGGAGCAGCTACATCATTTGTGGGATCCAGTGTAAAGCGAATATGTGCGGCCCCTTGTTCAGAAATGATTCAGAATTTAGAAAAAGGCAACAGCAAAGCATAAACCTGGCAGCTGCACACGCTGCAAACCCAGGGTCCAGTGGAAAGAGCTTGATCAGACACATCCTCCGGCCTCCGGGTTCCACCACCTCCTGCCCGTGATTAGAGGCGAGTTACGTAAACTCCCAGAACCTCACTTTCCCCACCTGAAACGTGAGGCTAATAATCCCCATCTCTCATCTCTCACGTTGCTCTCAGGATTTTTCTTTTTTTTTTTTTTTTAAGTCTCAAGCCTGAATAATATTGTTTAACGTGTTTTCCATTTTTCTATGGGGAAAGGAGCGGGAAGTATTTCCATTGGGCGTGAGTGGCAGGAAAGCCATTTGGTGGATTAAACGTGGGTCCTTCAAAGATGAAGGAGGGGGCCAAGAGGGGCTGCTTTCCTCGCATCTCCAACCTGACACACTTTGCCTCGCTCTGTGTTTTTATTAGCTTGTATCCCCAGTACATCAGTGGCAGGGGTGATGAAACCGGTGGCAGATTTAACTGCCAGGCAGCTGGGTTACTGTCCCGTGGGTCTTGTTGTCATGCTGAGATCTTAAAGTGACCACGGCTGCTTGGTCTGCTGCTGTCCCAGACACTCTGAGAGAGACCACTGAATAGTTAACCGGTGGCAAAGGAAAGGAAGAGGCTGTTGCTTGCAGAAAGCACAGAGAAGCTGCTTTGAAAAATCCCAAGGTGGCTGAGTATCAGGAACGCTGTTCCTGCTTGTGGGCAGCTGTGTGTGCGAAGGCCAGCCTGAGGGCTTAAAATCAAATCTCCAGCCTGGGTTGGTGCCCCTCCCCTGGGGCTTTGGCAATGCAGGCAGAAGGCCTTAAACACTACAAAATGAAGAAACCCTCAGTACTGTCTGAAGAGGGCGGTCATTTACAGTTATCTTTTTTGTTGTTAGCAGCACCCGTGAATAATGTTTTCTAAGGGGCGAAAAAAAAAAAAAGAAAGGAAAAGAAAAAAAGAGTGCTAAGGAGAAAGAAAACAGGATGACTTATTTACCAGGAAAGAACGGCAGGCCCCTTACCTGAAACCTTCTCATGTCCCTTGGGTTTCCTGCTGTTTTCAAACAATTCTGATTGCACTTGAGGAAAAATTTTAAAAAGAATCTGTGAAGAGAAAGCAAGGTGTTACCTTTTTAAGTAAACATGTTTTAGGAGAGAATATATCTGCATTATATTAGATTTGATTGGAAAGTGATTGGATTTCAGGTCTGGGGAATTTCAGCCAGCCCTGCCTGTGAAGGAACATAGCTGACCCACTGCAGTTTGCAAATTTGGATGTTTTTGGTCCCAAGTTGGCTCTGTTGAGGGCTGCGAAGTGGCTCACAAGCTGGGCTCTGGTTTGTACACCCACCCCCGAGTGGCTAGGGCATGCTCTCTCCAAAAAAGAGAGACAGAGACAGAGAGAGAGAAAAGAAGAAAAAAAAAGGCTTCACAAGCAGCAGTTGACTCCTGCTGTATAAAATTAGCTTGCTCCAGAGGGTTAAAAGTGGCATGACTTAGCCCAGAATCCCAGGGTTCGTCACGTATGTGGCTTTCCGCTGGCCACACACATCTTCATGCACACATACCTCACACGTAGACCCTCACACACAAAGGGGGCCTGATATTTTCAACTGATGGATATAAAATCAGAAAATAATGTTACTGTCCAAAGACAGTCAGTCTGTGCAGGTATATGCTGGGGTTTTTATGATTAATAACAAGTGTGAATGTCCTTTCAGACCTTCTATAGATTATCCAGAAATATACAAAGGCACAGAATAATGGTCTGAGGTTATCATTTGTAAGACATATTTTTAAGCCAATATTCTCCTAGATAACCTTTTTGTGCACTTTTAAAATTGGGCTTCTTTGGTCAGATGAGTACAGAAACCAAGAAAAATGGCAGAAGTGGTCTTTTCAGCCATTTACCTATCTAATGTTTGGAATGTTTCGAAATACAATAAGTTTTTCATTTATTTCACTTGCAGAGTCCTCTTCCTTAAAAAAAAAAAAAAAAAAAAAAAAAATCCAGCTTTTGCAGTGTTAAAGTCCCAGGTGAGCAAGGCCTATTTCCCTTTCTGTTACTATGACAACGAAATTTTACCGCAGTCCCAAAGTCCCTTCAGAACTCTACCATCCACGCCTTGAATTAGAACTTTAAAGGAAAAGATATACATTTTTTCCCCAGGATTTACTAACAAAAATAAGTAGAAATCAACAATGCTTCCAAAAATTCTATTTTAAAGCAACGGTTGGTGAGATGCTGTCGTGGTGACCTTCTGTTTATTTTTATTTCTTTAACAATCACACGAAAGAATTAGAGAGTGTGCCAATTAATTGTATTTAGTGCTTAAAAAAAAGAAAACCTGATGGGGAGATAAACAGTAAATGATGAAAGAGGAGAGAAGAGGAATTGCCCTTTTCAGAGCATTTTCTCTAGATTTGCTAAAAATATTTGGCCGAGTGTTCCTGACCCCTATCTATGAATAAGGTTGGGTGTGAATCTAGAAAGAATAGCTAAATACTTTTTTTTCATAATTTTATAGCATCTGCTTTTCACTTCTCTCTTTGCATCCTTTCTGGGGCGGGGGCTAAGCATTGCTTCCTGGGCCATGAAGGTGTCCAGGGCCTTTATCCGAGGTACCAGGCAGAGAATAACAAGGCAGGGGAAGCCCTCTCCTTGCTGCTTTATGCCGTGTTCACATTCACAGCCTGCCTCTGCTTTCGAAAGTGCAGTGGGGCGTCCGTCCAGAGCAGCCGGAGTGCGTTAGGAAGGAGAGCTGCTTGTATTTAAGAACAGATTGGTCAAAACTCAAACCGTTTCTTTCTTAAGGCGAAGCATTCTTTCACTTGCGCCTTCCTAGCGGGGTCACCTACAGCAACTTAACATGCCTGGAGATGCTCTCACAAAAGACTTAACACTGGCCTTTCCCTCACTTGAGTCTCCTTCCAAACAAAAACCCCTGCCCTCACACCACCTTTGCCCTCCAGCCCCCGCCCCTCCCCCATGAGTGATGTACATCTTTTCCCCTACTAAAACCAAATTTTCTTTTTCTCACAGATTCCTTGGTTTTTGGCAAGTGTTAGCACAACCGGACTCCTTATAATGCATCCTGTGTGTTATACTTCCCCTCACCTACCCACCCCCCTCACCTTCCCGAAAATGTATCTGTTGAAAACATTAATGTTCGTGAAGGCATTATTATACGAATGGTATGAAAGTGCAAAGGAGATAAATGTTTACATAAAATCAAATTGATTTAGGGACAGAAGGGACCCGCTGAAAGGCTTGATTCATTTTAAATTACGACCCGTAACAGTTCTTTGGCTAGAAAACACCCAGTGTTGACTCTTTTGCTGGCCTGGGGTCTGAGTTTGGAACCTACCCAGCCCCCTGCACACCAAGGATATAACATCCTGTTCACCAAGGGGAAGCAAGGGGGGAAGGAGGGAGGGAGGAGGGGGAGAGAGAAGGAAAATTCCTTTACACCGTGTAGTACTTTCTAAAAGAAGGCGTAGCTACTTCTAAATGGCTAGCACCACAAATTATGAGCTGCGTATTTTAGATGGGGACCTAGAAATCAATTTAAAGGCATTCTGGGGCTTACTGACATCCCCATTTTTTTTCTCTTCCTTTTACTGATGTCTCCCACTTTCCTTCCCTTCACCCCCTCCACCCGCTATGCTCAGGGGCTTGGTACAGAATCCTCTACTAACCATCCCATCCATGAACCATAGGGTAACTTGCAGGGAATAAATCTCCTGGGTCTAGATCCCTCTGAAGCCTGGAAAATGTCAGCTCTCTCCACTCAGTGACGGGAAACCAAAATGAATTACAAGATTCAGACCAAATGTGCAGAGATGCATCAGGATGGAAGTTGTAATTTTCACTGTCTCCAAACAATGTTGACTCCAGAAATATTCTAACCACTTAGCATGGTACACTCTACAAGGCTTCTGATCTCATTCCTTAAGAGTGAATGCTAACGGCGACAGGTTTATCCTTGTTTTATTAGAGAAAGAGGAATAGAGAGTGGGGTCCAAATCTGAACTCAAGCCCTCAGCTTTCAGTCTGGTTCCTGGGTCAAGTGAGGTGACAGAACAGACCCAAAGGCAGTCCTTCACTGCCCTGATATCTATTAAATGCTGACAGTGTACTAGTCTTGAACTGCTACCAACTAACTATGTAACCAAGTTACTTTGCTCCTCTAGGCCTCAGTTGCTTTGACTGTTAAAAGGAGGGTTTAACTGGATTATCTCTAGGGTTTCTTCCAACCTTATTATTCTATGATTGCAAAGAAAAATGTGTAGGGTTGACAACCCTCCAGAAATGGCGGCATTGGAGGAAGAAACCACTGGAAACAAAAGTCTGTGACTTATTGAAGTCCAAGTGGGGGTGTGTGTGGGCGGTTTCTGAAAGAGAGAACAAACCCCCTGATCGGAGACTGGGAAAGAAGAATAAGTGAGGAGAGCTGATGGGTGGAAAGTGGGGCATCTTGGCTGATGCCTTGGCCAGAGCTGGTGGGACCCAGAGGTTGATGGGCCGGTGGTTGAGTGAGAGGCACCATTCTCTTAGGATCCTTTCTCTGTGCTTCAGCAGCAGGAGAAGGTAGCTCAGGAATATCACAGATCAGAGCCATCTCTGTCCCTGCTCGCCATCCTGTGTGGTCCAGAAGCTGAAGGGTACAGGGGTCACAGTGGGGGGGAAAGAAGGTTTGCCAAATGTCAGCTCCATGCCACACTCTGAGCTATGTGCTTGATATCCAACGCCTCATTTATTTCTCACAACAACTGTATGAGTGACAAATCATCTCACAGCTAGGAAAAACAAAGACGCCAAGAATTTAAGAAATGTGGCCCAAGCTCACACCGCTTGTCAGTGGCAGAAACAAGGATTTGAACCTGGGTCTTTCCGGCAGCAAGCTCCACCGGGCGTTCTATGTTTCCTGCATCAATTACATTGTCGTGATGGTTGCACAACGCTGTCAGTAGAGTAAAAGCCATTGAATGATACGCTTTGAATGGGTGAACTGTATAGTATGTAAACTATATCTCAATATAACTGTTTAAGAAGAAACTTCAGAACACATAGTCTGAAAAAAATCAAAAACCACCCCCAAAAACCCATGAAAGATGCTGGTTTCTTGGCGAGGGAGAGAGAGGACTATGGTATCCCTAAAGGAAAACGTGAGG
The DNA here is from genome assembly GCF_964341445.2 of Mesoplodon mirus. Lineage (NCBI taxonomy): Eukaryota > Metazoa > Chordata > Mammalia > Artiodactyla > Ziphiidae > Mesoplodon > Mesoplodon mirus. Next base: position 220,652,202 of record NC_138976.1, read on the forward strand.
TCAAAGATAGTTGCGTGGAAGTAAATGCTTACGACTGAAACCCCCTGATGAATTCATTCATTTACTCATTTGGCTGATTATTAAGTGTGGAATACGTGCCATAAAGGTTCAGAAGAATGGCAAACAAGATGGACGAAATCGTGCCCTCATGGAGCACACAACCAAACCATTTGAAAAATGCTTCTTCAGTTTCTGAGATGAGCCTGGAGACCCCTGAATACGGGTCTGAATAAGATCCCAGGGGATTACCTAGTACCCAAGAAATCTCTTCTCCTCCTCATCTCTGGCATATTAGAACACTCGGCATTGTTCAAGAACACAATAAAAGCTCCTAGATGGCTCTAGACATGTCCTGAGCCCACCCCAAATAAAAACAAACTCAAACTAGATGTACCAATAGGGCGCAGAGTTCAGGTCCAGTGGTGGGGTCAGTGGGGAATCTCTAAATCACAGGAAGGGTAGCTACTTAATATTCATGCCAGACTTCGAGATTATAGCCAGTGATCTAGTACAAAAGCAGCATACTCTTCCTCCAGAATTGTGGAAGAGGCCATTCAACTGACCTCCAATCAGAAGCCCAGGATCTAGCGCCTTCTAAAAAATGATAATACAAAGAATCTTTCGGAAAGCACTGTGGAAGGCACAAAGTCTTCGTTCAAGGAAAAAATTAGATAGGAGTATATATCAAAAGAGTGTGAACTTGGCACCAGTAACAGCTACCATTATGCAGAGCCTTACTCTATGCAAAATAACATGTAAAGTACCTTTCACTTTGAAATTTCATTCCTTATTCCCTTAAAAAAATTCAAATTCCATCTACTCTGGAAACAGCTTCTGTGATGACATGGCCACATCTCATACACCACGGAGATGGGAACATCCCCACACTCTCCAAGGGCCAAGAATGGGGATACTGTATCTGGTTCTCTTTCTGCCACAATGGCCACATATGCAGGTTGGATCACTAAAGGCTGAGCGCTATATAGAGTTGATAAACCATGTAGGTGCTTAAAGGTCTCTGTCTATTGATTTTTGAGGAAGACACATTTCACCTGGATTAACTGCTAAACTTCCTTTTCCAGAGTCCAAAAAATTAAAATGTCATTGCCTTCCACTGTTTGTGCATACTGCTGAAAAGAAGATAATCCCTTTCTCTCAGAACACTCTCTCATATGATTTGTGAGAACTACCAAATGTTGGGATGGGCTGAATCATAAAATCATATGTGAAGGAAATGGGCAGTTACCTCTCTTCTCCCAGGATTCTTTCAAGCTTACAGTCTTTACAGGCAGAGGGAGAAGTCGTGTTGGATGGTCACATCCATGGGGCCATTTTCTTACTCTAAGAATAGCCTGCATGGCAGCTCGCTCTGCTTTAGACGGTAGGAAAACCCCTAAGTGATTGGTTTCCACTTGAGACCAGTGTAAAACACAAAGATAATGTTCAGCTTTAATCTAGGTCTTAATTGTAACATCCTCTTTGAACCTTCTGACAATAGAGAGAACACGTTTTCCTCCCCACAAAGCCTCCAACAGAATCCAAACTCAGGCAGCCCAAATAAGGAGAAGGACAGCAGTGGGCCCCAGCCTTGGCCAGAAGATGACGTGCCCTTGATCAATCTGTTGATTGTTGAGGTGTCAGCCCAAGATTAGAAAGGGACCTGAAGCTCTTAAGGCCTTGTGAAGACTCTCACTCAAGTCCACAAAAAAGAAGAGACTGTGGGAGGTCAAACTTCGAGTTGGCTCTTGCTACACCCCAAATAAAAGTGTGACAATGGGACATCTGAGAATGCTTGCTACTTGCAATCTGCTTGGTAAGGTGGCAGTTGGTACAAAGACCCAAGAAGATCCATGGAAAGAGGAGATAATTTAAATTTTTTGACTGACTGGCTTATTTAAGCTTAAATCAAATACTCATTTTTATAAGCTGATTTTCCATGCAATCCATTTATTTACACGACTCCTTAAAATGTAAATATAAGTACACAAACAGAGTAAGTACAGCATCTTTACTCTCTACAGACATTCCTAAAGGGTTGTATTACCACAAAAGCTTATTCACCTGCATGATTCCAATGAAAGCCCATTTCAGATCTGAAAGATTTAAGTTTACAGAAAATTCTTAAGGAATATATTTTCTTACTTCTGATTACATTCAATCCCTCTAACTCCCCTTGGCTCGAAGTCTAATTATGATAATGATTATGAAAATAATAAATAAATAGCCCCTATTCATTGACTTCATATTATTAGCCATGTATGGTTTCATTTAATCGCCCCAACTCTGAGAGTAGGAGAAATAACATCCCCATTTTACAGAGGAGATAATCAAGACTCATAAAGGTTAGATTACTTGCCCAAAGTCAAACAGCTGGTAAGTGGAAGAGCCCAGAGTGGACCTCAGGTTTGTCTGACTCAGGAAAACATTGTTAAGGTGGGAGCTTGGCCAAGTTTCTTCTGAAGGAAAAGATGGAACATGTTGCCAAGCAGCTCTCTTTTTCAGGAGACCAGTGAGTGCCTCATCGATCTACACGGGGGATCATGTCGCTGTCTACATCTTACTCTCTGTAAATAAGCATGGGGTCACTCCTCATGTTACAAAACAAAACAAGCAAACCAACAACCATGTCTATCATTCCTATCAGGGACTGTGTTCTCTAGAAATTCTGTGGCTGCATTGGATTCTGCAGAGGAAGATAAGCAAGTCTATCAGATATTTGGAAAACAAGACACCTCAAGAACCCACATGGTCTCAAGAGGGCATGGCCCACATGGCTGTAGTCTCTACAAGAAGAGTGTAAAAGGTTGCTTCAGTGGATGAGGAAGATGCAAGGTCATTCGTCCATCAAGACTATGGAGGAAAAAAAGCTGGAAGTCAAATGTGTAACATAAGAAGTTGAATTAAGTCTTGGAAAATTTTTTTGAGGATAAGTCACCAAAGCTAAACTTTGAAAGCATTACCCAGGGGACGGAGGGGAGTCTTCTACATTGGAGATTTTTAAATAGACCAGCAAGCGAACTCCTTTGAAGGCAGATAATTTCAGTCCATGTGGTACCTCACTGGGGTGTCCCTATCAAGCCATTTCCAGGGGATGTCAAGGCTTTTGCAGTTATTATTATTGTGGTTGTTGCTTAATGTTTCAACAGGGACCTTCAGTTTCATCCTCTGTAACATGACCTCAAAGGCCGATAGTGAGGATTAGTTATCCATGCAAAGTCTTTGGGTAAATGCCTGGTAACGTCACCACTCGCTCTGCCCCCCTCCCCCGAATTGCCCCTTCTCCCCCCACCACACTTTAAAATGGCCCATTTTGGGCTTCCCTGGTGGCGCAGTGGTTGAGAGTCTGCCTGCTAATGCAGGGGACACGGGTTCGAGCCCTGGTCTGGGAAGATCCCACATGCCGCGGAGCGGCTGGGCCCGTGAGCCACGGCTACTGAGCCTGCGCGTCCGGAGCCTGTGCTCCAGCAACAAAAGAGGCCTTGATAGTGAGAGGCCCGCGCACCACGATGAAGAGTGACCCCCCGCTTGCCACAACTAGAGAAAGCCCTCGCACAGAAGTGAAGAACCAACATAGCCAAAAATAAAAAATAAATAAACAAATGTGGGTTTAAAAAAATATATATTTAAAAAAAAATAAAAAATAAAAAATAAAATAAAATAAAATGGCCCATTTTCCAAACCAAACTATACCAGAGGGGACTTGCCACAAATTCAAACCTGGTTCTCTCTGCACTGTTTATCTCTCCAGTACTGGTATATACTCCACGTGAAGAACTTCCCTTAATTTTTAGGGAGAGGTACTTTAAAAAAAAATGTAATTAACCCATTACAACAGATTGTAGGAAAAGCACAACAACAACAAAAAGATGGTAGGTCAAAAATCCTCATCACGGTTTCCAGGAAACTATGGTCAGGCAAAAGAATTCAGAGCCGCGTACACCCGCTAACTGGCAGTGGGCCCCATCGAATCATTTTCTGTTCAGCATTCACTCCAATTACAAGCTCCTGGAAGTGGCATTTCAGTTTGGCAATACACCCTTCGTTACCAAACACCAACTCCTGAGTGGGATCTGCTGTGCTCATTTAGGTACCAGAAGGGAGCGACTTCCCCCACTGTGTAATTCTGATTCCATAGCCACAGATTTCATTTCCAAGCCATTTCATGATTTCTTCCGAAGTGAGGGTCTCCCAAGCTCAAGTGGCAAGGAGTTGACTGTAAACAGCCACCGAGGTGCAAAAACAGGGGCTACTTTGATTCTCCACTTATTTCTGACTAGTGACACACTACAGTTTCTGAGGACCTGGTGTTATATGTTGGGAATTTTTTTTCTTCTGTATTCAGACATGTCTTCACTCTCCTGAATTCCATCACTTGGCACCAGGAAGCTTGTAGGGAAAAAAATCTCTAAGGAAAAGTCCTTGTTTTTGCACTCAGATGAAAACCTGACACCACTAAGGAAAATAATAATTGAACTCTTTGGGCTTGAATTGGAATGAAACACAACACTAAGAGCATGTTTGTAATTCCAATTGTTCTCATAAAATGTCTTTGGAGCGCTCTTTGCAACGCGCACAGTTCCATCTTTTCCTCTTTCTGTTGTTGTTTTTAACCCGAATCCTCTTCTTTGCCCTATCCTTTCCTCTCCCTTCTCACCAAGAAAGAAAAAAGACTGAGCAAAACTGAACATGCCACAGACTGACTTCAGAAAACGTCTTGCAGTTAGACTTCAGAATTCGTTTACGAATCTATTTCCCTTTCTGATTCCATGACTACTCGGGTGAGGGAGAGAAATGAAGTTATTAGCCAGCCATCAGCTTCATGGGTCCTTACTGTCCTATTTCCTTAGTGTCCCTTCTCCCCTGCTGCAGCCTTCCCCTCCCCCTCCCGCCTTTCTGCCCTCCCCGTGAAGCTCATCTATGCTAGGCTGAGCAGTGAACACCAATTACACCAAGAGCCCTTTGCTGCTGCCTGGTCCGCTGGTTTTACTGCTTTGCCAGATGGTTGAGGCCAATGTGTAAAACTCTCTACCCTACCATTAATTCATAACTCCGTAATAACTTTCCCACGGCTCTAGGAAATTGAAATGAAGTGCAAACGTGAATATTTGGAAAGGGAATCAGGGTTGGACAACTATTTTACACCTGACAGAATAGATACCAGTCAGACAAAAAGATGCCCCTCTTTACACAGGCTGGAGCGTGACTTTCCCGAAACTAAGGCCAACTGACTCCATATGCGATGTTGGATAATGTAGCAAACGAAGCTCAGAGCTGGGGTTCCTCCCATTCTCGCCTTCTCTCTGCAGTTTCCAGCTTTATACCTATTGCACCTATGGGTCCATTCACTGATGACCTTGAGTTTGAGCATCTATGTAATGTTATATTCTGATGACAGAGTTATAGATTAGCAGATATGAGTGCATTCTCTTGCTAAGACAGGACACCATCTAATGTTTGTTAGCATCATTAAACTAAAACTGACTTTTCACCTGCTCCCATACCATATGCAGCTGCAAATTTTTAAATTAAACTATGAAGCCATGCATAAATTTACATATATTACAGACTAGCCTCTCCATTTAACATGCAAATGTACTCCAATGTTTCAGAACACCTTCTGTCGCTAATTAATTTGCTGAATTATAATTAGACTAATCCTGCATAATTAATAAGCACAGATTTTTTTTTAATTTGTAAGCAGCTTGAGGAGATCATTCACTTCCTTCTATAAACTGCTAAGTAAGTGTTAAAAAAAATCTGGAAAGAACATGTGTGAAAAGGTATGTTTGATGTCGCATACAAACTCAAACTAGCGTGCAAGATGCAGAAGTCAGTACTGATAAAGGTACATATTTGAAGCCAACATTCAAACAATCAAAAAAAATCACATTCAGAGGATGGGGACTAATTCTCCCTTTGTCTCCTTGTATATAGTGTTTTATTCTTTGCCTTCTATCCATCGGCTCTTCCAAGATCACAGAGGCGGGAGAGGATTAAAGTAACCGTATGTTGTATTAGGAGAGATAATGATATTAACACTCCACTGTATATCAAAACACTCTGTGCATGCTGGGTGCTTATAAGCCCCTTTGATGGTATTTGGAATCATTTTCATTTTGGCTGCCAAAAACACCCGAGATCCATCTAGTGGAAACAATTAAGTTCCATTAGTACTGTATCCATTTGGTAATGATTACAATGAAGGGTCCCTCTTTAATGCTGAAGAGTAGAGTCTCAAAGAAACGTATGCATCTGTGCACTTGAAAACGTGAAACCACACAGTTTTACAACCAAGCATGAAGCTTAATTTTGACCCCTAAAATAAACCAGGATCAGGAGAGCTCAAGGTATGGGTAGATGACCAGTTAGAAAATTTGAAGCAAGGTGGGAATCTAGAAGGCCAAGGTATGCTTAATAGATAGCCACACAAATTGAGAGTCTAGAAAGACAAAGTGGGAAATGTGTGTCCTGGCAGGGAAGTTATTAAACCTTCAAAGAGAAATTGAATTTTAGAGAAAATAGAGAGCTCCTTGGCCCTTCCACTCAGCGAAATCACTAATATCAGCGGCCAAAAGATTGTTAGGCCAAAAGGATGGAGCCACCTGAAATAAGCTTGGCTTTCTATCATTGCAATTTCATTTTTTATAGTGACTCTATATACAGTAGAAATGTCTTCTGAAGAATGGGAAACAATATACACTAATGATGAAAAATGTGAAAGAGAAGTTAAGGAAACACTCCCATTTACCATTGCAACAAGAAGAATAAAATACCCAGGAATAAACCGACCTAAGGAGACAAAAGGCCTGTATGCAGAAAACTATGAGACACTGATGACAGAAATTAAAGATGATACAAACAGATGGAGAGATATTCCATGTTCTTGGATTGGAAGAATCAATATTGTGAAAGTGACTTTACTACCCAAAGCAATCTACAGAATCAATGCAATCCCTATCAAACTACCAACGGCATTTTTCACAGAACTAGAACAAAAAATTTCACAATTTATATGGAAACACAAAAGACCCCGAATAGCCAAAGCAATCTTGAGAAAGAAAAATGGAGCTGGAGGAATCAGGCTCCTGGACTTCAGACTATACTACAAAGCTACAGTAATCAAGACAGTATGGTACTGGCACAAAAACCAGAAATATAGATCAATGAAACAGGATGGAAAGCCCAGAGATAAACCCACGCACATATGGTCACCTTATTTTTGATAAAGGAGGCAAAAATATACTATGGAGAAAAGACAGCCTCTTCAATAAGTGATGCTGGGACAACTGGACAGCTGCATGTAAAAGAATGAAATTAGAACACTGCCTAACACCATACACAAAAATAAATTCAAAATGGATTAAAGACCTAAATGTAAGGCCAGACACTATCAAACTCTTAGAGGAAAACACAGGCAGAATACTCTATGACATAAATCACAGCAAGATCCTTTCTGACCCACCTCCTAGAGTAATGGAAATAAAAACAAAAAGAAACAAATGGGACCTAATGAAACTTAAAAGCTTTTGCACAGCAAAGGAAAACATAAACAAGACGAACAGATAACCCTCAGAATGGGAGAAAATATTTGCAAATGAAGCAACTGACAAAGGATTAATCTCCAAAATTTACAAGCAGCTCATGCAGCTCAATATCAAAAAAACAAACAACCCAATCCAAAAATGGGCAGAAGACCTAAATAGACATTTCTCCAAAGAAGATATACAGATTGCCAACAAACACATGAAAGGACGCTCAACATCACTAATCATTAGAGAAATGCAAATCAAAACTACAATGAGGTATCACCTCACACCAGTCAGAATGGCCATCATCAAAAAATCTACAAACAATAAATGCTGGAGAGGGTGTGGAGAAAAGGGAACCCTCTTGCACTGTTGGTGGGAATGTAAATTGATACAGCCACTATGGAGAACAGTATGGAGGTTCCTTAAAAAACTGAAAACAGAACTACCATATGACCCAGCAATCCCACTACTGGGCATGTACCCTGAGAAAACCATAATTCAAAAAGAGTCATGTACCACAATGTTCATTGCAGCTCTATTTACAATAGCCAGGACATGGAAGCAACCTAAGTGTCCATCAACAGATGAATGGATAAAGAAGATGTGGTACATATATACAATGGAATATTACTCAGCCATAAAAAGAAACGAAATTGAGTTATTTGTAGTGAGGTGGACGGACCTAGAGTCTGTCATACAGACTGAAGTAAGTCAGAAATATAAAAACAAATACCGTATGCTAACACATATATATGGACTCTAAAAAAAAAAAGGTTCTGAAGAACCTAGGGGCAGGACAGGAATAAAGATGCAGATGTAGAGAATGGACTTGAGGACATGGGGAGGGGGAAGGGTAAGCTGGGATGAAGTGAGAGAGTGGCATGGACATATATACACTATCAAATGTAAAATAGATATCTGGTGGGAAGCAGCTGCATAGCACAGAGAGATCAGCTCAGTGCTTTGTGACCACCTAGAGGGATGGGATAGGGAGGGTGGGAGGGAAACGCAAGAGGGAGGAGATATGGGGATATATGTATATGTATAGCTGATTCACTTTGTTATAAATCCGAAACTAACACACCAGTGTAAAGCAATTATACTCCGATAAAGATGTTTAAAAAAAAAAGAATGGGTAACAATTTTCCCAGGTTGATTACCAAACCAAGTATATCCTCTCCCTTACTAGCCAGCCAACATTTTTTTTTTTTTTTTTGACAAAGCTAAGACATAAGCTAGCTTGAGACTTGAGAAGAAAGTTAAAAAGTGCACTGATCCCTCAGAGGCCCGTGGCCACATCCAGGAGCAGATGCTGGGGGCTAAATGGAGGGGCTGCTTCTGCTTCTGCCCTGAGATGCATTTATTAGACTCCTCCCCTCCTTATCCGGAAGGAGGACCCAGAACAGCTACCTCCTGGGGCTAGTGCAATGACTAACCAGAGTGAGAAGAATATTTTGAAAGCACCTGGAAAAAGCTGCTGCAATTTTTCTGAGCGAAGCCATGTTATTACTTGGATAGTTTGGACACATAAGACATCTGGACCGTTCTTCTGATCCAAACCATAGCCTTTGCCGTTGGTCCCCATCTGAAGAGATTAAATGGTTCAGGAAGATTTTTAAAAGCCTAAAAGAAAGGGAGCTTTCTGTGCCTTTCTGAGTTACTCAGAAGGAACATAACAACAGCTGGAATAATAATATTAATAAGAGGCTAAAATTATTTCCTTTCCAAAAAATATACGAGTGGCAGTGGAAATCTTTAGTAATCTCTTCACCTTTCAAGAAAAATCATTTTAATGTATTGTGCTTGTCTTTCAGACTCCCCATACCCCATTTTGAGTGGTTATAAGAGGAAATCTGGATGCTCGGTAGTCGGGAACGTGTGCGGGTCTATTTTTCTAAAGCCAACAAGTGTTTAATGGTTAAAATCAAAGTGAAAGGCAGGGTCTCCCCACTTCCTACCGTAATGTGTTGGACCGAGCATCCTACCGACTCTCTGGGGAGCATCTTAGAGATGGAAAGAGCCAGACAGGTCGCCCGGTCAAAATCCCTGTATTGACAGGCAAGTGGTTTGGTTTTGGCATTTGGGGGGTATTTTCTTCAGCTTTGCCCAGTCAATTTATAACTATGTCCCAGTGGGAAAGAGCAAAGGGGAAACAATTGTGATCCACGTATAGTTAGCTTTTGAGAAATTCCTGACAAGTTCTTAGGGGGAAAGAGAAATGACTTAGGGGCATTTAAACACAAAGGTGTAAAACAATTAGCTCACAAATCCACATCTCCGGCTGGTGGGTTTTTCCCCTCACAGATATATTCCAGGCAATTTCTCTAAATTAATTTTTTTGGCAGGAGGATTTTCCCCCCCAAACATCATTCTAGTTTATACTTGTGATTCATTCTCTCTCTTTCCCTTTCTCTTCTCTCTCTTCCCAGTTTCCAAATTCAGGATGGTGTGTTATGGTTTTTAAGGGCTTCATCAAAGTTCACGGCAGGGTCGGGGGAGCGCTGAGTTGGGAAGAAGAGGTGACTGCAGAAAAGACACCAAGATGAGAATTACATCAAAGCTCCATTTCATCTGAAAAGTATGACGGCTTGCCTCCACTCCAGCCACGAAGACCCACATTCACAGCTAATGTAACCTTCATGCCAAAAAAAGGGAAAAAGAAAGACCGTGTAACCTGACAGGTAGCAGGTGGTACATATGGAATTATCATTGGCTATTAACACCAGGTCGGATATCATATTAGCCACTTTCAGACTGCCTCTGCCAAACCCACATAAAAATATAAAACCAGGTATTTCAATATTCTGTCGCTCCCTTAGCAAAACAGATTTCCTTATATTACTCATAGTGGAGTCAGCCGGCTTTCATTAGAATTTTTTTAACTTTTTTTTTTCCTTAAAGGAAGAACTAAACCTAGTTGACAGAAAAGAGAAACTGGGACAAAAATCAGGTCAAGAATTTAATACAAAAGGCATTCAGATAAAGCTAATAATATTCCAGAGTGTTGTTAGTTGAGCAGACTATGATTACATTCGTCTAATCTCAACCCAACCCCTATATAATCTACGTGAGGTTCCAGGAATCAGACAATATTTCCATTTTTTTTCATTCAAACTTTGTTGATTCTAAGTCCTCTATTCACTCTGTGGGATGTGACTAACTTTTTGGAGGTTTCCAAATCTTAGAACCAAAAAAATGAAACCTTTCTTTTAGCTGCCTTTAAGAGATTTTTACATGTCCCCCTTTTCTTCATTGTCTGGAATACAACTGCATTTTGTATTAACTCTGGTCATCTCAGAAAGGCCACTAACTAGTCAGTTTTCATTTTGCCCATGAGTAGAGAACCAGAATCTCTCCTTTCATTTTCTCTTTTAAAAAACTAAGGCTCTGACGAAAAGTCTCATGATGGAGCCAGGAATCATCTAGACCCCAGCCTCTCCACGGGGAACAGAAGCGGCCCCTGGGCACTTTTCCTGGGCCATCCCACATTTCTAACCTTTCTCTTCCATACCATAGGATCAGTACGCTGGATTACCAAAACAGGACATGAAACTGAACCACTTTATTTCAAAAATGGAGGCTAGGCATAAAGCCCCATTTGAGCTATTGGGATTTCTCACCCCAGGTTCAAAAGGAGGCTAGATGTGAATGGGGCAGATTCATGTGACGCCCATAAGTCAGCCCCAGTTTGCTAAAAACAAGGCCCTGAGTTCATTTTCAGGGTTCAAAAGTCCTTGACTGAGCCTCGCCAAACTCCAGCTGTCCCAAGAAGTCCCAACTGATGAGAGTTTATCTTTTTTTTAAACCTGGTTTTATGTTACTTGGTGTTGTACAAGTCCAGACCATTTCTAAAGATTGAAGTTGATTTCTGATACTTATTCCTACCCTTCATTAAATGAGATCTATTCTTAAAGCCTGCTGCAGTACATAGTGTATTCACTTGAGACCATATAATCAGGATGACTCTAATAAAGAAAACTGTTCTTGAGAAACCGACTGTGAGGGTATTTGATATCTACAAAGATCCTAAACTTTAAAATAGTTCAACTGCTCATTTCCTCTGCCAGAACAGAGAGCATTATTGCGTCAACACGCACACACATGCGCACACGAGACAGGGTAGCACAGAAAAATATAAACGTTGCATCTAGTCCCTAAAACTCAGTTGCTATTGGCTTTCTCTCTCTCCAAAATGCCTTTGAAAGAAGTTCTCATAAGCCAAAAGAACCACCGCAAGTTCTTTTCAGGATGCGGCAGAGAATTAAGTAAATGACTAAAATTTTAACATCGTGAGGGTAAAGGAAGACCCGGAAAAACAACATGCTCAATATCAGAAAATCTGCAAAAACCTGAGACTGGGTTTTACCCAAAGGAGCCTTCCCTGCCCTAGACTTTGGAGTTGGGTTCATGGTCTCTCCCCACTCGGTGGATAACGGAACAAAGCCATTAATGAAGAAAAAAAAAAACTGACTTCCTCTGGGGAGTCAAACAGCTGACCTGGAAGTAAAACATCTCAGCCCTTCACTCAGAGGCCACAGAGCCTGTTCAGCTTTCTCAGCGAGCACAGGACTGGGTCCAGGAGCATGGGAAAGCGATGGCCACAGCTCCCTGGGGAAGACGCACAGAAGGTCGCGCGGCCAGGCTGGGAGAAAGGCAGCTCTTGCAGCCCAGCAGTGGCTGACTCGGACACCAGCAATCCAATGCCAGCTTCTCCCTGTTGAACCCATAGCCAGGACGGCCACCCCCAGAAATGGCCCAGAAAAGCCTCTGGCCCAGCACAATCCCAGGGAAGTCATCTTGTCCCATGCGTGAGTCGGAATGTATTGGCTGTTCATTTGACCTGAACTGAAGTTAAAAGTCCTCCGCTCCTCCCATTAGAATCCTGCCTTGAAATACAGCAGAACCAGAAAAATCAGGCCCATTTCTTTCACCAGCCCTCAGCTTGCCAAGGTGATTACAACAAAGCCACGCTGAACAAACAGCTAGGCATCTAGTCCGCGTCTAAAGTTCTTTATTTTTTAAGAAAAAAAAAAAAAGAAAAGAAAAGGAGATTTCACTATTCCTGGTGTGACATGCCTGCTTCCAATATTTTTTTAATAATACAGGTTTTGAGCTGATCAAAATGTGTTTCCATCTCTCTGCTTTGTTATCTAAGGTCTTAAGTTGGAGGTGAGGGGGGCATTTTTAGTTCAAGTTCCATATAAGTCAGAATGAAAGGCCCAGTGAAGTCTAACTCATGGTCCTTCACAGTTTGTCCTAATCTTTTATGATTTTGTTAGGAATATATTCTATCTTGGGGCTGGCCAAGATTATAATAATGCCTTTTTTGGTGAACAAAACTAGGCAGATTGACTTTTATATTACAATTTAGAAAAACAACAACAAAAAGTAAAACAAGAGATTAAAGTAGTTCGTGGACCAATTTTGTTCTTAACTCTTTTAACCTGGGCTTCACCCTTCTCCGAATGAGATGACTCACTGAAAAGTGAAGATAAATGTCATCTCCGTTCCATGTGATCTATAAAATTAATCCCCCATGCTCATGTTAATACCGATCACGTAACGTAGGATGCAGTCTGACCTACAGGATAAAACAGAAGAGGCAGGAGAACATGTTCAATCACTGTCTATACTGCCGACAATATTTTCACCTCTCTTGTGTTTCACTTGTCTATCTCACCCCTTGTACACGTTCCCCCACATCTTCCCTGTAAAATTGGGCAATACCTCTGAGAGATGCTGGGAGAATTACTGAGGTGCTTTGGGAAACAACTTAAAACACCTTTTAGAACTTTCCTGTAAAACAGCAGATATCGTTTCTACCCATAGCATCGGTCTTCTGGTGAAGAACCACAACACATTTAGCAAACTGTCCTTCTCCTCAGTAGAAAAACGATCCCCCGCAGGTGACCCTCCCCCCAAGGTGTTCCGTTTATTTCCTGAGAATAAATTACACGGAAGGAGGGCACGACGTCTAGGAATTAAGTCGCCAAGTGACGAAGGGATCAACGCTTACACTTTAGGGGTTAAACCCAGAGCCGATGACTTCGGGAAGGAATTCATGTTCTGTATTCAGCTGTAAAATAAACTGGGAGTTCTGTGTTTGGTGTCTGAAACGTCTTTCGAAACACGAAATCAATTTAATATCAATAATTGCCAGATAGATGCTCGATTAAATGAACCAACGCAGACAGCTTTGTTCACAGAGAAAACAGGGCCAAATGGCTTTCGTTAGCATGACTAATCCTGAAGTTGCGTGGTTCGATAATCAGACGTCTAAGCATGAATTTTGACTCTTGCAATATAGAGTTTGGCACAAGACGTTATAAATCCAGCTATCCTACGCCTTTAACATACAGGCTGGATGTCAGAAAAGCAAGGTGACATTTAAAGCACCTGTATCAACTACAACGGTGCCCACCGGAGCTCGGTAAAATACCAGATGCGTGGAAAATAAGGAACTTGCCCTTCAGTGCGGGGCTGAGGCTTTTCCCAGACCTGTTTCTGGGGTGCTCTGGAAACACCTGCTTTGCCCTTGGGGGGACGATCTTAACAGCGGTTTCAAAAACCAGGCCTGTTTTCATAGCTCTCCAGCAGTCCTGTAATGCCGGCATTTTCCTGTTGTGATCACAGGACCAAATGGGGCCCCGTCACGTGGGGAGTTGGTAGTATTTTCACCTCAGCCCCTGAGAATATTTCCATTTTCTGGAAATTCGGACATACCTCTTCTCCTTGTAACGCCCTCGATTGTGAAAAGTTATGACAAATTTGATCCCTAAACCACCTGTGAATTTCAGACTCTCTCTCAGGCTTAAGTGGAAAAGAATGGGCTTTGCAGGAAGGCAGGGGTGTATAAAATGAGTCAAGGAAGGTGAGCAGAGTGACTGGTGAGGGTGGAAGCTGGGGGACTGTCAGGGCCTGGGCTCCTCCAGGGACTCTGGGCCCTGGTACAGGGGGGTGTCACGTGGACATGTGCAGTGCTGGCAGAGCATTTGGGACCTTGCAGAAGGTACCCTGTGCACGTTGTCACTTGTCTCTAAACCCCAGGTGCAGCCACTCGCCCTTGACCCACCGTGACATCAACTCCAGCTAGTCCTTGAGACTACACTTCATCAGTTGCCTTTTGAAGCGTGTGTGTCTGTGTGTGTGTCTGTGTGTGTGTCTGTGTGTGTGTGTGGACTGCCAGAAACACAGAATAGCTCTTCGGGGCCTAATCACGGGGCGGCCAAACCTCTGCTCAAGTCTCCTTTGGAGGTCTGCGGGAGCCTTGGGTCTGAGCAGCTGCCTCTGAGTCACGATGGGCCTTGGGGCCCCAAATCCCTTCATAGGCCATCTGGGGAAAGGGAGAGAGAACTCAGCTTTTCATTTCCATGATACAAAAGAAGATTTTTTTTTTAAGCCCTTATAACCTATGCGGGGAATGCATTTAAATGTCAAGCATGATTATCTCTATATTTGGGTTTGAAATTCACAGACACTGATTAGAAATGTTTCTGAAGTACAACTGATTTCTGCAAGTATCAGCCAGTTTCTTCCAGGCTCTACTCTCTGTTGGTGTGTGAGTGTGTGTGTGTGTGTGTGAGTGTGTGTGTGCATTGTTGATCATAATGGTTCTCTTACTTACCCAGTTTACATGGCTGCAAACTGTTCCTCAACCCTCCCTAACCCAACAGGAGTTCTCAGGAGTCTGGACTCAGACGCGCAGTCAGCTCAGAGGAGTGAAGAGGTGTCAGGCTCTCTGCTGTGAGGCGGGACCACCAGGTGAGGGCTCCCTGTCCCCAGGTACCGACAGACCACACCACGACCACGACATGTGAAGAGGACCTCTTCGTCCTCTCCCTGTGGTGGCCTGGTTGAGAAATGAAGGTTTTCTGTGAGTTCTCTGGGACTGAATCAAAGGCAGCCTGGCTCACCCACTGGAGATGCCGTTGCAAAAGGAAGGTACTTAGGAAACATCCTGTCTGGCCCATGAACTCTCTCCTCCCACCCCCACCTTTCCTGTCTTTCTAATGGTCTTCCCAAGTCTCGCTAAGAAATAATACATGACTGCTTGGATTGGATGGTGATCAAGTCTCTTAGGAAATAGTCTGGAGAGGTGGAGAGGACTCCTGCCTCTGTGAGCTGAGCCTCGGTCTTTATCCCTCGACCTGGACTTTTTCTCCAGCATCACCTTCTCTGATTCAGAGTGCACCTTATTGAGGGTTTTCATTTCATCAGAAGATCTGCGTGGGTCCCAGTTTCCATGAGGCTCATTGATCCCTCCCACGTGTTTTACTTTGTAAAGAAGTGAAGGCCAACTCCCAGAGGCCCGAGTCCTGTCCACATTTCCAGGCTATTTCCTATGAGATTTTATCACCTTCAACCCAGGCAATAGTTTATTATTTTGCAGCAAGACTTGAGAGGTACCCTAGAAAGTTCTATGCATCACCTTTGAAGCAATCTAAATTCACTAAACTACCTGAAAGGTAGGAGAAGGGGATCTCCAAGTTCAGGTCATCTCTTGGGATCAGGAAGAAAGTCCCTATGAGCTCTTGGGGCCAGCAAGAGGGTTTTGAAGTCCCAGGATTCAGGAAACAGAAGAGAGTTTCAGAACTGTGACGGTGAGTTTTGAATGTCAACTTGGCTGGGCTAGAGTACCCAGTTATTCAATCAAACACTAATCCAAGTGTTACTGTGAGGGTATTTTGTGAATGTGGTTCACATCTATAATCAGTCGACTTTCAGTAAAGAAGACGATCCTCATAATGTGGGTGGGCCTCATCCAATTGGTTGGAGGCCTCCGAAGGGCTAAGATGGACGTTTCCCAGAAATTCTGCCCCAAGATTACAGCATCAATTCCTGCCTGAGTCTCTAGGCTGCCAGGCTGCCCTGTGGGTTTTAGACTTGCCAACCCAACTGCATGAGCCAATTCCTTAAAAGAAATAAATTAATATATACACTTAATTTATTTATTTTAAGGCATTATATATATATATTTGTTGAATTACATATATTATTTATTTAAAGAATTATATATATGTATATATATGTACACACACACACACACATATATATATAGTCTCCTATTGGTTCCTCTCCAGAGAGAACTTCCATCATAGACACTTAAAGACACAAAAGGACCTGACAGTACCAAATAGTGGGCACTTTTTCGCCTGCGTGGATAACTCCTGGTGAGCTGTCCTGTTCTTGGTGCACAGTTAACCTTCCTTCTGAGTGTTAGAAGATGGGATGCGGGAGGAGAAGAGGGAAGAGCACTGTGATTTGTGTTGCCCTGGCCTCACAACACTTAGTTTTACATCTCAGTTGGAACTTAACTCTGAAACAGAGTGAGTTTACATGATCTTGTTTTTATTATGGTCCAGCTCTAATTAAAGTGTGTCAAGTATTGTGGGTTTTTTTTTTTTTTTTTCTTCTCTGAGAAATTCCCTACGTCTCCAGAAGGGTTACATAACTAATAAGAAAATCTTGTCAGGAATAAAACCTGGCCTGTATGGCCTCAGGAAATGTATTTACTCCATTCAGTGAAAACAGAAATACAAGGAATCAGGCCCACTGTATACGGAAACAAGGCTTGTCCCCTTTCCTCCACACAACTGTGGCCAAGCTTTCAGAAACGGTCAAAGTGGGTTTCCCCTAATTAGTAGGGAAAAGAAACGGTTGAGACTCTGGTAGATTAAATGTTTTTCTTTAGGGTGAATTCAGTCAGGGGGGCTGGGGCAGGCGGGGGAAGGCACAGCTAGCATGGATTCCTAAAACATTTACCCTGCTTTCTTGGGGCTGTTCGGCCTGTACGATGCACATGCCGAATTTCCATGTGCTTCAGGAAGAGAAGAACCTCTTAGAAACCTGGTTTTTCTGAGCTCAAGTCTTACATATGTTGACTGCAAAAGAAGAGTAAGAAACCCACAGAAACCTTTCATTTGTTCCAGTCCATGGGGATGGAAATCTATTCCACCATGGAGACGGAGGGTGGAAATGAACCAGAGGATATCCCTTTTCCACCAAGAAGTGGACCAGACTTGGCAAAGCTACAAACTGAGCAGGAAATATTCCCTACCTTCCAAGATGAACCTTCTATGTGGGAGGCCCCTACCCTACAGGGTTCTTATTGAGATGCCTCCATATCAACACTCCATAAGTGGTAGTTGTTAGTTTTGTTCTCAGTTCAAAAAGAACTGTGCAGAGTCCTACTGCAAATAATACAACCACCTAATGCTCGCTGAGCGCTGACCAAGATCTGCTTGTATGAATTCATCTGCACGCTCACAATGCATTAACTGTATTATATTCATGCGTTGCATTAATTGTAACGTATGAATGCACTGAATGCTTGTGAGATGAGCATCATTCACATCCTCCTTGTACACAGATGGGGAAACTGAGATGTAAAGAGGTAAGGCGCTTGCACGAGGTCACACAGCTATTGGACGATGTAGAAGGGATATAAGCCCAGGAATTCTGGCTCCAGAGCTGACGTGTTTAACCACGGCACTCATCCAACTCCCATGAGGTGGAGAAGTGATCACTGCAATTTCTTTTTTCCTCTGAAGCATTTTTATCGGGTGATTTAAAGAACTGAGTTCAATGTTTATTGAGAGCAGACACTCAGTAAGGCTGTTTATTGTGTGATCATTCTGTTTTGAAGGCAGAGAGCGTTTCTGTTTTAAACTGTATTCCCTTTGTTCCTTCATTCCCTTCTATCGGGTACCTTTTAATTTTCTGCTTTTGAAACCTAAGTTCTACTCATCTTTTGGGGAACACACAAAGGTCATCTCCTTTATAAATCTTGATGCTTCGGTCCACAGGGTTGCTCCCTCCTTGGCTCACATGCACACATGCATGAGGAAGGTCGTACTGGTCCTGGGGGAGCCTTTACAACTCCTTTCTCCACCCCCGCCCCCCTACCCTATCACTAAGTTGCAGGCCTTAACCAGATGCAGATAACTAGTGGGAAGACGAGTGATGTGGAATTGCATTAGAAAGGGTTAAGGTTTGCAAGAGACAGACAGACAGGGAGAGAGAAGGGGAAAAAGTGAGAGGGTGAGAACTTAAGGATGAGAATGAGGAGAGGGGATTTCGTGGCAGCTGAGGGTGGGAGAAGGATGGAGAACAAAATAACGATGCAAAATCTTATGAATTGCATCCCCTCACTTACTTTACTGCTCCTTGAAAGATGTTTAGAAGAAAACTAGAATTATTTTCAACTACTTCTGAAATGCTTGGATGTGACACATGTTGAGACAGGCACACACAGGCTTTTGGTTGTACTCAGCTCACATCCCCAAGGCTCATCCAAGATCATGTATACTTCTTGACCGTACTGCTGACTTGGTCCTTAATCTTCCACTGACCTGAGTTGTCCCAAGTAGTATAGAAGAAAAGTTCTGGGAGAACTGGTTGAGAGCCCATTATTTCACCGCTGTGTGACTTTAGGGAAGTCACTGAACTGCTCTGAGCCTCACTAATATCCACCTTTGAGAAGCAGGTAAGACAATCTATGCAGAAGTGTGCTGGGAACCATGAAGTGCTACATAAATGTTACCGCGGCTCACTGCCTGGAAGGGACTCATTGAAATCTTGTTGATTGATTGACTGATGGATGAACTCTGGCCAGCTTCCTTAAAACTTCCCTCATTGAGCTGAGAAGGCGGACAGCTCTGTACGTCAAGCGACATCCAAGAAAATCCACTTGGCTTTAGAGCAGCCCAGTCCAAGGGGTTTTTAAGTTTATAAATTTACTTACGAACAAACCACTTTCTGTTGTTCAATGAACTGCACTTTGGTTGAGATGATGAGATTCGTCAGAAGAAATGAGAATGTCATTTTGGCTAAAGGCACATTTGAAGTTGGAAGGACCTGGATTCCCAGAATCTAATTGGAGAAGACAGAGACGCCAACACCCTGGACCAGCTCTAGACACACAGTAGGCGTTTCTGAAAACACTAGGGCTTTGATTGGGTCCATCCATTTCTGAGTATGCTAGCCTGCCTGGTAAGGCTATTGTGAAACACCTCAGCACTTCCGTGACCTCATGCAAACAAGAATGACTTGAAGTTGAATAGCGTTGAAGTGAAGGAAACTTCAAACTAAATTTTTATTGAAATTCTCCCCATTGTCAGCCGACATTTTCAATTTTCATTTCCCTGCCTCAGCCCATTTTGCCATAGAAACTTGGATGTTTTCATTGAACAGCAGCCAGTGAACACTGGACTGAAGGGGTACACTATAAATTTGGAAAAATAAATAAATGCTTCAGAACTTCCACTTGAAAACCACAGCTAAAAATGAAATCAAATCTGACCCACCCCTTTTCTTTTAAATTGTGGGAACAGACTCAGTCTGCCTCAATTTTTAAGCCCATATTAAATTTTATATAAGCACCTTGGAGACCCATGCCTGGCCTGGTCTGAAGAAACTGTGGACCCTCTGACTCATACACAAGGTTTGAACAGCTTGAACGAGAAGGTATCATCCCTCCTACACCATGTTCCTTAATAAACATGTGTGCTTAAAAAATAAAAAGGGAAGAAAAATCGGTTTATGGGCATAGAGAAAATAATTTACTCCAAATTGCTCCTTTGATGAATGTGGACAAAAGAATAAAATTTGTCACCCAGCTAATATTACCATCAATATTTTGTCCAGCTACATTCCTTCCAATTTAAAAACAGTTCAATATCCCTTTTACCTTCAAGTAGCAGCACTTAATAAACAGTGATGGATGGTTTTTATTTTTGTTCGCATTTCAGTCTTCCCTGCTTCTGTTACGAGGGCACTGTTTTGCTTGGGGGAAATGTAGATCTTCCGTCTTTCTTGCATTGACATACATCCCTCAAGGAAAGACGGCCATATTTAATTCATAACCCCCATCGGCTACACAAACATACAACTTCCCATCAATTAGGCAACACAGAGATGCTGTTAAAAATCAATGAGCTTATTATTAAATATATTTTTTTCATGTAGCAAAAATAGTTATTGCCACACTATCGTTATTACTGCAATGTCAGCTGTTTAGGCAGCTTTTCAGAGAGTTTGATTGGTTTTGATGTTGCTAGCAAGGCATTCTATGAAACGAGGGATCCGGGTGAGACTCTCCTGTTCTGTCTCCTGCCACATTTAGAAGCCATCAAGAAAAGGGGGAAAATGAATGCTGTAGAGGAAGGAACCTTCGACTGGAAGCAAAAGACCTGGGTTCTAGACCCAGCTCTGCACATAACTAGCTGTGTGACCTTGGGTAAGTCTCTTCTCCACTCTGAGCCTTAGCTTTCCTCATTTCTAAAAATGAGAGGGTTAGCCCACATGATTGCTGGGGTCCCCTCCATTCTGAAATGTGGGTTTTTCTAATAACTGTTGTTTTACTGGCAACGGAAACAGGGAGAAATTGGTTCAGTTCAGCAACCCTCAATTGTTCTTTTCAAAAGACTCTTGTTTTAAAAAAAGGAGTGGGTAGAGCAGGGGAAATGCTACCAAATCTGGAACAGACGTTCAATTGATCCGAAAACCAAGTACGTCCATGTTTGTGTTTTCATCCTCGTTGTGTGTTTATTAAAAATAATTTTGATATTTTGACACATGCCACTACTGTGGGAGCCTCCTGCCTACAAACAGAGATGTTAAAACTGTGCCAGCACATGCAAAGGTTAAAAACAACACTGCACAGATTTTGGCAACTACATCATATGCTGTCTGGCCGCAGCTGATCTGAACTGAGTCCCCCATAATTACAGGAGAAGGTGGAACAGGTTTGCTGCTAATTGGAAAATTCTGCAAATGGCAGCACTGAAGTAAATTGACAGTCGTTAGAATATTAGCAAAATGAGAGTACTGATTAGTAAAAAGCTCAGATGCAGACTTTTTTTTTTACTGCCGGATTCTACGGGCAAATTGATAATAAAAGCTGAACTTAATAATAACAGCTGTTATTTGACCTGGTAATATTTTTTTTAATCTGTTGCTGTTCCCAGACCAATAACACATAAAGAAGGTCTGTATCCACTGTTGCAAAATTATTTTGAATCCCAAAAGGTATGTTCAGAGTCAGTGAAGGAAAACGGTGCTTAAAGGGGCAGCCCATCACTAGCCACGTTCTAATGAAAGTGCATTCACTGCAGAGCCGTGAGTTGTCTTGTTCTCACCTGCCACCTTCCAACAGGCCTGGGTGGAGGTGCTGGGTGTTAAGGGGTCCTTTTCGGAACAGGGCCTGAATTTTACTTACAGTTCACTTTAAATCTGTGACTGGTAACAATGTCAAAGTTAACTTATTTTTCACTTTAAAGTGGACAGGAAGGAAAGTTGGACTTTGCCAGATTCTGAGCCTTCTATCAACACTTAGCTGTTTGTACTTATTATTTTTCAGCCAGATGGGAGGAGATTTGGGAATGGACATATTAATTAGAAATGCTGCCATGAATCTATGGAAAAGGGACTGTAACTTCACCACACATAGTTCTACATTATGCAGACACACACGAATATGCCCAGAAGACTTGCATTTTGGGGTGCCCTGATCCACTACTGGTGGGAGTACAAGTTGGTCCAATCTTTCTAGCTATATGGCAATATGGATCAAAAATCTTAAAAATGCCTATAGCCTTTGACCCAGCAATTCTTTTTTAAGGGTTTTTCCCAGAGAAAGAGTCACGGATACACCTAAAGCTTTACCTACAAAAGATGTTCCTTGCAGCATTGTTTATAATAAATATAAGTGCAGAAACCACGTTTGTCCTGAAATGAATAATTGACTATGATATACAAAAGAATACTACATAATTATGTAAAATCTGTTGTAGAATATTTAATGATATGGGAAGATAGTCTAATAAGTGAAAAAATAAAACAGACTACAAAAGAATAAACAGGATATTCACTCTTTTTTAACTATACAAACAGAGACAAGAGTGGAAGAGGGGTAACCAAGGAGATTAATGGTTCTTCCTGAGTGGTGGGCTAATTAATGGGTAGTTTTCCTTTTATTCTCTTTTGCTGGTCCAGATTTTCTAAATTTTCTCAAGTTAGCATGCATTGTTTCAGTCAGAAGAAAACACACAAATTATTTTTAGATTAAAAAAATCTCTAGAGGGTTCCTATTGTTGTTTTAAATAAAAATTCAATCTATAGCAGCGGGCACAAACATATTCCCGAATAACAAGTTGGTTCCTTGACTACAAATCCACATTTGATCTAGGGAAGGAAAAGGACCAGCTGAAAGCAAATCCTAAAACTCTAGGTAAAGAGCCAGCCTGCTGCTTACGGCTAATTTACACACACGCGTGCACGCGCACACACACACACACACAGTAACCCTCTTTTTGATATCTCTTCTCTGAAAACACAGGTCAGCAACCACTTTAGGCCCTTACAGAAATGGATTTCCTTTTCTGACTTTGGACCTCATACTCTGGTAATTTTGTCGTTTTCTTTTGCCCTTACTATGATAACACAGACCCTCGTTTGTTTTGAAGCCGTGCAGGAGGGGGTCATTGCAATTTTCAGGGTTTGTCTGTCCACTAGTCGACTGGAGGGGAGTGGGGGGGTTGCCGTGTGGACTCAGAAAAATCCAGATACAACCCACGGCCTCACGGAACACACTCCGTCCGTGTATTATCACAAGTAAAGTTCACTCCTAACCAGACGCAGCCAGCCATGCTGCCTAGGCCCCATTTGACGGATCTCTGCATATTTAACCTCAGCCACAAAATGTTAGTACTTGAGCTCTCAAGACACCCCCTGTACTTGAATATCAGCCAAGAAGTTGAGCCAGGCTGCAGCATTGCAGAGCTGGCCTTAGACTGCGTGTACATCTGCTGGGGCGAAGATGGATGCATTGTGTTTCTTAACAGGTCTGCTTTTAAAAAACCGTGTATTAACATCCTACGGCACCACTGCCAAAAACATAAAATTCCAAAGGCAAATCCCCTCAGTTCCAGCACTGCCAGGACTGGGCTGACTAGGCTCCGCCCAGGGACTGTAAACGGCCACAGTTGCTTCTAGCAAGGAGCACAAAGCCCACCCCATTAGTTTCAGTCACAGGACCAAGCGACTCTCAAGCTGCTTCTCGCCAGGAGTGTGGGTGGGCAGTGGGCAGGCTCCCAACGCGACAACTAGACTCAATTGACTGTAACCCAGAATTTTTTTTAAGTGGCTTTTTTGGATGATGGTACCCAGCGCCCACCCCCCGCCCCACATCCTTCATCCTTTCTAATGGGTTCTGCAGCATCAGGACAACAAAGCGAGGGGGAGGGGGAGGGGGGCGTTGCTGCAGTCCGCGTGTGCCAAATACAGTTAAGGGTGGAGAGGGAGGTAGGATTGGAAAGGGGGTAAAAAATCAAGTCACTTTCAATCAAGTGTCACACCTTTAAATAGTGGTTAAATCTTTGCATTATGCAGCTCATCCCTTTACAACATGGGGTTCCCTTAGAGAATTCCCTGTTTACACTGGGAATTCCTCCAGGGCCGCATCAATAAAGCTGAACAGATGTCAGGGTGGAATGCCAGCGGCAATGGCTGTTGTCAGGGGTACTGGGGAGGGAGGCACAGAACAATGAGGGAGGCATCTGCTACACAAAGCCTCGCGCGTGGGTCAGGTTCTGCCGGCGTGTAGAGATTCCACCCCTACCCTTTGTCTGGGCACATTGCCTTTCTTGTTTCTCCATGACAAGGGTTTGACACATGTCACCCGGCCCTATCAGGAGTGTTATTTGTTTGCCACTTGCATATGCACCAGCGTTCCTGACCTCCCCTGCCTGCCTCTCCACCGAACGCACGGAGCAACGCGGAAACTCTCCAGCGCTACCCCAATCCAGGATTTCATTATGCACTTGGAGTCGAAAGTGGGATGTAGATGTCCTTCTTTTTAATTAAAAACATGATGGATGAGACTTAACTGACAGTAGGAAATGCAATTTAAATATTCCTTAAAGAGGCACTAACCCTGTTTGCGTGGCGAGGGTTGCGTCGGTCTGCAAAGTTGGAACCAGCGGGAGAAAGGGAATTAAAATAAAAGCCCGTCAGAAGTCCGCTGGCTGTGGAAGGGTGGTAACATTACACAGCATCTGCAGCCGTGTAACCAGAAACTTACGTGCATTAGGAGCTAATGGGAGGTGTTCCTCGGTAATGGGGCTCTTCGCTGTGATGAAAGCGGCCGATGAGTGGGGAAGGATACGACCGGGGAGCGTGTCCAAGCAAAAACCAACGAATTCACCGTATTGTGAAGGGACGACTGGCTTCCAAGACCTTATCCCCGCACTCCCCATTTGTCAGCTCTACAAATGTGGTTTTTTCCCCTCGCTGCTGTGTTGCTGGATTTCTCCGGCCTCGGCCCCTCTCTCGAGCTGCTTTCCCTACACCGTCCCTTTAAAGTCCACAGTATAAGAAAAGTCCTCCGTGCCTGGGACAGTCCGTCTGCAGCCTGGACTGAGTCTGCAGGTCTAAGGCAAACAGGAAAGCGTTCACAATTTTGTGTTAAAGGCCTTCTCAGATGTATTCCCTCGGTGACTGCTAAGTGATCAGGAAAAATTATGCGGACCACGGGATACAGTAATGGGAAGCCCGAAACGCACTAGTCGGAGGCCGGAGCAAGTTTTCCTAATTATGGGACCTTGGCCTGGGTGTTTTCAATCTAGAAATAATAGATGAAGAATCTTGGTCTGTATTAACGTAGCATAACTTAAATACCAACAATAATAGCAGGTTGAAATTTATTTTCAAAACAAATCTCCCTCTCTCTTTCTCGGTATCATTTACAAAGGGATAGTTTTGGTTGTTGTTTCGGGCTGCTTTGTTTTGTTTTCCATGGAAATAGTTATTTTCTGAGAAACAGCAACTTCGAATTAAAAAGAGAATAATACTTTCCTAAAAGTACACACAAGAATAGCCGAGTCCACCCTCTGGAAGCCTACTCACAGCATAATCTTCATATGTTTTTCAGACCTAAAGATTTTATTCTAGGTTTGCAAAATCCCCTAAAGAGCCATAGATACTACTAAAGTCTAGATCTTTTCCATTTAAGACCTAGTTAAAGGCTGAGAAAAAGAAAAGCTTTTACTGAAATGCTTGGATTAAAAGGAAAGGGGGTTACAACTGGAGTTGACTTTTGGTGAGTATTTAACTAGCAAAGGTTAATTAGAATTGTAGCAATGAGATGTAAAATAACAGATTCTGATCAATTGATTAATGAGATGTCGGAAGGTGCAAGAATTCACCTTCGGGAGAAACATATTAAAAATGAAATATATTTGCAAAGCCATCATGTCTTCCCTCTTATTTCGTTTATTAACGCTAGCAGCCGCTGTAGATGGTTTTTCCATCTATGACATCTGCAGAAAATAATGGCCCCCAAATCCACCAAAAGCACCACCAAAATGTTACCCAATGTGCCCTAATACCCATAAAAGTTCACAAAGTCTCTAGGAAGAGGCCAAAATCTTCAGCAGTTCCTCTCGGTCCTCTCTCTCCGCATTCCTTCTGCATTATAGATTCAGATTCATTTAAAAGATAAGTGGTTTTGAAATTCTGAAACTATTTAAATCGGGCACGTTATGCCCATTCTGGATTTATCGATTCATTAGCCCCGTATCGATTTCACAGTTGACGTGGGGATGGGGTAGGGGAAAGAATGTCACGAACATTTTTCCTTTCTCATGCAGTGGTCCTGGTGGACAAACAGATCCCCCTGTTTGTGGCAGAGATGTCCTTTGTCACAATAACCTACAGTATATTATGTTTAGATATATCCTTCAGGCATGTCACAACAGTTTGGCATTCTGAGCTGCTCTACCACAGTGTACATTAAATAGTCATGTAGTTACATTAAACAGTGGGGAGTTCACACTTCACAACCACTCAGTGTTTTAAAACAGATGTGCGCTGTCTGTTGTCAGACTCTAGTGCAAAAGCTCAGAAGGATCTGGGTGGGAACACAATCTCCAAATGACTGAGGGCTCCCTAAATTTTCCACAAAAGTTCCTTCATCCCTCCCATACTAGAGGTTGAGCGTGAGAGAGATTTGGGGGAAAGGGAGAGAAAAAAAGGGGTGCCAGGAAGCAACAACTTTTATGTCTTATAGAACAGAGATCTGAAAAAAAGAATTCAGAATTCGGAATACTTTGTGGCATGGAATATTTTGAGCGGGGTGGGCTTGCTAGGGTATCCTGGGATTTACTGACAGGAGAATTTTTGACAGTTGATGGACAGATGAATTCCGTCATGGAAGCGTTAGTCGAAAGCGGCAAGGCCAGATGGAAACTCACAGCTTGTCTTTAATATTAATTTTCTTTTTTTTTTTTCAGGAGATCAGAATTCCCTAATTCCCTAAAATGTTTCAATGCATCTTGAGGTATTATTTTTCAGATGCCTTTCTCCACCTACTCTTAGTAAGAGTGTTCCTTTGTGTTAATGTTTCTTCCCTTACTTTGAAAAAAAAAGCCTAGTTTGTTCTTTTCCTTCCTTCCTTCCTCTCTCTTTCTTTTTCTTTCTTTCCTTTTTTCCTCTAGTTGTACAATTGTTAACATTTTTCCTTCATTTCCAGCAAACATAGAAAGATAAATATAGTAACCTTGTAAGATACTAAATCTAAATATGAGAAATTCATCCGAAGCAATTGTGACTTAGAGCTCTGATAAAGGAAATAACGGTAAGACTGTCTTTGTGGCTGAATGAAAGGCTTAACTCTTCCTGCTTTCCGAAAGATGGAAGGGGCAATTGTTTTCAGGGTGTCCATCTTCTGGACAGTAAGAATTAAGTCATCTCCTCTGCTCAGTGATGCACTGGGGAGAGAACTGAGCTCAGAATCAAGGGCCAGACCGCCAGTCCTGGCTCTGCAGACTTCTCTGCGTGACATCACCTGAGTCACGACAATTGCCTGGGCCTCAGTTTCCTTATCTGCAAAATACAGTTGGTATTGCAAGAAGGCAGTGAGTCCCCAGCGATCTCCATGGCTCCTTTGAGGGTACCTCGAAACCTCTAAGAGAAAAGCTGACTGTTGGTATCAATAAGTCACGACTACTCCATTCTTCACCTCCCTGCCGAGCTTCTTAGGGACCAGACAACCCCTCCGTGGCAGTTTAGGGACTGCAACGATGCCCCCACCTTTATTCTCAGTCTTTTTTCTGCTGTTCCACACAAAACATAACTACTGTGCCTCCTGTCGTGGTGACTTCATTCCTAAGACAAATATCTAAAAATAAAAAAATGAGTGACCAGGGGTGATAGTCCATATTCCAACAAAACAAAGCTCAAATGCTCCTCAGTTTTCAGTTCTGTGATCTTTTTTCCCTAGTTCCTTTATTTTACGTCACTGGACCCACTCAAGTTGAGAGCAGTACTTTAAAACTAAGAGATCTTTCTTCTGTGTCTGTGTGTTATCTATTTTCCTAATAGTCTTTCCAGTTTAATGTAAAAACATTAACGTGGGACAGCTTTCTCCAGTTTCCTGATGCATCACTTTGGTTATATGTTGACTCCCTGTGTGTGTGTGTGTGTGTTAGTGAGTTTGTCTTGGTTGACCAGAAAAATCTTTTGCAATTAATGTAATGAAAACATTTAGCTAAACCAAGGAATCCAAAACAAAGGAATGGATTGTGGTTTGTTGGGAAAATGACACAGGGGCTTCCCTACATCAGTTGCAAGACCATTTCTCTGTGGCTCAGGGAGTGTAAGCAGCAGTGATGAACACCCCCGGCAACAAGTTCTCATCATCCTCTGACATGTCCCAGGGATGTGACCAGGGACAAGTCACTTTGTCCTTTATCTGTGAAGCACAGAGAAGATTATTAAGCTAGACAAGAGAAGAGTCTGAGATAGAATTAATATGAATAACTTCAGATCAATTAGGGTTCCAGAAGATGGGAAGCAGGACCAGTGGGTAGGATTGACCAAGGAGCAGACCTGGCTCAATATGAGAAAAACTTGATAAAGTATAACACAGCTCAAAATCAAAATCGGCTCCCAGGTTGGGCAAGATTTCCCCATCATGATAACTGATCCATTGTCAAGGATGCTGTAAAGAGAACTGCTGTGTGACTTAGCAGGTTTGGACTAGATGACACCTAAGCCCCTTCGAATCAAAATATAGGTATCTTTGATGATTTCAGATGCACAGCTGGTCAACAGGGTGCTTCACAAAATACTTGGAAATATAGTCACAGAAGAATAGACTATTAGAACTGGAGAAGACCTTGGGGGAGAAAACTTGGGGCAGCCCCTACATTCCTCTGAAGCTGGTGGCAGAGCCAGGGTCAGCAATGACATGTCTGAAGAGTATTTTGTGACCTAGTTTTTCATATACCTCCATTGAGCCTCACAGCAACCTTCTGAGATGGGACCTACCAACTGTACATTTTACGTGACTTGCGTAAGTCTGGGCAGTCAGCAAGCGGAAGGGTCAGGGCTGGGACTCCAGGTGCCATCCCCGAGCTGCTCCCTTGTCTCCTGGGCACTTTTCTTTCCAAGACCTCTGAGCATTTCTCTCTGAGTCTCCTTATTCCTGCAGCATTCACGCAGATATGCGTGAGTATTATCAGCTGCAGAGACTCTTCAGTTACCAGGGATGGAAAGGAAACTCTATGGTCATTTCCCTCCATTCTTTTGTTTTCCAAAAAAGAAAACTGAGGCTTGCAGAAGTCATCATTTAGTGAGCCCTCTGCAATGAAAACCTTGATTTCTCAAAGACCCTAAAATAGGCACCCACTCCCTCAACCAGGCAAGTGATGATTTAAACCAGGTGAGTGCAAGAATGATTTCATTCATTGCGTTTTTCCATGTGCCTCTTGAGGGAAGGCATGTGGAACATGTGTACATAGAGAGAGACCCCCGACCACCGTCGCCTCCCCCTCCTCCTGCACGTAGTAGACTAGTAAATGTTTGCCAACTATTTGCAAGGCTGACGGTGGGGATTATTTTTCCCATGTGCCAAGCAACTTCATCCTAAAGGAAAGATTTCACTCTGGCAAGATTTAATAACAATTACAATGATACTTTGTACAGCACTCTAGTTCTAAACTATTTTTTCCAAGCATTATTTCATTGGTTAGTTGATAGGGTGTGACACCAAGCCTCAAGGGTGTGAAGAGTGAGCTGGCAGTAATAGTAGGGGTAGAGGCCACTCCCCCTTCTGGTCCTGGGGCCTCCCCACCCCCATGCTTCCACTGCTACTGAGCTGGATGACAACTGGTGGCCCCGAGGTCATTGCTGCTCCCCATCCTTGATGGTCACCTTTCCCATCTGACATTTTTTGGGTGGCGGGGATGGGACAAGAGCACTACAGAAGAAGCAAAGGAACCTGGGAAAGGAAGGGGCCTCAGAAACCAGGACTCCTCCACCATAGGATGCCTTAGTCTGTGCTTTATGCCACGCAGAAGCATTACAGACACCCAGGTTGACCAGAAGGATCCAACTACAGACCTGGACCACTGGCTGTTGTCAGAAGGGCCAGACCCATGTCCACATCGCCTACTGGCCCTGCCCTCTTCCTCTCCTTCTTTACTAAACGTCCCACTGTCACCAACTTATTTTTTGCAACACTGCAATAAACTTGTTAAAATGTTGTCAGAGTCTCCAAAGTGAACCGTGTCCAATCATAAGATGGCCTGGGGTTTTAGTCCATTTTAGGCCATGCCATGGCTAAATTATAGCCACACCATGGCTAAATTATGGATGACTTGTTCATTCAACAAATATTTATTGATTATTTGCTAAGTACTGTGCTGGAGGCTGGAAAGAGAAAAGCATGTTCCTGCCCTCAGGGAACTCGTGATCCAGTGGAAGAGATGGACGCTGGAGAGAAAACTGTGAGATGATGTGTCAGGACGCAGGACAGAGGTGAGCCCAGGATGGAAACTCAGGAAGAACAATGAACCCCATCAGGGGACACAGAATGAGTCTCAAGCATAGTTGCCAGTCTGAAAATGAAACATGTAAAAGCCACCTCCAGCAACCTGTATTCTAATAGAACCTTTTCCCAGCTGACTTTGGTGTGTGTCTTAGAGGATGGAGGTGTGGTTAGATGGTAGCCAAAAATCAGGCGCCTTTTTTGTGAAGAATGTACAGTCCAGTCACCCTCAGTATAATATTGCTCCGTGTCAGTCCTCAATTTGTGGAGTAAATGAGGCCTCCAAGGAAAGGGGGTGTTTCCAGGGAATCTGGGAAGAGACGGACTGGGCATAAATCCTATTATGTTGCCAAGCATTCAATTTCTTTAACCTTTTTAAGATGTTGTATAATTTATGTTTGGTTCATTTGTAGGATATTTTTTTGGAGGCGTTCATATTTTGCAGTTTTGAAAACTGGTAACAAAGAACATTTTCATTCTGGAAAACAGATAACTAAAAAGCCTTCTGCATGGGCCCAGGGGGTGACCACCAGGTCCTGGAAGAGTGTCTGTTTGTGGTTTCACTGCTTTGCTTTTCACTCTGGGCCCTCACTCGGGTGTATGTACGTGATGCAATCTGACACTACGAATGGCTAGCATGGTGTATCTGTCGGTGTGCACTCACTACGATCATGGGAAATGTGGAGGATCCTTCTGAGGGATATACTGTGTTGTAGTACTTGATATGAGAAAAAAAATATGTAGACATATGATATATATAAATAAATAGTATATAGAACATATGTCATATATAATGAATATTATGTAAGATGTATACATATATTAACCTCCATAAATGTCTGCTGGATTAATATATTTATCAATATATTCATTAATTACAGCAACTCCCTTTCCAACGCCCTGGGATTTGGGCAGCAGCTCCAACATGGTAGGATTTTAGAACTGTCTCCTCCCTTTCCTTTCTTTCCTGTATTCTCAATGCTCCCCAAAACCCCTGATCTGAATTCTTCTCCCACTTCCAGGGGCGAGCTCTTTGTTACCCAGAAGTTCCGGGATCCTCAAATGGTCTGAAAATCGGTCCACCTAAGTCTGGTTCAGGATTGAGAGAAGCTGCAAATTCCTCCACCCAACGAAGAGAAAGTCTTCAGGCTGCAGTGTCCTGGAAATACACTGTTTTTCTTTTCTGGGAGCAGCATTCCTCCAGTACTTGGGGGTTTCCGAAGCCTTTTACAGTCATTAGTAAACTGACACACCATCCCTGTGGGGCTTAGCCCCCTTTTAGAGAGGCTCCAGAGAGATTAACTGCTGTCTAGGGTCACCCAGAGCAGAGTCGAAGCCCAAGCCCCCTGCCCAGGCGCCTGCAGAGATACATATATGGCAAAATCGCTCTGCAGCTGGAAACTGAAAGCCTTCTCTAACTTGACCTAAGCCTAAATTGGAGATTCTACACATATCTCCTTTCCTCGATAATTAAATGAGGAGGTTGGGGCTTTGAGGCCCAGAGCGGCCGTGAAAGCTGGACCGCCCCTGTCCCTGCCCCGCCTACCACCTCCAGCCTAGGGGTTGCTTCCTTCTGGGGCCACAGAACTTAATGACTACTGTATATGCTCTTCCATTGGTCAAGGTTGCTTTGTGGACTTGGCGCAAACGGGTTGGAGGACGTTTTGCAGATGTGTACGTGGTGCGCTGTACGTGTTCTACCTCAGGGGAGGGGTAAGTTCCTTGAGCACGGGAATTTTCTCCGTGAAACTTGTCTGAAAACTAGAGTTGATCTTCACGAGGAACTTCACGGGGCTCTTTTCTCTTCAAGCTTGAGCACCTTGTCTCAACTGGGTAGGGGCTGAATTGGCCTAATAGCCAAATATTTGTTTCTCCTATGGAATAAAATTGTTAAACTAGACTCCAGAGGCCACCTGGTGGAAACATCTTATTTAAAAGTGAGTTTTCCCAACTCCTGGCTCTCTGTTCCTTCCTGTTTCCCATCTTGCTAGTGCAGCATCTTGTACCTGGTTGCCTTCAAAAAACTAGTTGGCGACTGCATTAGTCCTGGACACCTGGCTCGTAGATTAGGTGATAAGCCTCCACCTATTAAAACAGGACCCTCTGGGTTGAGCTGGAAAGCTGGACAGCCCCAGAAAAATGCAGTCTTCCCAGTATAATTCCCAGCCAAAACACTATGAAAGAGGCCTATTTTGATCTAGAACATTCTTCTCTTCCTCCCCCATTCTTTGCTGGAACTAGGGTGGAGTAAGATACCAGAGAATTCCCACGACTGTCTTGATATCCTGAAGGATCACAAATGTCCTTATCAGCTTTCAGCCAGAGGAAAAAAAATCCTGGAGGAGAACGGGGCCCCACTGTGCTCCAGACTCGTGGCCCCCAGCCACACCCCAAACAGGCTCTTGTTCGCCCTTGGAAAACACTTGTCTGAACACATGAGCTTAAAAAAGAGGACATCTCCATAAAAAATTCATCTCCTTAAGATTTTTTATTCAAGTTATGTTAATCACTATTATTTGCTCGGCTTCTATTGGGTACTCTATGGGGATAAGAGAAAAGCATAAGCAGGGTTCCAGCTCTCCAAGAAGCCACAGCTAATATGAGGAACAGACGTAGATGACAGAACTAGCAAGAAACTTAACAACCTAACATTTATAGACAACTTCGTAACTCAGATGAAGTAATCTTTCTCACCTCTAAACTCCTAAGTACACCTACGACCCCATCCCTCTTTAGACCTCTAGTATTGCCTGCTTGGCTAGTGCATTCCTCATGGGTGTCAGTCTTCTGTCCCGAGGAGACTAGGAATTTTTGCAGGCAGAGGTCCAAGTATGCTGTTTGAATCCCCC